>NC_084478.1:17138849-17760724 GCF_027409185.1 Cynocephalus volans
CAAGACACATTATAGTCAAACTGGAAAAGCTCAAAGACAAAGAGAGAATCTGAAAAGAAGCAAGAGAAAAGTGTCAAGTCACCTACAAGGGATCCCCTATCAGACTAACAGCAGACTTCCCAACAGAAACCCTACGGGCCAATGGGATGATATATTCAAAATATTAAAAGAGAAAAACTGCCAGCCAAGAATACTCTACCCAGCAGGGCAATCCTTCAGAAATGAGGGAGAAATAAGTGTATTTTCCAGACTAACAAAAACTGCAGGAGTTCACCACCACGCAACCAGCCCTGCAAGAAATCCTCAATGGAGGCCTGAATCTGGAATCTGAAAAATGATAATCACTACCATGAATACACAAGGAAGAACAAAACACACTGGTAGAACAAAAAAGCAAACGAGAAAGAGAAAGAAACTAAATCTTAACCATCACAGAAATAGAGTGCATTAGATAGGAAGAATAAGTTCTGGTCCCCTAGGGTGACAATAGCTAATAACATTGTATCATATATTCCAAGATAGCCAGAAAGGGCAATCTTGAATGTTATAACCACAAAGAAATGATAAATGTTTAGGTGATGGATATGCTAACTATTCTGATTTGATCATTATACAATATGTGCATGTATTGAAACAACAAACTGTACCACATAAACATGTACAATGAAAAAATTAATTTAAAAAAAAGAAATAGATTGCAAAGAGCATATAGTCTATCAAGGGAGAAGGGATTATAAACAAACAGTTATTATGAAATAAGAAAAGATCTAGAATATATAAAGTGCTATTGGAACCAACAAGAGCGTGATTAATTCTGCCTGGAATTATTAGAGGAAGCACAGAGAGTGGCCCGGGGGGAGGGAGTTCATGGAGGTGGAAGTGAAAAGTGCCTTTGAGGACTCGACAATGGAGCCGCATGAGGCCATGGAGGTAAGGCTGGTGGCACCAGATGATGGCTCTGGTGGGGAGGACCAGATGATGGTAGTAGAGGAGGATGCAGGGATGATAGAGCTGTGTGACGCTGGGGGAGATAAAGGCTGCAGTGCTGCCAGCTACAGAGGCAGCAGAGGAGAATTTTGGTGGTGAAGCTGGAGCAGGGCAGGGCACAGAGGCTGTTGAAGGAGAGGGGTGGAGTGTTTAGTGGTCTTGGTCCCCAAGCTGCACTGGTCGTGACCCTGGGCATGTTTCTTTTTGTGTGCACTTGCTGAGCACTGTCAGAGGGAAGGGGCTGGAGAATTTGTTAATGGGTCACTCAACTTCTGCAGAGGTTTGCAAGTCTGCTCTTTGAGAGGAGAGCTGCTTTTGCAATGCAAAGTTGAGCAGAAACAATGACCTAATTCACCTGCCTCAAAACTGGCTGGCTTGCCAAGGCAAAAGGCTGGATGTTTATTAAAAGTGAAAACTCATTCTCCAGCAAACTCCTTACTTGTCAGAACCTTCTCCCCACCTCTCGGTGACACAGAATCCAGGCTAATGAGCAGTTACAGAGTGCATGCATACTCTTTGCTCTTGAAATCCAAAGACAAAATGTTGGAGGACCCACTCCGCTGTGGCAAGTTACAGACCATTTCCCGACACACCCAGGACTGGACACTAGGACAGCAGTCAGCTCCATGGCCGTGTGCCCAGAACTGACACACTGCCCATCTCTGTCCTCATGGTCACATGTGGAGGGGCAAGCATGGTTTGGGGTAGAGGGTGCTATGAGAAACAACTGGGGTTAAGTTTATTTTATAAAGAAAATTTCGGGCAGAGTTTCTCTACCAAGCCAAGGCTGGAATGTTGATTCTCTACTAGATTGTTGGCTCATGGGATTACCTGGGGAACTAAAAAGGCCAAAACCAACAGAGCCACACCCCCAGAGACTCTGATTTAATTGGCCTGAAGTTTTGTTTGCTTTTTTTTTGGAGAACTCCCCAGTGGATTTCAATATGCAGCCAAGGTTGAAAACCACTGGGTTAGATCTTTAAAAGTCCATCCTTTTTTCTTTTTTTCTTTCTTCAGCTTACTGATTGCCACTAATTTTCTGCTTAAAGTGGGAGGAGGTAAAATTGAGGTCATCAACTCAAGGGCTGGGAAACCAAATGGGCAAGTACAAGGTAGCTGAGAAAGCCTAAGGTGTGTCTGGGGACGAGAAATCAGGGTCGCAGACTGAAAACTCACATTTGTTTTAAAAGGGCAAAAAGAAGCTGTTGCAGATCTCATTTTTCTCTCAGGCCGGTGGTTCTCAAATAGAATCACCTGGAGACCTTGATAAAACACAGATTGTGGAGTCCCACCCCAGAATTTCAGATTCAGTAGATGGGCTGAGGCCAACACCTTTGCATCTCTAACAAGCTCCCAGGTGATGCTGATGCTGCTGGTCCCAGGAAGGCAAGGGGAGAACAGGATTACTTGAAATGAAAATACAGCAAAAGCCCCAGGCATTTCTACTGAGCCCCTACCATGTGCCTGGCACCAGGCCAGACCTGGGGTTGCAGAGGAGTCACCACAGCTGCTTCTCTCAGTGATGTGGCAGCCTAGAGGCAAATGCCACAAACAATTGCATGCTGTTAGGTTCTGTGAAGGGGACCTGCAGTGTCCTCTCGGAGGTGTAGGGAGCTAGAAAGAGCGTTGCTCCCACCCTTACAACATCAAAAAGACAAACTACAAGCTCAAACTTTCCTCGAACCCATCGGACAGCTGAGGTCCCAGGGCAGACAATTAATCCAGCACTGAAGGACAGACAGACATCTGCAGGGAGAGAAGGATGTAAGCCCTTGCTTACCTGAGTCAGATGCAGCAGGACATGGGTTTAAAAAATTGTTATAATTGTTTCTAGTTTGTTTTTAAAATTATTTTTATTGAAGTCTCATGTAGGCGTTGGGCCACAGTTTTAAATCCATTTTGAGATAAGGCCTCCAGCTTTACTACCTCCAGTTTCTCCAAAATGACAGCCAAACCATAGGATGAGAGTGAGGAAGGAATATGAAAAGAATCTGAACCTTCTACAGTATTTCCTCCCCCATCCTCAGAGGACATGTGCCAAGGCTCCCAGTGGATGCCCGAAACCACGGATAGTACCGACCCCTCTGTTGGGAAAATATAGGAAAAATGGTCAGGGCCCCTCAGATGTTCAGAATCTTGCCAAGCATTTGATGTAAAGAGGTACGTGTGCTCAGGTGTTCCTTGGTTATCCTCTAGTGTAATTGCGCATGTGCACCCAGGTGTCCTGGGTGATGGACTTAAGTGTAAGGATGAGTGGCTCTGGTCCATGGCACCTCCCAGTCCCGGGATGCTTCCCGTGGGGGGGAGGGGCTCATGGGGAGGCCACTACTGCTGCTGGAGGCTGCTGCTGCTAGTGCCTCCGGTACCCTCTGAAAGGCCACTGCCACTGCCGGACCTGTAAGCTACCGGACCTGTAAACTGCTGCCTCTGAGGAAGCTGGGGACTGAGCTCATGTCATCTGCCAACAGCTCCTGGAATCTTTCCTGATTATTTAGCATGGACCTGCGTGTGAGGGGTCTGGGGACCCAGTCTGTACAATGGGTTTGGAGGGTCTGAGCCCTAGCTCTGGCAATATAAATGGAAACTTAGTATAACTAACTAAAATAATGAAACACTTTGGCTTTAGTTATGATTTGCCTTACTTTACACCCCTGTATATACTATGTTTTTCAATCTGATAACTGAGACGGCTACCAAGTGACTAATGGGCAGGGAACGTCTACAGAGAGGATTTGCTGGACAAACGAATGATTCACATGCAGGGCAGGACGGCTGAGATTTTATGTTACTCAGAACGGCGTGCAATTTAAAACTTATGAATTGTTTATTTCTGGAATTTTCCATTTAGTATTTTCCGACTGCAATTGACTGTAGGTAATTGAAACTACAGAAAGCACAACCATGGATGAGGGGGAATTACTGTATTGTATCAGGGTCCTTCAAGCCAGGAATGAAACTGGATGAGTTTGGACTCGGGGAAAGGCCCTGGGCAGCTGTGAGCCTTAGTGTTTTGGGTGCCAAAATGGCCAGCTGGAGGAAGCCCAGTCAACAGCACCCACTAATTGCTGCAAGTGGTATTTGTGCTGACAAGATGTCTGAAGCCCCAGGATTGAGCCAGCCATATGGATCGGTCAGTATTCTTGTTGCTAGCAATTTCTATCACTGGTGGGTTTGTCCCTTTGCAGATCTGAGGACGCCCCAGAGCTCTTTTCTCTTGGCAGTGTTTCCTTTCTAGGGCCATCCCAGGCACAGCTTCACAATAAACGCATTCTAAATTGCCTTGGAATAGAACAGGCCGAGTGAATGCAGTGTCTTAAAAATTGCCACTTAGGCAACTCATGTAACTTTTTGTACACGTAAAAGTTCTAGCCCTGTAGGTCTGAGATAAAACTGGAATGTTACTGTTTGGAAATCTGAAAATATTTTTGCTAGACTTTCTGAAGTCTTTAATTCCACAAATGTATATCATTTTTCTTTTCTGGGGACCTTTGGATAGCATAAAAGAATCTGATGGAAAAAACGTTCATCTTCCAGGAAAACACTAATAACTAAGGTTTGCTTCTTAATGAGAGGCCAACAGGCTAACTAGAGAAAGGAAGGGGATTCCTCACATACGGTATGTTCCTTATGCTTTGTATCTACATAGCTCTTGTGATCCTGGAGTCTCTCTGTGGCCCACACTGACTGGGAAGATACCCAACTCAGTCCTTCCTCTCAGAATTTATGTGGATCATTTTTATTTCCTGTGAATTTTTGACTACCCCAAACCACCCCTTTTCCACTGTTGCTCACATACCAGGAACCCAAGGAGAGATGTAGGCCCTGAATGAATAATTTTTTTTTTCCTTGGTTGTTAACATAAAATAAACTTTCTAGAACTTCCAGTAATTTATCAGATGTTTCACATTTCCTGAAGTCCCTTTTGTTGGTGAATTCTTGGTATTTCTTTGAACTGTTCACTTTCAGTCATCCTCCCCTCAGGCTAATTTTGTCATTCGGAGAAGAATCAAATCTACTTTCCAAATATCCAGAGTTGTGAGTCTTTCTAATTCTATCCCCAAACTGAAATACTAGCTACCCATTCCATAGATTGTCCCTGGTCACATCAACCTTGGTTTGGATCTACTGAAGGAGTCTCGCATCTAGAATCTTTAAACTGAGCAGTTGTGATCCTGATTCCCAGTTTCATATTCTGGTCTCCACATAAATTTCCCAGCACATGGATTCACATTTAATTCTAGGACTCTCTTGGAACTGGCCAACTTCTTCCCATCAGTAACTGACCCAGGCCCACCATGGATGTTCTGAGCTGGCACTGGACTCATGGTGACCTTTTACAACTACTGTCATCTTAACTCTAGAACTAAGGCATGGCTGTTACTGAGTTGGTATGCAAGACTGCAGTCCAGTGAAATAGACTTGGGGTGAAAGTGCCTGGATTAAGGTTCCCCCATATTTTCCTGGCAGTTGTGTTACCATTTTGGTTAAAGGAGATGATCTTTGCGAACGGAAATCCTCCAGTGCACTCATGCTGTCACCAAAGACAAGCATGCCGTATGCTTCCTTTCACTTGAATTCACATGGATTTTCTAAAAGTCCCTAAACACCACTAGAATTAAAAGCTTCATATCCCAGGACAATAAGAACAAGGGTACTTCAAAAGGCTCGTGGAAAAACAGAATTAAAAGATAGTATGAATCTTTCCATGAACTTTTTGAAGACCCCTCGCGTATCTGTACAGACACACACACTCACAAGTGGTCACAGTAGAGCATTGCTGCACGGGAAGGGGTTGACACGGGTGAAAGACTAAGCCAAGTATCAGTGACCATTTCTTCATTCTTTTTAGGATTAAACTGAAACCTGTTTATCTGCTGCTAGTCAGTCGCACAGGGATAGATCTCGGCTTTACTTTCAAAATAGATTGTTGGCACAGTTTCATTGGTAGGGATACAGGATCCAAGACAAAAAAACATTGTCCTTAAGGAGTACAGAAGAGTTATGATCCTCAGATCTTTATCTATCTTGATGTTTTGAAAACGTGCTTTAAGAGAAATAACATTGGCCTGGGGTAGAAGGACAGGAAGGAAGGGGAAGCTGAGAGAACAGCCAGGAAGCCACGACTAACAGCTGTTCTGTTTTTCCGAGTGTAAAATAACAGCACGTCCAAGCGGGGCAGGGTGCTGGTGAGTCCCTCCTCCTGCTGGTGGGTCAAGGATAATTAAAATTAGTTCATGAAAAGTTCATAAAGAATGAAGAAAGTGAATGTACTCAGCATGTTATTCTCTCTCTAACACAAGCTTTTCCTGCTGTGTGAGGGAACTTCAAAAAGTTTATGGAAAGACTCGTATTATTTTTTAAATCTATTCTTCCATGGACTTTTTGAAGTACCTTCGCGGATGCATGAAGAGTGTGCCCAGGTTCAATTAGTTCTCCACCTCAATGAGTTTCCATTCAATTAACAGACCAAATACCTATTTCTTTCGACGTCTCCCTTTCGACATTAAACCGAGGTATGCTTAAGGATGGCAACAGCTCCAAATCAAAGGCCACAAGGAGAGCTCCACAGGCCTGAGTGATGTATCCAACTGGATTAATCTTTATGCAAAAGTCTTTATTTATGCCTCTTTTCTTCGTTCTTTCTCCAAACCCAACCACTGTAAACTACACAACATGGCTCTTTCTTTATACCTCTCTTTAAAAAATCACGGTAAGGGAAATAGGCATCTTAGACATTTGTAGTTTCTACATAGACTTCACGAATGTGTACAATCCTTTGTGTTTGCTGGATTTTCCCCCTGGGACTGATGCTGTCTAACCCAAAGTGTGAAGAACACGCCTTAATGGGGAAAACGATGACTAAAAAGAGTCCTTTGGTAAATTCTTTTTCATGGCCCAAAGGATAAAATACTTGGACTGCATTAAACTCAGTACAATCATTTAACAAAATTATTAAGGAAATAATCTATACTAGACACCATTCTAGGCACTGGGCACATCACAGCAAATAAAAGACACAAATCTCTGCCTTTTTGCAATTTATATCCTAGTGGTGATACGGGGGGTGAAAAATGAGTAGGGTAGAAAAGGCCAGGGATGTTGGTGGTAGTGTTATTTTATAGAGGTTGCTCCAGACGAGTAATGTTTGCATACACGTTTGAGCAAAGAACTGAAGCAGCAGAAGAAGGGAGCCAAGTGGGTGTCCGGGAGAAAGCATCCCATGAAGATGAAGTAGCAAGTGTGAAGGCCACAGAAGAGTGAAGCCTGCCCTGGCGATGGCAGAGCTGCACAGAGGCCAGGGTGGCTGCAAGGAGTATGGCAGGAGGTGAAGCGTAGCTTGAAATAATAATTAAAATTAGAAAAACAACATTCTTTCTGAAGGAGAAAAGGGAGATGTGACTATGGGAGAAAGGCACAGAGAGTTGCCATGTTGCTGACTTTAAAGATGGAGGAAGGGGCCATGAGTCAAGGGCTGCAAGGAAGCCTCTGGAAGTCAGACATGACAAGGGAACAGATCCTGTCCTAGAGCCTCCAGAAAGGAACTCAGCCTTGCCAACACCTTGATTTCAGCTAAGTGAGACCCATGCTGGAATTCTGACCTCCAGCATTACCAGATAATAAATTTGTGTTGTCTTAAGCTCCTAAGTTTGTGGCCATTTGTCACAGCAGCGACAGGAAACTAATATAAGAAGTCGATGTGGACTATGCTGTACTTGAGGCTCTGTCATGTAAACATTTAAATGGTACGTGTGGGGTCTATGTAATAACATGGAAAATATTTAGGATCCAGTGTGTTTAAAACTATGTTTAGAAAACACAGAAAAAAAAAAAAAAACCTTAGCTGAATGGGTAGAAATCTGGGAGAAAATTCACAAAAATGTGAACTATGTGTCCTGTGAGCAGTGAAATGATGCTGACTCATTTTTCTTTTCCTTCAACTTTCATGAATTTTCCAAATGTTCTTTAATGGGCCTGTATGAGAAAAATAATAAAATTAAGTTTTAAATTGCTTTATAAAAGTGAAGATTCCATTTAGAGAGCTGCAATGAAGTATGTTGCCAGGCAGGACACCATCAATTATTACATGTGTGGCAAGATAGAGGTATTCTTTCCTATTTTATCTAGGTAGCCATATGGAGAAACAGTTATCGTTTTAGCAGATGGTACCAGAATTCCTATGTAGGGAGAGACCCGTCTTAGTGGAGAAGTTGAAAAGAAGCTTGGTCAAATTCACTGGAGAGAAGAAAGTCCCAGGCCTGAGTGCTGAGCCAGTGCTCAGACTTCATATGAAAGAAGACACAGGGAGGATTAAGGGGCCCGGGGCTGCTTGGGGCTGGAGTTAGAAGGTGAGGCATGGCAGCTGTGGCTGGAAGAAGACGTTTGAACGAAAACACATGCCTGAAGCATGTTTTCAAAGGAATTCGCTGTGTTGTAGATAGGATGCCTCCCTATTACTCCCGGTCTTCAGCAAAACTGTAACTTATCCATGTTTGATTGGATTTCATGGGGAAACTAATAAAGGAGGTGAGACTTGCATCAAGGTCACTCAGGGTTGAAACCGGGCTAGCCTGTGTGGATGGGAAGAGAGAGCTGAGATCAGAATCCCATGTCCCGCCAAAATGTGGTCTCCTAACTTATCGTGCTGTGCCTACCACATGCCTTCAGCTTTGCTGGGTGTGTACTGCCCTGCTCACCACCTCCCCTTCCGAAAGTACCTCCTGGCCCTCATGCATTGCATGACCCATTGCAAATTAGCAAGTGTCTGCAGACCTATTTCACTACCTTGAGCTGAATTTCATATACAAGAAGTTAGGCATTAGACTGGGATTTGTGCCAGCTGCTGCACAGCGATCATTAAATTACTCCCCTGAGAACCTGTGGAAGGCTCCTCACCATTGATGTTCCCCAGGGATCGAGCAGCTACTCGTTCTTCAGTGTGACATGGCTTTAGAGCCAGGGGCCTGCAGTTATTCAAAGGAGTCATGGCATTTGTGCTGTCCTCAAAAACCCAGAAGATGCTGGGAGGTGGCACTTGTTAGAGGACCCACTGGAAATTCTATATCCTCAAGGGTGCCCTTGAGAGTCAAACAAACTTAATCCTGCCAGACACTCCAGAAACAGCTCAGTGAAGTGCCTGTGCTTGAGTCTCCCCTAGGAATCCTCTGGGCCAAATCCAGCTTTGTTGACCGTGGTCTCTCCAGAGTGGCAATAGCTTCTTGGGTTTTTATTCAGTCCTGTCTTGAGGGCTCAACGCACCAGATCTCCCTTGGGGTCAGGTGATATCCTAATGTCTGCAGTGGGTGGCAAAACTTGCTATCAAAAATGGGGAGTGGTGGGGGCAGGCAGTAGTGGTGATAAAAGCATGTGCCTACGTGGTGGGGAAAAGGGCAGGCAGGAGTGGATCCAAGAAAAAAGAATACTACATTACAAATTAAAAATTAGATACAAAAACACAAATATGTACTTAGAATGGGGAAAAAATCACAATACATTACAACTATAGAAAATCTGGCAAACACCAAAGCATCACAAAATCTAGAAAAATGACAAAATTATCTTAACTCTCCGACACACCTCTATACTATTTTTCCTACATTTTTTAGCTGAATCTTCTTTGATCATCTCTTCAAATGACAATGATTTTGTAATAAGAATAGAAAGATTCATTTTTTCCTCTATCTAGAATGACTGATTAAATTTTTTTAAAAAGTTATCGATAGTTTAGAAATTGATTTTCAGCTTCCCAACTCATTTTTGGCCCTATCATGTAGATTTCTAGAATTTGCTGTCAAGTTTGGCAAACCTATTGTTTTTTTTTTTCATGTATGAACTGTAAGATTTCAGGGCATTTCAAGTTTCCTTGCACAGTGACTAATAGTAAACACTCTTAACTGATGATACTCATTACACAATTTGTCGTTGATGTCCTGTTTTGGTGTTGTATTATGATTTTATTTTAATCATTGTCAATATTAGTATTTATTGTCAAATTGGCAGGAGATTTAATTTTCTTCAAATGTGTGTACACGATTCCTATTATTAACTGGATTAGCAAACAATCTGAGAGCCTATATGTTACTTCTATCTAAAATTTATTTCTTCCTTTTTATGTATTATTGATTTTGTTATAATCTAAAAGAATCTTTCAATTACAATTTATTTCTCCACATCAAAATAATTTCCAATGATTTCAAGCAGAAATATATATGTAATAATTTCACTGTATAATGAGTTTATAATTGTATACACTGAGCTATCCTAGTCTGTCCCTAATAGGAGAGAACTTCCATTTTGACTTGAGGTTGTTGAGAACTAAATCCTCCATTTAAAATTCTGTATATCTCATGATTGAGAGTTTTTTCACATTCTAGCTTTTGGCTCTCTGTATTTCAAATCTTGTTTCTCCTCTACTACCCCATACAGCACAAGTTACTGTTTTTGGCCTCTGGCCCTACATCTTTATATCATGATTCCAGGTGAGACATCACAGTGGACAGTAGAGGTATTCCTGAAGGCCATTCCTACATCAGGATGGCTGGTAATGACTTAAAGATGAAATACAACTATATCCCAGTCAATCTAAACTGTCCCTAATTCAACTTCACCTTGAGGCATATTTCAAAAATACCACAACCATCTCCAGTGCCACCCAATACAAGGAAGGGAAGCCATAGTGGAAAGAGATGTAGTCTTACCTAATTGTGGGTGAGATATATTACTTTTGCAAATTTTTCAAGAACATACAACCATTTGAACACATTGTCTTCTAAGGGGCCCAGGTACACCAGGGGGCTTTTATGCTTCATTAGCTTCCTGATCAATCCACCTCAGGAGGCAAGAGTAGGTAGTGGATGCTGCACCGTACTAGAACCTTCTCTATCCTCTGTTGCAAAATCTACCCATGTTCTTCATACTCATATTTTTTAATACACACTCATACATGCCATGTCTCTTTCATCCACTGCTCCAACATTTCCAGTTGAAACAGCTATGCTAGAACCATGGTTTAAAGCTATCTCTTACAAACAGAAAGAAATATTTGGCAGAGTTACATTTCCCAAATGAAGCACGAGTTTAACTTTTCAAGGTAACGGAGAATTTATTTGACTACTAAAGCTAATAGTTCGCCAGGAATAAAAGAAAATTTAAAAGAAACAAAATTATTTCTATACTACTGCAATGAAAAAAGTTTCAGCTTATTATGAAAACAAGAGTTCAAATAAAGTGTAAAAGAAAGCTGCCAGAAGGTTGTTTAAAAAGCAGTTATTCTCTTGAATAACAATGCTTGCCAGTTTGAATAAGATTAGCTTTTCTTTTTTAATCTCATCCAGAAAACTTTTATAATTGGATCTTGATTTATTAATCATTTCTATATATTTCATTGGTGGTCCAAAAAGTCTTAGTAACGACTCTACTGACATTAGTGGGTCCATCCCAAGAATTGTAAAGACTCCACGTAAATACATACTGGGAAAAAATAAACCTGAGGCCTCCTGGTTCTTGATGACTTCTTTCTAGCACGTGTGTGTGTGTGTGTGTGTGTGTGTGTGTGTGTGTGTGTGTGTGTGTGTGTGTGTGTGTGTGTGTGTGTGTGTGTGTGTGTCTTTCTCTTACAACCCAGCCAAACACTTCCTTTTCAAAATATTATGATCATCACTATCTCTGTCGCACCAGGGGAATTTTCAGTATTCTAAAAATAATTACAGTTCTATGGAGTCAGAGTGTTTTTAGTTACTGCTGCACAAACAGTAGGATTTCACATCAGATCCACTTTGAAATACCATAAAAGGCTTAGAAAATGATCGAAATATGAAAAATGCTTTTGAAATTAGAATAACTCCATCTGACGAAAATCAACTTCTTTAACAGCCAAAGGATAAAATCCTAGTGTTAACAGTTGATCTGAGAGGCTTGATGGAAAACTGTTTCATTTTTTTCTTCCTTGTCTTCTATTTGCCTTGTTTCCTGATGCTTTTTTTCTAGACTACTTTGACACCAGCTAGAATTGGTTAAGCCCCATGCTTAACCCATTCTTTACCAGCCTTCATGAAAAATCCTAAACCAAGGAGTAAAAGTTAGCTAGACTATAGGTAAAAGGCATGGCTGAGGAAAGTTGTTTTCTTCTTGCTTTCTTTCCAAGTCCCCTGCTTTTGATTAAAAATGTCTGTATAACTAGACTAAAATTGTCCCTCTTACTTGTAGCTATATTGTGACAGATATGAGCAATTTGTTTTATTACTGTCTTCTACCATAGAAAATGAACTTTTTATGTTGCTTATAACAGCCACAATGAAGACTGCTTACTGGTTCTTAATAATTGCACAATTCCTTTGAAAAGCTTGGTGGTAAAAATTAACATTCAAAGAGAGTGCCTAAGGAATGTAAGATCCATCCCTTACTATAGGCACTCACGGACTGCAGGTTAAGAACCTTCACTGAAAGTATTAATTAGCTATTGCTGCTTAACCAACAACCCCCAGTTCTCATGAGCTCATAGAAACATTTTCACACACAGGTCTATGGGTCAGTGGTGGCTTGGCTGGGATCATCTGGGGTTAGGAGGGCTTGGCTCTGGGCTGCGGTTGGTTTTAGGTCTGCCCCATGTGTTTCCTCATTTTCCTTGGACAAGCAGCTTCCCTGGACATATTTTTCCCATGGTGAATCACAGGAACATATGAGATCAAGCCCAACCACACGTGTGCACTTAAAGGTTTAAAGTTCCAGTCAAGTTTGTAAACTTTCTACTGGCTAAGTCCAAAGTCAAAGGGAGGAGATGTACACTCTGTCTCTACTATTGCAATCCTAGGTCACACAGCAGAGGGAGGGAGGGAAAAATTATAGACAACAATCTGTCTTTCACACTGACCATATTTGTCTGTGACCTGATTTTCTCATTTGTAAAATGGAACAAAACACAACGAAAACAAAACAACTCTACCTCCCAGAGTTGTAAGGATTAAAGGACTTAGACTAGTGCCTGGCACATGCAAAAAATTCAGTAAATTAAGTTAGGTATTGTGGTGGTCATTGTTTTTATTGTTTTGTTTCTCTCTTTGCCACAGATGTTCTTAAGCTTAGAGACAAATTTTCTGCTCTCTTCTAGCAAGCATGTATGAATACAGTTTGCACGCCAAACTTACCCCTGAGTTTTGTCTTACTTTTAAATGCTATTTCCCCTTTTCTGATTTTTTCCAGAATCATTTTTTCATCCTAATTGAATATATTGATGCAAGCATCCTGTAAATGCTTTTCTGTGTTATTAGTTGTAGAATGGTGAAAGAGTGAATAAACAAATGAATACTACTGGCTTCTTTTACTTCTTTCTTTTTTTAACGTTGACTTTGTGTGTTTCTAGCCATCTCTGTCAATGCTGCAGTAGCCCCCCTGTTTTGGATTTAGTGAAGTGAACCGATCAGCTCAGCCTCCCCTTCAGTGAGACCTCTTCTAGATCCTTTATACCAGTCCTGCCAAGTCCGGCTTTCCCCCTTCCTCACTGAACCAAGCTGCCAAGGAACTTACCTGCTTCTCTGCTAAGTCTACTCTAGTTAGGGCCAGTATATTAGACAATGAATGTGCCCCCAGTATACCTGCAGACACCAATCCTATATCTGTAAAATAAGGTAGTATATTCCCTTTTAATATTCAAATGTCTCAGAGCCCCTATCAACATGAAGATTTGATTTTTCGAGTGTGGTTGGAAGTCTAAAGAATGATAGATTAACCCCAAAGAAAATATTGCTTCAATCCCTAATTCCTGGAAAAGAGTTTTGGGTCTATCAAGGCACTTAAATGGTGGGCTTACCCTAAATGATGCTGTACCCTTTGTGCATGGGATGGATGTATATTCTGAGTGCAACCACTTCTCACCACCTCCACTGCCAGCACCCCAGCCAGAGGCACCACCATCCCTCATGGGGAGGAACTCGGGAGCCTCCTAACTGGTTTCTCTGCATCCACTCTTGCTCACCTATAATCAATTCTCCAGAATTAAACTTCTGGAAATAAAAATAAGAGCATGTCATCCCCTTGCTGAACCCTTTTGTTTGTGGTATGCCATTGCTATGAACTGAATTGTCTCACCACCCCCAATTCCTATGTTGAAGACCTGGCCCCCAACGTGATGGTATTTACAGATGGCATCTTGGGGAGGTAATTAGGTTCAAATGAAGTCATGAGGGTGGGGCCCTCATGATGGAGTAGTATCTTTATAAGAAGAGACACCAGAGAGCTTGCTCTGTCCTTGCTATGTGAGCACTCAGTGAAGGAGGCCCTCTGCAATCCAGGAAGACAGCCCTCACCAGAACCCCACCATGCTGGCACCCTGATCTCCAACTTCCAGCCTCCAGACTGTAAGAAACAAATTTCTGTTGTCAAAGGCACCCAGTCTATGGGATTTTGTTATGGCAGCCTGAGCTGATTAACACAGCCATCACAGCAGCATAAACTCCATATTCCTTACCGAGGTCCCCAAAGCCTCACGCAGTGTGGATGCTGCAGTTCTTTCTGCCTTGTCACCTTTCAGGCCCTTGTCTCCCTCACCCTGCGCTGTCCATGCTGGCCTGCCTGCGCCTCATGAAACTCATTCCTCTCATCCCTGCCTCAGGGCTTTTGCACTTGCTGGACCTTCTGGGTGGACTTGGCCCTGCTCCAGATCTTCACATGGCTCCGTCCCTTATTCCCTGAAGGCCTCCATGCATATATCACTTCCTCAAAGAGGCCTTTCCTGACTACCTTCTCTAATATACACATCCTCCACCGTCACTCTTCATCCCTTATTCTACTTTATTTTTCTTTGCTGCTCTTATTACCACCAAACATCACATTATGAGTTTGTCTGTTGTCTACTCCCCTGCTCCTCACTATATTTTTTATGTGTCTCTTTTGTCATTGGCAAGTACAAAATAAGCATGCAATAAATATTTGTTGAAGGAATAAATAAATCAATATGTTCATCATGACTTCTATATGCACTCTAGCCTAGTTTTTCTGTTGTGATGTAGATATTCCCTGCAGGCGTGGGTTTGGCTGCAGGATCCCCTTTCTTTCCACAACCTCTGGAGTCTAGTTCTACTCCTTCTATTGTTTTTGGTAAGATCATTGATTACTATCCTATTTGTAAACCCAATGGCCTTTTCTCTGATACAACCACTTTGTAGGATATGCCAGTGATGATCATTGTTTTTGTCTTAAAATCTTGCCTTCTGTAGCTTTCATGACTCCAGCTTGTCACCTCTCTGGGCAGGGTTCCCAGCGGGTTAATCCACATGGAGGAAACATAAAAATCAGATTCTCCCTGGGATAGAGGCACATGCTTTCTGATGATTCCTGGAGGCATTGCAAGTTTAAGTTATTAAAAATTGAATTTACTATCTTCACCCTTAACTCCCAAACTCTCACTAGCTTTCTTATGCTGCTGAATTGTGACAAGAGCCACCTAATTTCTAAGACATCATCTTTTTAACATTCTTCATTTCTTATCCATGTCCCTTCCCACCCCACTCTCAATTACAATCCGTTCCTAAAACATTGATTCCGTGTTTGTTTGTTTCTCAAAGCGTCTTCCTCCCCTCTCCTTGGAAAATTGTCTTGGTCAGGGATTTCTAGTTTCTGGCCTTAACCACTGCAAGAACTTTCTAAGGCTTCTCTCAGCCTCCAGCCTCTCCCCACTTCCAAACTTATTTTCCACCCTGCTGTGTGGTGATCTTTCTAAACTGCAGATTGGCAGCTTGCCATTGCTTTCAGAGTGAAGTCCAACCCCCGTGGCATGGCAGGCAAAACTCTCACAACCTAGCCCTGTCTTTCTCTCCCTTCTGCTGCCTCCCAACCCCCGCCATGCATGCTGTGCTAAACTTGACAGAGCTACCCGGTATTTCATGGAATAGCCAGTGCACTGGTTCTTTCTCACTCACACACTCTCTCAACTTTTCATATAACAATCCTTCAGAGTGCCCACCTCTGTGCCTTTGCCCTCTGGGATAATTTCTGCCCCTCCTTCAGGACTCAGTTCTAGAGTTTTCTCCACTGGGAAAGCTTTCTATTTACCCTACTGCCTCTACTTATTCCCTGCTGCCAAATGTTCTTCATTGGTGTTTCCATTGTGCCTTTTAATTAACCTCAATAACAGTTCCTTTCAGGCTTACAATCATTATTAATTTGGTTTATGTTCTCCACTAACTTGTGAGGTTCTTTAGGGTAGAAACTTTTTATAATACGTTTGCATTTGTAGTAAGTCTTAGCACATAGCAGACATTAAATAAATATTTCTTGACTTGAGATAAATTGAGTCGATTTGAGTTAATTAAAAACAATATCCCAGCCCCTGACTCTGGGAAGCTACTTCAGTTCTTAGTTCATCAAAAATAGTTATTTCATCATTTAAATGGAAAATTAACAAAATAGTGTCTAGTTGATGTTGACCTGAATCAGAATATAAAAAGTGTTTTTACGAGGATTCTGGCTTGTAGTTGTGATTTGGCTCCAAGATTGTTTTCAGCGTGTTTAATGACATCCAGGTATGAAAACCACACTGTCATCTGGCATGGGGACGATCGGGGCTGGGGTGGGGCCACTACACAAATGACGCCCTGCTCTGTTCTCTTCTCTTCTCATCTCATCTTTTTTTACTTTCATTGCCATAGGAACTCTTTGACCCTACCAAATTGAAATGGGAATGCTAGTTTTTTTGAGTGCATGGTATTAATACAGTTCTGGGGGGGAAAAAAACGCTGCCACAGAAAGCACTGGAAATGATCTCACCAACTGTCATCTGTATGACCTGTATTCTGGGCTATGTTCCAATGATGGAAATAAATATGCTTGGTTCTGGATGCCTTCCCTCGCCCAGGATCATTGTCAGCTCTTCCTCCCCATACGTCCCCCAGTGGTTATTACAGAGTTACTGTGCTGATACTGCTGCAGCTCCAGAGCCATGCAGTGCCTGAGGCACTGGTTTCAACAGCATGATAAACCCCGGGCTTGCACCTTGCTGCTCCACATTTTAGTTGTTGACAGATGACTGATCCTCTCTGGTCCTTTGTTTTCTCATTTATGAAATGTGGATAATATAACACCTCCTCATAGAGCTGGATGAAGCCATGCATGTAAGGTTCTTCATCTAGCCAGGGCCATGCACATGGTAATTCTGTATCATCTATTTCCACTTGATATATAAAAGCCATATACTCCCAGATTGTTAACTCCCCAGATCCATTTACAAACCATTGCTTTGAAAAGGTTATTTCCACAATTGGATATCTCGTTTGTAGGTTGACTTCATGCTGAGGGATTAGTCTTGTTTTCTGCCACCCCCGATCCTCATTCATATTAGTCTCCTAAAGATGATGTAACAAAGTATCACAAACTGGGTAGTTTAGAACAGCAGAAATTTATGCTCTCACAGTTCTGGAGGCCAGAAGTCCTAAATCAAAGTGTTGGCAGGACCACATTCCCTCTGAGACTGTGGGTAGAACCCTTGCATGCCTCTACACAGCTTCTGGTGGTGACCATCAATTTTTGGCTTTCCTTGGCTTACAGCTGCATCCCTGCAGCTTCTGCCTCTGTCTTCACGTGCCCATCTTCTCTCTGTGTGTCTCTGTCTTCACATGGCATTTTTCTCTTTTTATAAGGACACCAGTCGTATCAGATTAGGGCCTACTCTAATGGCTTCATCTTAACTTGACTGTGTCTATAAAGGTTCTATTTCCAAATAAGGTCACATTCACAGGTACCAGAGTTAGGACTTCAATGCTTTTGGGTTATCGTTTGGGGGAACACAATTCAACCCATGAAACCATTCAGTGAAGAACTTGCTACCCCCAACTATTGGAAGGGGTTTTGGAAACTGCTCAGCTGCAGAGAGCCCACTTACCCAAGGTCAAGCCCCTTCTTGGAGTGACCCACATTCAATGACTAATTAATGCAAGGATATAAAGGCCTGGCCATCTGCCTAACTCAGGATAACTCTGAAGAGCCCTTCTGACTCCAAAGCCCCCCTGTGGGGTCAGCAGGGGCTGTTGTGTGCCTTTGTTGTGGTTTGACTCCTCTCTCTGCCTAGTCCTGTTTTTATCCCCAAACTTTCACAGGTATCGATCCAAATAAATGTCCTTGTACTAATCTCTGTCTCAAAGTTTGCTCTCTGGAGAGCCAACTTGTGATAGTACTTGGAAGGAGGGAGTGTCTTCTGCCATGTTTTATTCGCCAAAGTTGCCACTTCTTGGGCATATAGCAAACACTCAATAAATCCTAACTGGTGGACTGGTTGGGTCACATTTCTCTGAGTCTAGTTGGGCAGACTTGAGTGCAGTTTATTCCCATAGTTGCCTGTGACATAAATGAATCCCTGTGTAGGTTGAATCCACAATGGACCATACACCCAAATGGATCACCCACCATTTAGCCCAAGCTCCATGTCATCACAACCACCAGCTAAACATCCTCAGTAGTCTTATGTGACATGACAGTCAGATGCTCTCGGTACCTGATATTAAGAGTGATCCCTCAATATGAATTCAGGATAACTAACCACAGAAATAACCAAACCAAAGCAATGGTTTGGAAATTGATGAATAGGGATTTGAGAAACATATATAATTCAGAGGACCAGGTGCAGAGTCAGCAGAATATGGCGGTACAAACCCAGTGACAGTTACTTGCTCCAGGCAGGCATGTTTATAACAAAGCTTAGCAAAGGAAGCCTAAAAGGAGAGAAGGTCAACATGTCTTTAACACTAATCAGCAGGTACAGGTATCTTTGGACCCCTGGTAAATATAGCGCTATAGTGGCTGGAAACATCAAAGGTACCAGCTATTAATTCCAGACAACTCTCCTTGCTTTTTTTTTCTTGCCCCTCCAGAGAGTACACTGTGGTAACAACTGACATAAGGATGTGGTCTACTCGGCAGGAGTAGTTCTCACCATTAAGTGAAAAAAAATGAGATACTGGCATATGTACCAATCCACCGTGAGTTTGATTAGCATGGGTCATCCCTAAAAAAGTACTCAATTATGGGTGCCCCAGACTAGTTAGGCTTATGAACTAGCGTAGCAGATGGCAGTACTTTGGAACATGGTTAGACATATGTAATTCCTTGTTCTACAAGCCAGCTTATCTCCTAAAATGACATCTCTGCCTCCTCACTTTCTGTAGCTGTATTTTGTTTATAAGTTCAACTACAAAGGAACTAGAAAATTCGTGGGAATTGATCTCAACTACATCAAAAAAGATTTATATATATTCATTTATTCATTGAACAAATATTTAAGAGCCGACTATGTGCTAGCAGCTGTGTCATGTCCAAGAGGGTCATTATGAGTTGAATTGTGTTCCCCCTCAAAATTTATATGTTGAAGTCCTAAGCCCCATTACCTTAGAGTATGACCTTATTTGGAAATAAGGTGGTTGTAGATGTAATTAGTTAAGATGAGGTCATACTGGAGTAGCGTGGGCCCCTAATCCAATATGAATGGTGTCCTTATAACTTGATCTCAGACTTCTGGCCTCCAGAACTGTGAGAAAATACACTTTTGTTGTTTAAGCCACCCAGTTTGTGATATTTTGTTATGGTAGCCCTAGCAAAACAGTACAGGGGTTCAATGGTGTTTACATTTGAAACTGCTCCTGCCTTCATAAGTCTTACAGTGTCCATATACAAATGCTCTTCAATTTACAAAGGGGCTACATCCTGACAAGTCCATTAAGTTGAAAATACTGTAAGTTGAAAATGCATTTAATATGCCTAACCTACCAAACATTATAGCTTAGCTTAGCCTACCTTAAACATGCTCAGAATACTTACATTAGCCTACAGTTGGGCAAAATCATTTAACACAAAGCCTACTTTAATAAAGTGTTGAATATCTCATGTAATTTACTGAATACTGTACTTAAGTGAAAAACAGAATGGTTGTCTGGGTACTCAAAGTACGGTTTTTACTGATTGCATCTGGCTTTCACAAGAAATCAGGGCCCATCTGTATGTATGTGTTTGTGTGAGTGTGTCTACATGTTCCAGCCAAGACCACACCTGGAGACAGAGTGATCAGTCAACCCATCTCATATTCTGTGTAAATCCTAACCCCCTTCTGGATATTTGCTAATTC
This sequence comes from Cynocephalus volans, assembly GCF_027409185.1. Classification (NCBI taxonomy): domain Eukaryota; kingdom Metazoa; phylum Chordata; class Mammalia; order Dermoptera; family Cynocephalidae; genus Cynocephalus; species Cynocephalus volans. The sequence continues at coordinate 17,158,936 of NC_084478.1, forward strand.
CTGAGGACTTGTATGCTCTGGGTCGCTTGTGGCCCTGCAGTCTTCCTGCCATGCAACCCCTGTCTCCTCATCAACGGCTGGCATCTTCTCTCTGCTCCCCTCATCCAACCCAGATACTGTTTTTCTCCCTCGAGATCTCCTCACGCGTGGCTATTGTGTGTATAGAAGCCTACTCTGAAGGTTTGGAAAGATAGAAAATGGTATATTGTAATCATGTTAATTACTTAAAATTGAGGTAAACACATGCCATCTTTCTAAATATTTTAAAAGCCTTCCTGCACGGGGGAATTTCTATCGGAGGAATGGTCTCCACAGCTCATTTTTACCTGGCTTTTTCTCCCTCTTCACTTTCCTCTGTTCTTTTCTAGCCCCAAGTTTTCTGGTTATTTTTTATGCAGTAAAATTTAGCTATCTTTTTGTTTTTCTGTCTTCTTATAGATAATGCCTCATTTTTCTTCCAAAGAACTAACTTGAACCACATGAAAAAGCTATTTGATTATGGTTGATCTACAAAAATAATAATTTCATATGAATTAGTCCCATATTTTCTGAAACAATGACGACTTCCTTTCCAAGGCTGCCATCTGCTAAAATAATGATGTATCTGTAGATATATGTATGAACACAAATCTTACATTCATAATACATGCGTAGAAAAAATAGTAAAAGGGAAAAAAAAAATGTGATCCCTAGGGGAATAGAGAAATGCTTACTTTCTTCTGCACATTTCTTTATACTTTTCCATATGTTTTGATTTCCTACAATGCTTTTTATAATCAGAAAAAAACATCCTTTTTAAAAAGGTGTCTGTGCAAGAATGACACTAATAAAACTAAGATATTTGCAAGCTTGGCTCTTCCTGTATACATTTCATGCTGTTTGATGGATGTAGCAGAGCCAAAGCAAAGTCAGATTCCCACATCTGTGAAAAATCTTCATATTTCTACCAACCAACATTTACTAACATGGACTTTAAATTTTAGTTTTAATATTGTCTGATTAAAAATCTTCTTTTCCTGATTACAAAAGCAATCCACATAGCTATTAAATTGGTTAAAACTGAAGATATGTAAAAAATAGAAATTGGCTGCCCCTCTCCACATAATTCCCACCCCTATAACTTAATGTAGAACCTTCCCTACAATATGAGACATGCAATGAATACTGTATTGCAATTTGGTTTGTTCACTTAAGGTATGCACGTTAGGTATCTTTCTCTGAAAGTATTTATGGATCTATATACACATTTTATTTTTCCTTTGTGCCAGCTCTTCTGCACTAAAATATGGCAGGACAAGAAAATGCATCACCAAATGGTCTTGAAACCGGCATTCAAGTATAGCCGCTCCTTCGCTAGAAACAAAGAACTTGAGAGTCCGAGGTTGGTGCAAGGTATGGAAGCTTTATTATCAGGAAGTGCAACCTGGGAGACAGTTTTGACTGCAAATGGTCCCAGAAATTCAAGAGCCTCAGTAAAGGTTTCTAAAGGGAAGAGTGTGGGAAACAAAAGGGGGAGGTTAGTCCCATCAGAAAGCTGCTACATGAAATTTTGCAGGTTCTGGGCTTTCTTTATCTGAGGGCCAATACTATAGCTCTTTCATCTGGTTCTGTAATTGTTTCATTTATTGTTAGAATGTGGATGTTATCTGGCTCCCACAAACTGGATGCCCTCTTGTTCCCAGATAGCTGTGACTCCAAGGAAGAGTGGTTCACCAAGTTCCTGATTAGCTCTTATTATCTTGCTCATTTCCCCACGAACTATGCTGTGATCCAAGGTTACAAAAAGACTTCTTTATGGTCAGCATTCTGCTTTAAAGCTGCATTGTACAAAATGGCTCTTCAAAGGCCAATTATCCATGACTATTTGCCATGGTGGGCTCTTACAGTCTCTCTCTTTCTCTCCATACAGTGTCATCAGCTGTGTTGAGCACAACCAAATTGGTGTTTCTTTTCAATCAACCTGCAAAGGGCTATAGGAAATGTGTCTGGGGGTGAGGAGGGGATGGGGCATACCCAAAGCCTCTGACCTGTTCCCAGACTCTTTAATGTGAACATGAGTGGAAGAAGAGGATGAAGGCTTGGGATGTCTAACTCAGTTGCTTGTCTTTTTGACATCTGCATTTTGCCTCATAAATATCTTGTATCACACAAACATATAAAATTTGAATTCTCTTTCAGTTTAAATGTGGATTCTATTCAGAGGTACAAAGATCCAAGTTTAAAAAAGATCAAGAAGGTAGGTGGAGTTTGGATGTGTTGTCCCCTCCAAAACTCACTGGAAATTTGATCTCCAATGTGGTAGTGTTGGAAACTGATTGAGTCATGGGGGCGGATCCCTCATGAATGGATTAATGCTCTCCCTGGGTGAGGGGGGATTAATGAGTGAGTTCTCGCTCTGTTAGTTCCTGCAAGAGCTGGTTGTTTAGAAGACCCTGGCACCTCCCCTCTCTCTCTCTTGCTTCCTCTTGCCATGTGATCTGCTCGTACCTGCTGGTTGCTGCCGCTTTCCGCCATGAGTAGAAGCAGCCTGAGGCCCATGCCAGATGCAGCTATCCCAGAATTGTAAGTCGAATAAACCTCTTTCCTTTATAAATTACCCAGTTTCAGGTAGTTCTGTTATAGCAACACAAAACGGACTAAAACAGTAGGGTCAAAGGAATGAATTTTTAATCACGATGCACCATTTGCAGATGTCACTCAAAAAATATTTTTAGTTTTTAGTGAAAAAGGGGAGGAAGAAGATGACATTATTTCAAGTTTAAGGTAATTTGACCTTCTTCAAGACATGAGTGGTTTGTGGCCTTATATAAAAATAACAAATTTTTTTCTAACTTTTGAATCAGTAATTCTACTGCATAGAATTTGGCTTAAGAAAATGAATTGAAGCTCATAAAGAGCTTTTGTAGCCAAAGACTCACATTGCAACATTATTAATAATAGCAAATATAATAAAAATAGAAATACCCTAATTATCTGGTAAGAGGGAGATATTCAGTATTTTGAACTACCATACCTGAACTATACTAAACATTAAAAAACAGCTATCAAGAGCTGCAATAATTTGCAGAAATGTTTCCCCTTAATAGTAAGTGAATAAAGCAGAATATACAAAAATATGTGGACAGCGTGATCTCAACAATGTAAAAAATATGTGTGAACCGAAGATGTAAAGGAAATATACCAGTCATTCAAATTGCTGATTCTGAGTGGTAATTTTCTTCTTTCACTTTTCTGTATTGCCAAATTTTCTAGAATGAGCATATATTTGTTTTATAACAACAAGTTCAAAAAACATTGTTGTAAAGAAAAAGAGATCTAGGACTCGAGCCCAGAATATGAGCATCTGATCCCAGCTATCAATTCTTTGTCTGGTCTTTTGGGATAATTTTAACCTCTATGCTTGTTTTCTCATCTTCTCAGTAGGGAATAATAGAATTAGTTTGCTTGTCCACTTTTTAGAACATCCAGATCCTTTTCTCTTACATCTGGCTTTGGATTATGTCAAAGGTTGAATGAGGTGCTTTCTGTGAATGAAAAACCACAGGGCAGAGGCTGAAGGTGCTATAAGCTTAAGAATACAGAGAGATGATACTGCAGGGACAATAATTAGTCTATAAACCTGGTAAGAGCAAGGGAGATATCCACAGATATTAATAGATTATATTTACATTATCTTTCTATTTCAATAATTTGTCTTGTCCTTGAGTCCTTATGAATAATGATACTGACTGTGAGCCTGACACTACTATAATTATAATTTGGAGGCACAATATTATTAGAATAGGCATCTGGTAATATTGTAATATTATCAGGATTCAACATCTCCGAATGATGCAAACTTTCCTATCATTACTTATCATATTTGGTGTAGGTGGGTTGATTGTGGCCATATTATTCATTCCTTTAAGTACATTAAATTGGATTGTGGGTTTTTTTTATGTTCTTGGGTTTCCATGGTGCTATGGTTTCAATGTCCCCTTCCAAACTCAGGTTGAAGTTTAATTGCCATTGTAAGAATGTTGGAAAGGGGGGCGTTTAAGAGGTAAATAGGTCATGAGGCCTCTACCCTCATGAACAGATTAATGCCATTGTTGCAGGAGTGGGATAGTTATTGCAGGAGTGGGCTCCTGATAAAAGGATGAAGTCCCCATTTCCTTTCTGTCTGTGCATTCACTTGCCCTTCCACCTTCTGCCACAGCATGACGCAGCACAAAGGCGCTTGCCAGATTCCCATGTCACGCTCTTGGACTTTCCAGCTTCCAGAACTGTGAGACAAATAAACTTATATTTTTTATAAATTACCCAGTCTGTGGTATGCTGTTTTAGCAGCAGAAAATGTACTAAGATACATGGCTACAGTATTTTCTGAACTCTTAAGTATGTGTATGTGATGACTTGAAAATATGTTCACAAATTTTTTGATGTTGCTTCCTTTAAAAGGTGAAGTCTAATTCCTCTCCCACTGAGTGTGGGCTGTACGTTGTGACCCACTTTTAGCAAATATAATGTAGTGGAAGTGACTGATGGCATGTGACTTCCTAGACTAAGTCATAAAAGGCATTGGGGCCTCCTCATTGGTGTCTTTGTTAGATGACTCACTGTCACAGAAGCCAGCTGCTGCATTGTGAGAATAGTCAAGCAGCTCTATGGAGAGAGGCCCACTGGCAAGGAACAGAGGCCTTCTGCCAACAGCCACATAAAGGAACCATCATAGAAGCAGATCCTCCATCCTCAGTCTTCAGACAGCTGTAATCCTGCTGATGTTCTAACCAAAACTTCATGGGAAACCCTGAGCTAGAATTACCATGTTGCTCCCAAATTCCTAACTCATATAAGCTGTGAAACAATAATGCTGATTGTTTTGTATTACCAAATTTTAGGGCAGTTTGTTACACAGCAATACATAACTAATATAGCTTATCACAGAACTTTATGGCAAGAAAATTATCTTGAAAGGTTTCATACCCTGATCTAGTAATACCAACCATATGACAGAGTCTGGACTACATGATAAGTGTACAATGGTGAGGAAAACAGACCCCAGAATCTGCCTTCAGGCAGCTTACAATCAAATTCCACAAATATATAATGAGAAAAGAGGAGAGATAATCAAACACGTTTGGCATTGAGGATATTACTTAATGTCACTTAGCTTTAATTTTTGAAATGGAGAATAATAAGCTTTGATTTTTGAAATGGAGAATAAATGGAGTCTACTTTAAGACCTGTTATGAGATTGAAAAATAATATTAAATAGAGTAGCTGGCACTGAGAGTTATCACTCCGTAAATGCTTGCTATTATTATAGAGATGGATTTAAAAAAAATTTTTTTATTATTAACAATTCATCATTACAAATTGTAATCCTTCCTCATGTCCTCCTCCTGATCCATTACTCCCCAACCCCCACCCTCCATCCTTCCTTCCCCTCCATCACTGGTATCCTTAGGTTTGATAACTCCTTCTAAAAGTTTGACACATTACTATGGACCTTTCCTTCCTTCCTTTCTTCCTTCCTTCCTTCCTTCCTTCCTTCCTTCCTTCCTTCCTTCCTTCCTTCCTTCCTTCTTTCCACGTAGTGTATTTTCAAAATAATTTGAAAATCAAAATAATACTTCCTGAAACAACAGTGTTATTCATATTTAAATATCAAATTGCTGAGGAGTAAGAGCATGAAACATATGGACATTGTTAAAGGAGATATGGCCTTTCCTCATCCTGGAGGAAATTTCTTGCCATTTGTAAAAGCCCATAAAAAATTCACCACCCAGCTACCTTAGGAGTTTTAGTAAGTAATCCATAGCCCATTCTAATCTACTGTTTATGATTCTAAGAAGCAGATATTCTTTTCCCATGAGACTTCAGTGCAAATCTTATCTCCTCTCGTCATTTACTGTCACCAGGTCAGATTTTTTAAAGGGCAGCCTCTCTCTTGTCAGCCATCACAACTGAGAGCTCTATCTATGGTTTATTAGTCTACGTGAAGCAGAAAGTAGGAACAAGCTACAGGTGGAATTTGAGAAGAGCATGAGGGCTGAGCCATGTGGAACTAAAGAGAATCGTCCTTTAAGAGCATAAAAACGTAGAAACGCTGCTTTCCTAAAACCTTGTTTTATTAGCCTTTATCAACTGCTGAGAAACTGGGACATGATGGAATTTTTGAACTTTCCTGTCAGCAACAAAAGGATAATGCTTGTTGTGATTGCTGTTTGGCAAAAACCCGGCCTCTCATTCCAAAAGTTCTCAAATTAACTTCATTCATGACTGATTAGAGAGCACAAAGATTACAAAGTTTTATTTTTTTCTTTGCCACCTCTGTGTCATATGTAGGTGGGGAATATTTGTTGCTCTTGATATAGAATAATTTATGAATGTTGGTCAAGAGCTGGCACACTATTTACTATTGTTGAGTTAATGTGGAACGTTGCAGGGAGGTCATTGAGAATGCATTAGAATCGAAATGAAAATGATGAAATTCCAATTTTTCCCTGCTTTACTCAGTGGAAAAGCAAAGCAAAGAAGTTTTTCCTTATTAATAGTTGCTGGCATTTCTGGGATCACTTATTTTTAATACTGTCAGTGAAAACCATTATTTCTCCCCCAATGGTAACACACCCTAATGTGTGAAGGCACAGATCAACATATCTGTCTGTGGATATGTCTGAAAGAAATATTTTCTTAAGAAGTTCAAAGGCAAATTTCTATTTCAGAGTCTACACCTTCGCAAGCAGGAGGTTTTAGCTTTTGGCATTGCAGTGTGGGTTAGGCTGTGGGTTTTAGAGTCAGTCTTCTAGGATTTGAATTTTGACTCTACTGTTATTTATTTATCCTCTCTGTGTCTCTATTTTCTCATCTGCAAAATGATAATAGTCATCCAATACCTACCTTATAAGGGTGTTGCAGAATTAAATGAATTGATTCATGTCAAGTGCTTAGAACAGTGCCTATTACCTAGTAAGAATGTTTGCTGTTACTGACACTAATGAGAGGCCACAGAAAAGTATAATCTAGATTCAGGTTCTGGTTTATCTTTACCATTTGTAACCTATATGACCTCGAGGAAAGCATCTCACCTCAGCTCACTGGGTCTCACATTCCCTGTCTATAGCTTGGGATAATAATGCATATCTCACAATGTTGTCTGATGATAACATGAAATAATTCAGATCAAGTCTTTAGCACTTGGCACCAAGCAAGCCAGGGGAGTCTCTTACCACTAATATCCTTTATTGCGTAAGAATCATTTATATATTTGCAAATATGAATGAGAAAAAATTTGCATTTCCCAAATATAAATGTGATTAACCTTTTTATGAATTTATTAGTTATTTGTATGCTTTTTCCTTGAATTACCTCTTTCTAACCTTTATCTAATTCTTTACTAGCTTGTTTCTCTTTCTGTTTTCATCTTGATTTATAAAAATTTACAGATATAAATACAGTTATGGACTGAATGTGTCCTTCCAAAATTCATATGTTGAAATCCTAACAATCACTGTGGTTGTACTTGGTGACGGGGCCACTAAGGAAGTAATTAAGGTTAATGAAGTCATAAAGTTGGGGCCCTGATCTCATAGAATTAGTGTCTTTATAAGAAGAGCCACCAGAGAGCTCTCACTCTCTCTTTCATATGAGTACACAGTTAAAAGGCCACTTACTATAAGCTAGGAAGAGAGCTCTCCTCAGAACCCAATTATGCATGCACCCTGATCTCAGGCTTGCAGCCTCCAGAATGGTGAGAAAATAAATTGCTGTTGTTTAAGCCACTTAGTCTGTGGTATTGTTTCTATGACAGCTCAAGCAGACTGATACATTGTTTGTAGTAGCCAAAAAACTGGAATCAACCTGAATGCCCTCAATAGGGGAATGGTATAATAAGTTGTCTTGTATTCAAACTATCACATTTTATGTAACTACTTTAAAAATTGTGTTAAGTCAATACCAGATGATATGGAAAGATTTTTATGAAGTGTTTCTAAGTGAGAAAAGCAAGATGCAAGACACATTAAAGAGTGAAATAGTGACCTATAAGTTTATATGTATATATGTTTTATTATTATATGAACACGGGCAAAGATATGGAAAGATGCGCACCAGACTTCCTTTTAACACATTAGTTATCCAGTGGAGAAGGGAGTAAAGAAATGCAAAGTTTCTATAGATGTAAGGACTTTCTCAACATTAAAAATACATATGTGTATATAGTTATAAAATATGACTATTTTTGTAAATTCACGTATGTGTTTACATACGAGTATGTATAGAGCCTGGTACCAAAAGATAGTAACTAAAATTGTGCCTATTTCAAGGCGTTTTAGGTTCTTAGTGTTTTGGGTATTTTTTAACTTTCTTCTTTATGTTTTGAATTTTTTTATAATAAAAGTTTTAAGTAATTTTAAGTTTTAACATTTTCTAAGGAAAATATTATAGAGCATGTTATGGAAATTGTGTAAGGAAAGTATGTGCATCAAACACATATTGAGCAGCCTCCATGATATTGTGTTAGATGTGTTAGTGTGGTTGGGATTACAAAGATGAGTGAAATATACTCCTTGCTGCTGTATATTGTATACTGGGTGAGACAAACAGGTGAATGGATAATTCTAATACAGTATGATAATTGCTCTAATACAACTATTAGTAGGATTACAGTAGCAACTAAGGCTTTGGAGAGGAGGCACCATCTGATCTTAGCCTTGAAGAATGAGTAAGCTTTCATCACTCACCAGCCCTAGGTAAGGAAGGGAAAGGAATTCCTTTAAAGAGGAAAAAACAACATCTAGACCTATTTCATTTGTTCATCACGGGTGTGGAGAAGGCAGTAAACAGCTTGTTAATGATAGTTCTAAATTATCGTAACGTGGAAAGATGGACATGTACCAAGTAGACCAAAAAGAGAAAATAAAAACACCAAGGGAACAAAGGGTTTGGTGAGAGTTTTGATTAGGAAGTAATAAAATGAGAACCTGCTTCAGAAAATGTAAGTAGATTTTTCTGAGGGAAAAAACAGCAATTTTTTTTTCTTCTAAGGATTGCTTTGGCTATTTGGGGTCCTTTGTTGTTACATATGAATGTTAGGATTGTTTTCTCCATTTCTGTGAAGAATGTCATTGGAATTTTGATGGGGATTGCATTGAATCCGTAGATTACTTTGGGTAATATGGACATTCACAATGTTAATTCTTCTGATCCAAGAGCATAGGATATCTTTCCATCTTTTTGTGTCCTCTTTAATTTCTCTCAACAGGGATTTGTAGTTGTTGTCATAGAGATCTTTCACATTCTTGGTTAACTTTATTTCTAGGTATTTTATTTTTTTGTCGTTTTTTCGTGACCGGCACTCAGCCAGTGAGTGCACTGGTCAGTCCTATATAGGATCCGAACCCGCGGCGGGAGCGTTGCCGCGCTCCCAGCGCAGCACTCTACCAAGTGCGCCACGGGTTCGGCCCGGTATTTTATTTTTTTGGTGACTATCAAAAATGGGCTATCTTTCCTGATTTCTTTTTCTGCTAATTCATTGTTGGAGTACAAAAATGATACTGATTTTTGTGTGTTGACTTTGTATCCTGCAACTTTGCTGAAATTGTTTATCAACTCTAAGAGGTTTTTGTAGTCTTTAGGCTTATCTGTATTTATGATCATGACATCTACAAACAGGGACAATTTGAATTCGTCTTTTCCAATCTAAGTGCACTTTACTTCCTTCTTTTGCCTGATTGCTCTGGCTAGTACTTCCAATACTATGTTAAATAGGAGTGGCAAGAGTAAAAGGCGAAAGATTTATGCGATCTGAAGAGAAACCAGAGTATAGGAGTGGCAAGAGTGGGCATCCTTGTCTTGTTTACATTCTTAAGTTAAAAGCTTTCAATTTTTCCCCATTCAGGATGATATTGTCAGTGAGTTTGTTGTATATGGCTTTAATTGTGTTGAGATACTTTCATTCTATACCTAAGTTTCTGAGAGTATCATGAAAAGATGGTGAATTTTTTCATATGCTTTTTCAGTGTCTATTGAGATAATCATAAAAAATAAAGCTGGAGGCATAACACTACCTAACTTCAAATTATACTACAAAGCTATACTCACCTAAACAGTATGGCACTGGCATAAAAACAGACACATGGACCAATGGAACAGAATAGAGAACCCAGAAATCAGCCCATATACCTACAGCCAGCTGATCTTTGCCAAAGGCACCAAGAACATATATTGGGGAAAAGACTACCTCTTTGATAAATGGTGCAGGGAAAACTGGACATCCATATGTAGGAGAATGAAACTAGATCTGCACCTCTTACCATATACCAAAATCAACTCAAAATGGATTAAAGAATTAAATATATGTCCTGAAACTATAAAACTCCTAAAAGAAAACACAGAGGAAACACTTCAGGAAGTAGGACTGGGCAAAGACTTTATGAATACAACCCCCAAAGCACAGACAACAAAAGGAAAAATAAACAAATGGGATTATATCAAACTAAAAAGCCTCTGCACAGCAAAAGAATGATTAACAGAGTGAAAAGAAAAACAACAGAGTGGGAGAAAATATTTGCAAAATATGCATCTGACAAATGATTAATATCCAGAATATACAAGGAACTCAAACAAGTTAACAGAGAAAAAACAAAGAACCAGATTAAAAAATGGGCAAAGGAGCCAAATAGTCATTTCTCAAAGGAAGATATACAAATGGCCAAAAGACACATGAAAAAATGTTAAACATCACTCAGCATCAAGGAAATGCAAATCAAAACCAAAATGAGGTATCATTTCACCCCTGTTAGACTGGCCATTATCAAAAAGACTGAGAATAACAAATGCTGGTGAAGATGCAGAGAAAGGGGAGCCCTCCTACACTGTTGGTGGGACTGTAAACTAGTGCAGCCATTATGGAAAATGGTATGGAGCTTCCTCACACAACTACAGATAGAACTGACATACGATCCAGCAGTCCCACTGCTGGGTATATACCCAAAGGAATGGAAATCATCATGTCAAAGGGATACCTGCACTCCCATGTTTATTGCAGCTCTGTTTACAATAGCCAAGAGTTGTAACCAACCTAAATGCCCATCATTGGATGAGTGGGTAAAAAAAATGTGGTATATTTATACAGTGGAATCCTACTCTGTGTAGAAAAGAATGAAATGCTGCCATTTTCAGCAATATGGATGAACTCAGAGAAAATTATGTTAAGTGAAATAAGCCAGGAACAGAAAGGCAAATACCACACATCCTCACTTAAATGTGGAAGCTAATAAATAAATAAATAAATAAATAAATAAATAAATAAATAAATAAATAAAACAAATAAATATAAGAAGAAGAAAAAAAGATACAACAATCACAAGAATACATTGAACTTTTTAAGAGAAGAGAATAGAACTGAGGATTCCAGGTGTGAGAAAGGGATGGGGGATAGGGAGGAATTGGTAAAGGGCCACAAAAATCTATTACATTGTATGATAACATTGTATAACACAATGGATTACATTGTGTGTGTGTGTGTGTGTGTGTGTGTGTGTGTGTATTAATTATCCTGATTTGAACATCACATATTTCACACTAGTATTGATATTCAATGCTGTACCCCACAGATATGTACAATCAACTATGTCCCAATTAATAAGAAACTCAAATTTGCATTTAATGGAAGGAAGCGATCATCAAGGCAATCTGACTAAGCTCAGTAGGTTATGTGTGCAGTCAGGTTAGAAATACGGGTTGCTATTCATAGAGGCCCATGTGGAAGGAGGTTAGAAAGGAGAGGATAGGTGTTCAAGTGATGATTCATTATGTAGAAAGAGAGAATGTTAGAGATAAGCCACTACTCCCACTTCATTTTATAAATTAATCATGAGCCATGTACAGCAATTTATTATGAAGCCTCTAAGGGTACCAGAATACCTCACCACTGAACACAGGTGCCCAAAGATACTTGTGTCTTCAAGAAAACCAAACAAGTGCTCAGTCATCATGGGTTAACAGCAGCTTACACAAGACACACTAGCTCTTGGAGAATGGGGGAAAAATAAGGACAAAGAAGCTTGCTTTTACTTATGTATTTATTTATTTTATTGATGATGATAACATTCAAATGTCAACTCCTCAGAAAAGACTTCCCCGCAATCCCTAGCTAAAAGCACTGTCCTCTGCCCCACCACCGCCACTTTCAATAACCTCTTCACACATTTAAATGTAAATTACCGAGTTGGACACTTTTTGTTGTTCACTTTAAGCTGAGGACCTAGAAAAATGTTTGACACATAAGAGGCACTCAAGAAGACATTTGCTTTATGAAATATTCTTCATAAAGCCATACCCACTTACCTACGAACGCATGTGTGTGTGTATAGTATTAGTTTGTTTTCTGATGCTTATAACAGAATACCTGAAACTGGGTAATGTACAAAGAAAATGAAATTTATTTCTTACAGTTGCAGACTGGGGAGTCTCACATCAGGTGAGATCTCTTTACAGGGTCCTGTGGCAACCAGATTATCACATGGTGCGTATGGCATGAACTCTTCAACATGCTCACTTGCTCTCCTTATAAAGCCATGAGTGCCACTCGCATGACACCCACTAAACCATTAACACATCAGTCCATGAATGGATCGATCCATTCGCCAGGGTGTAGTCCTCACGGTCCAATCACCTCTTAAAGGCCCCACCTTTCAACACTGCCATAGTCTGATTTCCCACCCTCTTAACTCTGTTACAATGGAGATAAAGCTTCAATGACTTTGGGGGTGACATTCAGTGTGGATTCAATGTGTTACAATGGAGATAAAGCTTCAATGAGTATTTTTGCTATGACTGCAAGGTATTTATTAGTTACTTATCAGATGGAGTCAGTAATCTTAATATTATAGGTATGGAGGCCTGATGGGTTGGACCATGGTATTAAGGTTATAATAATCTACACTGAGGCACCATTTATTTTTGCCAGGCTTAAGAACAAGCCAAATTTGGCTGCTAAATGCATAAGCAATGGGGATAATCATGCCTTCTATAAATAGGTCTCGTACAATGGGTTTCAATCATTGAAGTTTCTATTTTCATTATTAATCATCTAGAATGATGAATAAGCTGAGTTCCCACACTGACATGCCAACATACTAAGTGTCATCAGCCATTTTGATGAAAGGCAGAGTAATATTTCTTATGCTGGACCATGTGTGTAATATTTTATTCCAAATAAATCCTCATATCATTTAGATAAATAATTATCCATCATCACATTATTTAATTCAAAACTACATGGGTTACCCTTTCCTTATTTATAGTGTTTGCTTCAACTCCATCTCACCAATTATGTTGATTTCTTAAGCCATTGCAATAAGGGGCCTGATTCATCTTCACTTTGTTTATTCTTTTTGGCTCTAGCATTCTGGGAATTATCAAGAGAAAAAGCTCAGAGCCTACAGTTCAGATAGATGATCAGCGGTTTTCAGAGCCCAAATCTAGATAGTTGATGTAAAGGTAAAATAACTAGGTGACTATGAGTTATTTCTGACCAGAGGCTGCTCTACCACACTGACAGTTTTCTTACAAGCATAATCGAGGCCCTGAATCTCTGTGTTGTTATGGTAACCGTCACTGCACAACACACTAGAATCTCATATCGAAATATACTAGAAGCATGAAGCATACATATTTCATATTTTTTCCAAGTTCATTTTTCATGGTTTCATGTAGCAGTCCAACATGAAACATTTATTTGAGTTAAAAAAAATCATAAATACATATTCTCTCACTCTGAGATTTAGAACTAGCTTCTGCGACTGGAATAGCAATTCACCATCAAATGGAATTAAAACATTTCAGATAATTAGACTTCCTTTCAAAGAAAGAAGTGGGGGGTTGGGGGTGCACTTGGTGGTCTTCTACAGAGCTAATCTGTACCCCTCATTCCCTGCTATCCTCAGAATTAGTCTTCAGATTCTAAATTGCTGTGAGACAAGGTGTGAGGATTTCAAATGATGTGTAACATTTTTTAATCTACTCAACAAGGAATAGATCAATGTTGAAATTCACGTGCTGCTCTCTTTAATTTATATGACAAAGATGGGGGCTTCTTGATGTGAGGACTGGTTGCTCCTCCCCTGCTCTTCTTCTAGCAGCTACTACGTGATGGGTTTGGCACACAGATGAGACACGCTGTTCTCATTATTGTAACCACTGGCATTCAAATAATGGGCAGAAGGCTGTAGATCATCGTTATTGTCGTTAAATGTGATTAAAACCACTAAAACTGATTAAAAAAAAAATTCAATAACCAGATTCAGCAAGTACCCAGGAAGCTTCCTGGAAAGAATTTTGCATTAAGACCCACATCCATTTATCTGACATATATAATTCACAACAATATTCCTCTTTCTCTAGGGAAAGATTATGTAACTTGAAGTATTATAACAAATGGAAGTAGAACACAGAAAATACCCATCGTTGAGTACAACGCTGACCTGGTGTGAATTTTTGCAAGCATTTCTTAGATGCAAACTTAACAGGTTTTTTCCCAATATTAATATTATAATACTTGGGGGTTTTTTGTTTGTTTTTTTTATTTTAATTTATCAATATAATATTATAATACTTGTTGACAAGACTAGAATATAATCTTAAGAATTTGTAAAGAACTCAAAGATCTGGAATTTTAAATCTGCTTTTTCAATATTAAAGATAATTTGCTGGTTACAGCATCCCTGCCTTTTATTATTACTTTTAGTGGAAAGACCATTCCAATCAACGGGTCCGTCTTGCTAGAATATGGCTTGAGAGGAAAGATGTTCTTTTAATAGCTAAACAGTTCTAGAATTAAATTTATGAACTTTGGAAATGGAGATGAAAATAAAGATTAAATGAATTAAAATGTCCTTGAGCCAGAAAGTCTAAGATAGGATGGTCGAATGAATGTTATCTAATTTATTTTGCTTCACCTCAAATACCACAAGCCAACCCCAGCTACTCAGTGGTCTCGTTAAGTAAATATTCCAAATTATAGGCCATAGAGAACTGAACTAGACCATAGCAATTCCCAACCAGTTCACTGTTGAGGAAACTGCTGACCTACAGTGAATTTCTGGAAGGGAAATGTGGTGTAGTCAGAGAAAATTGTCCTATGCCTAGAGAACTAGCATCTGACTTTCCTCATGAGGAGTTACATCAATCCCAGCTCCTGATTAAACAGGTTCTGCATTCCTGCTTGGTCCTTTCAGCTAGAGACTGTGTTCTTGTTACTAGGGTACACAACCATGATGCCAAATCAGAGCAGATCAAGGTCCACACTAGACAGTCTATACTAGAACATTTTCATTACAGCCAAGGGTTCCATTAGACAGCGCTGTTTTAGATGCAGAACAAGTGATACAAGCCAAACAAGATTAAAGGTTTTAGAAATATTTCTTGAAATAATATATGAGCTTTGAATGTTTCTAATTTTACAACATCTTAGAAAGGAAACATAAACATGTTTTGGTGCTAAAAGAAAATAAATAAGGAAATAAAGTCTACATCTAATAATAGTAAAAACAAAATATCTCAAAACTTTAAAAATTTATTCAACAAAAATATATGGTTCTTCCTCAAACCAGATACTGTGCTAGGTACGAATTCAAGGATAAAGAGATTTAGATCATAGCCTCGTAGTGTATTCTAACGTTCAAACAAAGAAAGCTCAGAGGGATATGAATGAGTGATAAAGCAGTCAAGACACAATCAATACCACACTCTTCCGATGTGATGTGCAGAGGGTCTCTGGAATACCTCTCAGAACCCCTTCAGGGAGGGGCCTGCGTTTCCCCAGCAGCTGGAGTGTTGCCTACTATCAAGGGAGCTGCCCAGCTCAAGGTTATGCCTCCTCTCTGGGAGCAGTCCCCATCCAGTGACTGGCTGATATAGGATGACAAAGGCCTGGCCTCTTGTTCAGTGTGAGACAACTCTGAGGAGCCATCCCTGCTGCAGAGCTTCCCATGCAATTGGCTGTGGCCTCTGTTACAAATGCCTTGCAGTTCAATTCCACCTTCTTTATAGGCCATGCTCCCAGTGAACTTCCTGCATGCCAATTTCCATCTCAGAGTGGTATTCACATCATGAGGGAAATAAAATTGATCCTTACAGGCTCAAAAGTCCGACATGGTCGGCACACAATGGGTGGAACCGTCTTTGAAAGTCGCATTGATATTAACCAAACATAATACTGACATGTAAAACCAGGACAGCAGTGTGTCCTGGTTTTACATGTCAGTATTATGTGAAATATGTGTGTCACGAATAGCAGTATATGCTCTCCCTGTAGCCCACCATATGTAGAAAACCAAATTGTTATCACCAGCATGAAGGCAAACAAAGTCTCACCAGGGATGACTCCGATGTGTGTAGGCAGTAGGCTACGACAGAAGAGGGCTTGACAGTGGCAGTGAGAATAACTCTGAGAAGGAAGTAAGTAGGAATTACTCTAACAGCCCAGGCAGGATATGGTGAGGGGCTGATTAAGAATGTGTTAGTGCAATGGAAAGGATGGAAAGAGATATAACACATATTTAAAACTACTTTTGATAATTATATGAACATAACCTGCTACTGAGAAAACTTGAAAAATCACTAGTATTTTAAATTTCTTATTAAACAGTTCAAATGAATTAAAACTTAACTATTTTTTTAAAAATTATTACCATATTCACTGTCAGTGTTGTATTATCAAGGCTCTATCAGATTTGGGCAAATTTTGAGTTCCTCATGAGATTGAAATTTAGACTTGCAATTTTATTTTGCCTTTATGAGAATTTGTCAGTGGGAATTTGTGAAAAGTGCTTATAATATCCTCTGTTGTAGGTGAAAAATGACAAATGAATTGATCATTATAGATGCAAAGCAAAGTTTGGAAAGCAAGAGTTAGCAAATACTTTATTTTTTATAGTCGTTTATAACAGTTTTATTCATAATTGCCAAAATTGAAAGCAACCACGATGTCTTTCAGTAAGTGACTGAATAAATAAGCTGTGATACATCCGGACAATGGACTAGTATTCAGTGCTAGGAAATACTTCAATTTAAACCATCATATGAATATTGGAGTTAAATTGGGATCAGTAATAATAACTCAGATATAAAAATGTGATCTAGAGAAATTAGTTGATTTAATGAATACTCATTAAGTGCCTGCCAGCCAGGTATGTTTAAGGCACTACACTGAGTCAACACAGAAAACAAAGATTAATTGCATTTAACTCAGGAGTAATGGGCCAGGAACCTCACCTGAGTTGGGCAACAGAATGTTGTCCCTGGTGGCTGACCCCAAACCACCTCTCTTATCTTTATCTTATTTTTTTAGGGCCTCAGGATAGCATACTGGATCAGCCATGTTCTCATATTGAAAATCTACAAAAATATAAAATGGAGGATTTCTCCCCTTACTTGTGACCTTCCAGAATTATCAGTAGACACAAGAGAGTAGGCATCGTAGGAGCAAAGAGAAAATTTGAGATAAGAAGGGATTAATGTCCAAAAGAAGTAGTAAAAGTGGGTTTTTATGGTTTTATGTGTCTGATTTTGTGAAGTTTAGGGCTTGGGGTTGCAAAGGAAACAAGTTTTAGAGGCACAGTGATTGCAGAAAATCCAATATTGGCTGGAAAAAGATTAGAGGCTCAACTGAGGTGCATAGAACAAGGCGTCTTTATCTCTGTAATGCAGAAAGGCTTTTCTTGGATTCTGGCTATGTGGGTTTTATGCGGCAGTGAGAAGAACAGGTCAAACCATGTCACACCAAGCCAAGCACATCTGTCAGCATACCTGGGAATCACAATGCAAATCACATACTGCCAGCTTGACTCTTAAACTCCTCTGTACCAAAGTGAGTAATGAACTTCAACTTGGAACTCCAAAACACTGTATGTTCTTTGGGGCTCAGAGATTATTTCATTAGAGTAAATTAGCTGGTTGGATTTGCTTTTTTGTAGAGATGGACTGATAGCATCACTCCCAGAGAAAAGATGGAGCAGGGCTATGAATCCCAGGGAATGGGGTCTTTGCAGGAGATATAGCTCCATTCTTTGAGGATGATGCTGAACCTAAGAGAATTTTCTATTTGAAGCAACTGCACATCTTGTCTTTCGGTGTTTTACTGTAATGTTGCTTATCTTAGAACTTTAGATTGAATTCTAAGTTTTCTGGTTTTAGTTGGTTCTGCAGTTAAATTCAGAAACGTGCCCTCTACTTCTTTCTCCAAGCCCTATATGCACGTGAAGAATAAAACCCACGGACAACTCAAGAGTCTTCCAACTGGAGGGAAAGAGCATCCAATTCCTTGCTACTCAAAGTATGGTCCTTGGACCAGCGGTACCAGCATCATCTGGAAATTTATAGAAAATTGTACAATTTCACCCCAGACCTGCTGAATCAGAATCTGCATTTTGAGAAGATTTGCAGGAGATTCATGCACACATTAAAGTCTGAGAAGCAGTGGTCTGGCTCAGAGGTTCTCACAGCTGAACATGCACCAGAATCACCTGAGGGGGTGGCTTGTTAGACTACAGATTGTGCGGGGTGGGGGGTGCACCTCCAGTTTCTAATTGAGTAGGTCTGAGATAGGGCCCGAGAATTTGCATTTCCAACACGTTCCCAGGTGATGCTGATGCTGCTAGACTGGGACTACAGTCCGAGAAGTACTAGTTGGATCCACTGTCCTCACTTACTGAAGAGCCAGATACTCCTGAGTTCAGATTCCAGCTCTGACACACATCAGACACTCACCAGCTGTGTGACATCTGGTGCTCTCACGACCTCTCGGAGTCCAAGTTTCTTTCTATATCACTTGGAGATAACACCAATATCATCAGATTTTATGAGAATTCCATGAGATTTTAAAAAGCCAAGCACCTCACCCATTCCTGGCCACAAAATGTGCTCTTTAAAACGTGGACCCCAGACCAGCAGCATCAGCATCCCCTGGGATCTTATAAGAAATGCAGATTCTCAGGCCCCACCCCAGGCCTGTGATATCAGAACCTGTTTTTACCAGACCCCGCAGGTTAGAATTATGCTCATTAAAGTCTGAGAGGAGAAGCTCTATAAACACACCGGTCCTCATGTCCCAGTTCCAGCTGAGGATGCTAGCTTCCCAGATCAGGCATTAGAGAAGCTTGAGCCCCTAAATCTCTCTTCAGTGTTGCCATTCTCTCAAATTCCAGCCGGGCACTGAGGATTTGATTCCCCATCTCAGGCACGGACACTCACCAATACCCGTCCCACAGATTTGCAGAGAACTGTGAAGCACCAAACGCATGACACATGCATTCAGAATGAGCTTGCCTCCTATCCCTGATGACGCCAAGAAGCATGTTCAGCCGAGGGGAGATGATATGGATTGTGTCCCCGAAGTTTTATGTATTTGTAGCTTGATCCCCACTGTGACTGTTAAGATAGTGGGAAATACTACTATGGTAATTGAAAGGCAGGGCCTTGAATAGGTGATTAGATTCTGAGGACCTTACCTAGTGAATGGGTTAAAAACAGTGTGGTCAGAGGGCTTTAAAAGAAGAGCACATGAGAGGTTAATCTCTCTCTCTGCTTTGCCACTTTCTGCCATATGAGACCTTTGGGTCACTGTCACCACCACCACCGAGGCCTTCACCAAATGTGTTCCCTGGACTTCGGACTTCCTAGCCTCTGAAACCATAAGCAGTAAATTTCATTTTCTTTATAAATCACCCAGTTCCAAGTATTTTGTTATAAGCAACAGAAATGGACTAATACAGGAGAGAAAGGAGTTTTAGGCTTTAGGATTTGCTTACTTGACTTTTCAATTACTTCTTTTGGATATTCACAGTGAGGTTCTACTTGAATCCTTGTACACAGGAGAGGAACGGGAAAGAGAAGATGAAAGCAAAGGCTGCACAGGGTATAAAGACTGACAGGGGAAGAAAGGAGACTCTCTGGGCTGCCAAGGGGGATGACTGACTCACCGGGAGAGCTGGTTTCTGTCAGAACAAATAGTGTGCTAAGTTCCCACGACAGACGACAGCCCCCTCAATGTTCTGGTGTGTGATTCTTTGGGAACAAAGTACTGTTTGGGAGTCATTAACATTTGTAGCTATTTTATTGTATGAACTAAATAAAAGTGAATCCTTCCTGAACATTCTAATGAACAAAATAATACAGAAGCAACTTCAGCAGTTGGTCAGGCAGCATTGCTGTTTGCATATTTATGAATAATGACAGCTGGAAAATAATCTGACAGGAGATATAAATAACAAGATTTATTTGATAATGAATAACACTCTGGAACATTCTGGAAACTCTGTCATCCCCCCATGGAGTGGCCTGTAAGTTTAAAGCTAATTTTGTCACTGAACTTGCTCTTTGATACCTCTTGCACTGCAATAGGAGTTTGCTCTCATTTCATTAGGAATCATGGGCCAGGATCACTCTCTTTCCTTGAGGCTGAAGAAGACTGAACAAATATAACCAAGCCATCATCCCAAATACCATGGCTACCAGATTTATGATACCCATTACAGTGGAAATCAATATAGTGATATTCACTTTATAGCTAGAAGAAGTTCAGGGATGGGAAGTAATTTATCCAAGGTCATAGCCAGTCCAAGTTGGGGACAAGCTTAAAATTTAGATCCTTGTCTGCAGCCTTTTGATACAAAACACAGACGTAAAAATGATGAGCTGTAAGTAAAAGCTAGATTTTAAACTTTTGAGTCTCGATTTTGTTATTTAGCTATTTGTTTGCTCCCTGATCCTTAAACACTAACATCTTCTGAACATAGCACCAGTGTTATGTCTGTGAAAACAGAAGCAACTTTGGGGAAAATGGATTTCAGTTAAGCCTTAATCAAAAGCCCACTTGTGGGAATTTGGCCTCCAGTATAGGACTGTGCAGAGCCCCTTTAGATAAACCCACAATTCAACTCATTTAATGAATAAGAACTCTGAGAAATTTGCTTCCTCACTCCCTAATCCCCAGATACACTTCAAAATTCAACAAGATGAACAGATCAGTCAGTGGTTGCCTTTAAAGGGGAGTAGGGCTGTGATTTTTGGCTAGGAAGGAAGGGACAAAAGGGAACTTTCTGGAATGAAAGAAAGATCCATTTTCATAAGGATTTGGGTTAGGTGGTGCTGTATACATTTGTCAAAACCCATTGTAAGTTATATTTATGATTTGAGTGTTTTATTATATGTTAATTTTACCTAAAATAAAACCCTATATAATAAAACAAGCTCACTAAGAAAATATTTGGGACGGTTAATAGGGTTAATAGCTATAAGTTGAATTTTTATCAGCTTCTATCATCATCTTCACCAACCACAAAATATAAACATCTTTGACCACCTCTGTAGAGGGGAATGTTCTGGGGCAATTGTCTTTCTGCCGGCACTGCCAGGAAACCAGTTCTCAGCCTCAGAAGGGAGCAGGCTTCTTTAGCAGTCAATTCTTATGTAAAAATAGTTGCTGGGGTTGGGAGTGTGTGTGGAGGGTGGGGTAGCTGCAGACTTGCAGGAACCCTGTAATGAATTCCCTGGAGGAGCCCACATGCAGAGTGGTGGGGATTTGGCATCTCAGCCTCTCTGATGTCTTCCCCAAGTCAATGTAGAATTGGGTCCAGAAACCGCAGGGAGGGAGAGAGGCCCTGCTTTAGCACAAGATCAAGCAGGCCATTATGGTATTGGAAAAAATTATAAAAGCATGTGCATAAGAAGAAATTTCATTAAAATTGAATTGTTTGGGAATCTTCTTTGCCCTTCTCTTCCCATTTTAAATATTACTCTATTTCCCCAACTTACCAGCATAATTTGCTTCTTTTATTTTATCATCATGAAATATTTCAAACATAGAAAACAGAGAGAAAAATACAACAAAAGCACATCCATGTTCTAGTCTTGTCAGATTACTTCTTTTTCAAGATTGAAAATATGTTTTAATTAGTGATCAGTAATTAAATTATTAGTAAGCAAATAGTTCAGAGTTGTCCTTTTATTAACATTTACTGTTTTGGTATTTTTTCCCCTCACCTTTATGCTATGCGTACTTGGAAACAGGCATTTGGACGTGGTAATTGGTAATTGAATACTACTGTTATTTTTTCTAAATGTGTATATATGAGTGACTCTGCTGTCATCATTTTTGATTTATAATTTACACAGATTTTTTTTTTTTTACTTAATAGAGTTATTATTAAAGTAAGTGGGGTATATCTGCTTTCCCATCTCTACAGACTCTACAGTCTGGTTTCTTTATCATTGTATTCTTTATAAGACTATTAGCAATTTCAAAATTTTAAAATAGAAATCTTTATAATGTAAACCAGCAGTTCTCAGACATTTTGGTCTCAGGAGTCATTTACAGTCTTAAGAATCATTAAGGACTCCAAAGAGCTTGTGTTTATGTGGATTATATCAATTGATGTTTATTAGAAACTGAGAATTTAGAAAAATATATTTATTAATTCTTTTAAAATAAGAATAATAAGCCCACTGCATGCTAGTATAAATAACATTTTTTTAAAAATGGCTATTTTCTAAAATAAAAAATATATTGAGATGAATCGCATTGTCTTACATTTTGCAATCTCTTCAGTGTCTGCCTAAATAGCAGCAGCTAGATTCTCATATTTGTTTCTGTATTCAATATATTGTGAAATGTTTTGCTTGAGGAATATGGAGAAAAGCCAACCTCACATGGATATGTAGTTGGAAATGAGAAGAGTATCTTAATAGCCTTTTCAAATAGTTGTGGATATTCTTTTTTGGTACTATGCCAAATCACAAGCGGTAGTTCCTTAAAGAAAAGATGCATTATGAAACCACACTATTGAACTTTTCATACTCTGTTATATTAAAACCCATTGGTGTTATCTTGCCTTCTTAATGGCTCTTTTACCAACGCACGATTTTATAACATCATATGTTGGTCATTAGAAAAATATTAGTTTGTTGAGTTATGCAGATCTTCCTTATACAATATAAAAAAACTACATTCATTAATAATACCACTGATGACATCAGAGAAGTCTTTAAGTGTTGTGAAGCTGTCAAACACATAGGGGCAGATTCAAGTTTTCTCAAATTTTAATTGTCACTTGAAAAAACAAATCTTATTATTGGCAACAGATACTGTCAATCATTTTCCTTAAAGTGGCAGGCTCGTTTTGTTTATTTTCGAGAAAATGTCTGCCTAATCGCTAAGTCTGAATAATCATTTTTTGTCAGTTGTCCTTTCAAGTTAAAATAGTGTTACATGCAAACAGCAGCTAATTTAGCTGGCACCTCAAATTGTTGCTGAGTCCTTGTCCTGGAGACAACAGACGAACTTTGATGTGGAATAGAAATTATTTAGATGTACTTCTCATTTTGTCACACAGAATTTAAAAATATGTGTGACCAGCAGTTGGAATTTAGCAAGAGTAATAACTTATAGGCATTTATTTTTCCTGCAAGTGCATAATGGTGAGGAACACAGTCACCACTGGTACAGTTTGCTGCCACAGCCTTGATTCATGCTTACATATCGGCAGTTTTACTCCCTACCTCTTTGCAACACTGGTGCAAATATCAACACAGTGAAAAAGACAAACACTGTCTTCAAGATACTACGAGAACAGTTTTGGCTTCACAGAACACTTGAAAGGGTCTTGGAGATGCCCAGATGTCTGGAGACCACTGTTTGAGATCCACTTATGTAAACCTCTCAATAATATTTTTTCTTCTTTAGGTACATTTAGTGTCATATTTTTACATATTTATTACAGATGAATTTAACATTCTTTCCTTCAGGAATTATATGTGTATATGCACTGTACAGTGCTGGCAATACAAAACAAAATCAACGTAAAAGCAAAGTACTTGCCCTCATGAAATATCTATTCTACTGGGTGAGACAAACTATAATCCAGTAATCAGATAACTGTAAATGTATAATTGTGGTAAGTGCTGTGCGAGTCTTGGTAGGGGCAGTTCACTTAATCTGTGAGTGGGTGAAGTACAGTGTTTCTGGGGGCACAACGTTTGCCTTTAAACGTCAAGGATTGATAGGTGTTAGCAGGTGAAGGTAGTGGCAGTAGAGAGTGATCTAGAGAGAGGGACCTATACAAAGGTCCTGAGGCAGGAGGGAGCTTGGCATATTCAAGAAATGTGAAACAGTTCTGAAAGGAGAGAGGATGGTGGGCAATAATGCCAGAGGGGAAAGTATAGACCTAAATACACAGTGTCTCTGCTAACATTTTGGCTTTTATGCAGAGAACAAAGAGGTGCCATTGAAGCATTTCTAGAAGGGGCGGCTTAATCAGATTGGCAGTATAAAATGTTCACCCGGACAGCAGTGTTGAGAATCAATAGATGATGCTGGGGAGGAAAGAGTAGTCCGATAAATGCAGGGGAACATTTAGGAGGCTGTGGTAGTAATTTAGGAAAGAGAGAAAAGAGGGTGGAAGAACTGTGTTAGGGAGCTATCATGGGCAGGAAGTGATATGGATTCAGTGGAGGGTGGGCATGGGTTGGGGAGAAAGTGGCTTCACAGATAATGCCACAGTTCCTGGTCTGCCCAGCTAGATAGGTGATGGCATCCTGGGATAGCCATTTCTCATTTAACTCAGGCTATCTGGAAACAGAAATTGAAAAAAAAAAAATAAGAAGAAAAAGAAACAAACCCCTTTAACACCCCAAGCCAGGTATTAAGGACAGAATCAAGTTAAGAGAGGGGTTTGAATTTATCAAATTAGTTATATCAGTTCTCCCCTAAAAAGAAGATATTTCAAGGGATTACTTAAAGGTTCCTAAGAACGTCAAGTTACTTCTCTTTCTATATCTATTTTTAGCAGCCTAAGAGTTGGTTATGGCATTTGGTCTCCCCTACAGAAGAGTTGTTAAGACACATTCAATATACAACAGAACTTTCAAACATCCTGAACATGATTGATACCCCCCCCCCCCGGGGCAGTCTGCATATCCTCAGTATCCACTGTGTGCCAAGCTCTCTTAAAGTGTCCACAGGTATGATCTCAACTAAGGTTTATGATAGGCCAGTGTGGTGGGTAATGTCTTGACTTCCATTTTACAGAGGGGGAAGCTCAGAAATGTTGGTGTTTGCCAAGGATCTCACCACTCCCAAGCATCAAAACCATGATTCCAACACTACTTTTTCGTAAGGCAGCTGAGTGAAATTTCTAATGCAGTAGTTTCTAGGTTTTTGTGGGGGTGGGGGGTCATGGAATTCTTTGAGATTCTACTAAAAAACTATTAACCTTCTCCTTAGTAAAGTTAACATTTGCACATACTTAAAATTGACACCCCGTTTCTAGAGGTTTTAAGTTCTCTTGAAACCCTTCCAGAGATTGCCCGAGACCATTTGAAACCCAAAGTTAACAAGGTTTATTCTAGGGCCTTTTGAAAGCTATCACTGGTGGTGTATTTAAGTCCAGTCAATGGTAAATTTTTTGATAATTAAAAAATCAACCACCTTAGATTTCCAAATTGAAAATTGGTTACTTGCCATAGAATTACCATATAATCCAGCAATTCCAGTCTAGGTATAATACCCACAACAATTAAAAACAGGGGTTCAAACAAAAACTTGTACACATTTGTTCATGCCAGCATTATTCACAGTAGCCAAAAGGTCCATTAACTGCTGAAAAGATATACAAATATGTGGTCTATCCACACAATGGAATGTTACTTGGCAATAAAAACAAATGAAGTCCTGATACATGCTACAATATGGATGAAAGTTGAAAAGATTGTGCTAAGCGAAAGAAGTCAGAAACAAAAAGCCACACATTGTGTGATTCCATTTATATGAAATGTGAAGAATAAGTAAATCCATAGAGACACAGAAAGTAGGTTAGTTGTTGCCTGGGACTGGGGGAGGGAGAGAAAGGGAGCAAGGGTTTAGTGGGTGTGGGTTTCTTTTGTGGTGATGAAAATGCCCTGGAATTATACAGAGGTGATGGTCACACAACATTGTAAATGTACTAGGAGCCATGAATTGTACATTTTAAGAGTGGATAAAATGGCGAATTTTATATTATGTGGATTTTGCCTTAATTGAAAAAAAAGGTTGCACTCAAGAAACCAGTGCCTGCCTAGCCAAGCCTTCTTGGTCCTTTACTCCTTCCTTTGCCTGGGCTGGGCTATGTGGAGGAGCCTGGGTTCATTTACTCTGTTTTGAGGCATGATCTCCCTGGTGGGCTGTTTGCACCTAAGGATTGAATCCTGGCAGCCTTCTGCAGAGGTTCCCATTGTCACCTAGGGGCCTAACAAAGTGTGTGGCCATCTCTACACTATGTGCTTGCTCTGATGCCTATATTTGCAGCTTCTTGTTTATATTAAAAAGACAGTATCATATGGGCTTTTTAAGCTTTTGAACCCGAAGCATCAGTCTTTTTATTTTATCTTTTTCGTCTCGCTGCTCTGGGTCAGCTATTTCTGCCTTGTTGAAGACAGCGGTGGTTCTCAAAGGGGGGTGGAGGGTATTGATGTTCCCCATTAGGGGACATTCAGCCTGGAGACAGTCTGGTTGTCAAGACTTGGGGAATGCTAACAACATCTAATGGGTAGAGGCCAGGGACACTGCTAAACATTCTACAATGCACAGGACAGCCCTCCCCCAAACCCCCAACAAAGAATTATCTGGCCCCAAACACCAACAGCTCTGAGGTTGTGAAACCCAGCATTACAGTATCCTTAGTATCATACAATTACAAATGCCAATAACTACTTGCTGTGGACATTCTCACTGAGAGTTCCTATTGTCTTCATCTCTGTGCCATGTGATGCCCAATGCTAAAGCAGCCCGGGGAGAGGGTTCGGGAGCTCTATAGGGAAATCAGGGACCTCAGCCTTGTAACTCATTGATCCCACAAAGAACATATCCCATACGTCCCTGGGACTTGTACACACCGTGCAGCTATAACATGGAAGTTAACCCTTCCATGTACAGCACTATGGCACATGCACACCAGTCTGCCTGGCAGAGATGGGCAGGTAGAGAGAATGGTATTGACAATGCAAGAAGAACAGGATCTACAGAGGAAAGAAATAAAACACAGCATTCTTAGCATTTTTCTGTATAATAAAATACCCGAAACATCAGTCCTTCAAATAAATTAATAATTTTATCATTAGTGTATTCTCTTCATATCAAGTTTTATTTATTGATTTTTACTAACCTATTTATAGAAGATTCATCCTTTTATCTTGCAAGGAGACACTGGCTGTATAAATCTATTTTATTTTCTTTAATAATATTCTAATAGTGGTAAAACAAATGCTTTTAAAACAGGCACGATCTTGAGTGAAAATTGGATCCTCCATTTTAAAAACCTGTCACAGTCTTTCTTGAAGAGAGCAAACACATGCCGCATAAAACAGCACCAGATTCTTAAATATTATCCTGCAGAGAGACTACATATTTAAAACACCCTTAACTCTACCTACTCATATTACCTTAGAAAACATCTTAGGAAAAACCTGGAGTAATTATCTGAGAAGTTTGCTTCCTAGAAGTTTCACTCCCTGAAAAAGTATGCGTGGCCTCTCTCTAGCTGCAGGAAAATGTCACTATTAGGAGATGTCATGTTGAACACACTCTTTGACAATCTGATGGTCACATAGGGGAGGAGTTCAGTATAGTTCCTCTATAATGTACTTACCAAATTCATCTGTACCTGCCCTTACAGCAGTACACTTTCCAGCAATGGCCTTGCAGAATAAATAGAAAAATCATGTTTGAGGATGAGGCAAGGGGGAGGGGTCACTTACTTACCTGGATTCACTCACATTGAAAATGTCATGAAGTGAAATTCACATCTTTCTTTATCTAGGGGTCTGGCCAAGCCTTTCTGATAACAATGTACACTTCTGTGAGGCCACTGAAGCCAGGACTTCCTAAATTTGTGATTGGAAGACTATTGCTACAATAGAATGTGATGTATTAGGAAGAAATTAACCAATACACGTGAGGGTGGGTGTGAATTTCTCAGCATGGAAACTGATTCTGTCCCAAAGTGGTTGCATTGAAATTTCTGTTTCAAACCATTCTGAGCTAGGAAGAATGTGGGGACCAACCAGATAGTTCTTTTGGAAAATGCTTGTCTCACAGTCTTGACTTAAAAGATGGCATCTGGACAGGGGAGGAAACAGAAGTGGTCTTGGAATCACATCCTCTTCAAAACAAAACAAAACAAAACAAAAACATCATTATGCTTTTTTGAAGGGTTTCGTCACAACACAAAAATTCTCCAAATTTCCCCTTTGCACTTATTTTAACCTTTCACCCATTTCCCCATAGTTAATATCTTACATGACTGGAGTACATTTGCCAATATTAAGAAACTGACCTTGGTGCATTACAATGCTAAAACCCAGACTTTATTTGGATTCCACCAGTTTTTCCACTACTGTCCCTTTCCTGTTTTAGGCTCCCATCCAGGACACCACACTACACTTAGTTGCCATTTCTCCTAGTCTTCCCTGTTGCCTTTTGATGACCTTCCTCTCTCCATTTTGACCGAGACAGTAAGCTTCACTCTGGGCTCATAAGAAGCCTCTCTAAACATACAGGAGCCAACTTTTTAACTGTGTCTATATCTTTAAAAAAATCTGCGAAAAATTGAAAAATTCAGTCAAAAGGCTCTCTGGGCTGCCATTTTTATATATGTAAAACCAATCACTATCCATTTAATTAATTTATTTTGCATGATTTTATTGGCTACTCTGACATAACTCAGCATATAGCTGGACCTATTTCATGGGTCAGAACAGGAGGTCATCAGGAGATAGGAAGCAGCAGACTAGGAGAAGCAAGGTCTTAGGAACTAGCCTTCTGGACTGGGAAAGAATAGAAGTTTGAACCAGGCCAAGCTTAAATGGATAAGGGGAAATTCTGATTGCTGGATGACCACATTCAGAGAGTTGGGCTGTAGACCATCTGGGAGACCCCAGGCACTTAGCATCAGAAAGTGGAGCAAACAGCAGGAGCATGGGGGTGGGCTGAGGGTGGTGGGAGGGCAGATGAGCTGGTAAGTGGGAGCCCAAAAGGGCTGGGTGATATGCAGAAGCCAGCAGGTGATTATGGGGAAGTTGGCTAGAAAGAGCTGGAATGACATCAGTTCAAGCCCGCACTGCCTGCGAATCAGAGGCAAGATCTTGTCCAAGATTTCAGAGCTTAGGTTTGGAGCTGGTATCTCCAGCAGGGTTTGGACATTAAGCAACTACCCAGGAGCAAGATACATAGGGTTCAAAGTGTGAGATACCTGGGGTACCAAGGTGAGAAATGTGATTACAGAACCCCAGCCATTAGGATCAGGTAAGGTAAGGACCCAGGTTAAACTTAAGTTTAACTCCTCTACTGAACAGAGATGCTAAATTCCCTCTGAACTGGAAAAGTAATCTAACTCATGGTTTCTCAACCTTCTCACTAATAATGCTTGGGGACATATAACTCTTCGTTGGGGGAGGTGGGGGCTGTCCTGTGCCTTGTAGGATGTTTAGCAGCATTCCTAGCCTTGATCCACAAAATGACAGTAGCACCTCCACCTCAAGTTGTGACAATCAAAAATGTTTCCAGACATTGCCAAATGTCCCCTGGGGACAAAATCACAACGGTTGAGAACTGCTGCTCTAAAATGAGGCAGATCCAATGGAGGCATTAAGTGGCCTCAGTTTTAGCAGAAAAATGGGAAAAGGAAACTAGGCCAGTTATCACATCCTAGAAAGGAAATTTAGGGAAGTAATATACCTAGGAAGGCAATGTGAACTCAATAGTTCCTTTGTAAAGAGCCACTGGATATGGCAGGTGTTAGAACACGTTGGGTTTAGATAGAGGGAATCTGGGATGTAGAATTGTCTTGTTCCCTATAAACAACATATACAGTAGAAATGAGCGTGTATGCATTGATTCAATAGGTCAAATGTAACTTAATTATGCTTAAAACAGTACTTGGTGCATAAAGCCAAAAGAAATCAAAATTTTCTTTGTGTTCTCACACCATGAAAGCCTGCCTAGCTTTAAAATGTCTTTGCCCACTGTGGGACATGATGATGTTTTATGGAATCATTCCCTTTTTTTTTTTCACTTTGTCTTTTTCACAAAACCTTATAAAGGCACTATGTAAGGCTTTTTTATTTATTCTCAGAAAATAGTAGTCCTTTTAAGCACTTTGGTGGGCTTGTTACCTCATATATACAGTTCTAGCTGAGATTTCTCTGATATTCTCAGAGAATATTTGATGTTTGGGAATAAACTGTTAAAGAGCAGTGATCTCCAAACACTTTGCTGCTTAAATCCATGTGAATTTCTTCATGTCATGCCATGTTTCACCATTATGCTATGGTTGGCAGCTTCCGAAATGGCCCCCGTGATCCTCACCTCCTGGTGTTCACACCCTTGTGTAGTACCCTGCCCTTGAGTGTGGGCTGGACCTAGTGACCTGCCGCTGGCAAATACAATATGGCAGGAGTGATGGGGAATCACTTCCAAGATCAAGTTCTAAAGACTTACTTCAGCTGCGCTGTCTCTCTGGCTCTTCTCACTTGCTTGTGCTGATGAAGCAAGCTGCCATGTTGTGAGCTGCCCTATGGAAAGGCCCACATGGCAAGAAACAGTGAAGCCTCTGGCCAACAGCTAGAATGAACTGAGGTCCTCAGTCCAACAGCCTGTGAGGAAGTGATTTCTGCCCACAACCACCTGAGTGAACTTGGAAGTAGCTCCTCTTCCAGTTGAGCCTTGCGATGACTATAGCCCCTGGCCAACACCTTGATGTAGCCTGTGAGCCAGAGGACCCACCTAAGCCACTCCCAGATTCCTGACCCATAGAAACTGTGAGATAATAAATGTCGTTTTAAGTTGTCACATTGTGGGGTAATTTGTAATGTATACACTAAATGCATTTAGTGTAATATCTACACTAAAGTCATTCCGCACTTAGAACAGTAGCATAACATTGTGTCATCAAATGTGGCAATACACACGCTGCCAGGGCAAAACAGTGAAACTTGAACTCTAGTTCCTAATGGGTAGAGAGGTACCCTGACATAGGGGCACAGCAACTGACCATGACACACAGAAGTCAAGGCTGCTGAGAAATGAAAGAGAATCAACTTGTGGCATGGAAACAGGAAGTTCATCATTTCTAGCAAGAAAACGAAAAGATCCAAAATGTTTATAAACTGTCCAATAGGGATGAGCAGAAGCAAGCAGCAGGAAAAAAGAGTGGTGATAAGAGTACCAGGTGGAGTCTCCACTGCGTGATGGGGAAAGGGCACTGGAAAGAAAAAGATCTAGTGTTCTAGGAGCACCAAGGATTCATGGAATAAAATGGTGATTCTGGTTTCAAATGAAAAAAACCATTTTCTGTACAGCAGAGAAAGACATTCTCCTGCCTTTGCTCCCCTCTCCACCTCCACCTCCCACCGGTTTTCCTTTCCGTAGACTGAGATTTTATAACGTATTTTTTAAATCACATTTGTATTAGGGCCAAATGATTTGCGCAGTCTGTAGATTAGATATCCTAAGGAACATACAACAGAAACATTCTAGGCAATCACTACATTCATTGGACACTTGCCGCTCACAGTGTGGTCCACAGCTTTCTTCCTCAACTCTGCACTCAACATAATTAACCAGCCAGGCTGGAGGAAGGCAACTCTAAGATTGTTTTAAGCTTACTTTGCAATCTTGGGATTTCATGAAACAAAGAAACTAGCTTTTCTCTGAACAACTGATTCCCCCCACTCCTTTTTTCAAGAGTCAGGACAGGACCTTGAGTATCTCCTTCTAGAGGGATCTCTGGCTGGGACCCGCTCTTCCTGTACAGCTTTCAGAATCCCATGCATGCACTTCTATTTAAAAGTTGTCTGTCTAGAAATGCTCCAGGGAGCAAACAATCTGGTTTCTCCTACACTTTTAGTTAGATTGTGGTGGAAATAAATGTCTGTTTTATCTGACAAGTGGGGACAGGAGCCCGCAGAAAGGAGACCTGGTAGAAGGTGGGTTGGGAACACGGTGGATATTTAGCCCGTATGTACTGGAACCTCTGACTGGATGGGAAAATGCTGAAGTACAGAACTTCAGTTCCAGGGAAGAGATAAACACCACCCTGAACCCCCGGGGGCCCCTCCCATAATCCAACACATGTGGCCCAGCAGGGGTCTGAAGGACGGCTTAGCTCAAGGGCCACCACGTTCTGATTGTTCCCATCTTGCACAGTTGTGAAATCTTCGGAATATTTCATCCTGGGGAAAGTTTATGATTAGGAGTCAAATGACTTGGATTTTATCCGGCTTTAGCATTTACACACCTCATCATGAAGTCTTAGTTCCTTCACCTGCAAAACCTGAAGTTGAAATAAACTGTTTGTAAAGTGTTTTGCGCCATGATCAATGAATGCTACTATTGTTTTTGAATTTTTTGCTCAGTTAGAAATAATGGACTCTCACAACCCTGACTCTCTTCTTCCTCCATCTGCTAAGGTGCTCTCTTGTCCCTCAGAGTTGTCCAGAAA
This sequence comes from Cynocephalus volans, assembly GCF_027409185.1. NCBI lineage: Eukaryota > Metazoa > Chordata > Mammalia > Dermoptera > Cynocephalidae > Cynocephalus > Cynocephalus volans. Next base: position 17,191,452 of record NC_084478.1, read on the forward strand.
ATTCAGGTATAGTTTAGTAGCATGGAAGGCTGGAAGGTTGAGGCTGCTTCTTTTGGGGGTGGTTGTGGTTGTTGCAGGGATGTTCAACTCTCTATTCCACGTTATTTTCCAACATGCTGCACATTTCCCCATCTTCTAAAACAAAGGAGGTGACAAACATTGCTTCATTTACTCTGTCTCGAGGCACACATCAGGACCCCAAACATCACCACCTTTCACTGGTGTGTTGGCCTCCTTTTAGGGGTGCCACACACAATGCATGCCCCAAATATACTTATGGAAAAAATTATTCCTTATCCGTGTGAAATTCAGATTTAACTGGAATTCCTGCTAAATCTGGCCACTCTAAGGCTCCACTAGCCTCTTCCCACTTCTAATTTTCTGCCTCGAATCTGTTGGGGGCTGGGGATTGAAAACAGAGCTACCAAGAGTATGAAGTTCTCGATTCCTTTCTGCCTACACGTGCTTTCCCGTAGCTTCAAGTGCTATTTCTTTTCTGACCAAACCTATTCCCCCAACTCCTCTCCCGGGACTCTTAGGCCCGGTTACCTCCTCACCAACCCTGCTGGATTGTGTATCAGGATCTCAAATCTGACATGCTCAAAGCAGGATTCTTGATCCCCACTCACTCCAACCCCCAGCCTTCCTCCATTCCACCAGTTTCTCCTTCAATATTCTACATCTCAGTACATGGCACTGAGGGCCAAGAAGGGAAGAGCCATCTTGGATGCTGATCTTTTCCACACACATTAACTGGTCCTGGTAGCTCATGGCTCTTTCTACACACATTTCTCCAATCTGTCCTTTCTTCTCCATTCCTCCTGCTAAAACCCCAGTCTATGCCATCATCCTCTCTCGTCTGGACTAGTGCTGTTACCAACAGACTAGGCTCGGCTTGCCCTCTCGCATTAAACAAATGACCTGAAAGTCCAAAAGTTGATGCAAGGATTGGAAGGTTTATTCAGATTACCGGTACTCAACTAAATGTCTAACCAAGCAAACAAACAAAAAGAGGAGCAGTGGGGTCCAGTTTAGCCCAGTCCCAATCAGCGGGGCCAACCTATTTCGTTAACAGTAACTGATAAAAGCAGTTCTTCCCCACTGTTTTTAGCATAAAGAAGAAAAGCATCGACTAGATTTAAATCAGAAAAACAAAGCATAGCCAGGAGCCCTCCAGGGTGCGCCTATACAGAAGTGGATACAATCCAACCAAACAACAGAAGAGGGCTCAGAAAATCAGAGAAAGGTACAGAAAATAAAGCATTGCCTTGTCAGAATTTAGGCCAGGGACTCCAGGAGAGAGATCTACCAGCAGCAGAGACATGGGAGCAAAATAGTCCCAGTGGCCACTTGCCTCTTGCAGCTAGAGTCCTCTCTGGTGTACAAAGCTTTTCAAGTTTGCCAGTGATTAAATTAGGTTCCCAGATTCCAAAGTCATAGAAATAAACAATGTACCCAACAGTAAAGCAAGCAATGCTTTTATTAAAAGAGGAGATAGACTTATGCATAAGGGGGGTAGCGACAGTGAAGCTAGCCCCCTGAGGGGAGCTATTCAGGGTCTTTTATAGGGAAAGGAGTTAAGGGGTATAGACCAGCATCACTGGAGGTGGTCCATTCAGTTCTTCCTGGTTGCATCGTGGGTGCATGCTCAGTAGGCAGTGGTGTTCATCATTGTCACCCCAGGAGGGTCATTGTAGCAGTCACCTTGATGCTTTGTGCACAGGTGCGAATTCCTAAAGGGGTCTTAAGGCTAATCTGTAACTTTTACAATTATGGTAAACAAGCTTTGGGGAGGGATTTTGCAACTCAGTAAATATCTGTTTCCTCTCTTATTTCAGTCTGTTTTGTCAGGGCAGCCCATGGGGTAATGACTGAGGAGTGGAAAAATAACAAAGTGTCCTCTGCAGGGAAAATGGAGTCAGTTTGGTTCACAGGCCTGGCCTTACTCTGTTTCAGTGCTATGGCATTAGCTCGTCTCCTAGAAAAACTTCTTTTCTCCTTTCTCCCCATTCCCCACATAGCAGCCAAGGGACCTTCTCAACGCAGCTATCAGATAGTACCCCAAGCCCTCTCCCTCCTTGTTTTACACACGCAAAGCCCTCCAGAAGTTCCCTGTTGGGATGATTGGCTAGAAACTGTTAAATCTGCAACAGCAGTTCTGAACTGGAGGCAATTTATGCCCCCAGGGGACATTTGACAATGTTTAGACACATTTTTGGTTGTACCACTGGGATCTGGTGGGTAAAGAGATACTGCTAAACATCCTGCATTGCTGCACAGGAAAGCCCCCCAGAACAAAGAATGGCCAGCCCCAAATGTCAATCTGAGGAACTCTAGCCTAAAGTGAGCAGTATGACAGTGTTTAAGATGAATGAGTCAGGGACACTGCTCCTAATTCTAGCTGGAAAGTTCTTGTGCTAACAAGCCTCCCCTCTGCATTAATGAACGCCTTCACTCAACCACTCCCTTCAGCTGCTGCGAGGGAGGACCAGCTAGCGCTCGGTGGAGATGCACAGAGACAGCTGAACAGCGCTGAGAGGCTTGTGCATTCCCACCAAGTAAGAGCAAGCATAACTAGGGTGCTTAGAGTTTACATAATCTTGAGCAAATCATACCTCTAATAAAAGATAATGCAATTAAAAAACAAAGCCGTGTGTGCTGATGGGTTGTATTTCTAAGGGTCCCAGGGGTCAGACATGAAAGCTTTGAATTGAACTGACAGACTGTACGCGGCTGCCCAGAGAATGTGCAGAGAAGAAAAGGCCTCTGATTTTTTTCCCCAAGCTGTTCATCTTAAGTGACTCAAGGATAAGAAAGTTCCCTTTGGTGTCTCTTGACAATTAAAGGATGACAAAGGCAATGTGTTTTGATCTCTCACAAAAACTATGAATTGTGTTTTTCTTTTGGTGAAACATCTTTTCTTATGACATTTCAACAAATTAACAAGGGCAACTTCAAAATGTGTGTTTTCTTTCCCACCTAAAAAAAATGCAAAAACAACTGTTCTTTTCCACTTCATTAAGCTAAATAGACTTGATATAAGGCTGGCCTTTCCTGCTACTGAATAATTCCATGTAACATGAACACAGCTGCCAAAAAGCAAATAGTTGCTAATATCTCCCTCAACTAGCTTTCCTGTTTTTAACCATTTTTAACTCAGGTTTCCCCTGATGGGTAGGAAGCATTCTGTGGTATGGTTTACCAGAGGAACCCTCCGTAACCCCTTTCACTTGATAGGAGAAAACCAAGACCTATCTTTGTCTGACAGGTTTCAAGAGCCCCAAAGTGACAAATAGACTAAGTAAAAGATGGGGACACAGTTTTGGCAGAAGACTCCATGAGAGACACAGTCAGATATTTTGGGTACTTGGGACAACATCCTGTCTTTATGCCAGTAGTTCTCAACTCTGGCTGCAAGTTAGAGTCAGCTGGGGAGCTTTTAATAAGCACCAGTGCCAGGGCTTGGGCCCTGTATTAGTCTGTTTCTGTTGCTTATAACAGAATACCTGCAACTGGGTAATTTACAAAGAAACAGAATTTTTTTCCTACAGTCAGAGGCTGGGAAGTTCACAGTCCAGGGGCCACATCTGGTGAGGGCCTTCATCTTGACAGGGTGTCACATGGCAAGAGAAGTGGGCTGAGCAAGAGAGAGCTAAGCTTCTCACTCGCTCTCCTTATAAAGCCATCATTATCACGTCCAGGACCACCCATTACACCACCAATGAATTAATCCATTTATGAGGATACAGTCCTCACAATCTAATCACCTCTTAAAGGCCACACCCTTCAATTACAATAATAAGATTCCCCACCCTCTTAACACTGTTACAATGGGGATTAAGTTTTTACCTAAATATGTGAACTTTTGTGGACCAGTTTTGACCCACAGCAGGCCCCCATCCTCAGGGTTCTGATTTAGTTAGACTAGGGAAGAACCAGGGCATTGGGATTTTTTAAAAATTTCCCAAGTGACTCTAGTGGACATCGAAGTTTGAGAACCACTGCTCTAGACTAGGGTTTCTCCACCGTGGCACTGTTATTTGGGGCTGTTTCATTCTTTGCTGTGGGGGCTGTCCTGTTTATTGCAGGATGTTTACCAGCATTCCTGGCCTTTACCCACTAGATGCCAGTAGCATTCCTGTTACAGGGTGCACGCAGCTCCTGGCTGAGGCTCCCCAAAATTGATACCAAACTCACAGTTCTGGTCTCCTGCCTCCAGATGAAAGCAAACCAATCGAAAGTCAAATGTTGGTGAAAATAGAAGTCAGCTTTTATTCAGGAACACCGGTGACCTGAGAGATGCTGGGCTAACCCATCTCTCCGGTAAACCTGAAAGAGAGTGGTCAGGCTAAAACCATCTCAAAGACTCAGGTTCACTGAGGGGTTTTTAAAGAGGGGAATGAGGAAATGGAACGTGGGAAATGAAAAGCTGGACAGAAGGGTAATGAGCTACGAGGGATCTGTGTCTATAAGTCAGGTACAAGGTCTCACCAAGGCCTCATCTGGTTTCTGTTCTCATCTTCACTGTTATCTCAGGGCCCTGCAAGGTTTAGATTTGCTCTGGAGTAGAATCATCTTTTCTGCAGCCTTTTGCATTGTTTTGCTTCACAGAGCTCTGGTTGACCTGGCTGGTGCCCAAGGTCAGCTACTAGTCATTTGGCCTTGATCACTTCCCAAAACTCTGCAAGTCTCAAAGAAAGAACTATTCGCTTTGCAAAGTACTGATTAGCTTCTCAGCCTTGTTTTCCTATTTAGCAAGCAGGATAAGAAAGTCAGGCGATGGGAAGAAAGAGTGGAGCGAAAAAAACTCTCCTTTTAAAAATCTCTCCTCCCTGCTGCCCACCCTGCTGCAGCCCAGGCAGTTTTAGGTCCCAACATGGCTTCAGTCCTGCTCACTCCAACATTCCCTCTTCCTCTTGTAACAACCAAAAATGTCTCCAGACTGTCAAATTTGCCTCCCACCCCCACATTGAGAATCACTGTCTTGGCTGCTGCATGTGGAATGTAGTGGTGGAATATGGTGGGTAGGGAGGTGGGGAGTTGGAGGTTCAGCTTTCTGAAATAAAACTCTAAGCAATGAAAGAGCTGTTCAACATCCCAGCCTCAGCCTGGAGGCAGGATGTATTCCATAACTCTATGCTGACACACCTTTCCTTTGGATTACAGACGTACAGACTACATTGGCCCTATATTATTTGCAGTCTGTATTTGAATACACAAATCCATGGTCAAAAATATTTATATAATATGAAAAATCTATCTCTAAAAGAAAAAGGAGACAAATTATTCTCTCTCTAATCTAGTCAGTTTTTCCCATATGCTACCTCTTCTCTTGTATTCCACTCTGCTCCAGGGATAAGTTTCTAGCTCTGGTCTGTCCAATATGGTAGTCACCAGCCACATGTAACTTCTTAAATTTAACCTTAAATTAATTTAAACTAAATAAAAGCAAAGATTCAGTTCCTTAGTCACAATAGCTACATTTTAGTTGCTCAGTTAGTCACATGTGGCTAGTGGTTACACCATTTTAATGCAGAAATAGAACATTTTCATCATTGCAAAAAGTTCTATTGGACAGCACTGTTTACTAACACATAGATCTTGTGGTGACATTCTCATGCTTAAAATCCTCTGTTAGCGCCCCATTGCCTCTAGGATTAAGTTCAATCACCCTAGCTTGGCATTTAAAATATTTCACTAACTCCAGCTTTCTCTTCCAAACCCCTCTTTGCTCCTCAGTCTCCTTTGCACAGTCCAGCCCTTTATGGAATAGATCAACACTTTTCCTTACATTTAAGCCTTTGCCCATGTTGGCTGGGTTTTTTTGTTTGTTTGTTTGTTTTGTTTTGTTTTGTTTGCCATGGATGCCCTTTCTTTCACTCGGCAAAGTCACACTTCAGATTCAGCTCAAATGTCCCCGCAGCCCCCTTCCCACCCCAGCTTTCTGGGTCCCCAACAATTGATCCATTTACTGTTGCCCATGGGACCCGAATACCTGTCTGTCACATACTTGTCACATTTTATCATAAATAGTTGTTTTCATATCTGTCTTCCATGCCTAACTTGGAGCTCCTCAAGTTCAAGGAGTGGCTTTATCTCTTTTTGCATCACCAAAGTCTAGCACAATGTAGGTACTCCCATTTCAAATAAAATAATCAACCGACTAATGAATGAAATGGCATGATTAGACACCTTTAACACCACAGAATTCCAGCAATCCCCATCTCCATGCAATTGATGGCATCTCTTTGGGACAAGAATATCTGCCTTTTACTTTCTGAGCATCATGAGCGTATCTGGTGACTAGAGGGCTCTTTACTGGGACAGAGGATAAATCCATTTAAAAGGTATATCTAGGGCTGGCCCATGGCTCACTTGGGAGCTTGCGGTGCTGATAACACCGAAGCCACGGGTTCGGATCCTATATAGGGATGGCCGGTTAGCTCACTTGGGAGAGCGTGGTGCTGACAACACCAAGTCAAGGGTTAAGATCCCCTTACCGCTCATTTTTTTTTTTTAAAAAGGTATATCTGATGGGTTGATAGTCACAAAGAGTAGGAAAGAAAATAGAGAGGAAATTTATTGTTCTCTTATGTAGATTTCATCTCTTATACCAGTTAAACAGAAATATCTCAAGAGAAAGAACATTTATTTTGGCGGCTGGCTGGAAAGGAGATCTGAACCCTTGACCTTACTGTTATAACACTGCGCTCTAGCCAACTGAGCTAACCGGCCAGCTCCAAACAAAAGAACATTTAAAGGGAGAAAAAACATAGAAAAGACCAGCTTAGCATTACAGCTACATGGTCTTTCTTCCTTGGCACATTCTTGATTCTCTAAAGGGTCATTTGTCTGCTTTATCAAACTTAAGAGTTGTATCTTACACTTTCGTTCTCTTTTCCCTCAGCACCTAACACAGTGCCCAGCACATAGCTGTGCTCAGTTAATACCTGTTGAATAATTAAAATAAAAATCAACAGAAAATAGATGGTTATGATGGGGGGGGGCAGTACAAACACCAAACAAACAATAGTTTGAATGAAATTACTATTCAAGTGTGTATAAGCTTTCGATTACTGCCATAGTAAATTACAACAAACTTTGTTTTTTAATGCAATTTTATTTATGCTTATTTTTGTGGGGTACAGTGTGTTGTTTCAATACATGCATATCCTGCACAATGATCCACTTAGGGTAGACAGCATAGTTTTATCCCCATTAGTTCCCCCTTCATCTTCCCCCCCACTCCCAGCCCTCCCAGCCTCTGGTAACCATTATTCTATTGTCTATTTTTTTTTTAAACACACAAAGATTAACATCTGTATTGCAAAAAGAACTCTTAAAAATGAATTAGAAACATCTAAGTGAAAATTTGGTGAAGGACATGAGCAGATAAGTCACACATCCCCAAAAAACACATGTGGTTAATAAGTACATTCCAGGATCTGGTTGTGGGTAGGGGCGGGGCTGGCCTGGCCGCCGTCCTGGGCTTCAGCTGGTTTCATTGCTGGCCTACATGTGCAGCGGCAGTAGCAGGGCTGAGGCTACAACTAACTTAGTAGCTTAAAACAACACACGTTTATTATCTTATAGTTTTATAGGTTAGAAGTCCAACACAGATCTCACTGGGTTAAAATCAAGGTGTGGGCAGGGTTGCACTTCTGGAGGATTTAGGGGCGATGTCCTTTCCTTGCCTTTTTCACCTTCTGCAGACTCCCCGCATTCCCTGGTTCATGGCCCCTTCCTCCAGCTTCAATACCAGCAACAGCAGTCAAGTCCTTCTGGTGCTGCCATCTCCCTAGTTCTCTCTCTGACCATTTTTCTGTAGTCAAATCTCCCTCTGACCACAGCAAGGAAATGTTCTCTGATTTTAAGGACCTGTGTTATTAGATTGGGCCCATCCAAATAATCCAGGATAATCTCTCTATCTCAAGGTCCATACCTTTAATTCCATCTACAAAGTCTCTTTTGCCGTGCAAAGTCACATATTCACAGGTTCTGGGGCTAGAGTGCAGACATCTTTAGGGGCCATTATTCTACCTACCACAGGGAACTCACATATGATGAGTAGAAATACAAAGAAAAAAAAAAATCCTGCTGCATGTCCCTGGTCTTCTCACAGCAGCATGAAGAGAAAATGCTGAAGTTTCAGACTTGGAATACTTTCCTAGATCTATTTTTAAAATAACATTTTTTCTTGAGCTAGTAATATACATAAACTGTCAATAGATTGGAAATGCGGAAAATTTTGAAGAAAAAAAAAATCACCCTAAATCCCACCAAGTGGTCTTAACCACAGTTACCATTTATGTGTATATTCTTCTGATATTATATACACATAAATGAATATCAAAATTGTATATCTATTAAAAATATTAAATTATTCTAAATATCCCTTTTAGCATCCTATTTTCCTATTAAATATTACCCTAAATATGTTCTTATGGCATTAAAGATTTTTCAGAACAGATCCTTTCTATTGACTCTACCATGTTTCTTGCCATATTGCTGCCTCTTAATTTATTTGTTAATTATCCTATTGTTGGACGTAAAAAGGTTACTTCTAGGCTTTTGCTGTTATAAATAGTGATTCTAGAAAAAGGCTTATGCGTAAATTTGTATGTATATCTCTGATTTTTTCCTTAAGGGAATTCTTGCATTAGGGACCGTTTTAAGATTGCTGGTACCTATCACCATATTTCCTTCCATAAAGACTGCACCATAAATAAATAAATAAACAAACAAACAAACAGACAGACAAACAAAAGACTGCAGTAGACACAATTGCCCTCTGTACTGAACTCTGGGCAGTGCTTGCCAGTGTGTGGACTGAATTGTGCGCCCCTCCTCCGCCGGTTCATATGTTTAAGCCCTTACTGCCAATGTGATTGGATTTGAAGATAGAGCTTTTAGGACATAATTAAGGTTAAATGAGTTAATAAGGGTGGGATCATAATCCAATAGCATTGGTGGCCTTATAAGAAGAGGAAGAGAGATATTTCCCCTTCCTCCCAACAACTCGCACATGCACTGAAGAAAGGCCATGTGAGGACTTAGCAAAAATCAGCTGTCTGCAAGAAGAGAGCCCTTAGCAGGAACCAAATTGGATGGCATCTTGATCTTAAACTTTCCAATGTCCAGAACTGCAAGAAAATAAATTTCTGTTGTTTAAGCCACCTAGTCTTTGGTATTTTGTTATGGCAGCCTGAGTTAACAGCCAGTTTAGTGGGTGAAAAATTATGTCAGTGTTCTATTAATTGGCAATGATTTGCTTTCTAGGGAGATGGTCATTTTGTTTATAGGCCACTTTTTATGTCTCTGGGAAAATTCAAAGTCTATTGTTGGGCTTCAAAGCAGAACATTACAAAAATCATAGGGCATAGGGAACTAGAATTCAAGGGCTACATTCACAGAGCTACAATTGTGTTCTTTAGAGTAATGCATTTTTAAACATCTGTATCAATCAGAAAAATGCTTTAATCCATTTATGTAAACCTGTTTGCTTTCAAGTCACCATCTATCTATTTTTAAAGGCCTTAAGACCTTGCCATAAGAGTATCAAAACTCTTTTGTGTTTGTATATAAAGTTCATAACATGTGTGCTGAGCTATTTGATACCATCAAGCACCATAGGAGGTAGGTGGTGTTGAGGTTGACTGGGCAGTATGGAAGTGGGACAGAATTTGTTGACTTGGAGGATATGAAGGTACCAATGCTAGTGCAGGAAACCATGCGTGAAGCCAGTGCATTTGGGATCACATGTAAAGATCATTTAGGCCTTCCAGAACAATCCACAAAATAAGAATGGGTGGGAGGAAACTCAAGATAATTTTACAACCCTGTGACTAGAAAAGGGATGTGAGCTAAGAAGAGAGATCGAGCAACCATGCTCCTTTCTTGGCGGGTAACGAGGTTATAATGAGTACTGCAGGCAAATGAAACCAACAGTTTTTAGAAGAAGAGCAGCACCTAGTTAAGCAAGCAGTACCTACGGGGAGGTCTGGGGAGGAGTTTGGAAGGGGCTTCCAAGATAGGAAAGGCTGAGGTCTTGTTATTGTACAGAAAGGTTGTGTTTGCTCAGAGTGATAAGAATGATCAGTGGTTATTACGCCCATGACATAGAAAAGGAAACTGAGGCTCAGAGACCTCAGATAGCTCCCCCAGAATCACACAATTGTTAGTACTGAAACTTAAATTCATATCTTCATGCTTGAAGCTACAAATGAATTTTCTTGGCTTCAAAGTCTCCATCTCAAAAATGACAACATTTTTGGGAGGGTTGCTTCAGAGGCCACCTCCTGTTGGCCATCCCACTGATTCCACATTTCTTTGCCGAATGAATCTTGTGCAAAGTGCACTGTGGGGACGCTGTTAGTGAGCACATTGATTTTACCAGATGCATTCCCATTGGAAATTGTATTTAAAATTGTTTACTGGGGTCAGAGGATATAGAGGTTAAAAAAATAAGATGGAAATATCCCCTTTCTCTGCTGCCTGGGACTTGACCTATTTCCCTTCTGTCCTCACCAGCGCCCTGTTGGCTTCCTCCCACCTCACCGACTCTTCTTTTCATGCTCCTTTGGTGGTTCCTTCACCTCTGCCTGCACCTCTAAATGTTCAGTGCCCTGGGCCCTCTCTCTTCTCTGTCCTCACGCTAACGAATTCATCTGGTCCAATATCTTTAAAATACTTATCTAAGTTGGTTAGAGCACAGCCTTGTAACACCAAAGTCAAGGGTTCAGATCCCCATACTGGCCAATCTCCAAAAAAATAAATAAATAAAATAAAATATTCATATTCAGCCTGTGGAGGCTTCATGGACATCTTCGACTCACCATGGTTCAGAGAGAATTCTTTCTTTTGCCAGTCAGGTTTTCCCCAGTCTCATATATCTCAGTAAATGGATTTACCATCTACTCAATGCTCAGGTAATTGTTCTCTATTCCTGTTCTATAGCTTCTCTCACCCTCCACATCCAATCCTTCTGGAACAGCAAGTCCTGTGAGTTCTATTTCCAAAACATTTCTCAAATCTATCCATTTGTCTTTATCTCCTCTGGTATTACCAATGTTTCTCACCTGAGGCTACTACAAGGACCTCCTAACCAGTTTTCTCTACTTCCACATGAATTGTTTTATAAAAATATAAATTATAGCATAACAGTTCTGGGCTCAAATCCCTCTAAAAACTTTTTGCTACACTTAGATTAAAAATCCATCTTTCTTAATCTAGTTTATAATGTCCTTCATGAGCTAGCCTCTGCACACCTCTGAGATCTCATCCCTTCACTCGCCCATTGGCCCACTACAGTCAGCCACAGTGCACTTTTTCTGTCCCTGCACTCACCTAGCTTATTCCCAGCTAAGGACCTTGGCTTTAACTCTTCTCTGTGCTGGGAATGTCCCTCCTTTCCTGATATTCTCATGGATAGCTCCTTCTTGTCATTTATATATCAGCTTAAATGTCACTTCTCCAGAGAGGCTTTCCCTGGCAATCCCATCTGAGTGAGATATATTTTTTCTTATGTATTGATTTGTGGTGTTTATTCACTAGAGTGGTTCCGTGAGAGCAGGAACTGAATCTATCTTGTTGAGGACATTCCTGGTGTCAACCCCCTGGGCAAGAGGAAGCCAAGAATGCAGTGGAAGACTCCAAGAGCTTAGAAGATGGTGGAGCTGCTAATGGAAGGAGCCTGGTCTCTGAAAGACTTCATGGAGCGCATTACCACACTTCCTGCCATTCTCTGCCAACCTGCATTGGATTGTGATATAAGCAAGAAATAAATCTTTGTTGTTGTGTTTGCCACTGAAATTCCAGGGATGTTTGTTACAATGGCTAGCCTCTCCTGACAAATACATGTCTCCACTGCTTCCTTAGAATTCCATCTAACCTCTCTTTGCCTCCCTACATATTACTCAAAGTTTAAGAGTCAGCTCACTCACCTCCTCCAAGAAGATTTTTTTGACTTCCCCCTGGCTGGTTGTGTCCCCACAGCACCATGTATTACATAGTGTCTCCTGCACATGACTATGTTTTTCCTGAATTCAGGAACTATTTCTACTTCTTCTGTCTTCATTGCTTGTTAGGTTATCTAGCACCACAATAAATTTTTGTTAAATAAACACATCTTGGGCAGCAGGTAGTTCAGGTTCTAATGGAGGACAACAGTATTTTTTTTTTTTTTACAATGATTAAAAGTATTAGTAGAAACTTTTAGAATTTAGAATGAAAAGTGGGGTAAAGATTTATGAGTGTGAACTTATTAAGGTGAAAACAAAAACAAAAACTTTGGTGTTATTTGGCCTGAATAAAGACACAATAGTCATTAAATAATTTTAGAAAATAAAGACAGTTCTAGAAAAAGAATCCGTGCAAGATTCCTTTTAACCTTGTTGATTTCAATCCAATGAATACTGAAGACTTAGTATGAGAAAATTATTGTATCAAATGAGAAAGAAGATACTTCTGCCACTTGACATTTCATAATTCTATGACCTTATGATTCTGAACACCTACATAAGGTATTTTTAAACCTTGGCAATTACAATGGGAAGATTTACATCAAGAAATAGGCATTATAAAGTCAGAACTTACATGGACTTCTTTCATCAAAATTTCACTCTAAACCAGTCATTTTTATATTCAGACCACTGGTTTAATAGCTTCTCCACAACGTGGACTGGACAGTCATGTGCCACTTGGCAGTTTTCAAGGTGCAGATTTATTCTGTTTTATGTTCTGTTCATTTCTCTAGAGCTCAAGCAGCCAGATGGTTAATTGCTCTTAAGCATATGCGTGTTCAAAGAAAGGGTGTGAGGACGGACCTTCAGAAAGAGGAGACTCTCACACAGCAGGCTGAGTCGCTGTACAGAGTTGAGATTGTTGACCCACTGATTGTGTGTGAAAGCCTTTTACGCCACACAAAACCCTGTGTTTCCCCATTAGCATATCAGAGGTGGCACAGTGGTGGGAAATGCCCCAGGCAACAAAGGACAAGGCTCAGTGGCATTGTTTCATTGGTGCTCAGAGAAGCAGCAAAAATGATAATCAGGCCAGGCCTGCAGTGATGGACAGATGTTGACATATTTTCTTGGATGACCAATGTCTTCCACTCCCCCATCCCCCACCCCCACTTGATCGGTTCTCAAGACTGCCCATCCCCCTCTGCAGGCACAGTTTCTCCACCACTATGCAAGGAAAAGCCACGTCCCAATCAAATCCTCTCTCTAGTTAAAATGAGGACACAGTTTCAGCTTTAACTTGAACCCTTCCTGGAAGGGATTTGTCTTTTTTTTCAGACTTGTAAGTCTTACTTGAAACATAACTTAATGATAAATAGTACAGTCAGTTGCCAGTTACTAATACCTTCGTAGAGACTGAATCACTGCTTATGAATCAGCCATCTTCTTATTCTATACTGAAAGGGAGATAAAGTGTTTAAACTAAGAAAAGTAACTTCACCTTTTTATTGTCCTAGTGTTCTATGCTCTCCAGCAATGGCTCTCAACCAGGGTGATTTTGCCCCCAGGAAATATTGGGCAATGTCTGGAGACGTTTTTTGTTGTCACAGTTGACAGGGGCGTAGAACGGAGTACTCCTGGCAGGCACTTAGTGGGTCGAGGCCAGGGATACTACTAAAGATGCTACCATGAATAGGACAGCCCCCACAACAAAGACTTATTTGGCTTAAAATGTTAATAGTGCCAAGGCAGAGAAACTCTGGTCTATAGCCTTCTTTGTGAATATAATTTACAAATTCTTATCCAGTCAAATTGCTATTGATAAATGGGCACCTTGAGGGACTTATATCCCCATGCTCACTATGTTGATTTAGAATATTGAATAGTTTTTGACAAAGAAACAGGACCCAAATTATAATTTCTCATCTTTGGCAGCATCATTGAAAGATTTGATCTAAGCAGTGGGTGTAAAATTTTAGAAAATTATATATTGAGCACAGGGGGGTGAAAATTTTCCTTACATGCAGTAACTCGACTTTCTTACAGCCAATAATATGTCTTTTGCTTCACGCTCAGCCAAGTCTTAAATATACTCCAAATGGCATGAAATTTGATCAAAGAATTCTTTCTCTTTACTTGGAAATATTTATAACTTTTTAGAAAATGACACATTGGGGTACACTATAGGTTGTTCAATTTTATAAATATACATAATTTTATATATACATATAATCAAATTTACATTTAAAATCACATGTTGTAGTATGCTTGTATTTAATATCATGTTTGCCTGGATCAAAATTTTTCGGTTCAATATTTAAGAGTCAGAATATTTGTAATCACATCTACACACACATACGCATGTGCCTAGATAGACATGAATAGAGAAACGTATATTGTTTTCCCTAGATGCAAGTTGTTCTCTCCAAGTAGCAACATGTTGGCTAAACCACTCCAGATCCAAAGCACTAAGGATTATTGATCACTGGTTATTATACCCATTAGTACACAATTTTGATAACTGTTTTTTCCACAGGGTAAAGTAGATTTTGTGTGCCAGAAAAAAATTGCAGATGATTATAATGGACTTTCTAAAGAAGAATACAAAATGGAAACTACATTAATTGCCTTAATTTACCTTTAATTATCTTGTGTTATAGTCTCATGATACACAGTGTTTTCCTTAAAAATTTTTAATTAAAATTATCCTATTGTTTAGGAATTAATCAAGCCTATGACACTTCCAAAATCAGAATTATGCTCTCTGGTGAAGATATTTCACCATTAATAAACATATTTTTACTTTCTGTAAAACAGTGTCATATATTCAAACACAGTGGTTTACATTAGAATCAGTTGGGCCCTAAAAGCATACTCATTTTTTAGGCCCTATTCAGACTGGTTGACTCAAAATACAAGAGGATGAGGTCCAGGCATGGATATTAAAACAAAACAAAACAATTCACACACACACACACACAAACACATATATAGGCCAGGCAATTCTAACATGCCCCCATGGTGGGAAGACGGTCTGGAAACCTAGGTCTAGAGCACAGGCTATCGTGGGCAACAGAATTGGCAGGTAAACCGGGAAAATACTGCCCCATGGAGACAGTAGGGGCATTTTTCTGTCTTAGTCTTTGGGATGGGGTGGGGAGAAGGTTCAGGAATAGCCCAGGAGAACACATTTGGTAAGTAACAATCTAGCAATGATTCATATTTTTAATTGCCATCCTGAATGATGAAGTCTCCCCCAGGGCACTAAGTGCAGCAGTGTAGTATAATGCAAGAATGACCGAATCCAGGTGATGTTCTTAGTTCTGGCTCTTTCGCCACTAGCGGTGGGTGAGCTCTGTTGGGTGAGCTCTGTGGGTGAGCCCCTTTAGTCTCCCTGACCTCGGTTTACTCACCTATAAAATGGGGGAGGGCTTGGTTATGTGATTTCTACTATTTCTGTTCAATTTAGAGAGAAAAATAATTACGAATGATAATTATGAATTTAGAAAAAAATTAAACAATTTAATATTGCATATTTTTCATAAATTTATAAAGCACTATATGGCAAAATGATAAAAGAAATTATAAAGGAGTTTTCAGCAATTTGTAACTAAGACATAAATTTTATCATATCAGGAAAATGGGCCTAGTGTTTTGGTTATAAGATATTTCTGTAGCTAAAGATATCTTATACTGGAAATTGGAAAATTTTTTCTGTAAAGGGGCAGATAGTAAATATTGTAGGCTTTGAGGGGTGGGCCACAGAAAAGAAAATTGCAGAATTTTTTTAAAAAATCAATTTTAAAATGTGAAAAACAAGGGAAGGCAGGGTTTGATGATCCCTGTCTTAAACAATTAAAACATATATTTGCATAAAAATAGAATCGTTTGCTTTTACATAACAAGTGCTGGAAGATATTGTTATATGGAGAGATTGAATCTGGGCAATTAAAGAAACCTGCTGAAGAAGTTTTTACCAAAGGCCTACTTGCAGCAACCATGGTGGGCAGGAAGACCAACTCATCCTGGTTTGCCAGGGACTCACCCGGTTTTCGCACTGAAAGTCCCAAGTACCAGGAAACCAGGGTGATTGATCACCATACATCTGAGATTCTCAGAAAGGCTTTTTTCATGGGAAATCTAGGATGAAAGGGAAACAGCTTAAAATGGAAATGCTTTTGGGAGCTTTACGATATAAACAATAGGCAAAGATCCCAGCTGGAAAACTTTAAAAGGAAAATTGTAAAAGAATATTTTGCAGTATTTTTTGGCTTGAGCTCAACTGAGTCTAAACCTGCCGTCCGGTTTAACAGTCCCAATCTGCCAGGCTGTAGACAAGGAAAGCGTTTATTCACAGGGGTGTCAGTTGTTTTGTAGTACAAGTTTATACAACTTCTGGATATGATAAATGCTGGACATTATGATGAAACACAGCCCAACCTTATTACTCAGAAGTCACAGGATTTATAATTACTTCCTGCAATTGCCTGAAGAGAACATGTGACATGAAACTAGCTATGAATAAAATGGCTACTAGTAGAGACTACTTTGGAAATGGTCAGGAATAAAAGTGGGAACAATTTTCTCAACATATTATTACGTGCATCTGTGATATCATTATTATTAATTTGAATCTTTAAGACTGCAAGCTCAAAGTTCAAAAGGCAATTTTCTCTTAAGAACTTGTCTTGTAATTATGTGCACCACCTCCAGGAAAGCTTTGTTATGACCACATGATTTTCCAGTTGTACCTTATACAAACAGGAGCCCTTCTTAAAACATAAATATTAAAAAGCAGATCTGATAGTATGAAAGAGGATGCCACTGAGTAAATCAAAATGAAAGATGCAATGTTCTTTTTTTGCAATGTTCTTTCATTTTTATCAATTTATTCAAATTCTAATCCTATGTTCAGTGCTTCAGTTGCATCTTTATGACTCACCTTACCTGTGGTCATAAAAGCATCATATTCTTTTCTGGGCTTCAGGTCAGCTTGGCATAAAAAGCCCTTGCTTCCTTTAAAGCTGGGATGATGAGTAATTCTCTTTAGAAAGTATTTCAGCAGAATCATTGATATTGGAAAATAGCACACATTTCTCTAAGTGGACTTTTCTTCTCTTGCCATGCTATAAAATTGAGGGGAAAGAGGGAAGATCTGTATAGGGAGCAGGCTGGTATCTTGATTCTGCAAGAAACCTAGTGACAAGTGTCTTTTCCTAGATGGAAACAAACTTTCCTTTGCTAAAAGTGAAGTGGGGTGGGGCATTAGGACCTCAAACCAGGAAAGTTCAGAATGGTTCCAGTGATCACTGATAAGAAGTAAGGACCAGGGGCCACTAGGGTGCATTGGGGATGGCCATGGAGGAATTTTAAGAAAGTATACAGTACTGCTTCATCTCCCCTCCCAGTGTGTGAAAGTGTACTGCAATACAAATACAAGCTAACATTTGTGTGAAAGGTTCCATTAGTTCCTACTCACCTACCTCCATTCGCTCAAATCCAGAAGACAAGTGGATATCAACTTCCTGTTTCACTTAGTGACAAATCAGGAAGCTCTTAATCATTTTTATAACATTTTGGTATCTAAATTCCAATACCACTGGATGTATACAAGTTAAATTTATATAAATTGTTTTCTGGGCTAAACATACATATGGAAACTTCTTTTTCTTAATGGCCTATGTAAGTAGATGAGGACTTACCCTGCTCTCTTACAAAACGCTCCACTGAACAACGGCTAACATTGAGCCCCATCCAATTCCAACCTTGAGGCCTGAGCTAAATGGCTCTACTGTCCCTGGCCCCCTGTGCCTTCCACTGCCCCCATGGGTCCAATCCCTGGTTTAAATATTTTCTTCACAAGTATCTATTCCATGGCTTCCTGCTTACTCTCTGTTAGCAGCATCAATCCTGCTGCCCTTTGCTCTGAGGGTCACTCAGGACCTCAGCCCCCTCTTTTTGTACTGCCTTGTTAGACTGTTTATTAATTCACAATTTCTCAGCTGATGCTGGGCTGGAACTCTGCAAAACTCATTGCCTTTTTGCCATCTGGCTCCCTGTTTGGCTCTGCCAGTAGAGGGTGCTAGATGGAGGTAGGAGCTTGGAGTACGATGACGTCCCATCTGCTTGTTGGTCCTGTCATTGTCATCTCAGCCATGTTTCTTTGCCCTGGCAGCAGTTCATTCCCATTTGCAATATTATTCTTCATCCCCTTAAAGGTACCAGCCCCAGCCAACTGGGAGCTCTGAGGTCTGGGCCCCAGTTCTGCAGACCTCTCCATAAGGATTTTAGGTTCTGATAACCTCAGCTTCTCTTTGTTCCCACAGGCCCAGGAGTGGTGGCTGTTTCCAGCGGTAGTGACAACCTCTGTTACCTCAGTGTTCCCTCTTTATCTTCTCAGTCCTCTAATGCCTGTTTAACCAAGTCTCTATATTAAATCCTCTCTGTTAATGTAATGGGTGTGTTTCTTCCTTTTACAATTGCATCTTGACTGAGGCATGGCTCTGTAGGCCTCTAAGGCTCTGATTTCCCAGACATGCCACATATTGATAACAAGAAGTCTGGTAGCATTCCTTTCAATTTGTCCAGGACTTACTGTCTCCTTGTTGAGATCTATGTACTTATACAAAGTGGCCCTCATAAGGGGATGCTCCTTTGATACTCCTTCCATGCTCCACATGCTATTGCAACTCTGTGACTCCTGTATGGATTGGCCACACACCAAGGGTTCTGCCCAAGGATTCTTATATATTTGCTCAACAAAACCTAACTCCCTGACATGGAATTATAACAAATTGCCTGGACTCCAGGGCATTCCTATCACTAACTCCATCCTTAACAGGATAACCAACATTTTACTCAAAGTCAGTCTGCTTTCCATCCTGACTATGTAGGAGATGCCCAGAGGGCTGCACCCTAGCTGATCCAAGGGCTCTACACAGGCCCTAAGATTCTGATTTGAGCCCCATGAGGCACTCTTTCTTAGACACGCTTACATTCTAAAAATAAATTGTGGATGAATAAAACCAAAAAAACTGGTTGAATAGTTAATACGGAGAATAATAATTTTCCCTCTGCTTGATGCTATAAGGCAGCCAAGGAATTCAAAAGAAGTCATATATACATATATATTTACATATATGAAGACATATATATATATATAATTTTAGTCTTCAACTTGAGTCTACACATCTTTAAGATATGGGGTTACAATCTCAATAAATGCCAGGTTTGGGAGCATGTAAATTCTATGAAGAACTAAAGCAATTTTCCTATAATTATTCAGCAGCTGTCATTCCTCAAAACTGTGATTGCAGTGAAATAGAATGTTCCCAAACCATGAAGAGGGGAGGCAATGTCCTTTGATCTGAAACATGCAATTCCAGCGAGGAATGCAACATGTAATCTGAATATCTAGAATGTAAAATGAAAATACTGCTAGGGCATATGAGGCCAACATTTTTTCAGTTATTCAAAATGGTTCATAATGCTTTGGTCTCTCAAGCATCAATGGCCATTTTCTGATGTGATCCCACTTAATCCTCTGCATGTTCTAGTCTGATATCTCATTATGACATTCTTACCACTATAAAAACAACCATGCTGATGTACATTTAAAAAGTACTTTAAACAATGAACTCTGAGGTTTTTTTTTCCCAGAAATGTAAAACAGCAGCCAGAGTTGAAAAATAGGGATGAGTCTTTATAGTTATGTTTCAATATCCTCATTCCATTTAGAATGTTAGTGCTATGGTTATCTAGTAGTTATCTATTGCTACAAAACAAACTATCTGAAATCTCAGAAGTTTAAATCAGCAAACATTTTATTATCTCACAGTTTCTGTGGGCCAGGAATTCAAGAGTACCTTAGATACGTGGTTCTGGCTCAGGGGCATTCACAAGGTTTCAATCAAGCTGTCGAGCAGGGCTTCAGTCATTTGTCTATTCCTAAATATTTTATTTTATTTTATTTTTTGATGCTATTGTTAAGTGGATTTTTCCCTTTTCAGATTGTTGATTGTTAGTGCATATAAATGCGACTGATCTTTATGTTTTGATTTATATATTGCAATTTTGCTGAATTCGTTTATTAATTTCTAACAGGTTTGTATACGTGCATGCATATATGTGTGTGTAATCTTTAAGATTTTCTACATACAAGATTATGTCCTCTGCAAACAGAGATAATTTTACTTCTTCCTTTAAAATTTGGGTGATTTTTATTTATTTATTTTTTTTTTTGCCTAATTTCTCTAGCTAAGACTTCCAATCCTATGTTTAATAGAAGAGGCAAGAGTGGGCATCCTTGCCTTGTTCCTGATCTTAGAGGAAAAGCTTTTAGTGTCAAAAGCAGCATTAAGTATCATGTTAGCTGTGGGCTTTTCATATATGGCCTTTATTATGCTGAATCCTTCTATTCCTAGTTTGCCGAGTGTTTTTAGTATGAAAGGGTGTTGAATTTTGTTAAATGCTTTTTCTGCATCCATTGAGATAACCGTGTGTTTTTTGTCCTTCATTCTGTTAACATGGTGTACTACATTGATTGATTTTTGTATGTTGAGCTACCCTTGCATTCCAGGAATAAATCTCACTTAGCCATGGTATGTAATCCTTTTAATGTGCTATTGAATTCAGTTTATAGTACTGTTGACCCTCAAAAACCATGGATTTGAACCGTGCAGGTCCATTTGTACACGGATTTTTTCCCATAAATATACAGTAGGCCCTCTATATTTGTAGGTTCCACATCCATGGATTCAACCAACCACAGATCAAAACTACAGTATTTGCAGGATGTAGAAGCATGAGTTGCATAGGGCTGACTGTGGGACTTGAGCATCCACAGATTTTGGTATCTGCTGGGCATCCTGGAACCAATCCCCCATGGATAGCAAGGGATGACTGTATTTTGCTGAGGATTTTTGGGTATGAGATCATCTTAACTAGTTATATCTGCAATAATCTTATTTCCAAATAAGGTCATGTTCTGAAGTACTGTAGGTTAGGACAGGACTTCAACATATCTTTTTTGAAGGGGACACAATTCAGGACTATGTCCTTTAGAATTCCTAAGGTAGAAACTACAGTCTTTTTATAACATAATCTCAGAAGTTACATCCTATCACTTCTGCCATCTCCTATTCATTAGAAGCCAGCCAATAAATCCAGCCATATGCAAAGGGCAAGGATTACACAAAGGTTGAATACCATGAGGTGGGCATCATTGGGATCCATACTGGAGACTGCCTGCTACATTCGTAATCACCAAGGAGAAACTGAGTATAGTTGAATTGAAAACAAAGTTGCTTTCATAATTTAACACAGTGACTCTGACCCACACTAAACAGATTAGCTGTTCAACTACAGTTATATACAGGTGCTGGGAGTGATAAGGTAAATTTCACTTTTACCTTTAAGTCAGGTGACAATGCTGTCACTTCAATTTTATGCAATCCCCCTCCCCTCTCTTAAAGAGCTCAAAATTTTAATTTTTTGGTTGTGTCTCTCATTTATCCTGGTTCTCACTAGGAAATAAAAGTGACAGTAGGGGTATTGGCTCAACTGTGTTTTTTAATCCCCACAATGCATTGTTGTTTTTATTATCAAAATTATATGACCCAGAATATTTACTCAGGCCACAGCACCAGCCATCATCTTGATTACAGCCTTATGAAACCCTAAAGTAGAAAACCCAGTTAAGCCATGCCAAGACTCCTAACCCACAGAAACTGAGAGACAATAAATGCATATTTTTTGAGCCACTAAGTTTGTGGTAAGTTATTACATACCAGTAGATATTTACTAAGATCACCAATGATTATTTTGAAACCTCCAGTCATTAGAACAATAAGGAGTCAGGTATTCTCCATTCTCTTCAATAAAGGTTTCCTACCTAGATTCATACCTCACTCAAAATTTAGGACTTAAGGGAGCCCCAGACACCATCCAATTCAAATTCTTGAATGTCTAGATGAAGAAGCTAAGATGTGGATAGGCAAGTGGCTTGAGTAAGGTCATGTAAAGCCATACCTCTTGATGACCATTTTAAGCTTAAATCACAACATAGTTGGCTTTCCTATTTTATTTCCTTACAATCAATTAGATATTTTGAATGTATCAGTCAGCTCTTGCTGCATAACAAATGATCACAAAATTTCAGAGATGTGAAACAACAGGCATTTATTTCTTGCTCATAGGTGAGCTGGAGGTGAACTAGAGTTCAGCTTACCTCAGCTAGACTGAGTTGGCTACAAGCTGCAGGACTTCATTCCTTTTTATGGCTAAGTAATTATCCATTGTATGGATAACATATTTTATTTAGCTATTCACCAGTTAATGGACATTTGGGCTGTTTTCACTTTTTGGGTATTATGAATAATGTTGCTAGAAACATATGTACAAGTTTTTGTGTGGACATATTTTTATTTCTTTGAGGTATATATAGTCATGCATTGCATAATGATGCTTTGGTCAATGACAAACCGCATATATGATGCATATAATGGCTATGACCATATAGTCTAGGTGTGTGGTAGGCTATACCACCTAGGTTTGCGTAAGTACACTCTACAATGCTCCCACAATGACAAAATTGCCTAGTGACACATTTATCAGAATGTATCTCCACTGTTAAGCAAAGCATGACTATATTGAAGAGTGGAATTGCTGGGTCATATGCTAACTCTGTATACCAACTTTTTGAGGTCTGCATCTTCTTCTACATGTTCAAGAGAGAACAAAAATCAGGCCTGACCAAGACAAAGACCTAATCAAGACAGCAGACAATGCCAAACACTAACTCTAAGAGCTGGGTTTAAATCCAGAAAGAATTTACCTTTTTAGGGACACAAGGAAAAGCCTATAGGCTATAAAGCAAGTAGTCTTGGTACTGGAATTTCTTTATAAGAGATACGAACATTTCCTTGAGGCATCCATCCACTAGTAGTCAGTGAGATGGACTCATGTTTCCTGAGCTTGCTACATGTAGGGAGAGCACAAGCCCACTCCAGGACGGAAAACAGGTCAGTGAAAATCCACCATGAAAACAGCAATTCAGAGGACTGACATTCTCCCGTACTGGTGTAAATCAGCTGGGTGTGTGATCTTGAACCCAACTCTTCATATCTCTGGGTCCCTATTTCCTCATCTGTGAACTGAGGGGAGAATGAGGAGAGAACGATACTGATCTTCACTGGGTGTGCTTTATATGTATTCTATGTTCACTACCTTATATAATGTTCAAAGCAGATACAAAATTCTAGGCAGTGAGAAGACAGAGATTAAGCAATCAGGAGGCCCACCCACCCTGGAATACCCAATTGTAAGTTCAGGAATCAAATCCAGGTCTGTCTTACCACAAAACCAACTGAGCCAGGTGCTTCCTAAGTCTACCCCCAGCTCTCAAGCCCCTGTGACTTCCACCAAAAGTGCCCACATACTTCATTTTGAGTTCTGTAGTCCCAGAGAATTGCTTTTCACTGTTCACAGAGGTCCTCTGAATGCAAACCATTTGTATCACTCCTTGATTTTCTTTTCCCCTGTGGAAACCAGCCACTTTTGTACAGTGAGTTCATTTTAATTCAGGAAAATAAAGAAAATAAATGATTGGTATGTAGGTCCGTTCCTGGTTGTGCCTGGGTTAGAAAACAAAGGATGAAGGCTGAGCTACAGACTCGCATAGTTCAATTATTCCTTAATTATGCCTATTCTATAGATGCTCGCGTACATTTCACCTCGCTCTATCCCTGTGACCTAGAGATAATAAACCTCCAAAGAGCTGACTTGAGGCTATGTAAAAGAGTCCAAATTTATTACATTTTAAATGAATCTTATCTGAGGTTTTTGAGAACGTTCTTTTCACCTCACTAAACCAGCTTCTTCTTTTCACTACATAGATATGGATTGTTTAAAATGAACTTCATATGGTTATTTAAGAGAATGTGTCTTTCTGCTAGCTAGATGATTACTCTAAGATTTTAAGAATATTGTTGAGACTTTAGTACATACTGTCTCAAAACATTCAAGGAATGTGTAGGGTCTCTGGTTGCTTTGTGTAGCCACCCTGGTGTCCTGACCCTCTGCCATGCCACCCTGGAGTTCTGACCAATCTACAACTTCGAAAATCATTCTCGTGTACCTCACAGATTGAGAGACTTCTCAAAGCCTCAACTGGTTGGGGACAAATTTTCACTATAAGAACATCTTCATATTTAAAAATAATACTGCAGCACACCTCTGTGTTTAGAAGAGCAGTGTTTTTATTTATTTTATTTATTTTTAATTTTTTTTTTAAGATGACCGGTAAGGGGATCTTAACCCTTGACTTGGTGTTGTCAGCACCACACTCTCTCAAGTGAGCCGCGCACTGGCCCAAGAACAGCGTTTTTAACTAAGATGACACAGAGTCACATGTTGATATGGATTCATCACTTTATGGTGTGTGCCATTCTTGGCCGACAGAGCAAGATGCTTCTGAAAAATCAGGCATTGGCTTCTAGCATCTGTCCGTGTAAACCTATTCCTTAAAAAATGTTCATCTCGACCTTCTTTTAAGAGATTGGGAAGTAACAGAATGACTTTTTACCCGATCAAATATGAGATTCTCTCATGTAAAAGCAAAAAGCTTACAATGTTTATTTAAAAGGGATTTCTTATTTATAGTATTGTCTAGTGGGGGGGCTGGAGCTAGCTCACACTGGCCCATAGTGACTGATGGTTAAATGCTCAGGAATTTTGCTAGTCGATTGATATCATATTGGTAGCTTGAAATAAGCCATAGTGGAAGTACTTACATCATAGGAATCAGCAAATGCTACATATCAGGGCTTTTACCAGCACACCATTGGTTTTGTCTCATCTTTAAAAACAAAACAAAAACAAAAAGTTCACAATCAATCTACATGATGCAATGACTACCATGTCTTTTTAAGGTGGTGGACTCCCCCCAAAAAGGCACTTTTTTTTTTCATGGAATTTATAACCTATTTGAGAAAAGAAAACAAACTGGAAACACCAGACAAAAGAATGTAACATTTATCATGAGGACAATAGGAGTCCAAAGAAGAGAGAGAAAAAGGCGGGCACCTTCATGGAAATGCTAGAGTTTGGCCTAGGCCTCTAAGGACAAGCAGGACAGAAAAAATGGGCAATCAGGCAAAAAGAAAGTCATGGAAAATTAGTGGTAGGAAGACAGAAGGAATAAAATGGACTGTGAATAAGAAAAGCAAGAGTGGAGTGAGAGAGTGCAGTGCTGTGGGGCTGGCTTGCGACCGTGGGACACATTACAGTTTGGGGAGCCTTCCTCATACGTCATCGCAGTCTGATCCTCAAACCGAGCCTAACAATGAGGGCAACTGAGGCTCAGAGAATTGGTACAACACGGCTGTATAAGCCTGTGGTAAGAACAACAACAAAAAACTGTCTTCTATCCCTGGTTCAGCATTCTTCCTACTGTACCCTGTTGACTCTGCATATATGCATTTTGAAGCATGTAATACAGAAAAGCAGAAATGAAAAAGAATTTGAAACAAGTAACATATTTAACAAATTTTGGTTTACTTTAAATGTGTAGATGATGTTCTGGGTGGCTTTGAATGACAGTAAAGTGTAACTTACAAGTATAATTGCTTTCAAGAGTTCAGATCCAACCTCTCCGCAAGGCGTCCAGCATACCCAAGCTCAGAGCCTTACTGTGTTCAACCCTAACTCTTGACAGGAAACAGAATTATAACCGGAGCTCAATTTTTTAAGAAAAAGAAAACAGAGCAAGTAAAATATAGTGTTATCTAAACTATGAGGGCTGGATTCTCAGGTCCTTGGAGAGTCAACTTTACTAAAAGAAACATTTTTGTTCTTCTCCACATACCATATCCCTCAAAAGGGATAAACAAGAACTGAACTTTTGAGTTTAAACTTTCCAGTAACCTGAATCTCACAAACATAGTGTTGAGTGAAAGAAGCCAGACACAAATGCAATACTTTATGATTCCATTTCTATAAAGTGTGAAAAACCAGGCAAAAGGAATCTGTGCTGTTAAAAGTCAGCCTCGTGGTTACCCTTGGTGGAGTGGGGGTGAAGGCAGAGTGATAGGAAGGGGTCAAAAGAGAGCTTCTGGGGTGTCGATAATATTCAGTTTCTCCATCTGAGTGTTGTTCACACAGGTATGTTCACTTTGTAAAAATTCACCAAGTTGTACACATTTCCTGTACTTCAGTAAAAAGGTACTTAAATATTTCCTGCACCTCTGAACAGGATGGAGCCAGAATTACAATACTTTAAGACACAAAGAATGTTTGACATTGGAAAAATGTTCTATGATGACAGAGTGAAGTAGTGGGTGCCTGACCCCAGCAGATGTTGAGGGGAGTGGTCTTAGGAGGTTTGAAGAAGGCCAGGTAAACAGGAGTGCTGGTACATTCCATCCTTCCAAATAGGTGCATCTAGCTGAAGGATACTCGAGAGGATTAGCGGTACAAGAAGAGGCCCTAGATGGCATATAATATATAATATTACACCCCAGAGCCATTTTGCCACAATTCAGCAGATTGGTTGTCCCTTAAGATCATAATTCGGAAGGAAATGATACAAGCAAAATCAAATAGACATTTGATTTTTAGTCATTCAATGAATAGGGTACAATTTATTTATTTATTTTTTAATTGCACAATGTAAACCTTTTTTTTGGCCCTTTAACCAATTTCTCTCCAATCTTCCCAAATAGAGTACAGTTTAAAAAGCAGGACATAGGACCCTTTGAATCTTACTCACTGATTACTCTTCATAAATTTAACAGATAACTTTGGATCATGGAATTTTTGAGCAGAAAGAGGTGAATAATTTGTGAGAAACGACAAATGCCCTCACTCATCCAATGCCAAAGGATGGACACAGAGACTTGAAGTACAGTGAAGTGAGACTTTAATTACAGCCTTGCAAGTTTTGGGTGTCCGAAGGGCAGGAACACAAAAAAGGGCTGTAGCAAGCAATTTACTCCCTAGTACACAAGTCCCTCCCCCCAGTTCCTCATTGGCTGAGAATACTATGGGATACACCATCTTCTCAGACAATGCCTAAGATTTATTGCCCCCTTGTAAGAAATTTCTTTATCTGAAGGCTCAGGACAAGCCTGCAAAAAAGGCCCACTAAAGCCCTGTGAAAAGAGAAACACCAGGGAATGAACAAAACAATGGGGGCTAGTAACCAGTTACCATCTCAAGGAGATCTCCATCTGTTTGAAGAAAACAATAGGGGCTAGTAACTAATTACCATCTCAAGGAGAACTCTATCTGTTCAGGGACCCTCTGGGAATGGGCTGGACCAGTCAGAGAACTTTTGGGCTGGGCCTGAATCAGTTAAAACACCCTCAGATAAGTCATTTCTGAAAATGAATCACTTAGATTATTTTCTTACATAATTTAAGAGACATACTATCTTATCTAGGATTTCTAAGCCTATGCAGTAGGCTCTCCATATCCGTGGGGTCTGCATCTGTGGATTCAACCAACCATTGATGGTAAACATTCAGAAAAAAAAAAGGATGGTTGTGTCTGTACTAAATAGGTACACACTTTTTTTCTTGTCATTATTCCCTAAACGACACAGTAGAACAACTATTTACATAGCATTTACATTGTATTAGGTATTATAAGTAATCTAGAGAGGATTTAAAGTCTATGAGAATTTGGGCACAGGTCATATGCAAATACTATACCATTTTATATCAGGGACTTGAGAATTCATGGATTTTGGTATCAATGGGAGGTCATGGAACAAACCCCCTATGAAGGGATGACTGTGCTTATATCAAGTTAGATGATTGCAAAGTTTCATACCATATTAGGTTAATCTCTGACCTTCTGTCCAAAATGTCCTTCTCCAAGCTATAGCTTGGAGTGAGTGTTTGATCTTTTTCTATGCCAGAGAGCCCACTGGTGAAGCCCATAGGACCCTTCTCAGAATAAGTGTTTAAATGCATAAATAAAATGCATGTGCTTACAAAGAAAACCACGTATACTAAAATTCAGTTATCAAAATCTTTTAAAAGTTAAATACAGCAACATATGCTTCTTAATTAAATTATTAGAAACAAGAGCTTCCTGAAGTCTAACAGCAACTGTAATTTCAAAGTATCAATGAAAACAAATAAAATTGATATATTTGCAACAACTATTGTTTTTTTAAAAAATCTGTGATTTCTATTGGTGGCAAAGTCACAGGTGTTGCTAAAACTTTGTGTGGGCTTCACGCATAGTGGAAGAAAGTGCTAAACAGCTCGGGGTTGATGAAAGTAAGGATGTAATTTTTTTCTATCCAAGCCCATAGATCCTATGAATTTTACCCATAGACTTGAGATCTGTGGCTCCTACATTAACAATCTCCATTTTAGAGTATGTTCTTGGCCTATGTTTAGACTTGATAGCCATTTAACAATAACATCCTTGAGTTTTTTGTAAAATACTTTAATTCACTATGTAATATGTAGCTCAAGTTCCCTTGAATAAAGGGTTTAGATTTTAGTATTAAGAGAAACGTTGCCTCTACAAAATAAGGAAGGTTAGGAGCAATGATCCTGCTTATATTTTGCCCACATTAAATTTTACATTTATTGACAGTAATTATATTGACTTTTGTGGCTTGCATATTTGGTTTCTCTGCCGTTTCATAATTTTAGTTTTCTATGGTACAAACCCAATTTTAAGTGTTTCTTTTATTGTCAGCCATCGTGTGTGTGAGTGCACATGTGTGTGTTTAAGAGGTATGGTATAAACACCTAAATAAGACTCATTGTCCTTGGTCTGCAGAGCCACCATGGGGATCTGGTCTCCAGTCTCCAGAATCTGTGATCTTGCCTAGTCCCCAATACCTGCTTATTGCTTCATTGTTTGCTTATGAAACTAATCAACAAATTAGATTTTTAATCCTGGAAAAGCAAAGGTAAAAAGGTGTTATTTCTGGGCACAAACGAAAATGACATATTTTCAGGAAAGCAGTTCAGAGTTAAAAGCCCACGGGAGCAGGCAGGCAGAAGGAATAGAATCTGCTAAGGATAACACATACATCAAACCTCACATCACTCAGGTGTGGGGAGAAAGTTTCATTTATGCTCTCCATGCTGAAGAAATGGTGAAATCATCTCTTAAGCATAGCAGTCTGGCTTTTACTAATCTTTTCATCACATGATATTTGGAAGGTGTCTTGTGAAAATTATGAGGCATCAGAAAGTACCCTGCTCAAGAGAGCACCAAGGAGTTTCTCTATTTTCTTTGGAACATTCTTGAGATTTAAAATTTCATGTGGGGCCTGCTTGCGGCTCACTTGGGAGAGTGTGGTGCTGACAACACCAAGTCAAGGGTTAAGATGCCCTGACTGGTCATCTTTAGATAAAAAAAATAAAATTAAAAAATTAAAAAATAAAATTTCATGTCGATAATTCTATCCCCAATCTCGATTTTCTTCCACCAGTTCTACCTCCTTCAAATACACACACAAACACACACTACAAATTGGATTATTCTAGGATCTGAATATTTGAGTGTGGAGACATTTGAAACATCTGAACACGGAAGGAGGAGACCTTTAAAACAAATTCATCAAACAAGAGTTTACCTTGAGGTTGGAGGAAGAAAAAGCGAACAGCATGAGCTCTTTGTAAATGTCATATTTTCCAACATTTGAAACCCTGGTAAATAATATGCATAAGATTTAGAAATAGCTTGTGTCATAACTGAAAATGGATTTGCAGTTATATGGGACGGGTTGGTCTCCAAAAGACACGAATTGCCTTTGAAACATATCCAAATACAGAACAACATTTGTTGTGCTGGAGTGCCACATGCCTGTGTCCTGCGATTGAGTCAGAGGCAGTCAGAGGTTCAGTCAAGGCTCAAGTCCGTCAACAGCATAATTTCTTCTCATGTTCTCATTTTCCCAATCCCATTTAAATGTGACTTTTTTCTTACACTAATTTTATTTTTAAAATTCTAGGCTTGGGGGGAAAAACTAAAGAAGTAATAATATTATTTTTAAAGATGTTTGACAGGAAAGGTCTTAACATTCTGATTTATTAACTTCATTGTACTGCCCACGTGATATATAATAGATCTGTTTGCTGGATTGGAAAGGGGCCCACATGGCAGCCAGAGAGAGAAGATGGATGAACTGCATGATTATTTTCTTTGCCCTTATTTAGCAAATGCTGTGGGCATGCTTTTCTTCACTGTTTGGCTTGAGAGTGAACGTGACAATAGATGACTCCAATTTAGAGACAAGGCCATCCTTAAACATGGTCTCTATTCTTCTGTCTTTATTAAAGTGACTGTGATAGTACCTGACTTCTTAAAGGCAAAACCATCCTTAATGGAGGCAAAACCTCTCCATTCTTCTTGCAACATCTGAAGCAGGAAATCATGGATCATTGATAGTGGGATTCTTTGAAAATCATCCAAGTCAGGTCCTTAAAACTTTGGAGTCTGAATGCCTACTCTTGCCAGCCAGCAAGGGCACAGGATAACCTTCAAATATGTTAAAATGATCCTCCCTTGGAGTCAAGGATTAAGAAACCTGTTTGAGTCCTCTGGACAAGTTCATGACTCCAGGATAGACATTTTAACAGATTTTTCAAAGAACAGACAAGAAGTTTTCTCACTACCACTTCCTTCTGGAAGTACCTTGTCTTCTCTATTGTAGCTTTACACTCCTTGTGCCTCATGGCTTCAAGCCTCAATGTCTTTGCTCACGCAGGCTTGGCACTTGAGCAGATGAAGGAAGGAAAGAAGGAAGGAAGGAAGGGAGGGAGGGAGGGAGAGAAGGAGGAAAGGAAGGAAGGAAGGAAGGAAGGAAGGAAGGAAGGAAGGAAGGAAGGAAGGAAGGAAGGAAGGAAGAAAGAAAGAGTTGGACCTTCATAACGAGAGAGCAGAACTGTGGTTATTACAGTCACGGAAGGGCAAGGGGGAGAGGGGATAGTGAGAGGTTGGTTAATGGACACAAGACAGCTAGATAGGAAAAATAAGTTCTATGGGTATATAGTTGAGCTAGGCATCTATAATTTACAATAACTTACTGCATGTTATCAAGTGGCTAGAAAAGAGAGATCAGATGTCCTCATCACAAAGAAATGATTAAGTTTTGTAATGATAAATATGCTAATTACCCTGATTTGATCATCATACATTGTATACACACACTGATATGCAACACTGTACCCCCATACATATGTATAATCAATATATTTCAATTAAAAAAAGAAAAAAAAATGTTAGGTCAGCCAGATTCTTTCTTTCAGGCATTTAAACAGGAAATATCAGGACAGAGCTTAGCGGCAGTGAAGGAAATGAAGATAAATGAAAGGGTCAGACAGAGTGAGGGTCCAGGAACTCTGGAAGCTGAAGGATGGCAAAGAGAGCTATCACCCTAGCTGCCCTGGAGCCTGCCAGTTCTCCAGATGTGTTCCGGTCTAGGTGGGGCATAGAAGTGGAGCATTTCTGGGATCTCATGAGATTTGTACTCATAATTCTCACATTTTCAACCAACAAAATTTAACTAATATGAAAACAAATACACTTTACTGTTTTCCATTTCTGTATGAGATATAGTTTTTAAAGGACTTCATTTGAAGGTGAAACATGGCAGAAAATCATGCAGGAGATTTGATTATTTCGACAATCTGTATCCTCATTTTCTCAGATCTCATTTTGCTCAAAATTCTTCAATAGCTCTCCATTGCCTATGAAATAAAACCCAAGCCTATTGGCATGGACTAAACACATCTGTGATCTGGCTTCTGACTCATCTCCCTCCACCCTTTCCTATTACATGTTATATCCTAGCAGTACCCATTAAAAGTAACAACCTCAAAATGCCATGTTCCCTCATGTCTTTGGACCTTCACACATACCATTTCCCAAAATGACGTCCCTGATTTGTGTGCCTGGGAAACTCCTATTTATCCTTCAAATCTAAACTCAAAGCCTTCACACCCTATCAACCCTGAGACCAACTAATCCTCCTCTCCTCTGTGCTCCAGACACTACTCGCGTGTGCATCTGCAGAAGGCCTCAACCTTGGCTGCATTCCCTGGACCCATTACATCAGAATCTCTAGGGGTAGGAACTAGGCATCAGCATTTCTTAAAACTCACCGAGTGATTCCAATATTTGAGTACCATCATTCTTTTCCTGTCAAGTTGAAGGCTTCAGACAAGCAATGACCATGCTTTTACTCACTTATAAACCTAGTACCTATCCCAAAATGAATAAATACATGGAGCCTGGGCAATAACTCTCTTTAAAACATTTTTCAGTCACTAATATATTCTTTAGACAATAACTCCTGGGAATAGCAAAAAGTGCTATATCCAAATTGACCCATTTTAATATTTTTACCAGCAAGTTTAGTTTTTATATTTCTGAATATTTCCATCTTTTGCAAACCATTTTTCATCATGTTTAGAGAAGAAGGTGGACTATCCCTTCAAAGTTGCTAGTTTTTAATGGGTTTTGATATCTTATTCATTTAGCACAATCAGAAAAAAAATTTTTAAAGTAAAATTAACAAGTTAGTTTCTTTCAAAAACAATCACCATCTGAATCGGGGTAACATGTATAAGTACTCAGTAAAGGACCTGGCTCATGTTCAGTAAGGGCAGCTGTTATCATCATGTACTTTCTCTTCCAGGAAAGGCTACCTTATTAACTCACCTTACATGAAGGCATGTGGAGGTGACACTACAGGAGGAAATAAGATGAGTTTCCAGGCACTCCTTTCTTTTATATATAACCCATGAGATTTCCTGACCTCCTTCATCTTAAACAAAGAGGTGTTCGCAGCTTTAGAAATTCAATGGATATGCTACTCCTGACACAAAGAAACAGTTCTAGTTTTTTGCCTTTTCTTACTGCATTTGTCTACTGTTATACAATGCCTGCTTTTCTAGATCCTTCTTTTCTTTCACAAAACTCTGATTCTACATTTTCTCAAAAAGCCTTCAGATTGATTGCTCTGGGACTAGCCAACTACTTCCTAGGTCTAATCACACAACTCCACTCCTACACAATCCTTTCTCTCCTAGGTCTTGTGATTCCCCACCCCCAACTGAGTCACTGAATCACAATCACATTTAATTGCCTCCACCTGAGTAGCTTTTTCGTTGGGCAGCCTGTCTTTGTCAAGCATTCAGCAGCAACATTTACATATTTATACAGGTAGCATTCCTGGTATCCTGGTGCAAATCAACTATTCAAGATAAAGTAAAGTGACAGCAGCTATCCTCGTGATAGCGACAGCAAAATTTAAATCAGCTGTAAGTCTGAAAAAACAGATGTATTTCTATTTCATTTAATTTTTATCCAACTCAGAATGAACTTTAAAAATTATTCTATTTTCAACTCTTGGTTTCATGTTTTAGTAAGCGCCATGTGTTAATGTAACAAGGTTTTTGTTTTGACAGTTAAGTCTTCTATACTGGGTTCATAATTATGACCAGAACTTTTCACTGACTAGGCCTCCAGGAATTGGTAAAAGAGACATGAAATATTAGACCTTTTGGCATAAACTGGCTAGCTATTGAACAAACGTCTCTCCTCTTTCTCCTGCGCACCCAACTGGACTACATTTCCCAGCTGCTCTTGTAATTAGGTGTGGTCATGTGACTGCATCCTGGTCAATGGAATTCAGACAGAAGTAAAATGGGCGACTTTCAGGTCTGACCTACTAACACCCTCCAAGCACTATCCTCCATACTCTCTTTTATTGCTCCATGAACTTGGAAGTCATATGTTGAAAATCTCAGAGCCACAAGATGGAAGAAGCCTGGGTCCCAGAATTACCACTCGTAGGAACATCACCCACCTATCAGGAATAGAATACCCCTTTTGGACCTTAAATGAAAAAGAAATAAATTTCTATTTTTTCAAGCCACTGAGATTTGTGGTTTATATGTTACAGCATAGTTTTACCCTAACTGGTGAAGATTAATACTGTACTTCTTAAAGTACTATTTTCCCCCTAATAACAGTGATATATTTTCATTGTTTACTATTTGGAAAATATTCCACACTAGCATGTTAATGTCATCTGAAAGATGCTTTTAGGAGGAAATCTCTGACAATAACTTTGTTAGATATAACATCCTTTCTTTTTCCTGAACATGGAAGGAGAAAAAGACCCTCCATTGGAGATGCATTGTTCAGTTAATGTTTTAGCAATGACACAGGTTATTCTAATAACTAAATTAACTCAGACAATGAATTAAGCAATTTTGAGGATTGTAATTTTCTCAGGCCATGAAAACATGATGCAGTCAATGTTTCAATGACAGTAATTCAACTTTACTACCAGGATACAACTTGGACTTTGCTAAAATTTTTCCCAACTAATTTCAGTACATGTGGAACATTTTAAACTATTTTTCATAATATTTCTAGCACTTTGACCAATTTATTTGAGATCAGAGCAATCTGAGTATCAACACATTATGAATGACAATGAATAAAAGTCTATTTGTTTTATGTATGATTATAGAGGATTAGCTAGATTGAGTTAGCCAATGTTGTAACAGTGGCTTTTCAGTTAAAGTTTATTCTCTGTTTAAATTGCTCATTCTTTCAGTAAATTTCCATAACTGGCCATTCATTCTGTTTCTTCCTATCTGCCTTTTAATATTATGCTCCTGGCACAGAAGTCATGAGTTGTGTGCCTGAGTTGTTTTTCTCCCCAGGATTGTTGTAGTTAGTTTGACCCAACACAAACTGGACTAGGCTGGCTGAACCCGCTGATACATCTCCTGAGCCTGCACAAATGTCTGATCTTTTGACATCAGAGGGCTGAGGGCTCCACCTCTGGATCCTACTAATGCCATCATCTTCTGAACATGTAGACAACTTGAGCCTATTGCAGATCACTGAAGGACTCCTTCAAACCTTTTAGCCAATCACTATCCCCCATGTCTCACACCTCCCATAACCACTTTCCCGTAAGTGTACCATCTTTCCCAATGTGGGGAAGGTGGATCTGAGAAGCAAATCTCCTGCCTTTTCATATGGCCTCCTAGTGAATAAACCTTCTTTCTCTATTGCAAAGACAAGGGCTTTGTTGCCTGGCTTTCTGCGGTGTGTGGGAAATGGACCCCAAATGCTTTGGTAATAATGTAACTCATGACATCAGCTCAGGTCAGTCTGCCCTTTGTAATTGACCTAAAACTGACTTTAATTCCCAAAACTTGATTGACTCAATTTCCTCCCAAATATCACTTTTTCTAAACATTTGTGCATGATAGCACAATTTACTGAAGGAACATTTGGAAATAACAAGGAAAGAGGAGGTATACACCTCTATATTAAAGAGCAAATCACTTAAAAAATCTGAGTATTATGTATTCATATATTAAAGAAAGGACTGTGGCCTTCCTCTCTTCCCCTCTCTCATTTCAGCTCTCCTTCAATTCTGGTTTATGTCATAGACAAAGAATTTTAACTATTTCCTTGTTTCACTCTCTCCTTCCAGATTATGTCCTCAATGTTTCATTCTCTACATCAAAAGTACTAAATCAATGTAATCCTAAATAAAGTAGTCCCATGAAGGGCTCAGGCAACAGCTGTTAAAATAACTATATACACACACACACAGAGTATCTTTGGTTTTATGGTTCTGGGTGATTCTGAAACACTCAGTGGAAAACATGACAAATTTTGGGCATGGGATGTATTTTAGAATAGGGCTTCTTAGAATTAACATACACACCAGACATATCACCTGTGAATCTTATTAAAATGCAGATTCCAAGTCCACAGGTCTAGGGTGAGATCTGAGATTCTACATTAACAACAAGCTTCTAGTTGATGCCAATGCTATTGACACTTGGACCATGGTGTGAGTAGCTAGGTTTTCGAACATTCAAATACCAATTGTAGGAGAGAAAGATTTCTTACCTACTGCAAGATTCATGGCTGAGGCACCCATAATAAAAGACAGATTAACAAGAAATAAGCATACACACTTTTTAAATATAAGTTTTATGTGACAAAGGAGCCTTCAGAAGTGACCCAAAGAAACAGGAAAAGCTATTTTTATGGACAGTCATGCAGATGTATGATTTGAGGACATAAAGGTATGATCTATTAGTAATAAACTGGGGGAACTTAACAAGGCCTGCTTGTTCTTATTTTTCTTTGTGTCTCTCTGTCTTCAGAGACAGGGACATTGCTTTCTGCCTGGTATAGGAAAGACACCTCTGGAATGAAGGTTTTATGGCCTACTTTAGAGGAAGGTCAGAGAATTCTTTTAAGGCCTGCTTCAGGGTAGAAGGACAAGGGGAAGGTGAGAGTGTCCTTCCTGCTTCTGCTAGTATTTCAAATGCCAAGGTGCCATTTTGGGAGTACCATATCCTGAACCCCATCACCATTAATGTACTGGTATTGTTCTGGTCACCTAAGAATCACCTGGAAAAAGGAGTTATTAGAAATATAAACAACTAGGTGCACTCACTGGCTGAGTGCCGGTCACGAAAAAACGACAAATAAATAAAAAAAAGAAATATAAACAACTGGACCCTCTTCCTTGGAAATTCTGATTAGGTACATCTTTTTAGAAAGCTCTTTGGATGAACCTCTGATTAAGGCTTTTGCTTCTCAAAGTGTGGTCCTCAGAGCAGCAGCACTAGCAGCATTCAGGAACTTCTTAGAAATGTAGACTCTTAGGTCCCGGCCCAGTTTCACTGAATAAGAATTTACATTTTAATAAAAGTCTCAAGTGATTTGCATGAACATGGAAATTTGAGAAGTGCCGCTCTAGGATATCAGAACAATACAGTGGAAAGAGGAAATTGGGAATATTTTAAGTGCAAAACATTGACATAATTATCACCAACATTCACTGGAGATAAAAAAGGATTTTAAAAGTACATTATAACATTATTGCATTTGTATGCTGTTTTACAATTACAAGTTGTTTCACTTGTTTTTCCTCATTCAATTTAATCAAAAATTTTTAATAGCCCCCTGGGAGATTGGTATTATTCTCTTACTTTTATAGGTACATCTTGGTTTGTTACTAAGGAAAGTAAGTTTGACTCAACTTGGCAAGATTCATACATCTCAAAAGCTAACATCTACTATCAAGGGAAGAATCCTCAAAACAAACCTTAAATCTTACTCATAGGATATTCTCTTGGCCAACCAGTAACAATGTGTGCGTGTGAAGAAGAAACTTACTTGTCTCTTTATGAACTTATTTAATGGTCTTAAGCCTACAAGTTGTAAATTAAGCTGTTTTGGAAATGGAAACTGTCATGCAGCTGAGGCTAGATATATTGTTATAGTTTCTGTGACACAAATATATCTAACTTTCACAGAGTTATATGGGAAGTTTTACATTCTGTGTCATGTTCCTTCAGACAAGTGCTGAGGCTTAACGTCAGCCACACTATTCTTCACTTAATCACTCAAAAAACATTTATTAAATACTGACTATAAACTGTCTAGGTGTTGGGAGCACAACATTGAGAAACAGTTTTGATAACTGAGGAGCTTGTAGGCCTTGGCAGAAGGTGACTCACTGTTGTGAGGAAGGGGATAGGAAAATCTTCAAAGACAAGATTATATCTCATAGAAGTCTGGAAATAACAAGCGAGATGTGACAGGGATAAGTGAAGAAGGGGCACCCCAAGTTGAGGGAACAACAGGAACCGAGGCATAAAGTTCTGAATGAACTTAAAATATTTGGGAAATGTTGAATTCATTTTGGCTAGAGTTCAGGGGAAAAGTGGGGAGTACAAAATAGGGGGATGAGAAGCTATATTGGGGCCAAATTATGGAGACTAGAATAATACTCTACAGATCCTGAACATTTATTTTATATATAAAAAGTGAGGTGAAGAAACAGATAATAATAGATAATAGATTTTTAAGCAGGGCAGTGAATGACCTCATCAGATTTAGGTTTAAGGGAAATAATTCTAGGCATAGCATGAAGGATGGCCTAGAACTGAGATATTATTTTGTATGCACAGAGGCTGGTTAGGTAGCTGTTGAAGTACTGAAGTAGAGGAGGTGCCCAACTTGGGAGATGCTTCTAAGATAGAATCAGTAGGACTTGGCTGTTTGGGTGTAGGGAGAAGTTAAACATGCCTGAGATTTCTAGCTGGGGAATCTGGGTGGATGATGGTACTGCTAGCTAAGAGGAAATTTAGAAAGAAGAACAAAGTGGGGGTGAAGCTAAAGAGGTTGGTTGTTTACATGTTGTAATAAAAGCACCTGTGGAGTAACCAGGGGAA
This sequence comes from Cynocephalus volans, assembly GCF_027409185.1. Taxonomy (NCBI): domain Eukaryota; kingdom Metazoa; phylum Chordata; class Mammalia; order Dermoptera; family Cynocephalidae; genus Cynocephalus; species Cynocephalus volans. The sequence goes on from NC_084478.1 coordinate 17,229,676, forward strand.
CACGAATCAAAAATTGGCTGTGGTTTACACTTTCAAAGGTTCTCCTCATTAATGGTGCTTATTAATCACAAATGGGAAAGGGTACCTTTACAGTGGAGAAACCTGAAGGACACCACCTTAACCAAATGATTAGTCAACACCAAAGTGATGTCATGTGCTTCCTGATACGATACTGATACGGACATAATGTTACTTTTGAAGTTCTTCTGCTAAAAATTCATAACCTGATTCTGGTCATTAGAAAACATCAGACAACCCTGAACAGAGGGCCATGTTACAAAACAACTGCCCTGTATTCTTTTTAAAAATGTCAATGCTATGAAAGAGAGAGAAAGGCTGAGGAACTGTTCCAGATTAAAGGTGACTAAAGAGACATGACAGTAACATGTAATGTGTAATCCTGGATGGGGTCTTGGGTCAGGGGGGTAAACTGCTATTTAAAAACGTTGCCAAGGTGCTGCTCTTCCAGCCCAATGGCACCTAGCTAGCTCGGAAGGCTGCTAAATGCGGCCACGTTCTTGTGCCATCTTCTGCGCCTGCGCCTGCCTGGATTATGGCGCGACATCCGGGTTCTGCGCGACATCCGGGTTCTGCGCGACATCCGGGTACTGCGCAACTGGAGCGCCGGCTTGCAGTAGTCAATGAAGCGTCTTCCTGTGCGACGGCGCGAATCCAGCCAGCTGCCCAGATGTGGCTGGGGTGGACTGCTGGTGATCATCTCTGTCAGACACAAGTGAAAGTTCTGTATCCAAAGAAATGAGGTGGTACCCTCAGCTCCAATCCCGTTCTACGAAATGAGAAACTTTAAAAACTTTGCCTCCCTCTCTCACTTGCGCACATTTTGTTTGGATCGTGCATTAGAAGGGTGGAAAAGATAACTGCTAGTCACATTATTAAGTGTCAATGAGTACTCCAGCTTTTACCAGAAGTTGAACTGTACGAGAAAGTTTCAAACTCCAGCAAGTTTTTCCTCAGACTTATGTGGTAACACGTTTTTTCCTCAGTCTTATGCGGTAACAGCCTAATAAAAACAGAAGACACAGAGACTAGAAATCCAATATGTGGATTACTGACATGTCTAAAAGAAAACCACAAAACAACTGAAGAGAAGCAGTATTTGGAGAAGAGAATAAAATTTTCTTGAGCTGAAGAAAAATGTTTTATCTTCAGATGAAAAGACCCTGTGTTGGTCAAAGCAAAATTGACAGAAGGTGCCCAATACCCGGATGTGAACAAGACCGTCATGAATTTTTAGCGAAAAAGGAAAGATTATCCACAAATCAGGCTTTGCTTGAGTGTTACCCGGTGCGGGATATATGAGGCAGCATAATATAATATTTTGAAGAAGAAGGCGGTGTGTGACTTAATAGTTCTATATCAAGTCATGTGTGAAAGCCACAGAAATAATTCTAGATTATATATGGGCTCTGAAGATTCCACTCTCTCTGAAAAAAAATCACTCAAAGATGTACTGTAAATGACGGAGAGACTAATCAAAATACAGATTTTTGAGGTAGAAGTATGTGGTAGAAGTCCTGATGGTGAGTGTAAAGATCAATTAAATTAGGAAGTAAGTTAGAATAATTACTGTCAATATGGTAGAAAAGCACTGTAAATATTAAAAGTAATTTGAATTTTAACCTATTTTGGTTTTTAAAAAACCTTTTCAATAAAAATAATTTGGTTTATTTAAAAAATATTGAGACTTGGTAAAATTTGAATTAGTACTACATACTAAATAGTAATATATATATATCACTATTAAATTTCCTAAATTTGAGAGTTACACTGTGGTTATGTTGGAGAATGGCATTATTCTTAGAAAATACTGAGGTACCACTGGGTGAAGGGATATACACACACATACTTCAAAAATTTCGTGGAAAAATAGAATTGAAAGATAATACGGATCTTTCCATAAATTTGAAGTACTTTTGTAATGAAATCAACAGCTGTAGATTTAATTTGATTTTAACTCTTAGAGGATCAGAATATGTATTTTGCTTAGTTTAATAGCCTGTAGCCATTATGGCAGTTAAACACATAGACTTTAGATAATAAGTGTGGGAACTTGCAACAGAGAAAAGATTACAAGAAGTTGTTTTAAAAATGTTCTGTTTATCTTACAGAAAAATGTTGCCAGTTAAGCATAAAGTAATAATGATTTAAACAATAGTCAAAAATGATTTAGATTCACCAGTATGCTTGCTTCTGCTTCTGATTTGAAGATAACAGTATGGACGCACAGATATAAGTTGGTTTTTGCAGATTTTGAGGTTGGGGTGACTCAACCACAGTCATGTAGACTATCTGTTACCCAGACAATACAATACCAAGAACTGAAACAGATCAAGATTAAAGTAGGTGCTAAAGCTTACACAAGAGCCAACCGATCAGAGATGTCCATGAGCCCTAGCACCTTACCCTTAATTTTAGCCTTTAAAAACCCACAATTGAAAGCCAGCAGGGAGTTTGGGTTTTAAGCAATAGCTTCTCGTTCTTGCTTGACACCCTGCAATAAGCCTATACTCTCTTCACTGCAAATCTTCACAGGCAGACTTCCCTTGTTCGGTAATAGTATATATATGATATATATGAGTATGTATATGTCTGTGTGTGTATATGTGTATATCTTTCTCATATATATAAATGAAAAGAAAAAGAAAGCATGAATGTGGCAAAACTTAATAATTGGTGAAGCGGGGTAAAGGGTATATGGGAGTTCTTTGTACTATTCTTGCACATCTTCTCTACATTTGAAATCCTTTCAAAATAAAAAAAAATTAAAATAATTTTTTTAAAATGTAGAATTGAGATGTTATTAATATTCTGGCAAGAGCCATTTCCATGAAGTGGTCAGGGCAGAAGCTGGTTTGAGTGAGTTCATGGAACAAAAAATAAGAAAGTAGAGAACATGGGGGCAAATTCTGGCCCACCAGATGGAGTGACTTCTGAAATACACATACTGTAACTCACCTCCTTGAGTACTGGCTTTTCGTAGTTTGAGTTTTCATAGACAGATGACATTTATATGTAAACTCAGTGATTGATGTGCCCCTATATATTTACTCCATGCTATAATGTAACAGGATGTGAATTCTTCAGGGCTGCCATTGTTTTAAACTGCAAAGTCCAATTAATCCCTCGACTGAACTTAGAGTTCTGGCAGAGCTGTTAGCACCATGTGAGGAAAGAGAAGTACCAGCATTCCGAAGATGTGGTTTGTTGCCGGTGATCCGGATGTTGCATTCTCACCAGCCCCTTCCTTCCCTCAAAAGTATGTAGTTCCTGCAGGTCTGGGCAGGATTCTTGGGTAGAGACTAGAGTGATTGGTTTATTGGCTCTGGCCTTCAATGGCTACCTAATTTTACTCTTTACTCATGAAACTGAACAGAAGTGATTGAGTAAACACATTACCTGTCATTACAGGAAATCTTACTTGGCTTCTTCCTGGCTTACCCACTGGGTTAGGGAGGGGAGAAAACCAGACCCAAGGAAAAACACGGGAAGGAGATTGGCTTCAAGATATGAACGTTTGGGGAGGTGGCTAGGGGAAATGGGAAGATGTGGGTCAAAGGGTACAAAGCTGCAGTGATGTGTAGGATGAATTAGTCTAGAGATCTAATGTACAACATGAGGACTATGGTTAATAATATTGTATTGTATACTTGAAATTAGCTAACAAAGTAGATTTTAGGTACTGTACTTTTACCACAAAAAGAAGAGAGAAAGAAAGAAAACTATGTAAGATGATAGATATGCTAATTTGCTTGACTATAGTAATCACTTCACTGTGTATTTGTGTATCAAAATATCGTGCTGTACACTTTAAATATGCAATTAAAAAAAGAAACATTTATAGGAACTTTTATTTATGATTAAGGTGCTTTTAAAATATGAGGGACATTCAAAAATACATAATTCCAATATCTCAGCAACAGAATGATTTTTATTTGTTTGGAGTTCCTTTAAACTTTTATCCATATGGACATATTATTTCTAAGTTGATCAAACTGTATATATTTTATGCATTTATACATTTTATACGTTATTTAACACTATTTTAGAAACACTTTCCCTTGATTTTATATTTTTATTACAAAATTTTTAATAGCTGTGTTACATCTCATTGTATTTATACATTACATATACGCTTTAATCATTTTCTTGTTATTGGATGAAAATCCTTTTTTAGTTATAAATAACTCTGCTGTAAATGTCTTCATACATATGGATTTTTCTCTTTTTAAATGTTCACATTTCCTCAATTCTAAGATACACGTTTTTTTCTTTTAGTATATACAAGAATACGTTTTAGTATAAAGACGGCAGTATTTCTCTTTTCCCCTTTAAAAATTATTAAATTGGTATTGTATCTTAGAACTGAAACTGTCTTAGAATTGGAGAAATACAATAATTCTACAGTATAAATTTAGAATAGAGGATTTATTGAGTCCAAACAGGTTTATGATAATTGATAAGTATATCAAAATGTCTTCTAAAAAAGTTGCCAATAATAACATCAGCAATGTATGTGTATTGCTACTTTCCTACAGCTTTTCCAGCATATAATATTTGATTTTTCTGATTTTTAATAGTATTAATAGATGCAAATTGTTTTCTCATTTTTAAAATTTTAATTTACTTAGCTATTCTACTTTTGTATGTGAAGAGGATATGGATATAAAGAGAACAAAAGGCAACGTTTGAAGACACCTCAGAAACCATTCAAAATAAAAAGCCTTGATATTTAGTAATTTGAAAGGAAAAAAGTAAAAGGTACTGTACCGTTCTCTGACTCTTCCTTTTCCATGTTATGTCTGTTCCTTTGCCATATGCATAATTGGAAGAATTCTGGACAGCGATTTCTTTATGAAATCATAGTGTTTTTGAGCTAGATGAACCCATAGGGATCATTTGGTTAAACCCCTCATTTTACATATGATTAAGTGAAAACCCAATGAGATTCAAATTGTTCAAGATTTTGCAGCTAGTAAGTGCCAGGGCTGAAATTTGAGACTGTCTTGGTTTGTTTTCTGTTGCTATAACTTAATACCTGAGACTGGGTAATTTATAAAGAAAATCAATTTATTTCTTACAGTTCTAGAGGCTTGGAAGTCCAAGGTTGAGGAACTGTATCTGGTGAGGGCCTTCTTAACATGTTGGAGGGCTACACATGGCGAGAGGGCAGAGCATGCCAGCTCAGATCTCTCTTCCTCCTCTTATAAAACCACCAGAGCCCCATCATGGGCCCCTACCCTGATGACCTTATCGGATCCTAATTACCGCCCAAGGGCCCCTTGCTGTTACAATGGGGATTAAGCTTCCAATGCATGAACTGAGGGGTGGGAGGAGGATATATTCAAACCATAGCCGAGACCAAGATTCTAGACCTTTCCACCAGGCACACTACACTGCCTTTCTGGTGTAAATTCCGTTTGAGGGCTAATGACACATCCATCAGTTCTTGACATTTAGGCAGGGCAGTATAAAATTTAAGCTTAGGATATTACTAATTCTTACTATATAAATTAGTCAGGAAAGTGAATTCTTATGATCTCACATTTAAGATTACAGAGCTAAACATGAAAAAAATTGCATATATCTGAATATGTTGCGCTAAACTAGAAGCATGTATCATGCACTCCCTGAGTAAGGTATTTTAAGTCTAGTAATTCAGATTGTAGGTGATTAAGCCCTCTGGGGAACTGAGTCACCATGACCTTGGATTTTTCTCATTGTAGATTCAGACTTATTGCTTATTAAATATTGATGCTGTGCTGACCTTTTCCAAAACAAATTAGCACCCAAATTTTACATCTAAAGAATGTCATATTTTTATCCCATCATCCTTTTCATGGTTATTTACAGTCTTTCGTGATTTTATAAAATGTTCCCACAACTGTTAACCTGAGTTTCAGGCTTTATCAGTCTGGAAAATAAAATTAAGTCATGGTTCCGTTTCAAACCCAAACTGCTATGGCATGAACTCAAACCAGCAAAACTGCGGGAAACTGGCCTTCCTCAAATTGTTTCCCCAACTGTTTCTGAAGTTCTTAGAGTAATACCTCACAAATACTCAGGACCAGTCACCATCTTTTACCCCTGCTTCTTTGTCTTTCTTCTGGACAGTAGTGTTGCTGTACTCCACAGTCCTCCCTTGGTGACCACTATTGATGCATCCCTACTCTGGTCTCAAAGCAAGGTTAGTTCTTCTCCAAATTTCCCATATCTGAACTGTGATGAACCCATACTCTTAAAAAAACATATCTTGAAGTCTCCAGGAAAATGAAACTGAAAACAGAATAAATAGCCAAGAGGCGTAGATATCTTTAAAGCTGGCAAGTCCAAACCCAAAATATGAAACCCTGCCTAATTCCCAGCAGCTTATGACTTGGCAGGAAGGCAGCTCAAAAGGAAACAGGCAACTACAGGTATTTCCCTACCCTGACATTCAAGTCTCATTGTCCCCCAGCTTAGAGAAAGAAGTCCTCCAAGCCCTCTCAAGTCTGAGCCTGGCTTTATTTTCCTGCCCGGAATTTTCCTCTTCCCAGAATGACTGACAAGGGAAATATCCATTCCCTTTGGGAAGTGGTGGAAATCCTATACCCACTTGAAAGACTGATCTTGGCTTCATAGCTTAAACAAGATAATCGCAAAAGTAGGTGGTGTGTTTTCCAAAGTCTGGCTTATACAGTCTTAAAATTACCCTGTTGTAGAAACAAAAAATTTTGTGCTTCAGTGGGAAACTATGAATTCTCTAGAGTAAAGGACACGACTCTGGGTCATCTGATCCTATGGGAGCTATTTTACAATGATGTAAATTGTTGATAACTGATAGCAATGCAAAACACTGTTGCTTATAGACATCAAATTATTTCTTGTCCAGTAGAGGGGTAGAGGTTCAATCGACTGTTCTCTCCTTCTATGGAAAAGCTTCTTTTGTCTCAATTGGCATATTAATTTCACTATTTCTCATCTATAACTGCGTCTGTTCTTTAGATTCTCCTTGAACTGGCTAATACCTTAGCATTTTCCCCAATGCTGGGTTGAATATAATCTTTAACATGTTTGTTTTTGTCTTGGAGAGTCATGATTTTACTATTAAAAAAATTATCTTTTAACACGATATATTGGACCCTAAAGCACAGTTCATTTTTGCTGCATGGTCTAGTTTAGTTCCTCATTATATTTTTCCATCAGCGTGAGAAATAGAGAAGATCTAAGCCTGTAGGTTCTCCACCCCCCAGCCCCCAGCAAAATATTCTCTCTCCTCCCCACTCTCACACACACACACACAAAATACAAATGCACATACAACTCCCAAAAATAAGCAATAATGTTTAGCCATAGAACAGTCTAAAATTTACATGCAAGAAGAAAATACTCTTATACAATAGAGGCACTGTTCTGGTGATCCATCAAGCAGAAAAGGTGCTATCTCAGCTTGGAGGGTCTACATTTGGGTTACTTCCTCGCATGCAGGAGTTCTTCAATAATATAGAGGGCTGGCCGGTTAGCTCAATTGGTTAGAGCACCACCTTGTAACACCAAGGTCAAGAGTTCAGATCCCCATACAGGCCAGCTGCCAAAAAAAAGGGGAGAAAAAAAAAAAGAAAGACCAAGTTTAAAAAAATAGAGTACTTTGCTTTCATCTAAATCAGGGTTTCTCATCCTCAACCCTATTAAGGTTTTGTGCTAGATAATTCTTTGTTGTGGGGTCTGCCCTGTACCTTGTGGTTTCTTTAGCAGCATCCCTGATTTCTACTCACTAGTCATGATAACTCATAATAGCTCCAGACATTGCCAAATGCCACTGGGGGTCAAAATTACCCCCAGTTGAGAACCACTGATCTATTTTGGTAACAGTCCCCCACAATAGCTCCTTCCAGAGTAAGGGGAGAATCTTCCCAAGGATAAGTGAATGTATTCAACAAATACATATGAGCATGGGTTGGTCTCGATGATAATGTTGAGTGAACACAGCAAGTTGCAGAATGCTTTGCATAGTATAATACCATTTATGTAAGTCTTAAAATCACAAAAACTTATAATGTATATTATTTATAGAAACACACATATGGAGTAAAATCATAAAACCATGAACATGAAGAATAAACACCAAATTAATTACTATGGTTGCCTCTGGAAGAAGAGGGAAGGAATTAAGACAGGCTAAGATTACAAAAGAAAATTCAACTGTATCTATAATGTTTTGCATATTTTAAAAAAGAGATCTAAAGCAAATACTAAAGAATGTTATCATTTTTTTAATTCCAGCTAGTGCATATATGGATATTATGTTACTCTACAAACTTTACTGTGTTTTTGAAAGAAAATCGTAATAAGATATAAAAAATACAGTTTAAATTTTACATAATGTTCTTTGAAGCTGTGTGTTATTATTTTTTCAGTCATCTACTGTTTTATATTATTCATACTGCTGCTTGTCCCTGCGATTATAGGTAGCTGTGAGGTGGCGCAATTTCCTAACTCAAACTCTAATGACCACCATTATATTAACTCTCTTACCTTCTATTTATGAAGTACTTTGTCTTTTCCCAGTACTCTTACATCTATCTTCTCATTTTATGTTCACAGCTTCTCTCACTATCAATCTTAGTTTGGACTGTATTGACCATGTAAATGTATAGAAAAGGCTTCCATGAAAGCTTTTCCTTTGGCAGCTATCTTAGTTTGGGTTACCCCAGATATCAGCCATGAGACATTAGATCTTAGTGCAAGCGGTTTATTTAGGAGGTGATCCTGCAAAGTGCTGGTGGGGGAAGTGAGACAACGAAGGGAAGCAAGCTAATAAATAGCACATCATAGAACAGGCTACAGTTGAGGGCTATTGAAGCTCAATCCTCTTCATTGTTTATACATTTTCTATGTGGCTTTCATGTTCCAATGGCAGAATTGAGTAGTTGTGACAGATCCTGCAAAGCCACCTGGCCCTTTACAAGAAAAGTTTGCTGACCTCTGCTCTATGCCATAAAACTAACAGAAAAGTTCATATTTTCAAGAATTTTGAGAGCTTCCAGTCCAAACAGGCTTTAAAAAAAAAAAAAAAAAAAAGACCAGTAAAGGGATCTTAACCCCTGACTTGGTGGTTTCAGCACCACGCTCTCCCAAGTGAGCCACAGGCTGGCCCTCAAACAGATTTTTAAGAAGGAAAATATTGTTAATTATTACTCATAAAAATTCTATTTTTATGAAGCAGGTTAGGAGCAAAATAATATTTTTAAAACATTTTACGTAAAAACAAATATTGGCCATTTGTCCTAAAAAATATGTCAAGATCCAAGGAGAAACTCGAGGCAGTTACATCTCTACTGTGGAATAAATTGTAAACACCTAGTTCAGACATAAAAAATGTAATCATTTATTTTGCCAAACCGCAACTAATTAAAAATTATGATGATAATGATTCAAGACTATGTTCAGGCTTAGTGCAAGAGAGGGCCGTAAGTGCAGTGGGCATAGGAGGGGAGAGTGGTGGCCAGTATTGAATGCAGAAACATAAGCACAGCTACCCATCATGGGATGGGAGGAGAAAAAGACAATGAGAGGGAAGGGACACTTAAGCTTCCCTTCCTGTGATCTCAGGGAGAAGCAAGGCTGATGAAAGAAAAGCCCCAAGCAGGAAAAACGGAGCTGGTGGCCTTGACTCCTATTACTTGAGGTAGGTTTGGAAAGTGTGTGAAATTGGCAGCCTTTTTTTTAAAAAAATTAATAGACTTTATTTTTTAGAATTTAGTTTTAGTTTTACAGAAAATTGAGCCAATTGAGTTTCTGTATCTCCCCCTCCCCCTCCACAGTTCTCCCTATTATTAACATCTTGCACCAGTGTGGTACATTTGTTACAATTAATGAATCAATATTGTACATTATTATTAAATAAAGCCCATAGTTTACATTAAGGTTCCCTCTTTGTGTTGTACAGTTCTATGGGTTTTGACAAATGAGTAATGTTGTGTATCAACCATGTATCTAACTATCATATGGAATAGTTTCACCATCCTAAAATTTCCCTGTGCTGCATCTATTTATACCTGCCCTGCCACCCACCCTCAGCCCAATCCCTTGACAACTGCTGATCTTTTTTTACTATCCATAATTTTGCCTTTTTCCAGAATGTCGTACAGCTGGAATCATATAGTAGGGAGCCTTTTCAGATAGACTTCTTTCACTTAGGAATATGCATTTAAGGTTCCTTCATATCTTTTCATGGTCCTGATAACTCTTCTTTTTTTTCATCACTGAATAATATTCCATTGTATGAATGTACTAAATTTTGTTTATCCATTCACCTGTTGAAAGACATCTTGGTTGTTTCCAGTTTTTGACAATTAAATTATATTTCTTCTTGTGTGTATTTTTGATAGATTGTACCTTTCAGAGAATTGGTCCATTTCATATAAGCTATCAGATTTGCGGGCATAGAATTGTTCATAATACTCCTTCATTATCCTTTTGATGTTCATGAGATCGGTATTGATGCCCATTTGATAGTAATTTGTGTCTTCTCTTTTTTGTTCTTGATTAGCCTGGCTAGGGGGTCATCAGTTTTAATGATATTTTCAAAGAACCAACTTCTGGTTTTGTTTATTTTCTTTGTGCTTTTTCTCTTTTCAATTCATTGATTTCTGCTGTGATTTTTACTGTTTCTTTTATTCTGTTTGCTTTAGGTTTATATTGCTCTTATTTCTCTGGTTTCCTAAAGTGGAAACTTAGATTACTGTTTTGGTCTTTCTTTTTTTCTAATAATTTTCATTTGGTCCTATACATTTCTCTCTAAGCGCTGTTTTTGCTGTACCCAACGAATTTTGATAAATTGTATTTTCATTTTCATTTAGATTAAAATAATTTTAAATTTCTCTTGAGACTTCTTTGACACATGTTATTTACAAATGTGTTTAATGTCTAAATATTTTGGGATTTTCTAGCTACCTTTCTGTTATTGGTTTCTAGGTTAATTCCAATGTAGTCTGAGAGCAAACTTTGTATGACTTTTTTGTTTGTTTGTTTGTTGCTTTTCAATTTGTTAACATATGTTTTATGGTCTGTCTTGGTGAATGTTCCACGTGAGCTTGAGAAGAATTTGTATTTTGCTTTGTTGGATGAAATAGTCTGTAAATGTCAATTAGATCCAGTTACTTGATGGTGCTCTTCAGTTCAACTGTGTCCTTACTGATTTTCTGCCTGCTGGATCTGTAAATTACTGATAAAGAAGTGTTGAAGTTTCTAACTACAATAATGGATTTGTCTATTTCTCTTTGCAGTTCCATCAGTTTTGCCTCACATATTTTGATGATCTGTTAGGTGCATGTATGTTAAGGATTGTTATGTCTTCTTGGAGAACTGACCCCTTTACCATTATGTAATATCCTTTTCTATCCCTGATAATGTTCTGAAGTTTGCTTTCTCTGAAATTAGTATTACTATTCCAGCTTTTATTTGATTTTTATTATCATGGTATAACTTTCTTCATTCTTTCACTTTCAATCTAACTATATCTTTATATGTAAAGTGGTTTCTTTAAATATAATAGAAATTATATAGTTGGGTCTTGTTTTTTATTTTTTAAGTGTACAATTCAGTGGTTTTTAGTTTATGCATAGAGTTGTGCAACCATCACCATAATCAATTTTAGAGTATTTTTGTCACTCCGAAAAGAAACTCCATACCCATTAGCAGTAATTCCCCACTTCTCCCCAGCATCCCCTGCCCCCACCCGCTGTTCTAGGGAATCATTAACCTGCCGTCTGCTTCTACAGATTTGCCTATTCTGGACATTTCATATAAATGGTATCATGCAATATGAGGTCTTTTGTGACTGCCTTTTTCACTTACCATAATTTTTTCAAGATGTGGGTGGGCCACTTACCGTAATGTTTTTTAGCTATGTGTACATGGGGTCTTGTTTTCTTTAATACACTCTGACAGTCTTTGCCTTTTAATTGGTACATTTATACTATTCACATTTAAAGTGATTATTGATAAAGTTGTATTAATATCTACCATGTTTGTAACTGTTTTCTATTTGTTGCATTTTTGTTTCTTTTTTTATCTTCTCCCCTTTTTCCTGCCTTCTCTGGTTTTGAGTGTTTTATATGAATCCATTTTCTCTCCTCTTAGCATATCAATTATTCTTCTTTAAAAAAACTTTTTTTAGTGCTTGTCCTACAATTTGCAATATACATTTAAACTAATTTAAGTCCACTTTCCAATAACACTATACTGCTTCATGGGTAGTGCAGGTATCTTATAACAGAGCATTCTCAATTCCTTACTTCCATCCCTTATACCATTACTGACATTCATTTAACTCATCCATAAGCCATAATCCCCAATACATTGTTGCTATTATTATTGCTTTGAAAAGTTATCTATTACATCAATTAAAAATAAGAAAAATAAAAGATTCTATTTTACCTTTATTTATTCCTCTCTAATGTTCTTCCTTTTCTTTCTCAGGTCAGATCTGAGTTTCTTTTTTAAAAAAAAAATATTTCAAAATTTAGTTGTATGTATTTGTGGGGCACAGTGTGTTGTTTCAACACATATCATTTTCTTTCTCTCTGAAGAACTTATTCAAACATTTACTGCAAGGAAGTTCTATTGGTAAGAAATTCCCCCAGTTTTTGTATGAGAAAGTCTTTTTCTCTTTTTTCCTTTAGAAAGAATATTTTGCTGGATAAAGAATTTTGTGCTTGTGTTTCTTTTTTTTCTTTCAACACTATCAATATTTCACTTCATTCTCTTCTTGCTTGCATGGTTTCTGATGAGACATCTGATATAATTTTTATCCTTGCTGCTCTATAGGTAAGGGTTTATTTCCCCCTCTGGTTTCTTTCAAGTGTTTCTCTTTGCTTTTGGTCTCCTGCAGTTTGAATATGATATGCCTAGGTGTAGATTTTTTGATATTTATCTTGTTTGTTGTTCTACGTGCTTCCTGGATCTGTGATTTGGTGTGTGTCATTAATTTTGGAAAATTCTGAACTATTATTACTTCAAATAGTTTTTCTCTTTTTTTACTTTCCTATCTTTCTAATATTCCCCTCATCTATATGTTACACCTTTGGTAATTGTCCCACAGTTCTTGGATATTCTGTTCTTTTTAAAAATCCTTTATCTTCTTTGCATTTCAGCTTGTGAAGGTTCTACTGACATATCATCAAGCTCACTGATGCAGCAATTTCTAACCTATTGATGAGCCCTCAAAGACATTCTTCATTTCTCTCACAATGTTTTTCATTTCTAGCATTTCTTTCCTTTTGATTCTTTTTTAGAATTTCCATCTCTATGCTTATGTTACCCATCTGTTCTTGCATGTTGTCTGCTTTTTCCATTAGTGCCTGTTCTGTTTCAACTCCACACAGGGTACTGCAATTTAGTTCTGGTGCTAACAACCTGGAGTTAGCACCAGATCCCACAACTTAATGGCTCAGTCTTCCACAAGGCTACCTCTTACTTCAGGTACTAGTCACAGGTGGGATCCCCAGGCTTCCTGCACTCTAACTGGCTATAAATTTGGGGGTTCCCACAACCATCTCAGTTTTGATAATTCACTATAATAACTTACAGAACTCACTGAAAGGGCAATAGTTACAGGTAAAGTTTTATTATAAAGTATACACCTAGTACAAGTTCTTAAAGGGCCCTAGATGCAGTGCTTCCATACCCTCTCCCCATAGAATCTAGGCATATTACCCTCCCTGTACATCAGTATATTCTGTAATCAGGAAGCTCCACTGAGCTTCAGTGCCCAGAGTTTTTATATGTGGTATCATTACACAAGCATGATTGAGTAAATTATTGGCCACATAATTGATGGATCTTGGACACAACTGGTGCCATTGTACACACAATAAGCACAAAATAGCCACCAGCCTTGTCTTCCACTCCAGCACCAAACCCCTCCGCCCTTCCCTTTATGAGAAGCCTCATGACTTATGCAAAACAGAAACCCTTTTGCTTCTGCAAGGGCACCGTTCTCCACCCTGGTTGCACAGCTTCAGCAGTAGAGTAATGCCCCTCCTTGATGGTATCAGCCAGCCCTTGGTTCCCTATATAAGCTCTCTCACCCCCAAGCCTAGTGCTTTCCTCTGTTTTGAGAGCAGCTCCGGGCTGCCTTCCACTTTGAGTGCAGCCTGGCAGATGCTTTTCCTTTAGTAAAGCTTGATCGGTACCCCACATCTAGGCTCACTTTCTTTTGATGATTGAGCTCAGTCTCCAGCCCTCTCCTCACTGGAGGTCAAACGCCCAAAATTCCAGACTTCTAATCATGTGTTTGGTCTTTCTGGTGACCAGCCCCCATCCTGAAGCTAACTAGGAGCTGACAGTCACCTCATTAGCATAACAAAGACATTCCTATCACTTAGGAAATTTCAAGGATTTTTAAATTCTTTGTCAGGAAATGGTTTCAAAGACCAGATAATTTTTTTATTATACCACAGATATATATTGATCATAGTTGTTTTAAGTTTCTCATCTGATAATTCCAAAACCTGTGCCATACCTGAGTCTGGTACTGATTCTTGCTTTGTATGAGTGTACTTCAAAAAGTTCATGGAAAAATGAAATTAAAAGATAATATGAACACTTCCATGAACTTTTTGAAGACCTCTCGTATCTTCAGACTGTATTTTTTTTCTTGCCTTTAGTATATCTCATAATCTTTTTGCTGAAAGTAATCATGTTATATCTAGTCATAGGAACTGAGGTAATCAGGCTTTTGGTGTAAGGTTTTATGTTAATCTGGCTAGGAGCTGGGCTGTGTTAAATGTTTACTGTAGCTATGTGCACCAAAGATTCCAGTTTTCTCTAGTTTCCTTTTATTCCCTGCTTCCATGTTGTCTTTAAGTTTCCCTAAGAACTTCAGCTCTCTCAGTTGTAATTCATTGTGATTATACTGGAGCCCTGTTGATGAGGAATAAGATTTTGAGTAGGGGAAGCATTCTATAATCTCATAATTAAATCTCATTTTTTTAGTGGGGCTGAGTCCCTGAGCTGTGTCCTTCAGAAGCATTTCTCAGCCTTTTTTTCCCCTCTCCCAGTATGTGAGACAGAAAGGGTAGAGGGACTGCAATTGTTTAATTGCTCTTCTCTTTGGTCAGATAAGGCTCTGGTAAAGTAGTTTCCTTTGAGAGCAACTCTTTTTACAGAAAACTGAGCACTCTGGGCTTATTTCAAAATGGTTATTTCTCCCTTCCCCTTGCTCAAAGTAGAGGAGGTTTTTCTCTCATGTGATATTCACCCCTGGTGACACTCCTGAAGGTAGAACCCACAAAAGTGTGGCGCTCCCCATGAAACTGGACCACCAGGAGTTTTTAAACTCTCAGGTTGCTCTACGCTTAGCCTTCAGAAATGCATCAATTTCTGCTTAAGTGTTCCTACCAGTTACTGACTCCAGTTGCCTCTCCTCTTGGTAAACTGTGATTCTCTATATTTACATGTCTCTCCAGTTTTCGGGGTGACAATTGCCCTGTGACTTCAATTCTCTCTCTTTTAGATCTAAGAAAAGTTGTTGATTTTTCATTTGTTCAGCTTTTTATTCTTGTTGTTGTTGTTGTGAGAACAAGAGTGATGACTTTTAAGCTCTTTACATGTCAGAGCTGATCAGGAAGCATGAACATTATACAACTAGAGGCAGAAGTGCTAATCCAAGTGTATTGGATTTATGACCCATGAGGATCATACGTATTTATTACTGCCAGCAACCACTGACTTTCATAAAAACAACTTTTCAGCTAAAATTGCATTCTACAAATACAGTATTTTGCTGAGTTACTGGTCAAAATAGGGATCTTTCAGTGAGACTTGGCTTTATGGTTTGAACCAGACTTCATTTCCATTGTATCAAACCTTAGTGGTTTTTTCAGTGGCAGAATGGGCTTCTCACAAATTCTGTGCATTGCAGTTGTTAATTCTTAAGTAGAGTTGCTCCAGAACATGTTTTCTGTGGCTTGTAAGCAGACCTCTACTCCACCTAATGGGTTTCCAGCTCCTTGCTCAATCAGAAACTTGTTGGTAAGTTCCAGCCCAGGACTCCTAGTGCTTAATGAGACCTTCTCCCTAGGATGAGTAGGCAGTGGACTAAAGAAAAGAATTACAACTTTTTATTCAAGTGGCTAGATTCATAGCTATATCATTCTAAATTGTCCGCTATGTTATGACCTATCTTTAAATTGCCATTCAAAGTCTTGTTGATCAGGTTTTTTGGAGAAAATTTTAAAAATCACGATTTTGATTTTTCTTCTTCCTGTAATGTAACAGTTCTCAACTGGGGGTCAGTTTACCCCCAAGGGGACATTTGGCAATATCCAAAGACTTTTCTAGTTGTCACAGCTGGAGAAGGGGGTGCTATTGGTGTCTTGTGTATAAAGGCCAGTGTTTCTGCTGAACATCCTACAATACACAGAACAGTTTCACACAACAAAGAACTATACATAAAAAATTATCTGGTTCAAATGTCAATAGGGCTCAAATAAAGAAACCCTGTTATAATCTGAGAAATTAGCCACCATGGCCTATCTTCTCAGCTATACCAGGATCCTAATGATCTCTTTATTCTTATCTTTTTATTCATTTTTATATTACAAAGTTATTGCTTCTCTCTGGACAATTTTTTTGTAACGCCTAGGAAGGTAGGCTTGAAATCCTGTCCGACAAAGCCTACAAGTCAATGATTCATAGTATCTTCTATTTATTAGAGGCCTACAGGTGCTGGGGTCCTAACAGTTAAACACCCTTGTAAGTCTGTTTAGTGTGTGGGTCATTCAGGTAAAAACTAGTAACAATACAAGGTAACTCCAAATTAAGAGTATAGATAAAATTTCAGAAATAGCCATGGCAGAGTAATGAGAACCAGCGTCTTTTTAGTTATTGAGCTGCAGATGTGGCTTATAGATATTCTCCCACTTAATCCTCATAGCAGCCTCACCAGAAATCCTTGTTATTGTCAAATAAAGTAGTCAAGAAGAGAACAGAATAATACTTTGAAGATAGTTTTTCCCCTTCTCATTAATAACTCCAATATGTGCCTTGTAGAAATTTACGAGCTACAAAATGTCTACAGAAGAACATAAAAATCACTCCCAGAGGTGACTTTTTAATGCAACTTATTTTTTGCATGTAAATGTATTTTAAATATAATTGGGTTTATATTGTGTATATCACTTACATATTTTCCTCTTCTAAGAATATTATTTCATGGGCATTTTAGCAGGTCAGTTGATATTTTCTAAAGTATTATTTTTAATGATTATATAATACTTCCGTCATATGACTACTTCATATGTTTTTGGTTTTCCCCTTGATGTGTTGTAACATTTTCCTGTATAAAAGAAAAAACAAAACAAAACAGAACAGAAAAGGGAACAAAAGTGCCTATATATCATAGTGGTGTATTAAAACACCAAAATTCAACAACAAAAACAAAAATATCACCACCAACATGAAAAATAGACAATGAATCTTTGACTTCCTATCATACCTAACAATGCTAGGATTTATAAATATTTGTTAAATGATGTACAAATCTGTATACATAGACACTGATACTTTTTACTGTGCCCAGAAAGTCTGATCGTTGCAGTGTCTGCTTCTAAAAAAGGTGAGGTAATGAAGTTAAGTGATAGTATTCATATAGGATTTTGTTTTTAAGATAAATAGTATAGCTTAGCAGTGGAAGCCTGTTTTGTGTGTGTGTGGTTTTTCATGATTTTTTAAAAATACCAAAATAGTAATTTTATTATTAATCCCATGAGTCCCAAGCTTATTTTGTAAAATAAAATAATTCTTATTAGTATTTATACTAACACATATAGAATATATATCACATAAATATGTATTATGTATATAACAGTTACATAGTATTGCAATTATATCCAGACATAAGTCAAGACATAAAACATGTTAAATACAGAGTTAATTTTAGATCTGATCAATGTTAATTTTAAATCATGATCTGAGAGAAGTTACAAAGCTAAAGACAAGGGACCTTGCTGAGTCAGGGTGTGGCATAGCTGGAAGACCAAATGCCAGACTTTGTCCCCTAATCAACCTAAATCAGGGCCCAGCTGTCTCTTTTCAATGGATGTCAATAGACACAGAGAGGCAAGCTCTTCAGTTACTCTCTTACCACATTGCTCACAGATATAACCTCAAAACATTTTCTTCATTTAAGTCAAAATATAAAGGGAAAGCTCCTAATGTGTGTGACCCCATGAGATTTGGACATAAAAACCCAGCTGGTAGCACATTATGATTTTAATGCACATTTAATTCCCTGCAAGGCAGGAAATAATTCCATGTGAATTCACCCAGTGAAGGTAATAAGTTTATTACTAGCAAAGAAAGTAATATTTTTCACTTTCAAAAAGTAAAAGGTAGGGTGGGTGAGAAGTAGGCTTAGGAGACAGAACAGCATTCTCAGGGATTGCTAATGCCCCTATATTGTTTCTCATGACTGATGGTTGACTGCTAAGAATAATCATGAAGAAATAGAACAAAGAAAGGATAAATGTTTGAGGTAATGAAAAAAGATCAGTGGTTGCCAGAATTTCAGGGGATGAGAGAGGGAAGGAGGAAGGGATGAATAGATAGAGCTCATTGGATTTTTAGGGTAGCAAACCTATTCTCTATGATACTGTAATGGTGAATACATGACATTATGCATTAGGAAAAACCCATATTTAAAAAAAAAACATAGAACTGTACAATACAAAAAGGTAATCCTAATATAAAATTAAGTTGATAATAATATATCCATATTGATTCATAATTGTGACAAATGGACCACACTAATGTACCATGTCAATAACAGGAGAAACTGTACAGGGGAAGGTTATGATAATTATTTGTACTTTCTGCCCAATTTCTCTTTAGTAAAACTAAAACTGCTACAAAAATAAAGGGAAAAAAAAAGAAATAGATCATTTTCTTTAAAAAAAAAAGAAACTTACCTTATGGTATACCAGGTTTATATTTATAATCACCATACTCCATTTGACTAAATAGTATTCTGTTATCAGGAAAGGTTGGAGTGAAGAGGAGCTGTGAGGAGAAATAAAGAAATATTAATTGGAAACCATTTTGAACATGAAAAAAAAATAGCCTTTATTTATTGCATTCTGCTTCTGCTAGTCTCTGAGCAATGTCAAAGGAAATTGTCATCAGAATTGTAGCCACGAGGTACTTTTTTCCCTCCCACAATTGCCATAAAATTGGCTCCCACACTGTGGACCTAAAAAGAGGAGCTATAGGGTGCTGCTTCTCGTTCTTGACATATTACTTGGTTTTCAGAGAAATTAGTGACTAAGAATTTCATGAAATCTATTTTTTTTAAAAAATTTTCGGGGAGGTGAAGTGACTTATTCAAGGTCATCCAGCCTGTAAGTCAAAAAACTGTGGTTCAAACACAGAACATCAGATATCAAACGTTTGTTCTTACCCTCTACCCTCTCTGAATACAAGGCTACAGGGCAGGCTCTATGAAGGGGAGCTGTAGGTGGTGACTTTGAAAGAGTACATTCTGATAATAATAGTAGTAGAGATCCATAAAGACAATGATACTGTTTTATATCTTTAAAAAGAATGAAAGAACACACCACTCTGGCCGCAGCAGACTTTATCGGGAGGTTCTCATTAATGAGCAAAGCTCTAACTCAGGCTCCCTAATGGATGCCTGTTATATCGCCAGGAGATTTGCATCTCTGCGATACGTTGCTATAAATGTACTTGGAGAGCAGTGTCAGTTTTGCCCTAAGTTTGACCAGGCTCATCTCTGTTTTTAAATAAAAAGGTCAATAAGTACATTCAACTAGTGATTAGAAGATGAAATTAAAGCAGCTGTTAACCAGTCATGAGGGCAGCTAGAATTTCATGAAATCTTAATGTGGTTACTGATAGAAATTGAAGTTGTCACAAAAAGTACAATAAGGAATTCACATGGCAAGAAAAAGAAAAGATTCACTCTGGCAAATGAGTGAGTGGTATATGTGTGTGTATATATATATATACAAGGGCATATATGTATATATGAAGGATATATATGTATATAAGTGATATATATGAGGTATATATGTGTATATATGAGGGTACTTCAAAAAATTCATGGAAAAAATGAACTTTATGAAGTACCCTCATATATATCACACACACATATATCATCGATTTTTTTTTTGCCTGGTCTAGTACTATACTTAATTATTTAAATATTGAGGTTTTTGATTTTTGTTAATGATTATATAACAATAATTATTTAATTATTGTGTTTTCTTTTCAGCAGTTTATAAACTCTGG
Organism: Cynocephalus volans; assembly: GCF_027409185.1. Classification (NCBI taxonomy): domain Eukaryota; kingdom Metazoa; phylum Chordata; class Mammalia; order Dermoptera; family Cynocephalidae; genus Cynocephalus; species Cynocephalus volans. The sequence goes on from NC_084478.1 coordinate 17,249,986, forward strand.
ACACATTGAGATTATGTATGTCCCTGATCAGCATTAATATTATATTAGCTAATTTGTAATAAAAGTGTTTATCCACTTTTTTATTAAGTATAAAAATTTGGAATAATGATATATTTAAAGGCATATGCAGAACAAACTGACATGTACTTTCATCCACAAAAGTGCCATCAAATTCATGAGAAAACAGAAGACTGAGTTGTCACTATTCAGTAATACTTCTCCCTGTTCATTTATTACTTTATTAGTCAACACATTCTGGTAAATGCTTAATAACTTGCTCTCTTAAAAGAAAAGTCCTGATGTGTAGTATTTACAAGTTCTTTACTGTAAGTATTCCCACCATGGTCAATTTCAAGGCCACTGAACACTCAGTTGCAAAGAAATGCCCATAATCAGCTCTCATTAGGTGGTAAAGACTGGCTTGAGCACTCCGCTGCCTGTAACCATGACAGCAAGGAACTTCCATTTAATGTTTAGAATGTTCACATCATAAAGAATGAGGGGAAAGAACGGGCTGAGGCTGGTGAGGCAGACAAAAGTCAGAGTGTGATGAGCCTTGAATGTCTGTCCAGGAGATTAAATGACCATAGTATTTGGCAGGTATTCAGGTAAGAGATGATAGTGGCTCTCATCATTGTAGTGACCATGGTATTTTGAAGAAAACCAGAGAAGAGATGATGGTGGCCCTAACTCTACAGAACTAAAACTGGGATTTCTCAGGTAGATAAGTAGGAACAGATGGTGTCCCTTACCATGTTAGTGAACACAGCATTTTGTGGTATTCCAGGTATGATGGTGAACCTAAACACAAAAGTGACCATAAGATTTTTCAGAGGTCTAGTAAAGAGATGATGGTGCCCTTAGCCTGGAAAGTGATGATGGGATTTTGTAGGTAAGCAATCAAGAGTTGATGGTGATCTTAACCACAGCAGTGAACAATGGATTTTGCAAGTATCCAGATAAGCCATGATGGTGTCCTTAAAAATATGGTGACCATGGGATTTTGCAGTTATCCAATTAAGAAATGACATCTAACTAGCAAGGTAGTACGCAGGGTATTTTACAGTTGCCCAGGTAAAAGAGATGTGTCTCTAGCAGTGGCGTTTGTAGGTCTCCATATAAGGTATGTTCTTCTAACCCTGGTAGATACCATGGGATTCTGTAAGTATCTAGGTTAGAGATGATGTGTCACTGCTGTGACCAAGGTATTTTGCAAGTATCCAGCAAGAGCTAATAGTAAACTCCTAAAGAGGGGAGTGAATATAGGAAAAGGGTATTTAGTAAGTAATGATGGTAATTTAAAGTACAGTAATGCTCATGGATAGTGCCCATGTCCTGATAAGAGATGATGTGTGTCTAATTATGGTTCTCACTATAGATTTTTGAAGATTCCAGCAAAGAAATGAAGGTGAGCTTAACCACAGTAGTGAACATGGAATTTAGCAGGTATAAGGGAAAGAAAAAAATGTGGGTTTTAACCAAATAGACACGACTGGATTTTGGAGATGTCCAGTTAAGTGTCCCTAATCACAGTAGGAATCATGAGATTTTGCAAGTTCCAGTCAACAGATGACAGTGAACCTAAAAATGGGAGTAAGTGTGTGACTTTACTGATATCCAGGTAAGAGATGATGTGGCCCTTAAACACATTAGAGACCATGTGATTTTTCAGATATCTAGGTAAGCAATAATGGTGTCCCAAAATCTTAATGTAACCATGAGATATTTCAGGTATCTAGGTAAGAGATGATATGTCACAAACCACTATCATGGCCAAAATATTTGCCAGTATCCAGTCAAGAGCTGTATCCTGTAAGTAGTAATAGTGACTTAAACCATGGTAGTGCCCAGGGGATTTTCAGGTGTTCTGGAAAAGATAATGTATCCCTAATTATGGTTGTCACCATGGCTTTTTGCAGGTTTTAGTAAAGAGATGAAGGTGAAATTAACCATGATAGTGAACATGGAATTTGGCAGGTAACAAGAAAGAAAGAATGTGGGCTTTAACCAAATGATCCTGTAAGTTATATCACTTACCACGGTACAGACCATGGAATTTTTCATGTTACAGTCAGTAGATGAGGGTAAACTAACTATGGTAGCAAATATGGGACTTTGCTGGTACCCAGGTAACAGATGATGGGCTCTCTGAACACATTAATGACCATATGATATTCAGATAACTAGAAATGTGATGATACTGTCCTGAACTCTTACCATAACCATGTGCTTTTGTAGGTGCTCAGGTAGGAAAGGAGTGTCCCTTACAAAAATAATAACCTTCAAATTTTTCTGTTTTCTAGTTCAGAAGATTTGTGTTAAAACGTAGTAGTGACAAAGATGTTAGCAAGTGTCCAGATAAGATATCATAGAGTTTCTCCCCACAGTAGCAACCATAGGATATTTGCAGGTGTCCAGTGAATACATGATAGTGTCTGAAACTACTATCTCAACCTTGGAGTTCTCCAAGTATGCAGGTAGATTTAGTGGTTGCCCTAATGATTGTAGTGAATGAACAAATAGAATTAGCAGGGGTCCAAATGGAAGAACATGTATCCCTAACCAGGATTGCCACCAGGTGTTTTTTCATATCCCAGTCAAGAGATGATGATGTCTCTAACTATGATTCCATAAAGATGGAAGCAAGGAAAATTATATGGAGGTTTCCTGGTAGAAAAAGCTGTGTCCTTAAACACATCCATTACAATTGTGTTTTTTTAAGGTTCCACTGGAAAGATCATGGTGAACCAACAAAGGTGGTTAATGTGGAGCTGGGGAGGTATCCAGGTAACTGATGTTGTTGCTATTATGAGAGAATAGACATTCGGTCTTGGTATACCTTGTATACCTCAATATGATCAAAAATGGGAAGGTGCTTGGATCCAGGTAAGAGATAGTGTGGGCCTAAAGCGCCCTCCAATCAATCTGACAATGCTGTGGACAGGTAAGTATGGATGGTGTTCCTCACCTTTCTGTCGCCAGGTTTATTTGCAGATTAACTTGACAAATGAAGTTTTGACAACCACTTCTAAAAAACATTCATATCTTCACATGTTTTTTAGTTTCCTCTCCAGTGGTCCAGATCAAGAGTTCTCATTGCCGTGGGTCTCTTCTGGTATCCTGGAAAGTGACGATGTGGTCTTGAACTGCAATACAGTCCATGATATCTTCATCTCTCTAGGTAAACCATGTGGCTTGCCCTCCACTTCCTCACCCTGTGAGTGTTCCAAAGGGCTTTGGGGCAACATAATGATGGTGTTTCCCAATTCCAGCAACCATGTTATTCTATAGTTTTCTCTGGTCGGGAAAATGTGTGTTTTCCCCTATGAGTACGTACTGCTTTACATGTAACCAGGTAAAGACCGTGGCACTGTGAATCACACTCACTGTTGGTGTTTCCACATATCCTCAGTCAAAAGGAAATGTTTCTTACAGTGGGGTAGACATTGGAAGAACTGGGATACTCCAGACGTATTTATGGCTCTAGTGATAGACGTATTTATGCTGGTGAATGACGTAAATTGCTGGGTCCTGGTAGAAAAGCTATGTCCATAGACAGATTTGTCACAATGTGCTTCAGATTCCTGTCACGACATCACAATACACCTGATCACGGTCAAAAATGGGGCTGTGCTTGGATCCAGGTAAGGGATGCTGTGGGCCTCAAGCGCCCTGAAAACCATCTCGCCTCCCACTGGAGACGTAAGTTTGGATGGTGTTAGTCTCCTTTGTGTCAGCATGCTTATTTGGAGGTTCACGTGAGAAACGCGGTTCTTTTTTTCGCAGCCAATTGTCAAAAACGCTCCTGCGTTTTCAGTACACGTAACTCATGATGTCAGTTCACCTAATGAGCAAGGGAGGGACGTGCGGCTACCCAGGTGCGTCGTCCTCCCATCACCGGCTACCGTGCGGATGAGGATATTTCTTCACGCCCTCGGTCAAGAGACAGTGGTGGCACTGACAGCAGCCTCTACAGGCCTCGAGAGCTGCCAAAATCTTGGGAGGGTTCATGGTTCCAGTAATGATGGAAGTCCCCAACATCGTTTGTTGGTGTCTCTTCTATCGTTTAAGGTTGAAAAGAGAATTGTATTCTGTAATGCAGTCGTCAAATGTGTGTTTGTCAGGACCCGGCAGTCATGAGACCAAGGTCGACCAAATGCTGGTCATGGACAGAACCTTGCTAGTACCGAGGTAAGTGATCATATTCGGTTTCTGACAATACAGCCGGTCGGATATTCAGAATTCCTGCCTCAGAGTGTCCTATCCCTGACACGGTGTCATATTACCTTCCTTTCTTCTTTCGGACTTTGAAAAATGTTTTCCGTTCATTTATTTATTTCCGCATTTCATTGCTTTAGTTTATTTGTTTGTTTTCACAGGTGTCCTGTTAAGTCCTGTGCTAGTAGACAGGCATGAGACGTTCTGGCATCAACCTAGGAGATGCACGTTGTTTTCATATATGTAGATGGTTAACGATGTTGTTGAGACTCTTAGATGGACCTTGTGTTTGGGAAACATGGTTATCAGAAAATACTCTTTCAGTCACTGGTCCTAGTGAGCATGAGATTTTGTCCACTTATGTAGGGCCAGTGTTGACGTTGTATTTGTTGACACTCCTAAGGATGTACGTTTATGCAAGTATCCAGGAAATTGATCGTATTGTCTATGTCCCCAGTATTGACCCCCGGAATTTTTCACGGCATTCCTTCCCAAGACGAGGAAATCTTCTCCTAGGCCTTCGCCCCTTCGTTCTGGTATTTCCCAGGTAACTGTGATGAGCCACAAAATAACACAGGAGACCAAGGGCATTGGAGATTGGGGTGTGTACCGCACACATTTTCCACACTTTGTCCTTGAGGTTCACGTCAGGACATCATGGTCAGCCCGGCGGCAGTGGATGATAGCGAGGTTCATCGCGGGCAATTAGGTGATGGACGAGACGGGCCTACCGGACAGCACACACCATCCGTTGTTCGCGCATTCAGGTAAGACATGATGCTGTCCCTCACACGTTTCGCTGCCGGGATTTTTGTCACGTTTCTGGGAGAGAAATGATACCGTCCTTAACATTTCTAGTGACCGTGACCTTACAGTTTTTGTATTGTAGAGAAATTGTCTTGAACCTAGGAGTGCTGAGAGCTTGAAATCATTCTGCTCAACTGCAATTGTCAAAAAGCTCCCCACCCAAGCCAGGAACAAGCATAGGGGTTTTGCAAGTGCGCGCGTAAACGGTGATGTTCTCTCCTGGCAATAGCGTTGGCCTTCACGGAGTCCAAGTTTCCAGGTAGAGCCGTGCCGTCTTGCGATAAGGGCAGCATGCAAGATTGTGAGGAGGTGTCCACGCAGAAGACCTTTTGTCCTAAAACCCATTTTTTCTCATGTGATCTTTCTCAGGTTCCAGTCCAGAGAACCCTGTGATCCCAGCCACGTTTGTTAACAGAAGCTTGCGGGTCACCAGGTTAAGTGATAAAGCAGGTCGGAGCACAGTGCCCATCCCACCATGTGCCCTTCGATATCCACGTAGGTGGAGGGGGTGTCCCTGATGCTTGCGGGTGCCGCGTTCTTGGTGGCATCCCCTCAAGGTCTTGCCTAGTGCCCAGTTGCCGGATGACATAGCCTCAACACATCACAGACATTACTGTTCTCCTAGGTAGCCAGTGAAGGATGTTTTTGACAACCCTATACTAACGCAGTTTTCTGGCACATGCGGAGTGATGAAGTGAACTTCTCCTTCCCGTTCCTAGGAAGTGTGCGATTTTCGTGTGCTCTTCCGTGTGTATTGAACACTCGCGTTGGCGGACTGATATGCAGGTAACTGTGATATCGACCGTGGGGTTTTGGCAGGTGTCCCTTTGAGCGAGTTTGAGATCCCCTACGATACTTTCCTCTCAGAGTTCTGTACGTGTCCACGTAGGGTCGAGGGGACCAGAAACGATCCGATTGTCCAAGGGAATTTGCAGGGATACAGGCAGCACGAGGCACACAGCGTACACCTGTTCCTCCGTGCGTTTACAGAATCCGGTGAAGACGTCACAGAGCATCGATGGACAGAAGATAACGTGGACACTGCTGGTCTCAAGGTAAGTGAAGGCGTTGACTTCAACCACGACACAGATCCTCGGATGTCTAGGTCGGGGATTCTGGAGCCCCTAACACTTGTCATGAGTTTTGCTTGTATTCAGGTGAGAAAAATTTGAACTCGTACCAATTGCAGAAACCACGAGTTTTCATTTTTCATGGTTCAGTCCAAACGTCTGCTTGTCCCTGTGAGTGTTGAGGAAGTGAGCACATGCAGGTAGTTCTCCTTTATTTGACCGCCACAGTTCTGCCCGCGTTATTTTTTACGGGCGTCGAGTCGAGCAGTGTTGGCTTTCTGACATCGTCGTTGGCTTCGGATGACGGCAACCATCCAGGTAGGGCGGATCATTCCCAGAAGGGCAGAAGAGACCCGGGTGACCTGCAGTTGTCTCATTCGATGCGGTCGTGCCCTTCAATACTTTTCTCACAATATCTTTTACAGAATCCTGTGGAGGATGAATCGAGCATTGCTCTTCAATGTCAGACGTTGCTGGTACGCAGGTACGTGCTCACGTGGACCTAAACCCAAACACAGGCTATGTGATCTTCATGCGTCTACTTAAGTGATGAAGGTGTCCCTTATCCTTGTCGTTGCCGTGGTTGCTTTGCAGGTGTCGGCGTGGGAGGTGACAGGGTAGGGTTCTTACCAAATGTCCAAACTTTGAGTATTCCCTTTACGTTTTTTATGGAGATTCAAGTGTGCGTGATGTTCCTAACCCTTGTGTTGCCATGTTTATTTGTTTGTTCACTTGAGGTATGAGGTTTTCCAATCCAAGTGTAAAAGACATTCGTGCTTTTACATTACAGTTTAGAGAAAATATGTGTTTCAGTTTAGCAGCAAGGGATGGTCGTTTGCTTACACATTTGTCTGTCCTTATAATCAGAGGCTTCAGTATGGATGGTGATATTTCTTCACATCCTCAGTCAAGAGGTAGTTGTGGCACTAACAGCCTATACAGACATTGAATTGTTGCCACAATCTTAGCATGGTTCATGGTTGCAGAAACGATGGTAGGTCCCAGCATTATTCGTATGTGTCTTTTCTATTGTTTAACGTAAAAAAAAATAAATAAATAAAAAAGTTGTATTGTGAAGAACATTCGTCAAGTGTGTATTTTTCAGTTCCTAGCATCATGAGATCAAAGTCTACTGAATACTGGTCGTGGACAGAACGTTGCTAGTAGCCAGGTAGTTGATCATATTAGTCTTCTGACAATATAGTCTATAGATCAGTATATCTCAGGATACGCACTTTCAGTTGATTGGACTCTCCATTGGGCACTTTGCTTTTTTCTTCAAGTATTCGAGGTAAAACTTTCCTTAAGGATGCCCAGGTCTCAGTCTTCAGCCCTCAGTTACAGATGTCTCCAGTGAAGGAAAGCTTCCTAGTCTGCCTTTCAATTCACCCAAGTGGGATCCCCATGAACTTCCATTCTCCTCTAATGTTACTGTTCTTCTAGGATCCGTTTTATAACCATCATTCCTCTGAATATGAAATCTCTGCTCTGCATTTCAACACCATTGAAAATATGTCAGACCAAGAACCATGAAGTATAATTCCCCAGGAAAAAAGAAGGATTTAACCTGAAATAGGTGAGGATAATGATGGAGAAAGAAAGTTAAAGAAATGAGGACAAAAAGTTTTTCACAAGATGCCTTTACCTCTGGGCCATGCACATAGTAGGCACTCAATAAATACTTGTTGAAGTAAATGAATGTTTCTGGATAGTTTAGATGATTCTCAACTGGCTCATTCAGCAACTGTTCTTCTAGTGTGTGATGGCAAGAAAGCTACAAACTCCGTTCCCCAGACTTCTTGCAACACGGGTGTGAGCGTGAATTAGTTTCCACTGTCAGATGTTTGTATGTAACTTCTTTTGGAACTGAGTCATGCACAGAAAAGCAGGAGGGAGTGAACATTCATTTTGTTGGCAAGAATTGTGGCAGGGGTACCATCTTTCTGGCCAAGTATGTTTGAGGAGCTTGGAATTCATAAAACAGAGGCAAACCAAAGCCAGAGATGTGGCTTAGGGTAAGATATGCTACTTAAGGAAACATTCTGTCATTTTTTCCATTTTTTTCTTTTAATTTTTGAAAATTTTACAGATAATATTGTCACAGGGATAAAAGAAATTGGAAAAGAAAGAAAAAGGCAACCATTATACCACCACTGAAATATACAAACACTTTCAATATTTTTGTTCTTTATCAGTCATTATCCATTTTTATGCATATAATATAGTATAATATAGGGAATATAAGTTTGATATAATTTTCTGATTTCTTTCTCTTAAAACTATATTGTAAATATATGCACAAATATATTTTAATATATTGAAAAATGAAAAAATAACCAGGAAAAAATAAACATGCAGATCTATGCACCTACAAGTCTTTTGTTCGTTTAACCGTAAGTGCCTACTGGTTCCATGCTCTGGGGATCAGCAGTGAAGAAGCCCAACAAAGTCCATGCCCTAAGGATGACTACATTCTCTAGTGGGTTACCACTCCAAGAGATCCATTCATTCTGGTGTCCCTGGGAGAGTCCCACCTTATTTCATTGTCCCAGCATAATTATTAATAGCTCTCACTCTCCAAAGTGTCTCAGTTAGGATGATACATTGCATGGTCACCCTCGATAATACACAAAAAATATACATTAATTACAGAATAATAAATGCTATAAACATATCACCCAGTAAGGTGACAGTAATTGGAGAAAGAGAGTTCCTTCGTTTGGGTGTTTAGGGAAGTTCTCTCTGAGGAGAACTACAACTGAATGATCAGAAGGAGCCAATCGGGTGCAGATTGAAGGTGCAAACATTCCAGGAAGAGCGAATGTAAGCGACATGTCCCAAGGACAGAGAGAGGCAGTGTGGATGGAGTGCAGTGTGGGAGGGCAAGAGTGGCCCAAGGGGAGGTAAGGGCTAGGTTTTGCAGGGCGTGGGTATCATGTGAAGGGGTTTGGCTTTCATGTGAAATGCAATGGGCAGTCTTTCAAGGAGAGCAAAGTGACCTAACTTCTGTGTGTCTGTGCCAACTGTATTCAAATCCATAGGCCAGCGATCACTATGTGGTAAGGCATTCTCATATTTAAAAATGCAATGGTTCCTATAGCAAAGCCACTATGACTTTATGGAAAAATCATGTCTGTTGTCTACCAACACTGGAATGAAGGATAAATTGTTATAGGATTTCAAGCTTAGGACTAAGCTTGAATTATATTCCCAAGAAGCATACATATTTACAACTTTTTCCCCTAAAGTATTAAAAGATAAAATAAAGTGTTCAATTTTAGAACTTTAGATCAGACTCGCAAAGAAATGCAAATCTTTACAAGTTTAATCAAGCTGTCTTGTCATCATTTGGTGACACCATTATTTAAGGATTATGCAGCTTGAAGGTAGTTGGGACAAATCTCTAGGCAAAGGAGTGGCAATTTGGGACTACCTAACCGAAGAGGGAGGGAGGAGCAAGATGCCAGAAGTCTGATGGAGGTCTGTGGTAGTAGGCATTCCAGCAGCTTCCAGATTCCTTCTGAGGCATTTTAAAGAGATGCAGCTCAGAGGCGCAACTCCATCCCGCTAGGCTTGGTCTTTCAAGGCCCAGCACTTGGCCACACAGGTTGTGCATGACACAAGGATGTCAGGCTGCAGGAACTGGAGCGTGGGCCAAATTCCAGGTCACACTCTGCCCACCAAACCATACCAGCTCAAAGGAAGGGACACCTCCTCAACTCAGCTTTGGTTTGCCTTTCTGTTTATGAATCCCAAGCTCCTCAAACACATCTGGCCAGAACCATGGGGCCTCTGCCATAACGCACAGCAGAAAAATAATCCACTCCCTGCCTTTCTATCCATAACTCTGGGAAAAGGTCATGGCCAGAGGAGATGTCTTTTCTACATAACACTAAACTTGTTCTGTACCTGGTGACCCTATGTTTTGGACATTCCCAGTACTATTATGGCCTCTAACCAGTCATGCCCTTACTGTCTAAATCTCTTAGCAGATGCACCCTCACCAGGGGGCTAATTCTGTCTTCTGGTTCTCACCCCAAGTATGAGACTGCATTGATTTCTTGTTTCCGCAACATCCAGGGCATAAAACACATAAAAGCATTTTTCATTATTTACCCACATAAATAATTCATTGCTGAAGGCTGCTGTGGAAAGCAGGACTAAATACAGCATGATCATGACTGAATCCATCAAGCACAGCCCTCCCCTGGCTCCGGGAGTCCTATTAGGATCTCCATCCTCTCCTCTGTCACCATTTGGTTCTTCTAGTCCTTTCTATCTCCCTCAGGACTAGTTAAGACAGATGCTAATTTGTGCATGGGGTTTTGAAAACAACACTTTTCATAGCAGTGGTTTGACCTAATGGTGTTTTTCATCTCAAAAATGTTTTACAAACATTAATTAAGCTTATAGCTCCCTAGTGGGCTTAGGCAGAGATAATACTCACGGAGAGAGTTTCCACTTCTCCCCCAAGCCACAGAAAGTCCTCAAGGAAACAAAAGGCCAGGGGCTTCAGCCCAACAGTCCTTTTCTTGAAAGAGGATTTGACATACCTTTAAAACATTCATCATGCTCAGAAAATAGTCTTTTGTGATGCTTCATAAATTGAAATCCCTTGGAATGCTTTATAAAATAAAGTCCAGCTAGTATATGCCATTTGCCAAAAAGTATTTTTTGTTTATTGTTGTGAAAAAAATATATATCTATTGAGTTAGTGTAGTAGGAAAATAAACTGCAAACCTAATTATCAAAAAGGCATTACTTGTTTTTCAATAGGAAGAGAGAGAAAAAAAAAATACCTAGCAGATGTGAGTAAGAAGGAAGGATATGAGAAAATAGGAGATACTTAAAGGCATTCTTTTCATTTCCTTATTCTGACCCAGAAATCCAAACAGAAAAGCTTTAGAAGAAACACCTGAAAAAACAGTATCCCCACTTTAAAAATGCAGAAATACAGGCATAATGCAGTCGTGAAATTCATTCATGGCCATTTTCATCTAAATAAAGGCTCTTAATGGGCATTTATATAAAACGTTAGATAATTCAAACAAACCCACAGTAGCAAAAAGCAGATCAGTGATTGCCTAGGAGTGAGGGGAGAAAACAATTATAAGGGGCATGAGAAACCTTTTTGGAATGATGGATGTATTCGTTATTTTCATTGTGGTAATGTGTTCATAAATGTATACGTATACATATAGTCAAAACTTTAAATACATGCAGTTTACTACATTTCAATAATCCCTTAATAAAGCAGTTGAAAAAGTGATAGGAACTGGGTGAAGGCTGAAGAAGTGAAGGAAAAGCATTCTGAGCAGAAGGAAAAGCATATACAAAGAAATAAAGGCATTTTATTTGCTAAGCACATAGGACTTACCATCTACCAGCCAATATTAGAGTTTTAGAAATACTAGCTCATTTTATCTTACATCCCTATAAGGTAAGTACTATTAATGTCATCCTTATTTGGCAGATAAAGAAATTGAGACGTATATAAAGTCACTTACCCAAAATAACAGAGTAATTGTCATAGCTGGGCTTTGAATCTGACAGCTTTGGTCTAGAGTTAATGCTCTTAAATACTACAACACACTACCTCCACATATCTATTTGGTAATATTTGTGAGTATATTTGAAAAGCCACATGACTGTAGCCAAAAGTAAAGAGAGGAGAGGAAGGAGAAGATCTTGTGTACCCTATGCCTGTCCCACCATTTTATCTTAGAAGTAGACAACTTGTTTTGATTTCACAGATGAGACTTCGGACTTTTTGAGTTGGTGCTGGGATGAGTTAAGACTTTGGAGTTACGGGGAAGGAATGAATGTATTTACATGTGAGAAGGACATTAATTTGAGGGGTTGGAGTGGAATGCTATGGGTTGAATATGTCCCCCAAAAGTTCATGTGTGGGAAGCTTGATCCCCACTGTACCAGTGTTAAGAAAGTGGGAAATTCAATTATGGTATTTGAAAGGTGGGGGCTTTAAGAGGTGATTGGACCATGAAGACTATGCCCTCAATTCATGGAGTAATGGGTTGATGGCTGAATGGGTTGTCACAGGGGTGGACTGGTGGCTTTAAAAGGAGAGTGCATGAAAGCTCTCTTGCCATTTTTGCCACCCTGGTCACCACTGGACCCTGTAGAGAGTTCCCACCCAGAAGAAGGCCCTCATCAGATGCACCCCCTGGACCGTGGACTTCCCAGCTTCCAAAACTGTAAGAAATGAATTTCATTTTGTTTATACACTGCCCAGTTTCAGGTATTCTCTTGTAAGTGACAGAAAACAGATGGATACACCTTGGAAATATAGGTTGGGGTACGTTCATTTAAGTATGAGAAGTCCAGTCCATATACTGAAAAGATATATTGGAAACTTTCTGAATGATATCTTTATTTTGAATGGACTCATTTCCATTCATTATCAAGTACTAATTATATTCTCAATGGAACACATCTGAAAGTAAATTTTCTACCACCCCTATAAAGGATTTAGTCCTGAATGCACAAATTGATCAGATAATGGATTGTGCTCCCCAAGTAGCTTAAGAATCAGGTGACATTGTCCACAAAAAGAGACAGGCTCCCTTTCAAAGCACACATTCACAGGTTTTCCTTTGATATCTGCTTGGGGAGATGCAAATGGAAGGAGAAAGGCAGAAGCACAAAGCCTCCCAATCAGCGATTACAGAATTGCTGCTGCTTTTCTCTCTCTCTTTCACAGAGATCACCTACAAAATCTCCCTGGCTTGCCTGAAAAGGACATGACACGAAATTGAGCTGTCAAAGGCTATTAACCAAAAAAGCAGACTTCCAAGGTTCTTAAAATTTATACAAACTACAAAATACACCTTTAGCTGCGGATGTGTTAGGGACAAGAGCCTTAATGTCTGTGTCGTCTTGAATCCAGGAGCTCACTGCTGTTCATCTGACCGACCTGTGTCACTTCATCTGGGATCCCAGCCTTCAAGTAGAAGATTCCTTTCTGGCCTTTCTCCTGACTTTCATTTCTTGCCAAAATATAGCTCCAGAATACTGAAGAGTTGAATATGTCATTAGTGTGGTTGCCTTGATGAGCTCAGCAGCTCATTCCTCACAGAGGCCAGGAAGTTTGACAGAGCTCTCTGTATTAGTCAGCTCAAGCTGCCATGACAGAATACCATACACTGGGTGGCTTAAACAACAGAAATTTATTCCCTCACAGTCTGGAGGCAGGAAGTCTGAGATCAGGGTGCCAGCATGGTCAGACTCCAGTGAGGGCTCTTTTACCGGCTTACAAATGGCTACCTTCTTGCTATGTGCTCACATGGCCCTTCCTCAGTGTGTACATGGGGAGAGAGAATCAGATCTCTCTCTCTTCCTCTTCTTATAAGGCCACCCATCCCACTGGATTAGGACTTTACCCTTATGACCTCATTTAACAGCAATTACATCCTAAAAGCCCTGTGTCCAAATATAATAACACTGGATGTTAGGGCTTCAACATATGAATGCGGGGGGCGGGGGTGACACAATTCATTCCATAGCACTACCCCTCTCCCAGATTCTGTGCTACATGCATTTTATAGAGTGGACCACAGCATCTGTGCCTCTCCCTGTATGAAGGCCCACCCCACCCTCAAAACCCATGCATTTAAGATTGCAAACTTGTGACCCATGGGCTAAATTCAGCTTTCACAAATATTTTGTTTAGCCCACAGTTTGTAAAAACAAATTTGAATTAGTTGTCAACATTTAAAACTTGGGATATAGCAAATAAACATTTGCATTCCCAGCTTTTCTTGAAGAAAGTCTGTAAGGGATTGTGTTTTGTTGTTTGTATTGGCCTTGAGAGCACAGAGTCAAGCTTGTGTCCAATGCCTAACAAAGCAGGATGGGGCGTGATGGAATCTACTGGGGGAGCTGGATTGCTCTTAGAACTCTTTTTATTTCTTCCACACTTAATTAAGTTTTTCTCCCCCTTCCATCACGATTTTTTTTTTTTATCTTGTTGCACCTTATGGATATCTATAATTCACTTCTGGGGGGCAATGAAACAAGTTATATATATATATTTAAATCAACCCTCAGTATATGTTTGCTGAGAGGATTAATAATTGTCTTAGTCCATTTGTGCTGCTATAACAGAATACCTGAGACTGGAAAATTTACAAAGAACAGAAATTTATTTTCTCACAGTTCTGGAGGCTGGGAAGTCCAAGGCACTGACAGGTTTGGTTGTCTGGTGAGGGCTGCATCTAGGGGAGGAACACTGTGTCCTCACATGGCAGGGAAGCAAGTTAGCAAGCTAGCCAAATGCTGAGTAAAGCCTCTTTTATAAGGGCTATTAACTAGGAAGGAGCCCTCCTGACCTAACCATCTCTTAATACTATCACATTGGTAACACCTCATTTTGGAGGGGAGCAATTCAAACCATAGTAATGTTGATGATGTGTGTGTGTGTGTGTGTGTGTGTGTGTGTGTGTGTGTGTCCATGTGCATTCTCAAAACATCCAAGGAGAACTCTTAATTGAATTCAGAAATAACTATAACACTTGAAAGACAAATTACTGTTAAACAAAATCTTGAAAAGAACTAATATATAATAAGGGGGGAGCATATTATTAATAAATTAAAGAATCTGTATGGCACTTCAATTTATAAAGCACTTTCCTGTATATCTTATAGTTTCACTTCATCCACATCACTTTTCTATGATGTAGCCATTATCTTTATTTTATCAAGAAGAAGCACCAGCTCAGTAAGTGGAGTTAAGTGATGTGCTCAAGATTGCAAAGCTGGTTGCCCCAAAGGATCCAGGGCTTGAAGCTAAGTCTCTAAGGTCATGAGCTGTCCTCACATCTTGTCATTTCACAAACTTCATCATCAACACATCTGTCTCTCCAAGGCCCCGTGCACTGCCAGGGAATTCCATTACCCTGGACTATTTTCTTTTCCTTCTCTCTCTCTCTCTTCCCTCTTTCTTCATCCTAGACCCCTAACTTGCTCAATAAACTCTTAACCAAGCCCCACCCCAAAGAACTGGTTTCCAAAGATCCCTTGGAGACAATATAGTACTCTCCTCTTACACAAGAGATGATGGTTGTTTTGTTTTGTTTTGGTTTTTTGTCCTCAAAACCAAGTAGGTTACTTCTCCTTCTGGGTAATTTCTGACAGAGTACAAGTATATTGAAATAAATCTTTCAGAAGTAAAAAATCTTATTAAAAGCTATCCCCATGCATGGTGAACAGGGAAGGCAAGTGAGTGAAAACAAGAAGTTCACTGAGAAGGAGAAGCCCAGGCCACTAATTCCACCACAGCCACCCACTTTCTGTGGACTCATGGCAAGGAAGTTTTTCTTCCTAGAGCTCAGTTTCCCCATGTGTAGAATAAGCTAAGGACAGTGCGCTAAGGTCTCAGGACCTCCCCTAATGTTCAATGCATGGCCCTGGTGCATTAGTGAGGGACATGAGAAGCTGGGCTCTGTCTCTGCCCCACCTATAGTAGACAGGTTCCTCAAGTCTCCCTTTACCTCAGCAGTCCCCTTCATCCAAACACATCTAGAAGATGAAAATAGGAACACTGCTGCACCAGTAGCCTGCAGTGATTAGAAAGAGGGGCTTTCTTTTTAAAGTCAGAGTCCAGCTCCCTCTGAACCATCAGGGAGAAGAGGGCTTGGTGCTTATAACCCAGCTATAAAGATGAGCTGCAGTTCTGATCAAGCACATTTGTCAGTTTGTCCCTATTCTGACACAGGCCCAAAGACATGGGCTCACGAGAAGTGCAAGGAGAAGAGTCAGGACTGTGATAAAGACAGGACTTCTTGAAAGTGTGTCCAAGGCTGATTCCTCGCATATGCAAAACACTGTTATTCAAGGTGTCTTCACATTAATGATCTTACTAGAGACTCCCAGGATAATATTATTTCCATTTAACAAATGTGGAAATTAAAACATAATTATGAATGATATACCACGTTCTGCTATTTGGTGAAAGAGGTGGAGGTAAAACCCTAGGGACCAGACACTGCAGCAAACTGGCCCAAAGTGTAGTCAGGGAATAGTAGTACTGTGGGATGCCAATAGGTATTATGCAAAACAAACAAATAAATAACAAAATTATGAAAAAACTAAAGGCTGCAAGATCAAAAAGATTTGGAAAGTTTTGGATTAAACAAAGTTCAGCATTTTGCAGGACTTCTCAGAAACCTGACGATACTACTGTCCATTGCCAAATTGCAAGGGAGTATGTGGTATATAGCATTTTCCCAAATCATAACACCACTGCAAGTCATTCCTTAGGGATGTTTCACACAACTAGGAGTCTTGAAAAACATTTTCCTACATCAATCATGCATTTCATCCAATCATGAGTGACAGACATCACAGCCCCATAAGCTGGTCATTCTCAAGGGACACAGAATTTGAACCAAAGCTCATCTGAAATACAGGAAGTCTTCTGTGTTCATAAATAGTCACTAGCATTTTCTAGGAGAGGGTCCTCCTTCCCCACCCCGTTGATGTCAGCCTTGGCCATATGACTTGCCTTTGCCAAAAAATGAGAGCGGACATGACTTGTGTGCTTTCTGGGCAGAAGATTTTGAACCAGCACGTGCTTCGTCATGCATGTTTCCTTCTGCCATGATGGCTAGCCATGGTTCAGACAGAGGTAGCTCTACCAGCCTGGGGCCTGGAGTGAGGACAACATGGTGGAGACCTGTTGCCAACCCACAATGAGAATAATCCTTTGCTGTTGTAAACCACTGAGATTTGGTGGCATTTATTACCACAGCCGAATTTTTACCATAGCCAATCACAACCTGACCGTTATAATTTCCCAAACATTTATCATCACATAATTAATTATTGATATGTTATTTCTTCAGGAAACAGTTACTCATATTCAATATTTGAAGAGTCATCAGGACTCAGCAGAAAATCGAGTGATCCTAAATTTAGGTGACCTGTTCCTAACCTATTTGCCCTGGATAATGTCACTGAACACCCCTGAACTTCTGCTTTTAAAAAATGCCTACCTCACATGGTTGATGAGACAATCAAATGATATATATGGAAGTATTTTAAAGACTGTAAGGGCCGGCCCGTGGCTCACGTGGGAGAGTGTGGTGCTGATAAAGACTGTAAAATGTTACACAGATGCAAGATGTATAATCAGTGTGCTGTCCTGAGCTGGATTTCAGAGCTCCTGCCTTGACAACAGTGAATGGAGTGACCTCCAAGTGGGGAAGCAGGAAGTCAAATGCTGTTGACTCATGTCTGTGGCTCCTTTTCATCATATTTCATGAATTTTATAGCAGGAGACTTCCAGATTAACCAATATTAAAATTTCTCCATCTTCTGTCAGTGTGCTTTGGGCTCTAAGAAACCCTGGTTCACACAGACTTGAACAACAAGGAAGTATTTCATCTGATAAAACACCATGTTTAGAAGTCAGGTGGTCAACAGGCAATCAACAGCTCAATAATGTCAGACACTCTCAGACTCTCCCCGATCCTCCTTTCTACTGTCCTCACATCAGCTTCATCCTAAAGCTGGGTTTTCCTCCTAGTCACTAAATGGCTGCTGGAAGAAATCAGGTCTAGAAGCTTCTTTGGTCACATTTTTCAAGAGGAGATACAAACATTTCACTCACACCAGCATTGTAAGTCCTTCCTCAATTTACCAAAAACATGTGCCAAGGGCTTGCTGGATTAATGATGGGGAAGTCAGCTCAGGAGCTCAGATGAAGATACCAGAACAAAATCAAGATTTGTTAGTAAGGAGGAAAGGAGAAACAGACAAGAAACTAGTATTTTGCATAGCCGCTCAATAAGAGAAAATCTAGCACCTCATGCATTTCCATAGACCTGTGAACCATTTAATGTTCAGATTTGCAAACCTGATAATTGGGCAGAAGTAAAATCTCCTAACACTTAGCTCTACTACCATCTGTTGCTGACATAACAATTTTGCATAATACCAAAAATGCCAGATGGAAGCTACGTATTAGCTATGTCCAAGATATTTCATGCTCACAACGTGTATGGAATAGAAGAAACAGCTCTGCTCTATATACTATTGAGTTCATAGTTATCCAGTTATGATTCCAGACATTGAGGGAGGACAACTCCAGAGCTTCCTAATAACCTATACTCCCTTGGTGTTTGGAAAGCTGTATGCACTGGTAGCCCCAGAATTTCTATCCAGGACAGATTTTAAAACTACAATTTATTTGGAGCTGGGAGCTGGAGAGAGGAAGGCACATGTATTTGAAACTGCACAGCAAATACAGTTTTTAGCTTAGAATTTATATTATGGTAGGTAAGAATAGCAAAGTTTCCTAAAGATTTTTTTTTTACTGTACGCAAAATTGAGAAAATATCAATTGTCCATCTCTAGACTAAGGAGTCAAGGAAATAGCTATAGCTATTGAGCAAAGGTAATGGAAGATTTCTAGAGAAAATAAGATTTCTGTCATAAACCTTCCACCAGCTGAAAAGTTTATAAAGTACAAGCAAGAATTTCCCCATTTTTATTATGTTTCAAATATATATTAATACAGACAGTGATATAACAGACACCCACATGCTCAACATTCAGATGTCTTAAAGGTTAACATTTTGACGTTCCCCAGGTACTCTTTCTGATTTATACCCTTCTTCCTGCTGTAGAGATGAGCTACCTCGCATTAATCTTCCACATATTTTAAATTACGATTACCATAAATGCATGTATCCATAGTAAGACTATAGTTTTGAAAATGGCGTCATATGAGGTGTCATTCAGCAGCTTGCCTTTTCGTTGGTTGTTCTGATGAGTTTTACCTATGTTGCTCTAGTTCCCTCTTTTGAATTATTTTATAATACTCCATTGCTGAATATAGTACAATCTACTTACCTATTCTTCTGCTGACGAACATTTAAGTTACTTTCATTTTTTACTATTATAAACAATGCTGCAAAGAACAATCTGGTGTGTGACTCGTTGTGCACATGTCAGAGGACTTCTCCAGGTTACAGATCCACAAAGCTACAGTGAGAAATTCTACTCCAGCATGATTTATCAATTTATGCTAATATCAGCAGTGTATAAAGGTCTTTTTTTTTTCATTTTGCCAATCTGTTGGCTATGAAATGGTATATCCTTGTTCAGCTTGCATTTCCTAAAAGCTGCAGAAGTACGGCAACTTTTCAGGGTTTTTTTTTTCCATTTATTTTACATTCAGATTTCTCTTCAGAAAATTTGCTTCTTCATATATTTTGCCCATTTAAAGTATTTGTCTTTTTCCTGCTGAATTGTAAAATTTTTTTACATATTTTAGATATTAACATTTTTTGATCATATGCATTGCAAAGGCAAGCAACAGAGCCAGCCCCCCAGAGACCTGAAATAGGAGCCGAGGGCCACCCTGCCCCCTCTACAACAACATCTTAGAATGCACTTATTTGCCACCTGTGTTTCTTCGGGGTGTGTGACTTATCTGCTCACGTCCTTCACCGAATTTCTGCTTAGATTTTTCTAATTCATTTTTAAGAGTTCTTTATGGCATTAAATTTGTTCCTTATCAATTGACTTTTAAATTTAATTTGTGATATTTTCCTTTGTTTCTATGTTGAGAAAATAATTTTCTATCTAAACATTAAATAAATAAAAATTTTTTTAAAAAGTTCTAGTAACAAAACTACACATACTCATCAATAAATCAATGTATGTGGTATAAAAAAAAGTAAACAAAAAACAAAAAAAATCCTTATGAAGTCCAATTGTAGGTATTGCTTTCCCCTCTTCTGCCAGGCTCATCACTCTAGCATAGAAAAAATTAAATTGGTCTGGCATAATTTGCACTTCACAAAATCAGTTGATTACCACCCAGTACCTTGTATTTTTCTAGGTGGTTGCAAACTGGATTGTTTGATGATTTGTTCTTCTATCTTTCCAGGCATCCAAGATAAGCTGAACAGTCTGTAATTACTATGGCTGTCTTTTTCCCTGTTTTAAAAAACAGGTACTTCATCTGCCGATTCTACTTGTCAGCACCTTCTCTTGTCCAACCTTCATTTTCTAAAATAAAGGCCAGTGATCTTGCAAACACACACACACACACACACACACACACACACACACACACACACACACGCATGCATTGCAAATATCTTCTCATCTATGGCATATCTTTTTAATTTTAAAGTTCTTTTTTCATTGTATTTATGTTTATAATTTTAGTGTAGTTAAATTTATCTATCTTTTCCTTAATTAAGGGTTTTGTTTTCTTGTGTTTGTCTATGGAAGATTTAAGATTATAAAGATATTCTCTTTTACTTTCTTCCAGAAGTTTTTATGGTTTCTTTTGACATTTAGATCTTTAGTCTGTCTGTAATTGATCTTTATGAGGTGTAAGATAGTGAGTTAATTTTCTTTCCAGAAGGATAACTAGATACCCTACACTCATTTGTTGAGTAGTTCATATTTTCCCCACTGATTTGTAAGGTCTTCTCTGTCACACATCAAGTCTCTATATGTGCCTGGGTCTATTTTGTCCAACTCTACACAAATAGCATGCTGTCTAAATTACTGTATCTTTTTAGTAAGTCTTGATATTTGGTAGGGGAAGCTTCATGTGTCTTAGTTATTACGGTCTCTTTCTCTCCTATATGAATGTTAGAGTCAGCTCAAGTTTCGTGGAAAATATTATTGGGGTTTTGATTTGAATTCCATTACATTTATTATCATCTTCCTGATCTTGTCTTTTCTTCCACAAACCTGCTATATCTCTGCATATGTTCAAGCCATCTT
The DNA here is from genome assembly GCF_027409185.1 of Cynocephalus volans. Taxonomy (NCBI): domain Eukaryota; kingdom Metazoa; phylum Chordata; class Mammalia; order Dermoptera; family Cynocephalidae; genus Cynocephalus; species Cynocephalus volans. Next base: position 17,270,850 of record NC_084478.1, read on the forward strand.
CTACATCCTTCAGTACTGTTTTATAATTTTCTGTATACAAGGTTTTGTATACCTTGTGTAAACTTATTCTTAGGTATTTTTTTGTTTTTGTTGCTATGGTAAATGGGAACTTTATTCTAAACATTTTCTATGAACATTTTTCCCACTTTTTTTTTTCTTTTCTATTTAATACTTAATTCTTAAAATCATATGCATTTTCTTCTTTGCATGATGTGAAATTTAAATATAACACTTTCCTCCAAATAATTATTTTCAACTCTTTGGTGAGTAATCTCTTAACCATTGGCTGTGAGTCTTCCTTTACTGTATAGTATCTTCTCAATATGAGGTTACTTCAGAAAGTTTGTGGAGGTGTTGGCTGGTTAGGTTAGCTCAGTTGGTTAGAGCACAGCTTAATAGCACCAGGGTCACAGGTTCGGATCCCTATACCAGCCAGCTGCCCCCAAAAATAGTTTGTGGAAAAGTAGAATTAAAAGATAATACAAATCTCTTCATGATCTTTTTGAAGTACCCGCATATACCAGGACTGGTTTTGTATAATCACTTTGTTTCCATTGATAAATATATTCATTTTCATGTTAGCATCATGATGGTCACATTTCTGTAATATTTTAATGCGTCTTTGTGTTTGTGTGTGTTTACACACAAAAAAGCAGAACAATGAAATAATGCATCTCTTACTAAAAGAAGTATTGAACCAAGGTTCATTCACATAGTTCCTAGAAATTTGTATCATGCCTTAATATCTAGCAGAACAGCTCTCTTGCCCACCTCATTCACCATGTGATACTGTAATACCCTGCATCTCTACAGAGAGTCATCACCAGGAAAAAGGCCCTCACCAGATGCACCCCATGGACCATGGACTTCCCAGCCTCCAAAACCGTAAGGAATAAATTTCATAATTTTAATTTATTTGTAAAAAAAAGAAAGAAAAATCTAGCAGAACAGCTCAATTAATTACTTTTGGCGTTGTGTTAAATCAATATGCTAATTGGGGAAAATAATATTCAGTCTTTTCATCCCATTGGCTATATATTTATTTATCCATGTTTTCTTTTAACTCTCTCAGTAATAGTTTGTAATTTTCTTCATATAAACTCATTTTTTTAAATTAAAGGTATGGCTAGATACTTTGAGGTGGAGTGTTTTTCCCCCAACACCTGATATATCTTTTGATTAGTTACTGTGGGGAGAGCAGGAAAGCTGGTTACTTTTGTACATTTCTCATTAACCAGCAATATTACTAAACTTCCATGAAGATAACCACTTAATTATCTTGGGCTTTCTCAACAGGTAATTATATCATTTCCAAATAATACTTTTTTTCTCATTCCCAGTAGCAATGTCCCTGTATCTGTTTTAGAATTGTATTAACTAACTCAGTGGTAGGAAAGATCCTGTTTTCTCTCTGATTTTAATGGGATCCTGTCTCCTATTTTGATTCTTTGTCCTGTAGTGCATGGTGCTAATTAAAAGACTTCATTTGAATTTTGTCTGCATTCTCCAGGCAGCTGGTATGCTCCTTATGAAGACAGCCGCGCCTGTGGAAACATGTCTCATACTCTGTGTCTGGTCTCTGCAACCCCAGGCACAGAGCAGAGAATTTGGTCACGGCCAGGAAGAATGTGTCTTATGCTCTATTGTGGGGCAATAGAAGCAGTCCCTAACAGACTGGGACTGCTTCTTTCTGGATGTAGCCACATGTTTAGAGACTTCTGCTCTCCCTGGTATAGTTTGGGGTTTCTACTCCGGCCTTGAGCAGACACTTGGGTTTCCCTCACATGCTGCTCTCTGTTGTTGATTGCACACTCAAGAGTAAATGGAAATCACAGCAATTGTGTCAGCTGGGTTCCACATGACAAGCTGAGAAAGATTCTAAATAGAAATACTTGTTGTAGGATAAAACACATAAGTTCCAAGTTTCCTACCAATCCTATCATCAGAGATAAACACCACTCACAATTTTGGGTGTGTGTCTATGCATGCATGTGCATACAAATACATGCATTTCTAGATTTCTGTTCTATGCTCTTCAAACATGTCCATGTTTGGATAATGTGAGTCCATTTTTTTAACTTCTTTCCAACTTAATATATATAAGTATTGTTTATTCTTTTCAATGGCAATGTAATATGCCACTATATGGCTGTACTATAATCGTTCTACTACTAATATATATTTCCAGTTTGTTTCCTTGTATCTTGAACCAACATATATTTAGGATAGATTTCTAGAGGTAGGTTGTTGAAGTATAAGGTAAGCATTTTTTTAATTAGCTTAATTTTAAGAGATATTTTCAACTCATCCTTTGACCATGAATTTAGAGTACTGTCTATGAACCATTGCTTACTGATCTGTAATAAGTACAGAACTTGAGAGTGTTCATAAATGTTTATTATAATTTTATATTTCCATGCTACTACCCAAACATGTGATTTTTACGTTTTATATTTTATAAAAGCATTGGCCAAAAAGACAAAAATTAAAAACTGATTATTTTTAAATCACAATAATAATGCTAAAACAAAAAAGAATTATGGAAAGAATCCATTTGGATAATATGGTTTAAGTGAGATCAAAAGCTTTTCATTTTGAAAATAAATGTATTTTAGAAATAGTTTCTCAGGAAATATATGAGGGTTATAGTTTTAAAAATATTATATTGAAAAACTACGCTGTATATGGAGCTGGATATAGAGTATGACCAGTAATGTAATACATTCCTATCAGGACAAAGAATAAAAGAACCTGATTCTGCACCGCGAGTAGTTTGGGAAGCACTATTTCCATGAGCAGTCCATGAAAGTTACCATGTTCTTTTCTAAATCCTTGCCACTAGTTTATACTGTCAAAGATTAAAATGCGTGTTCATGTGTTATTTATAAACACTCTCACTGCTGTGTCCATGTGAACTTCCATCATTACTAATGATGTTCATATCTTTATTGGTTATTTGGGGTTTTTCTTATTCTTTATATTCTTTGTGTCATTTTTTTATTGGTTTGGAGATTTTTCTTTCTGGTATCTGTGGATTACATTCTTATTTTAGAGTGTGAGGAACTGGCTTCCTCTGTAGGCTCCATTATATTTTCTTATTGGGCATTACTGGTTTAATGAACAGCTATGATTTTGGTATAGGTGTCTTTTCTTTGGACTCTCTTATTGCTAATAATAGTTTTTTAGAGAAGACAATTTTCTCTTTCTCTTTCTTTTTCTCTTCTCTATACTTCTTTTTTCATATTCTTTCCTCATAGCAGTACCATATTAACTGGACATGCCATTATGAATGATTTAAATTTCTCTTGGTAGCCTGTATCATGGTCCATTGTCTGTCAATCTGTCATCATAGTCTGTATCATTGTCCAAAACCAACCAAACAAATAAACAAGAAGCACGGTTTGAAATTATAAAATTGCTGTCTCTGATAACAGGACTGTCAACTCTTTCTAATAATGCCGTCCAGCCTCTTCAGAGGCTTCCAGATTTGGCCTGTTTTTGTCCTCTGTCCATGAATTGTCTCCACACTCTTTCTCTGAAGCCAAATGGTAGGTCAATTGAAGCCCTGAAATCTAGCCATCTGTGGATGTTGAAGCAGGGATGATTGCAGTCAGCCCTGGGAAGCTGAGCATATATGTCACAGATTTGCAGACAACTGCTGGGTGGTGAGCTGACCCAGGGCAAAATGTGCACATGGTAGCAATTGAAGAGCTTCAAGTGATCAAATGTCAGTGCAGACAGCTGGTGGGAAGGGTGGTTGACACCTCCTGCTGGAGCACAGCTGTTAGGAGTGGGAAAGCCAAGTGCAGGGCCACAGGCCGTGCCAGCCTGATAGGTGAAAATCCAAAACAGAGAAGAGTCCAGAAGCTCAAGGACAGACATTTGTGTCATGGACAGGGATGTGCAATCATGCCTCATGCCCAAAATGAAATGCAAGCAAGTGTTCTCTCTATACTCTGTACTCAAAAAGATGCTTCTTCTTGGTTTGGGGGCAGTTTGTTATTATTATTTATTTGTGTATTTTAATTGACACATTGTAACTGTACATATTTATGAGGTTCAATTTGATGTTTTGATACATGTATGTTGTATAATGATCTGGTCAGGGTAGTTAGTGTATCCATCATCTCATGCGTTTATCATTTTTTTGTGGTGAGAACATTCAAAAGCCTCTCCTGTAGCTGTTATGTTAATATACAAAACTTAACTGTTAATCACAGTTACACTACTGTGCAATAGAACACCACAATTTATTCCTCCTATCTAATTGTAATTTTGTACCCATTGGCCAACCTCTCCCTATCTTCCCTTCTCTCCTTTCCTCCCCAGACTCTGGTAACCACTGTTCTACTCTAATTCTAATGCAAACTATTCTTTACAGACAGCAGATCAGTGGGTGATCTGCTGGGGTGGGGGGTGGGGATGGGGCTGGGGCCAGAAAGGGGGGGAAAGTGGGATTTTAAAGAGGTACAAGGAAACTTTTAGGGGCAATGAATATGTTCATTCTCTTGATTATGGTGTTGGTTTCACAGGTTATACATGTGTTAAAACCTATCAAAATATACCCTTTAAGTATGTGGGGGGGGATGCTGGTTGGGTAACTCAGTTGTTAGAGTGCAGTGTCAGTAACACCAAGGTCAAGGGTTCAGATCCCCGTAACAGCCAGCTGCCAAAAAATAAAAAATAAAAACAAATAAATAAATAAATATGTGGGGTTTACTCTATGCCAACTATACCTCAGTAAAGCTGTTAAAGATGAAAACAAGACATTGGATAAAAATAATTAATGACACAAAAATTATTCATATTAAATTGCTAGATTGAAATAAAAGGCTAGTTTTAAATTGATATGTACAATATGAGGCTAAATACCCATACTAATTGTTAGATTAATGATCAAAATGAGAAGTCCAAAATATTACTAGTGTTCATATCAGAGTCTGGGGATGACAGTGATTTTCATTTTCTTCTTTTTGTATATCTGTATCTTCTAGATTTTGGTAATGAATATATGTTACGTCTGTAATATAGAAAATCAATAAATAAAACACAACACAAGGTATCTTATGCTACATGGGAGGAAAATGGTAGAAGCCAGTGGTTTTCAAATTTGTTTTTTTGAAGCCCTGAGATTTTTGTGAAGTGCTTCAGGGATTAGCGTAGAAGGAAAATGAGGGTACACAGGCCAGAGTCTTCGCTGCACCGCTAAGTAGAGCAGCTGTTTTCATTTGAGGAAAAATTTGAAGATCTGAAGAAGGCCAATTACAGAGGCCTGGGGCAGTTCTGGAAGACTTTATGGTGAAGACAGCACTTACGAGGAAAAATGGGCCTTCCGTGACTAAGCAAAGAACAGAAAATTGGTCTTCTAGAAAAGTCTAAGCAAAGATACTAATGAAACCTGTTACCCTCTGTAGCATTTTTTCCTACTCCCATTACTATTCAACTCTTCACTCAAGTTGAGAGCTAGCCACTACAAAACACCTGGCCAAATTCCAGGCCTAAACAACATCACTTGAGTTAGAAACCCAAAGCACTCAATAGCAGAGCCAAGGGTGATGGTAGGAATGCTAAAAAGGGGTGGACTTGATCTTTCCTCCCAATCTCCATCAGTTCCCCTCCCCCATTTTTGTTGTGCCTCACTAATATTTTCTCAAGGTAATATGAATTTCTTTGCCACATAACTTTGAGGTCCTGCCCCTCTCCAAATAGCTCACTGCTCTCCTAGAGCTGCCCCAGAAAGAATTGAAAACTTGCAGATGACCACTTTGAGTCATTGCCTTCATGTGAAACTCTTCAAAGGACCTTTTGAGATGTCAAAAAGACCTTCTAGTGGCTTTATTTTGTCCAAGGATCCTTAGCAGCCTTGAGCCTGCTGCAATAAACTCATATAACCTTTTTGGAATCAACCAAGTGGGGCCAAGGGGCATGTGGCATGAACTACTGACAAGACATGCATGAGGCAATGAGCTGGCTTTGCAAAGACTCAACCCAAAGTCCCTGAGCCAACATGTGCTCCACGGACCAAGAGGAGGGAGAATGGGATGTGCACTAGGATTTGCTGTCTCCTTGATCCTCATAATCCTAGCTCAATACTGGACCGAGTGTCTTTACTAGCATTGAAATCTGTCTGGTTAGGTCCATGTTTTGAAGACGGTTGAAAGAACGTGACAAGCCAAGGCTTTCCAGGGAAAGGAAAAGCAGCTGATTTGTTTCCTGGCTGGTGGCCAGCTGCAAAGCTTTCTTAACTGATAGCTGAAAACAGTAAATCAGGTACAATGCAGTCTTATACACGGAGAGATTGCCTCTACAAAGAGTTATACTTCAAGGTAAATGGTCATGGACAATTCGACTTTAAATGACTTAAAACAGCATTTTCATCTGCTTGAACGCAGGTTCTAATTTAAATAGGGGACTATTAGTCTGTCCAGTCCTCCACTGGCAAACTAAGACATGCATGGGAAGATCTGAGAAGAAGCACAGTCACGGACAAACAAATGGGTTTCTGGTTCACAAACTTCCTTTTCATCTCCCTAGAGAGAGATAATCCTATTAAAATCACAATTTTATATGTAGCCTATAGGACCAAGAAAAAGTGTCAGTTGAATACATTAATATTTCTCAGTTTAAAAGAGAGTGAGTGGTTAAAATAAATTTAGCTTTATAAAAAAATATGATCCACTTACCACTGTCCAAGGAAGTTCAATAACTTTAACATAATGTTTGCATTTGCAGCTGCTTATTTCCTAAGTCAATGCTTCCCAACCTTTCATGTCAAAGTACCTGTGGAAAATGACCACATTTTTCGGGCACACTGGGGTAAAGCAACGGGGCTACTCATGGGAGGCCCCACCTGGCCACCTCAAGGGTTGTGGGGTCAATATCTTTGCACATTAGCAACCTACTTAGGTCCAGATAGGACTTGATGCTCCAGGAGGGGATACAGGACCCCATCAGTTTCCAGGAGGCTTGTTCCTAAGAGGTTTTAGAGTAGGCATTTTCAACCTTGGCTGCACGTTAGACTCACCAGAAAAACTTCAAAATACTGATCCCACACCGAGAAATCCTAATTTAAATTGTATGGGGTATGGCCTGGACAACAGGATTTTAAAAATCTCTCCAGGTGACACTAATGTGTGTCCAAGGTTGAGAAGCACTGTTTTTACAAATAAAGTTTTATTGGAACACAGCCACCATTTGTTTACATATTGCCTATGGCAGCTTTTGTACTACAATGGCAGAGTTCAGTAGTTGCAACAAAGACCTTATAACCTGCAAAGCCAAAAATATTTACTGTCTGGTCCTTTACAGAAAACATTTGCTGAGCCTGTTTTAAAGAGGAGCATCAGGAAGACTTTCACTGTCATGTAAAAAATAGTTTTAGAAGAATTTTTGCTCAAGGTAGTGGCAGAATGCTCTTAAGGGATTCTGACAGGGACAAAATATTCATTGCATATAAATATTAAGATACTATGAAGGTAAATAAGCCTTCACAGTCTTTTCTGTTTTCCCCTCGCCATAACAAGGCACAAGCTGTTTTCAAGTTTTTGTTGAACAAGGCAAGGAGTAGCAGCAATACAGTCCTCAGGAGGAAAGAAAGGCCCGGCTGGCTTGTGGATCTGCTCTTAGGAAGAAACAGTCCCGAAAATAAAAGACTACAAGTCAGGGAAGAGGCAGGGAGGAGTGAGCTTCAGGGAAGAGTTTAGGGAAGTTGCTAGAGATGGGGGGTTGGAGAGCTGTTACCCTGTGATGAATGGCACTGCAGAGGTAGATGATTCTGGTGATTTCTAGAAATGTAGCTGTGTGACATGAGTCATATCCCCCTTAGTCTAAGAGGCTTCTGTAAAGTTATATATGTTTTCCATACTTTTTTTTAATATCAAATTAGCCTTTTTTTTTTTGGCAGCTGGTTGGTACTGGGATCCCAACCTTTATTTAACCTTGGAGTTACAAGACAGTGCTCTAATTAACTGAGCTAACCGGACAGCCCTTGAGCTGCCAATATGGAAGCTGGAAGTATATGGACTACAGGATGAATATGCCTTAAAACCACCAATCTTTAACAGCATCACAGCAGAAAAATGAAATAGTAGGAAAATAAAAATGGAATGAGATGGAAATCTAAAAGCTTACAGAAGAGCAATGAGCTATTTCTGGATCAGTTTTCCCAACTCTAAGCTCTAAGTAGCACTAATAGGACCTGCATAAAGGAGCATCTACTCTCCTCCCAGTCACCTGGGCTCCCAGAACATTGAAGCCCAAGACCACAGTGTTCATACCTACACTTCATTGTGAGGAATAGAACACCGGCACTTAAGTGATTGTCCAAGCCAATGTTATCACCAAAGTAACAGCCTTACATAATCCCCTTTCAGATCTCAGATTGCCATCATCCAGAATCAAGGCCTTTAAAAAGTGGAAGAAAGGAACTAGAATGAATACAAGCACTTGCCCCTGGAGAATCCTTTCCAGAATTATCCACAAACACTCCACTCACCCCTGGCTTGTCAATTCTTCCAACAAGAGAGGAGTGACTCATGAGTTTGCATTCCTCAGGACCCCGCATGACCTGGTGAACACGGAGGTGACCTAGGACCAAGGTGAGTCATGGTGCTGTGCAGCCTTACAGCAAGGGTCAAATCAGAGGTCAGAGGCAGAAAGTAAATTTGGGCTGTTCTACGGTATTCCAACATCTTGGACCAACAATGTGAGCTGGTGTTTATCTTCAGTTCAGATACCAGTAGTCATCATTGTCACTTCTTCTTCATCATCATCATCATCATCTTCCCACAGGTTGGACCTTGAGCACATCTAACTCAAAAGAGTATTGCAATAAAATATCATAGGAAACATATGTATGCATAAAGGATATTTCAAAAGCACAATCCTTCAGTTTCAGTTATTTCCCCATTTCTGTCTGTGGTTACTTATCTCCCTATACATGCTTATCATATTGTTTCATAAATACTGGAAGTTTTCTTTACCCAAGGAGAATCTGTATCTGAAAAAGTTCCTTTAAAATTAATCCACCTAAAATCGGAACTAAATATCATAGTAAGTACTGAAAAAAAGATTAGAGTAGGATTTCATTCTGAAAAGAAAAGCAATCTGTTTTAAAGAGTAGGAAAATAAGTTTATATTTCCTCATTTGTTAAAAATTCAGGATACAATTGCCATATACTAATTCATAAAATGAACAACAATGACATATTGATTTTTGCTTTGACTTAATTGTTCTAGTAAAACTATATGATAGTTTTGTGTGATCTCTATTAACACGATGTTCATGCACAGTCATGATGTGTCATCTTTACAAAAACATTTGAGAATTTCATCAACTTCCCCCAAGACTACTCTAAAGCCTTTGATATTCAAATTGCTTTGGAATCCCCACATTCTAACATCATCTTTGTTAATTCATTTTTTTTTCTTCCAAAGTTAACTCTACCAGATTCTTATTTTGGTTTGCCAAAGATTTGAGCCATTTTACAGCATCATCAGCTTTGTGAACTCCCTCATGTTAGCAAGCTTAGTGATTTCAGTTTAAAAACAATTTGTACTGCATCATTAAATTTTACACATTCATATTCAATAGCACAGTTACTTTCTAAGCTCCTTTGGTAGACTATGAAGTCTTGAATGAAGAGGATGTGACTTATTTATCTTCAATCACCAATGACTGCCATAAAGTAGGTACCAATTAGCGTTAGCTGAATTTAATGGCTTTTTGTTTAATATCTTCATCTTTACTGACTAGCAAAGACACTGACACAATATTTGATTGAGGACAAACTTTATTAAGTTTTCGATTCCTTAGCATTTTTTAAAATGTTGTGTTGACTTTTGCTTCCCTATCTAATCTATATTTGGATAATAAGTATTTGGACCACAAGCACTGTTTAACTACCAGCCTCTTCAATGGAGAGGCTGTGACTTATTCCTCTTCTGCCTCCAATGACTGCCATAAAGTGGTTATCATTTAACAGTAGTTGAATTGAACATCTTTTCATTTAAGATCTTCATCTTTGGGGCCAGCCCATGGCTCACTTGGGAGATTGTGGTGCTGATAACACCAAGGCCGTGGGTTAAGATCCCCTTACCGGTCATCTTTTATAGAAAAAAAAAAAGATCATCTTCCAAGTATTTCCAGGCCAACCAGAGCCACATCATAAACAGCACATAGCACAATTAGATCATTGGCAAGATTAGAAAGACAATCTAGAAGTGAGTTTAGGCACATATAAAGTTTCACAAATGTTATTTGAATTCAAAAATCAATCTCCAAACAAAATAGAAAAGGTTTTATTTTACCTACAACCTTGCATAGAAGTCTTGAGTGACAAGAATAATTCCTGGTTCTCTCCATCCCTTCCCACCTCCTGTCCTTCCTTTCTTCCAGCATAGAGAGGTTAATATTAGCATCCTGAAGGACCAAGCCAGTTCCAGCAAGGGCCAAATATGTCAATGTCCATGGTAACAGAGATTCAAGACGCCCCCAGGGAAAGCATATTTGCTAAATCTGGGCACTGTGCGGACTTGCTCTTCGCAGGGCGATATTTTAATGTGCTCATTCATTCTTGCAGTCTTCAGGAGATTCTCCGGCCATTTCACTCATCTGCTGACTCTCGCCCTTTCATGGAACAGCCATAAATGCAAAGCTCTCAAATAGGAAAGTCTGCTGGTCTCACTTAGGAGGCCCCCACTAGTCAAGGTTAGGAAGACTGGAGGTAATGATCCTTTCTCATCCCCCTAGAATATAAGTACACAAATAAAAACCACATTAACTCTTTGTTTAAAAAGAAAAACGAAATGTTACAAAGGGCAGGATCAATTCAAATGCAGTTCAGGCTAATATGGAGTTTTGTCCTTTGACTATTTGTTCTGGGAGCTTTTCAATCAGTTAGCATAGGCAAAGCTCATGAATAAAGACAATAATTACCAAATAAAAATTGCCATCAGTGTTTTGTCTTACTGTGTTCACAGTTTGACGTGAACGGATTTATGATCCTTTCATTTTAATAAGAACTACTAGTCCTCCTTTCACTTCAAATAGCCTACTCATCTCAGCATAAAAACAGCTAAAATATAGTAGCAGAACATGCTGCCTCTGCAACCCAAGACACAGACAGCAGGAGTCAGCTTCTTCCAACAGGCACAAATATAACTGGCTTTGAAAAACTACAGAACAAAAGCTCTAAAAAATTCTTGCGTATTTTTTTTTAAAAAACAGCAACTATTTGGTTCCAGGTTTTTTTTTTTTTTTACTACTTGTATCTTTTATCCAAAATTAGATTAATTTCATTGTGTATAAAATGGTCAAAAATGCAGATTACAGTAGGGAATTTATGCTTAAATAATGATCTGTGGCTACTAATCAGATACACAGATTAATACTTTCTGTTCCTTAAAAGGAAATGGCACAGAGAGGTGTGTTTTGTTTTGTTTTGTTTTGTAGATAAATATGGCATAAAGATTTTCTTTATCAGAAACAACCTAATTGATGGCAATTTACTTTACCAACACCCATCTGCAATGCATTATCTTTTCTACCCTCAATCCCATACCTGATTTAAATGTGTGTGTACATCCAAACCACGTATTAGAATCATATAACAGCATTCATAAAAGAAGTCTCTATGGAAGATTAAGACCTTCACATAGAACTTTGTGCTGCAATATAACACAAAGTATATTAAAATGTTGACCTGAGACTGTCTCCAAGTATAATAGTTTCATTGGTCAATACCATATTCTGTCCTCATGACGTTGTGAACTTTGCAATTGATCTCGTTGGCTTTGGTTATCAACAATGTTCCACCACATGTATAAGGAACTATCCACATTGGTTTGTCCCTGATGTGTGCTGGAATTGGTAACTATTTGGCTGGCATGAGTATATAGCTATAGCAGAGTGGATTTCTGAAAAGGCACTCTCCAAAACTTGGGAGACTTGTTTCTATGCCTTGACCTGTTACTAAGTCTACGTATGACAATAGGGAACTATCTTTACCTCAGGACGCTTTTCTTAAGAGACAGAGGATAGAGTTGATTCAAGTCATCCCTTTTGCCTCAAAGTGTATTCCATGGAAAACGATCTGATGAGAGACACCACTTCATATGCTTGACACTATGCCCTGCTGGAAGAATCAAGCCTCTGAGAATCCCTGCAATAAATGAGTCTGTTTAACTTTTTAGCTCAGCATTATGTGAACTTACAACCACAGAATACCTTCTCTTATAGTGGAACACGCGTAATATCCCCATCCTGGTTGTTTCTCAAACACACTTGGGGAAGCACTAGACTAGAGTGTCTACAAACTCCCTTCCAGATCTAACATTCTGTGATCTAATTGCAGACTCAGTCTCCACTTTGTGGACCAATGGCAATGAACCTCCACCATGACCAATTGCTAGAGAGTCTGAGAACTTTAAAAACTCAGTGCAATTTTTTCCATCCTCCTACATCCATAGGGGCACAAAAGACCTCTCTCCCCCATTCTTCATCTTCCAAGCACACAGAAAGTGTCTGCAATTACCAGGCACAAGCCAGGGTCCCTAGTCATCTGAGTCTAAATTCTGCAAGTGTGTCCTTGCTTGTGGTCTCTGCTAGACGTAGATTAAGAGTGAGCCCTGAGTAATCTGAATATATAAGAAGCAATAATATTTTGCTTGTCTATCTCTTGTCTTTTTAAATCAATGCAAATTATATCTTTAAAACATCAACAGATACCATAACCTCCACCTTTAACTTGCCAATATCTCACAGACCTTGTCAAGACTTTGCCAGCACATCTGTTTTGAATCCTAATTGCTCCCATTTTTGCTCACTCCCACTTTTCTTATTCTGGATGCCCCCAGAGAACAACTGTCAGCTACTACCCATATAATGGCATTTGCATATTTAAACTCTGATTTTTTCCCTCAGCATTTTTTCTTCATTTTCTTTACCATTTTTTCTAGAATTCCACTGTCCTAATTTTATTGGCTTTGATTGCTTTTCTCTGGCCTTTCTCCAAGTTCTACATCTTTCCCTTGAACTAAAGTTTCCAATTTGAACACAGTGCTTCCATGGAGATATGACTAACAGTGCACTGGCTCTTAAATCTGCCTAAACCTGAGAATCATATTTTTTAAACTATACATTACTGAGCTCCACACAGCCAAGTAGAAAGCATTCATTTAAATTGTAATCTTAGATTTCCTACTTGTTAAGTCACAAGATCCAACTGGACTCAGTAACAGCTTCAACCTATTTTCCCACCAGTTCTGTGACCATGAACAACCAGCCACAATGGGTCTCCCTCAACTATTAACTTCCCTTAGTTGGAAAAGTTAACAGGAAAGACAGTCATCATATCACAAAAACCATATTTATTTTCATTCTAATGGCTTCCTTCCAAAATTCCAGGACTGTCTCAATTTTTTTCTCATTGGGAGGCCTTTCCTGACCAATGCAACTCAATTTAACCAACAGCTCTCATAATTGAGAAGTTCCCTTGGGAATTGGCCCATACTGCACAGCATTGCTAGCAGAGTATAGCAGTATACCCTTTGAGAGCTTTTAGATTGTGGAGCCCTTTACTCTTGCATTTGTCTTCCGACCCTGGTACTGGGGATGAATCAGTCTCAGTTAGAATTAACGTGGGATGATTCCTCACTATATTCCTCTGCATACATTTCCCACCAAACAGCAACTAGAATGGAGTCCCTTCAACTCTGAGGACAGAGCATTTGTAGCCTGCCTATCACTGCCACAAGATGTGGCATATAATAGCTATTGGTTTTTAGTTGAAATTTTTTTTCTAATGAGATTTGAAGCATTCTGAAGGCAGATGTTATGTCTTAAATTTTTTTTCATTTCCTACAGGAGATTATACCTTACGGCAGGTTAGAAATCTTGATTCTCATTTGATTTTAGAATAGGGCTTTTAGGTAAATGCATGTATAGGGCAAAAGCCCTCGGATAGGAGAACAAAGTCTACAGATAGAGGGCAAAAGCCCATTTAATCAATTCTAATTAAATAATGTTGATTCTCATTTGATTTTTAGAATAGGGTTTTTAGGTAAATACATATTGGGACAAAAGCCCTCAAGTAGGAGGCAACGTCCTATAGCCAGAGGGCAAAAGCCCATCTATCAACTCTAATCACTGCTTAGGTATGGGATTGTACACTTTAGTGATTTTAGAGCTAACAGGTGGTTGTCATACTGATATTGTTAAGAGATTTTAAGAATTGCTGAAGGAAAAGATGTGAAAAAAATATTTGCTAGGGGCAAGCTGTCTGTTGGGAGAAACTTTAGAGATAATTGTACTTAGATTTTATCTTAAGAATGTAACTTTTCCTTAAGGAGAGGTTATACTTTAGATAATGAACCAATTTGACCAACTTAGCTTTTCACTAATTGTACTTTGGAATGTCACATTGTTAATTTTACTGATGTGACTAGTTTCCATTGCTTAAGCTATACATAGCCACAGATAACTTTTGTAACACTGCCCATGTCCTTGTGTCCTTTTGTAATGATTGAATCAACTGAATTTTCTTGTGAAACTTCCTTGTCTTTACAATAAAATACAGAAGCTAACTTTGAATGGGGGCTGTACCCACTTTTCTCTGGGATACAGACCTCTGGGCTTCTCAATGCATTCATGGTGCTTTGAGTAGTCCTTTTTGCATCTCCGTTACACAGAGAGAAGTGTAACAATACCTAGTCAATAGGCTTCAGAATGCAAGAACTCAAAATAACTTTGGCACTAAACTTTCTAACCCATTTTACAGATGAGGAAACTGAGACCCACAGAATGGAAGTGATTTACCCATATAAAAATAGGTAGTCCAAACTAGATCTCAGATTACTCTATTCCCTAGGCTCTTTTTGCTTACTCCATATGTCCTCTGCTTAATTGGGTTGACTGATTGGCTTCCTAGCTCTAACTCCAGGAGCTCTAAGTAAAAATCCACCACTGAACTTTTGAAAGGCATGTCTTTTGAAAAGTGAAATTTCCCATGGAGGGAACAGAGGAAAATGCCATTGACAATGAGCTGAAGACTGACTGTGATTTACTCTATCAGGCATGATTTTGATGACTAACCATTTGTAAAAACATGTAGGTATACCAACATTGGGCAGATTCATAGTATTTAAATAAAATAGGTAATCAAGTACAAAACATAGGTACAAGCAAGGCTGGGTCCAAACGTCTGGCCTCATATCAGTGAAAACCGTCATATCAAGAACAAATAGTAGAAAGAAGATATCACTTTCATTGACTTCAGATGGAAACATTTAAATTCCAACTTCAATTTAGCAAGATTTCATTGGAAAGTTTCTCTTTTAAATCGAGTTCCATCTTATTGTTATTATTTGGATTTGCGTGTGTGTGTGTGTGTGTGTGTGTGTGTGTGTGTGTGTGTGTACGTGTGCGTGTGCATGTGCGTGTGTGTGGTTTGGAATACCTTAGTGTTATTGCTGCCACTGCTACATCTACTCATATTATTGTTGGATGTTGGGACTTTTATTCCCCAACCACGTTTTCACCCAGCTGAGTCACCCCATATTACCTCTTGCCAGTAAGTCAGATCATCTAGATAGATTCTCCAAAGGAAACACCGAGGAGGAAGGGGCAACCAGCATGCCCACAATCCAGTCCTTGTGAACCCAGGATGTGAGCATAAAAGGTGATTTGGTATATTTTTAAAGGAATTTGGGGGCATGGAGTGGGGAGAGAACTTTAACTTGTAGAATATATTCTTTAGAAATGATTCCCAAAGCCGTGCTAGACCTCCTCACTTGCCCAGACACTGAAAACCCAAAGCAAAACTTCTCGTGAGCTTCCCCTATTTGTTAAGGTCAGAGAAGCAGAGGCATTCATTACTCAGAGAAAGTGTGGCTTCTTTGGCATTATGTTCCTGAAAAACTCTTCAAGCCCAACTGCAAATGAGTCAGCAGAGTTTTTTGGAACAGCCAAGGAGAGGATGCTTTCTTTAGGAGACTATTTATTTGGTTGCTACATAATACTGTAGATTAGTTAGGAGTAAGAATGAGTGAAACTCTTTGGAAAAAGTGATAGCAGCTTGAAAGCTTCACCCACCCCTGACCTAATGGAGGAAGAAACATTACAGTTCTCTGCAACTCATTTTGAGTGGGTGTAAGAAAGTGACATCAGCTAAGGTATTATTATAAAATCGTTGATGATATTGGCCCAGATATCAGCCTTATAAGGCCAAGATTACAGAAAAACTGAATTGCTTCAAAATTTGAATAAAGCCTTGATATTTAAGGGAATAAAATATACTCAATGTGGCTCCCAATATGTTAAGAAATACATCAGGAGCAAAATCTAGCCAAAACAGAAATTAATTTTAATTAATATAAAGTTAAAATTAATATTTTATTTAATAAATTAAATAAGGAAAGAAACATCTTTTTTTCCTTATTTTCTAAATGTTTCTGTATCTGGCAAAATGACCAGGGTGGAGGGCGAATACTTTCAATATGCTCAAGATTCAAACTCTGAGTTTGTAGTGATTACTTAAAGATTTTAGTCTCTGAAATCCACCGGTCCTCATATGATATACTTAAATGTTTGCTTCTTAGGCTATTTCTTCTCTCTTCTTGGTCATCAATTGTTCCAGCTCTCCTGGACCATTCCCATCAGAATACACACACCCACATGTATTCACCAGGTTAAAACAATGATCAACTCATGGTCAACCTTCTTTCATTCACACCCTTTTCCCTGAACTACTGTGAAGCACTTTTCAGAAACTGTATTGGTTTATCCATAAACAGTTAAGCCTGCAAAATAAAGATCATTTTAAAAAAATATAACCATAATGTGATTATCCCACCTAAAAATATTAGCATTTTTAACAAAGTCTATTTCTTACTGAGAACTAGAAAAAGTTCTCGAAAACTGACCAGAGACAAAAGGAAGATCACCTGGCAGAGCATCACATGTTCACCTAAAAAGGGTCCGCCCTTCTGTGTTCTGTCACTAGGAGCAGCAGGGCATTTGGGGATAAGAGAAGAAAACTGAAATGTCATCCCTCTACAATGCTGCTATCTGGAAGCACTGTTCTCAAAAAGGTAGGTTTTTAGGTTATCATTAGTTCAGCTTTTAAGAGAATATACACTGATAAGTTTTTAAACAAAATCTTACAACAAAAAATCCCCCCTTGAACATTGACTCTGCAGATTCAAGAAAATGGAATGTTTTGCTTTCCGGAAGTGTTGTAGTCATGGCTTAACAGAAAAAGGAGGGAAGACCCATGGAAACCTTCACAGGGTCATGCATGCCTCCCAAGCCCAGCACTTGCCACTATTATTTTTTTAAACCAAAGAAATCAATATTCAAAGATTTTACGTTTGTTTTATGCACATCAATTCTGTTTGCTTCTTAAAGAGTAGCTGTACCAGGAGACTATAGGTTAAGAAAATCCTTAGTCGTGAGAAAAGCACTGAAGAGGAAGGAGAAGACCCCAGGCCAGAGGACACCCACCAAAATTAGATCAAAATTAGATGATCTGGCAGAACAGACAATCCCATTACTTTATGCCAGCCCTTAAATTCTGGCTGATCCCCAGAATTCGGCCAAGATGAAAGTAGAATTTTTTGGTTTCTGGGGTGAGCCTTTACCCAGGTCAAAACATTCTGTTAGAAGGATGGCCTAGTACCTGGAATTTGACACCCTGAGCTCTCCTTTTCAAAGAACAGGGGTTCCTCAGATTTATGTGTCAGCATGGCAGTGATATAATTAACGTATAATCCAACAAAGTTGAACTTCTCTACCTTGGCACTACTGACATGCGGAACCAGGCAGTACTTTGCTGTGGCTGTCCTATGCACTGTAGGATTTTTAGCAGCATCCCTGGCTTCTACCCACACAAGTTGTGACAACCAAAATGTCTCCAGACATTGTCATATGTCTCCTAGGGGGCCAAATCGACCCTGGTTGACCACCACTGCAATCAAAGTATTATTTTATCAAATATATAAAAGATGAAGATTGCTAAGGAACATAAATAAATTATTTTAGATGTCAAGTGATGAAAACTGCTACCATCATTACTGGAAAACAAAAACAGGACTAATAATTAGACACAAAATAGTAAACGAAAACTACCATCGTTTTGAAATATTCCCTGGACAAAGTGAAACATTTGTATAAATTTAATCCTTTCACCTGTGAAGATGACTATGATAGCAGGTGTTCAGACTACGATAGACATTGTTCAGAAGCCTGTTCCATGGTTTGCTGGTGAGAATATTGCCTGACTTGAGGCTGCAGCTGCCATGTATAGTTTCTCTGTTGACGATCTTTCTCAACCACTCCTGAAAATCCCCACATTGTCTGAACTCAAGTTTTGTAACTATAGAGATGTGGTTCTCAAAGCCAAAAAGGAAGTTGCTCAACTGGAGTGGTAGGTTATAGAATAGACCCTGGCAACTGGTAGATTTTAACTTTTCTGGTTCAAGTACTCATAAGTGTTGTTGAGAGGGGTTCTGGAGATGATATTCAACTCATCAGATATCCTGCCTTTTTTTTTTTTTTTTTTTTAATCCACAGCCATTGTAGAGAATCCAAGCCAAGTTCAACAGTGCTGTAGAAATATACTCTTTATGAGCCTGGGTGGTTGTGTGAATGTTAAAAAGAATCAAGGCATGTGTGTGTGCGTGCGTGTGTGTGTGTGTGCGCACGCGTGCGTGCATACACCGGCCATTATATGCATGCACACACATACATATGCGTATGTAGTATAAATTAATCTCTATAAATGCCTAAGGTGATGGCAGTGATGGGGGCTTATTTAAAATGTTAAGCACAAATTAGAGCTGAGACACTAATCAAGAAAAATTATCTACTACTGAGAAAAAGCCATCTGTCATGGCTGGAGCCTCAAGCAGAGAAGGGATAAGTGGAGAGGCCCCAGGAACAGATGGGAATGCTTGAACCCCCACACAGAGCAGAGGGTCCAACAGCTGGGACTGATTAACCCAGATGGCTGACGATTACGTCATATATCAGATTACACCCAAGTGAGTGGCTAAAACTCCAAGTAAGTCCAGGCCAACATGGAGGCGCTTCACAGATGGCTTCCACCTTGCAATTCTGTGAGGAGTGAGCACCCTGCTCAGCCCTGCCTTGCTGTCCTCTGTGGAAGAGTAGGATGAAGAGGCTAGGCCCTCCTCATCCCTTCTTTATTCTTCTTTACTCTCAGGGTAAATGGAAGTAGAGAGGGAGACAAATTGAGCTTTTAAAGAAGCTTGTTGACCTGTGTCTTTGTTCTGTTTGCTTTCTAGATTACATGATAGCAGGAACGATAAGGAACTTTAATGTGTGAAACGCAATCCAACAAAGTGATCCCCTAGTCCCAGATGTGGAAAAAAGCTTCTGAGGATGAACTTGATCCACTCATGCTCCTTAGTAATCCTGCAAGCACTTCAAACAACATACCAGAAACTGTACTCCACACCTGTCCCCTCTCCAGTGTTCCCTCCAAGTCAGATACCTACCTTTCAATGACCAGCTGTGTAGTCAATCAGTCACTGGAGTCTTGTAGAATTGATGGAGACCTGTATGTTCCATCTCCTTAGCATCTCTTGAAACCATCTTGGCTTCTCCATACCCATTCCTATGGCCTTAATTCTGACCTTCATTAAGTCCTGCCTGGACTGTTACTATATAGTTTCTTCTAGCTTTCTTCTGCCTTCTTTGCTCCAATGAATTCTTTTCATAGCTTCCAGAATAATCTTTCAAAAACTTAAATCTGTTCATATTTTCCTGCTTACAACTCTTGTACGGCTGCCGATTCTCAAGTTTTTAAATGTTTTTTTTTTGTTCTGACACATTACAGATGAAATTCATCAGAGCAACACAGTCCTATAGATATACTCTGATTTCCACCAAACTATTTTTTTTTTTTTCAGAGAAAGTTCAGCACAGTGGGTCACGATGCCTCATTACAAGCTATGGCAAAATTTTGATAGACCTGGCAATGTGCACGGTTGCTTTTTTGCTATGTAGGGCACATCACCTTGAAACCTACCCCCAAAGAGTTAACCTCTATAACTTAAGCATGACTCACAGTCTTATTTTCTCAGGAAGCAAGGAGACCCCGTTTGGAGTGGGCAACACCAGCTGTAAGCAGCTCTGACCATCGACCTGGAGACTATGCCCACTCTATTGACCGATAAGTAAACTTTTAACGTCAGAGAGCCAAAAACTCCTCCCTTGGATCATGCTAATGCCACCATTTGCGGCACATGCAACCCATGAAGAGGCCCGGAGCATGCTGCACCTGAGCAGATGAATAAAGGACGTCAAACCCTATAACCTGTCGGGCCTTAAAAACTAACGCCACCTTAAGTGACATTACAAGTGGCGCCATTATGGGCCCACAAGGGCGTATTAATGTGGCAGCCTAAGACGGCACCAGGAGGAAGTTGGGTGGGGGTGTCTGCAGGAACCTTGCCTTAGCCCTTATTGGCCAAATATGCGCTTCTGCGCTCGAGGTTGCAATAGGTAGGCATTGAGACAGGATGCATGCTCTCTTGACCTTTAAGCTGATAAGATTATGTAAAAAACCTCCCTTCCCCATTTGCCTTTAAAAGCAAGTGCTTGTGTGGTATAAACGGAACTGCTCGACAGAACCCCCTCCACGTATGAGTGTCCTTTAACCGGGCTGTTTTTGGGGCCGGCGGCTGTGCTCACCTCTCTTCACGGCTCTCTTCCCCTGTCTCCTTCCAAAGGGGACAGGAGGGAAAGAGGAATCCCGGGTCATTCGCTCGCTCACCAAAAGGAACAAGGCT
Source organism: Cynocephalus volans (assembly GCF_027409185.1). NCBI lineage: Eukaryota > Metazoa > Chordata > Mammalia > Dermoptera > Cynocephalidae > Cynocephalus > Cynocephalus volans. The sequence continues at coordinate 17,291,661 of NC_084478.1, forward strand.
AGGGCTGTTCGGGTCGGCCGGCGGTGGACCCGACAATAACCAATCACCATCCCTCATGCCCTGCACCAGCCCTGCCAACTCTCCTGAAAATAGCCCATTCACTCGGCCATCAGACAGGCTGATCTGAGAAAGATTTCTCCCATCTCCATGCTCTGCACCTGGCAATAAACCTTTTCTGTCCTGCCAAACTGTTGTGCATCGGACCAATGAATCCCAGTTGGGTTACAACCGCTCTCTCACAAAAGGATATATGTATCAGTACCAACGTACACTTCTTAGTTTTAATAAGTGTACCGTGGTTATGGAAGATGTTAACATTAGGGGAAGTTGGGTGAAAGGTATATGGGAACCCTCGTCTTTGCAACTCTTCTATAAGTCTAAAATAATTTCAAATTTTTACTATTACCCATACTCTTGAGGTTATGTCTATCATATCTAAAGAGTGAAAATACCATATAATGGTGTGCTACTGTGCATCTCTCCCCAACCCCACGACATTTGGAGAGATCTAGTTTGTAGTTTGATATCAGGCAGTATGGAAGTACTTACACCATGGCAATTGATAAATGTTACAAACATTTGTCATCATACTAAGGCAGCCAGATGTGACTTTCTCTGCCTGAATGGAGATGTCAATAAATACAGGTTGCCAAAAGTAGGAGGAGGAAAAGAAGGTGGCCACTGTGAAAACAAGCTCCCTTTCTCTGTAAGGACTGCAAGCCTCCTGCTTATGGACGTTTCAGAGTCGCTCAGCAACCCAGGTCTCATGCACATGGCAGAGGTCCCTGTGCAGCTCCTGGCCCTCAGAAAGGAAAGGTGTGGAGCCCACCCTTTGAAATCCCAAAGAATATGAGCAATAGGGATGAGAGTAGAGATAGTGGAAGCCAAACAGGAAGCTTCCCATAGTTTAGCCATTGTGAGTAAATTAAGAAACATTCAAAATATTTAAAATTGTCACTGCGGGAAGGGTTCATCAGTTCTACGAAGCAGCTACCAACATAACACTTTCCATGATAGTTTTCTGTCCATTATTCTGTGCTAAAATCATTAGATTTAGTTTATGGAGTAAAAAGGAACACTTCCTGGGACCACACACCCAACAGAGTGGGATGTTGGAAAGATTCACCACCCAGATCTTTCATGGTAGAGATGATTGGCACTGAGGGTACAGTTAGGAATTTTTTAGGTACAAACTCTATTCAATTTTCTATATACATGAGGTTTCATCCTGGGGTGGGAGGAAGGCAGGGATCAGAGGTGGGTTAAGTATTAAAATCAGCATACAAGACAGAAATGGTTCATTATCAAAATGACTGCCTAAAATTCCTTAAATCAATATTCTGCAGAGATGGTACACCCCTAGGGAGAATTTAGGATATGATGTTGTGTGTTTTTGATTATCACACCCAATGGGGGGGGGGGTTGGACTCTAATGTGGTACAGCTGGGGATTTTAGGCATCCCTCATTGCTTATAAAGCCCAGGACAAGGAAGGATCTTTCCCAGTCCAGCAAGGCCTTCTGAATGTCCTACTAGACGTTCACTGTGTGTGTGTGAAAACCTGCTCAAGATGATCTGAGGATAAATGCTCACAGCATTTTACAAATAAACACAAAAGTATTTTTAGCACAGTTTTAATGAGCATAGAATTTTTCTGGAAATCAACTACTGTATAAATCAGAAGATTGTGTTTTGCTTTCTATAGAATTAGCATAAATCGTTCACTCTTCTGGAAAATCATGACACCACCAGTTTTCAATATAGCACACCTGTGCCTAATGACATTTGTAGCTATTGCATTCTTGGTCTTCCTACAAATAGGCACAGGAATCTGATGAGTATTTTATCTTCTGGTGCAGCTTTGTACAAACAAATGCATATTATTTTATTATAAATTATCTTTTTATTTCTCTCTAATATATTACAGTCATAACATGATACTGGTTTTTAAAAATTATTTGTATAGATAGGTTTTATTATCTGTAAATTTCATTTCAGGATAGAAAAGGGAATATTACAAATTATTTCTTATAAAAAAGAGAGCACTGGATCTGATAAGGTTGGGAATCATTGCCTTAAATTTCTTAAAATCCCTGAAACTTCAGCTGCTTGACACCAAGAATGAAATTTGATATTTTTTTTCACTTTACATTCAGGCTATTGTCTCCTTTTCCAGGGACACCAGAGGTCCTGGCTTTGCTTAATTTAAGGCAAGGTGTCTCAACATCAGAACTATTGACATTTTGGACTAGATAATTCTTTGTTGGGGTTGGAGGGTAGGTACTGTCCCATACACTGTAGGAGGTTTAGCTGCATCCCCAGGTGCTACCCATTATATTCCAGCAGCAACCTTCCTCCAAGCTGTGACAACCAGAAGTGTCTTCAGACTTTGCCAAATGTCTCCTGGAAGGCAAAATCACCCCCAGTTGAAAACCTCTGCTTTAAGTCAACTCTACTCTGAAGTTTTTTCAGAGGAGAGTTTTGGCCAAGTTTCTCAAAGCATGATTTGCAGGTGAGATAAAAAATGTAGGACCCTCCCCAGGGTACTGGCAAAAGGTGTAAATCAGAATCTGGGGTGTTTCACCTTGTAGGTTAGTGCTACAGAACTAGAAAGATCATGGCTCGATCCCAATTTGGCCAGTTAGTAATGGTGTGACTTTGGCAACATAAGCCACTGAGCTTCAGATTCTTTATCAACAAACTGAGAGCACAAATCATGCCACATGTCAAGGTTCTTTTGAGGATTAATTGAGATACTGTAAATGAGGGCCTCACAATAGTGCAGGTCTTATTTATCTTTGTTGTTATCCTAACCCAAGCTGGGCACACACAGCAGGTGCAAGGTCAGCCCTGGGAGCGGGGACTGAGGAACCAACCCTGGCTTCAAAGGCACAAATGCTTTGAACTGTTCCTGCTGGTGGTCTGCACCTCGCCCCCACTGCCAGCCCTGCCTACAGGGACAGCTGCTGCTTCAGCCCCTTGGGTCAGGAAGCCCAGACTCCTCTCTCCTTCCTACTTTCTTCCTTTCAAAGGATCACCATAGCCCCAGGGAGCAAAGATTAAAAAGAAAATTCACAGACTTTTTGGGGCGATAACCTTAGCTACCAAGTGCCCAGCTCTTCTCTGTGACATCATCTGCCCTTTAATCCAGTAAAGACTGTAGGGACAGGAATGAGCTAGGCCCATCTGCCCCATTCCATCCCATTTCCAGTAGTTACTGCTATTAGGCTCAGAGAGGTCAAGTCACTTGGCCAATGTCACCCAGCTAGCAAGGAGGGAAGTGAGGATTGAACCCAGTCAGTCTGACCAGAGTACATGCTTCAAAAAGTATGAATGGGAAACGTCAAAGCAGTGACAACATATCAAGGCTTTAGGCCAATGCCACCCATTACAGTAGCCACTACACATATGGCTGTTTACGTTTTAGTGCATATTAATTAAAATTAAATAAAATTAAAAATCGGTTCTTGAGTCACAGTAGCCATATTTTAAGTACACAGCCACATGTGGCTAGGGGCTACTGTATCGGACAGCACAGGTATAGAACATTTCTGTCATCAGCACTGATGAAAGTTCACAGCATTGTGAATTTTAAATAACCACAGAAGCCTAGCTCACTGCTTCTGTCATTTTTTTACTAAGAATATGTGAAACTGAAATGAAAACATACATTAGGAATTTCTGGGGAAAAGCCACCAAAGTTTGTTCATCTTAAATGTTTGTTTATTTTTTGTATTTGGGGAAATATACCAGAAAGGAAATTAAATAGTGAAATATTCCCTATACCCGGATTGACTCCTCATTCAATTAATAAATGAATCACAAAAAAGATATTCCTTTTTCCAGCACTCTTAGTGCTCAGGTTCCCCAATCTGTTTCCAAAGATAAATTATATGAAAAATGCCCTACTTGGAATTATTGAGTTTTCCTCAGCTATGGACTTCTCTGTATTTTTTTAAAGACTATAAAATCTACCACAACATTAATCAGATAAGAACATAAACATCATTTTCTTCTGGTAATTTCCAGGAAGGACAAAGGAAAACAAAATGTAATAGATCTTTCATAGCTGAAGAGTTTGTGTTCTTACGAACACAATACTAATCAAGAATAATTGTAGATGTTTACCAAGGAGAACACTTAACGTGTGGAGATCCTCAAATAGAACAAGGTAGATCCATTCACTTTGTGGAATTGGAACCTTGTGGAGCTCACTAGAAGAATCATGTAATCATAAAGTGTCAGAGCTAAAAAGGATCTGAGAAAACACTTTATCCACATTTGCAGATAAAGAGACTGAGATTCTGGGTAAAAGGATGCAGCCAGTTAGCAGTAGAACGAGGACTGAGGGAGCAACTGATGGATCTTGGACATTACCGGCACCACTGTGCACACAATAAGCACAAAATAGCCCCTGGCCTTGTCTCCCACTCCACCACCAAACCCCTTCCCCCTTCCCTTTACAAGTTCTCGTGACTTCTGCAAAACAGAAACCCTTTTGCTTCCACAAGGGCGCAGTTCTCCACCATAGTCGCATAGCTTCCGCATTAGCATAGTGCCCCTCCTTGATTGTGTCAGTCCATATAAGCTCTCCCACCCGCCACGTCTGGTGCTGCCCTCCATTTTGAGCCCAGCCAGGCAGATTTTCTTCCTTTGTTACCTGGCGTTTCAGCTCACTTTCTTTCAGCGGCAAGGATCTGCTTGGCTTCAGATCACTGGTGCTTTTCTTTTTGAAACCTGGACGGGAAGAGGGAATGCCCTTTGGCTGTAGCACTGAGAATAGACCAGCATGTCTGGGGTGTCTCTTCAGGTTCAACCATGTGGCATAACTTCCCCAGATGGCGATTATCAAGTTCCTGGCACAACATAAAGCTACAAACACCCCTTCCCATTCATCAGCTCCCAGTGTCTTTGAAAATGTACAGATTGGCCACTTTTGCCCTTCAAGACCCTTTGCTGCTTCATTCAAAGGAAGCAGAAGTTCAAAGAAAAGTAGCAATGTGGAGGCCCATTGATTAGGGTGGGCTGGCTGGGCTTCCAAGGCCGCAAGAAACTGGGAGATTGAGGACCATGTCAACTTGATTAGGCCTTCAAACAGCCTTCCATAAAGTAAGTCTCTCATTTGGGAGTGAGGAAAGTACCTTCCTCCCCACACTCAGTGCCTTATATCTGTTCCCTTCTGAATGCCTTGCTTTCTTCCTCTCTCCCATGATGCAGAAGTCACTGGATATTTACGAGGAAATGTCCCAAGATTTTTAATATCCCCCCACATTTGTGTGCATCCCTAAAGCATAACATTCAATTTCCTCAGCTTTAAAATCAGGCAACCAATACCTACATCACAGGATTGTTGCAGGATTAAACACAATCCTTTATTAAGTGAGTTGGAGATTCCGGGCTTATTCATTTCCTAAGGGACTTTCTGCCACTAGAAAACACACTAGCCAAATGGTGCTCCTTCCCCCAAAAGGCAAATTACTTCAAGCCAAAGCCCTTCAGACTGAGCAGAAAAAAAGTAAAGAGTCAAATGTTATATCCACCAATACCAACAGAGTCCAGAGAGATCTCTTTCGTGTTTTTTCTTGTAGGAAGCCTTATATTACTGTTGGACTGTGGATGAGAGGAGACAAATTCTCAGACCCTGAAGCATGATGACTGGACCCAAATAATATGAGGGCTTGTATTAGTGATCCACTGCCTTGCAACAAGTTACCAAAAAACACTGTGTCTCAAAATAATAAACATTTATTATTTTATTAATTTATTGTTAAAATTTAAATTTAATTTTTTAACTATTATCAATTATTTAACAATTAATTAAGTCATTTATATTTAATTATTAATTATTATGTTATATTGAATTTATTATTTATTATTATTATCTCAGTGTCTGGGGGTCCAAAATTCAGGAACAGCTTACCCAGTGGTTCTGGCTCAGCACCGCTCATGAGGTTGCAGTCAAGATGTTGGCTGGGGTGGCAGTCATCTGAAGACTTGATTGTGGTGGGTGGATCCACTTCCAAGATGTCTCACTCACATGGTTGTTGGCAAGAGGTCTCAATTCCTCACCAAGTGAACATCTCCCTAGGGTTGTTTGAGTGTCTTCATGACATGGCAGCTAAGCCATAAGAGAGCAAGCAAGGAGGAATCCACCATGATGAAATCATCTAGTCCCAGAAGTCACACAACATCATTGCTGCCATATTCTATGAGTTAGAAGTAAGTCATTAAGTCCAGCCCACACTCAGGTAGAGGGGAATGAGCCTCTACCCCTCGAAGGGGAAGAGTTTCAAAGAATTTGTGAATATATTTTAAAGCTATCACAGGGCTTCTGCCTGGGTGATCCACCCATCCACTTTCTTACAACATCCCACATCAGTTCTGTGCCTGCCAAACCTTAGGGATCATAAATGCATAAGCCTAGTCATATATAAAAGGCTCTGAAAAATTGGGAGAGGAAACTTTTAATAGTATAATAAGCTTTGCATTGCATGTTCATTCCCCTTGGCTGCGTTTTCATTGGAATGTAGATTTCCAGAAACTCTACATATTAGAACTCCCTTTATGGGCCATTACTAATTAATCATCAACTTATGATGATTTAGACAAGGGTTGGATTATAAAATAACTTTGTCTATAAGAACAAATTAAAAGGTGTAAATGAGCTCTGAGGAGCAGTGTTTACATACTTTAATGAGGTCATTGCTTTCAGGCACTTTATGTGCAAACTTTCCATTTAATTGAATTGCAGAGACCAGATTTAAGCTGACACTTAGAAATGTTCATTAAAAAATTAATCTTTTTGTACCTTGGACCTGAGGAAATGATCATGAAGCCTTAAGTGTATGCTATATCAACAATTACATTTTAAGAAAACGGTATCAGCTGTTTTTTAAAGCTATTTTGCTTTATGTTATTTTTCTCTAGAATTCCATCGTGAAAACTTTTAAGCAAGCAGAAAATTGGAAAGAATAGCTCAATAAACACCTGCATATCCTTTACCTAGATTTGATCATTTTGACATTTTGCCATATTTGCTCATTCCCTCTATTTTCCATATATATATATATACATGCACATAGATGTACATACACATGAAACATGCAAAAACATTGCCTTTTTTGTTGTTGTTGACCCATTTAATAGTAAGTTGCAGGGATGGCCAGTTAGCTCAGTTGGTTAGAGCATGGTATTATAATGTCAAGGTTAAGTGTTCAGATCCCATACCAGCCAGCCACCAAAAAGAAAAAAAAAAAAAATTATAAAAAACAGATAACACCAAAGTCAAGGATTCGGATCTCCGTACCGGCCAGCAGCCAAGAAAAAGCAAGTTACAAATATCATGACATTTCACCCCTAAATATATCTCCCAAGGAAAAAGGACATTTTCTTATACAACCTTAATACATTATTATACCAAAAAAGAATTAATAATTCCACTACATGGTATTTACATGCAAATTTTCCCCAACTAACATATATATATATATATATATATATATATTTTTTTTTTTTTTTTTTTTTGGTCTCCAGTAAGAGGATCAGTCCTTGGCTTGGTGTTGTCCGCACCACGCTCAGCCAGTGAGCGCACCGACCATCCCTATATAGGATCCGAACCCGCGACGGGAGCGCCACTGCGCTCCCAGCGCTGCACTCTCCCGAGTGCGCCATGGGGTCAGCCCGCAACTAACATGTTAAAAAGACACAGAAGCCAGCTTGAAGGTGCTCCTAGTAACAAAAATCAGGAAAAATTGGAGCATCAAAATGAATAATGAAAATAAAGGATCATAACCCATTGAACAAAATAAGAAACTACAAGTCCATATTTATATAGATAAATAAATAGAGGCAGGGGAGAAAAGGCTTGCCCTTATCATAGAAAACCAACTCTTAGGTAGAAAGGACAATGGAATGAGAAAAATCACCATCATAATAATAATCCATTTAGGTAAGAATTACCAATGAATTCTAAAATTAGTGGGTGAAAACTCGAGGAATGTATTGTAGTAGTTTCCTATTATTTCCTCCTGTAACAAATTACCATAAATTCTGTGGCTTAAAACAACACAAATTTATTACTTCACATTTCTGTAGGTTAGAAGTCCAACTCAGGTCCCGCTGGGCTAACATGGACATGTCAGCAGGGCTGCATTCCTTTCTGGAGACTAGAAGAGGGGCCCTTTCCTTGCCATTGCTCACTTCTAAAGGTGTATGAATTGTGCCTTTGTATTTTCTGTATTTTTAATGCTTTGACATCTTGGGACCTTGCTGGCTCTGGAGGAAAGACTGCCCCTTCCAAGGCTAGCGAATTCCTAGAGGTAATAAATGACTAAACTTTCATACGCAAAATCAACCAATCCAGAGCCTACACCCCAACCAGCTCCTTTATTGAGCTCTCACACTCCAGCCCACTATTCCTCTTCCTGAATCACCCCAGGACCAGGTACCAGACAACTGGAGACAGCCCCTATACTCTAGAGCCCACTGAAATTATTTACACCAGCCAATGCTAAGCCTGCTCACCTTGCCTCATCCTTTCCCTCCCATGCAAAGCACGACAAAGGCTCCTGCCCACATTTCTCCCCGCTCCCTCTGCCTCCTGACCAACCCTGGTGCTTCCCATGCTGCCGCCATGGTGTGGCATGCCCCTCCTCTTGGGATCTGTGAGTATAACAAGCTATCTTTTCAATAACAATTGTCTCCTGAGCCCTTGACCTCAATATACTGAAAAATAATAAAACCTATATTTTAAAACAAGGGGCCACCCATGTTTCTTGGCTCATGGTCCCTTTCTTTCATCTTCAAAGCCAGCAATGGTGAGTAAAGTCCTTCTCACATTGCGTAATTATGACCTTGCTTCTGTCATTATACCTCCTATCCGACTCTGATTCTTCTGCCTTCCTCTTCCACTTTTAAGGACTCGTGATTACATTGGGCCTACCAGGACAATTCAAGATAATCTCCCTTTCTTAAAGTCAGCTGATTGGCAACCTTAATTCCATCTCTAACTTTAATCCCCCTTTGCCATGTAACCTAACCTATTCACAAGTTCCAGGATTAGGACATTGTATTAGTCCATTTCTGTTGCTTATAATAAAATATCTGGAACTGAGTGATTTATAAGAAAAAGAAATTTATTCCTTACAGTTTCAGAGGCTAGGAAGTCCAAGGTCCAGGGAATACATCTGGTGAGGGTTCTCTTTGGTGGTGGCTTTACAGCAATGCAGGGGTCTCACATGGCAGAAAATGGCAGAGCAGAGAAAGTGAGCTTCTCATGTGCTTGCTCTTCTTTTAAAGCCCTCAGAACCATGCCCATGATGGCCATTATTAATCCATTCACTACGGCATGGTCCTTACAATCTAATTACCTCTTCAAGGCCCCACCTTTCAATTACCATAATAGGATTTCCCACCCTCAACAGTTACAGTGGGGATTAAGCCTCAGTGAGGTTGGGAGAGCATCCAATCTACAGCAATCCATCCTTGACCCCCCAAAATTCATGTCCTTTTCACACACAAATACATTCATTTTGTTTCCAAAGTCTTAACTCAAAAGTCCAAAGTTCGAAGTCCCATCTATAAAATCAAAACAAGTTATTTACTTCCAAGATACAATGGTGGGACAAGCATAGGGTACATATTCCCGTTCAAAAAGGGAGAAAAAGGCCAAAAGAAAGGGGTAATAGGTCCCAAACACGTCCGAAATCCGGCAGGGCAGGCATAAAATCTTACAGCTGGTGAATCACACACCTTGATTCCATGTTCGACCTCCTCTGCACGCTTGTGGGGGTTGGGTCCCCAAGTCCTCGGGCAGCTCCACTTCTATGGCTTTCCTGGTCTTAGGCCATGCTTCAGCTCTCACAGGCTGGCATTGCATGCTGGTAGCACTACAAGTCTGGGGTCTCCATGGCAGTGCCACTCTCATAGCTCCACTAGGCATGGCCTTGGTCGGCTTTTTCTGGTGCAACTCTGACCCTGCATTTCCTCTTGGCATTGCTCTAGCAAAGACTGAATGTGGTGAATCTGCCCCTGTGACAGATCTCTTCCTGGGCCCCCAGGCTTCTCCATACATCCTTTGAAATTGGGGTGGAGAATCCCAAGCCTTCACAGCTCTGGCATTCTTCGAGCCTGCAGACCTAACACCATGTGGATGCCACCAAAGCTTCTGGCTTATATTTTCCAAAGCTGCACATCCAGCCACACCTGGGGCCAATTTAGCCATAGCTGGAGCAGCCAGAGTCTCCAGGGTGCTGGTGCTGGAAGCAGCTTCCCAAGGTGGCCCTGGGCAGCAAGCCAGTGGAGGGCACTCTGACCTGTTCCTGAGACCATTCTGTCTCCCTATGATGCCAGAGGAGAAGGGGTCTGGGAGGACCCAGTAGTCAGCCTTAACCCACCTTGTCCTCTTACCAGATTTTCGACTCTGCCACAGGAAAGAATTCAAGAACAGAGTCACAGTAGAAAGTGAGAACAGGTTTAATGTAACAAATAAGAAATACAGATTTCACAGAGAGAGTGCAGCCTAGCTCCAGAGACCCAGCAGGGACTGCACCAGGTCCAATACAAAAGTAAGAAATACCCACTTAAAGTCTAACACAGAGTGCAGGCTGGCTCAAGACAGTGAGCAGCCACTTGCCAAGAGTAAGTTTGATACAGAAGAAAGCACACACACCTCAGCTGGCGAAGTGCCAGTTGGCCCCTGGAAAGTGAGCAACAACCCCGCCTTCTGCCGGAATTCAAATTTTATAGCCTCACTATGTAATACATATTTATGCTCTCTAATGAATATAAATTCCACTTTACTGAGCATGTCTAACCACTGGATTTGCACAAAGTCAGCCTCCTGAGGTCTTGTGTTGGCCCGGAACATAGGTCCACCTAGCAACAGTAACTTTCCCTAGGGGAGGGCCTAGAGGAGTACACTGAGACCTTGGGGAGTGGCTTGAAACCCAAAGGTGTGTCCTGAAACCAGAACCCAGGGAAACGGAGCACTTCCTATCTCACCTAGGCCTCTTGGCCTGTAATGGAAGACCCAGCCTCCAAGATCTCTGGAATGCCGTCAGGGCCTCTCTCCTATTGTCTTGGCTATGAGCATTTGGCTGCCTTATAGCCATGCTAATGTCCTCAGCCACCAGTCCCTTTGCTGCACCATTGGATTTTTCTCCTGAAAATGCCCTGTTTCTCTATGACATGGCCAGTCTGCAAATTTTCTAAATTTTTACACTCTGCTTCCCTTTTAAATTCTGGCCTTATGTCATGCTTTTGTTGCCTGCATAACTCAGTGCAGGCGGTTACAAGTCATTATGCAGCTTCCTTAATGTTTTGCTGCTTAGAAATTTCTTCCACCAAATACCCTGGGTCAGCCCCTTTAGTTCCACATTCCATAATACTTTTGGGCATGAAGAGAATGCAGCCAAATTCCCAGCCAATTCATAGCAAGGGTGATCTTTACCCCAGTTTCCAGTAAGTCCCTTCTCATTTACATCTGAGACCTCCTTAGAATGGCCTTTACAGTCCATATTTCCATAAGCGTTCTGGTCACCATTTAACCAGTCTCTAAAACATTCCAAAGTTTCCTTGGTTTTCTTGTCTTCTAAACTCCCATCAGCAGCTGGGCTTTTTCTAGTCTGCTCCTTCAAATTCTTCCAGCCTCTGCTCAACACCCAGTTCCAAAGCCACTTCCACATTTTCAAATACTTGTTAAAAGCAACACCCTACTTCTCTGGTACCAAATTTTCTGTATTAGACATGAGCATCTTTGAGAGGCCATTCTGCCTACTGCGAGGAATAACAGAATATTCACATAGTCTCAAAGTTTCTCCCCACAAGATATTGGTTAATTGTGAAGGGGAAAATAGTAGCATTATAGTAGAGAAAACTGTCTCACAGAACCTTAATTAAGTGATGAAGTTTAACATCACCAGTAATGGGGCAAACTGCGATCATGTGACCCACGACATGATGCACCAAGAACACATCTCTTCTGTGCTATTCCTGCCAAAAACGCTTAACCTGAGTTTAGTCCTGGGAAAATAGACAAACTCAAACTGAAGAACATTCTACAAAATAATGTCTGTATTCACAAATGTCAATGTTGTGAGAGACTAAGAAAGACTGAGGAATTATTTAGGATTAAATGAAATTAAGATACAGGACAACTGAATGCTATACAAGATCTGGAATTTTCTTTTGCTGTAAAGAACATTATTAGGACAATTGACAAAATTTGAATAAGGTCTATAGATTAGATAATAGTACAGTATCCGTGGAAGTTGCCTGATTTTGATGATTATTGTGTAGTTATGTAAGAGAATGTCTTTGTTTCTTAGAAATTTTTGCTGAAGTATTTAAAAGAAAGAAGCATCATGCCTGCAATGGACTTTGAAATGGTCCAGGAAGAAATTATATATAAAAAGTACATATTATATATTTATATATATGCATATATATGTGTGTGTGTGTGTGTGTGTGTGTGTGTGTGTGAGAGAGAGAGAAGGAAAAAGTAAATGTGACAAAACGTTAACACTTGGGGATTATGAGTGGAGTTTATATGGTAGTTTTTTGTGTTATTCTTGCAACTTTTCTGTAAGTATGAAATTAGGTCAAAATAAAACATTTAAAAAGTTCTGTAATATTTTGTATTTCATAACTATTTTTTGTCAACACAGAATGCAGTCCTGGTTCACAGAAACATTTGGATATTATGTTCCTTTAGTCTCTTTTGATCTAACACTTCTCGCCACTGTTCTCTTTCATAACATTGATTATCTCCATGATGGATTTATCTGCATGTTTCCTCATGGTGTCATTTAACTTATGCTAAGTAGTTTGAGCTCTCAGTGTTCTTCCTCCAACCTCATTAGCCAAGAGCCCTATTATGATAGCAGACCAATGTCTGCCAAACCCACAAATACTTGTTAGCAAGCAGGCATGCAAAACCACCACCCCATTCCATAGCACACGGGATGTCCACTCTTCCTCCTGAACTGATCCTTTTTCAATAAATGACATTATTGGGACAGTTGTCAAAACTTAAATGGGGTCTGAGGATCGCATGGTAGTAATGTATCAGTGCTAATTTCCTGACTTTGATGGTTGTATTGTGATTGTGTAGAAAAATGCTCGTTTCTAGGAAATGCACACCAAAGGAGTTGGGAATGTTGGGGCCCCAGACTGGCAACTTGCTATCAAATCATTGGGGAGGGGAGTGCTCTGTACTATTCTTGCAACTCTTCTGTAAGTTTGTGGTTATTTCAAAGTAAAAAAATTATTTACTTAAAAAAAAAAAGACAATGCCAATCGTGCACACTGAGGAGTGTTATACAACTGGGTGGCTTGGGAGGTGCTAGTAGAAACTGAAATAGAATAAGAGTCCGAGGATCTTTCTGTCACTAACTCACCCTTGGCCTTGCCCCTGGTTGGGGAATCCCTGAGTTACCTCACCTCTTATGTATGAAATGCTACTCACATCTTGTTCTCAAAAGAAAGGGATTCACAGTGACTGTGGAAATGGCTCCTACGTTACTCTGTGGTTTTGCAATAAGCCTGCACCACTCAAGGATGAATGTACATGGCTCTTCTTCGTGTTCCTAAGAAACTTGATTAGTTCGCCCTTTCAACTAGGTCATGCTTACCTAAACGCATTCTAGTTGATGCGCTGTTTTAAAATGTAGGTTTTATCATTTTTCAGATATGGTGAGGCTAACAGATCAGAAGATAGTTTCCATTGAAAAGAGAGTTTGTTACACTTCTGTAGAGGAGGGGTCCATCCATGCCACACGGGGACACAGGGAGTGTAAGAGCTCAATAAAGAAGGTAGTTGGGGGTATGGGCTTTGGATCAGTTGGTTTGCATATGAAAGGCACACTTGAAAGCGAGTGCTTTACTATTTCTGTAGGAATCGACTAACCCTGGGAGAGGCTGTCCCTCCAGGGTTAGTAAGGCCCCAAGATGTCAAAGCATCGGAAACACAAGGTCAATACACATACCCAGAGTAGGTAACGACCTGTTTGGCTTTCCAAGATGGCTTACTCATAGGGCTGGTGGCCTGACTGAGGCCTCAGTTCTTCGCCACATGGACTTCTCCATAGGTCCCCAAAATCTCTCCTTTCCGAACAAGAAAGACTTAAATGGAAGCAGTTAAACAAGATGGGAAGCCCTGGGCAAAGTGCACTCTGAGATTTTAGCCACTCATGTGACGCCCTGCAGGTTTTCATAGACTAGAAAAATAACGAGGCCCCAAGTCCTTGAAAAGGAGGAAAAGTGTAAAGAAAACAGAAAAGAGAAGTTGATGTCTGCTCCACCACTTTGCCCAGGGCTTAATCTGTCACTGTTACCCACTGAATGTACTTGAATGTTTATAATAATAAATTGCTTATTTTAAAATCAAAATTTCAATCTGTTCTATATCATTAGACAGGCTTTCTCCTCAATTTGTCTGGATTGTCAAGACTTCTCTATATTGGTATCATGCTTCACTATGACAGATGAACTCATTCAATCAAAAAGTATTTATAGAGCACACACTATGTGCCAGGCACTGTAGTGGGTGTTGGGGATAAAATGGTAAAAAACAAAAATGGTGCCATCCTCCACGAAGCTTACTTTACACTGCAGTGGGGAAGCCAGAAGATCAAGTAACATCCAAGTCGATGGAGGAGTGCAAGATCAATCAGTGCTGCAGTCAGTAACCACGAGGAACCAAGAGTGGGGGAGGAAGTAGTTTCTCAGCAGGAAGTCAGAAGGAGGCCGAATACCAGAGGTGGTCCCCCAGATAGTATATGCCATTACTGTATTGAAGCTACTCTGAATGACGACATGTTTTGTGTCGGACATGAAGCCTGTGAGCAAGGTCAAAAAGTCTTCCAGGAATGACGGGGAGTTACCAGGTCAGTAGGAGAAATAGAAGGCGGCACAGGGGTCAAATGGCATGAGCTAGGATGAGGTTTCCTTTTGTTTTCAATGAAAATATGGAGAATGGTCAGGAAGAGATCATGATGAACAAGGAGACATAGGAATTGTGAAAAAAACAAATGCAAATTTTGTAATTTTCCAAAAATTGCCCATGCCTCCCCGCCGTTGGAATGTTAAGACAAAGTCAAATTGATCTGTGAAAGGTTCGGTGTCGTTCAGCACAGCGTTCTGATAGCCTGGTATTAGTGACTCACCCCATCTCTGCCCTTCCTTCCTATGACTTCGTGCTTTATCTCTCCTTCCAATAAGCATGGTTCTGAATTACATGTTTTCCATTCCAGATTGACATTCATAATTCTAGTGCCTTTGAATGCATAATTTGTTCCCCATTTCAGTGTACTTTTTGTCAGCGATAGATTTGCTTTCAGAAGAGCAGCCTTAAGGAACAGCTAGCACAATATATGGCCCATCAAGCAGAGAGCGCATTTCTCAACAGCCCACTCATATTTCATGAATCATAGAGCAATTGTTATAACTCATTTGCTCTGAAATTTTCATTTTATTTTCAATTCAATTACTTTGATTGATAAAAGTAAGGTGGTTAATGGCTTCTTTTCTCTGAATTTTGAAAGACAAGATGCATACTAACTAGCTTACTAAACTACCGAAATTCATGGTACATTACATCTGTGTGGTGAAAATTGTCATTTATGAAACTAAATGTACCTCTCTACCTAGTGAGAGAAAATGCTCAACTTTAAGAGCCTGTGGCAGAAATCTTGGCTATGCTAAATTTAGTCCCTGGCTTCCTTCACCAGTGAATCTGGTATCTCTGTCCAAGGTGATATCTGCAATTCAGAACATGTACACAAAGAAAATTGGAATTTTCATGGAAGTGAGTAACTTATCAATGACTGGACGTGTGTGTTGTATAAATGATCTCTCACCTTTAAGTCTTCCAGAAAACTCTTATTTTACCTTTTGAAGATTTTTTGAAATATTTATGAGACCGGCTATTATATGAAGCAAAGATCATAATAGATATGGAGTATACGTTGCAGAAAAAGAAGATGGAATTTTTAAAGGGGACATGAGAAAATAAAAGCCTTTCCTTTTACCTCGTCTTGGGGGACTAAAAAAAATTAATAGGTAGAAGCTTGCATAGTCCTTTTTAGAGTCCACGAGCTACAAATGTATTATTAGTACAGATTGATATGGAAGTATGGTTAGTTATGTTTATGAATATATATAGGAAGAGACACTCTTGCAAAACCAAAAATTGAAACACCCACTGAATGAATATTCCTGAAAATGTGTTGAAATCAGTTAAAACGTTAATGACACAGATATGAGGATGGCTTTGTAAGGACATGATAGAGGGAGTAAACAGCCTAATAAGAAAAAGAAAGTAGCTAGGGCTTCATGCAAGGTTAGCAACACTGTACTCATCAACCTCCTGCCTTCATGTTGGAGACAAGCTAGTAGGGACAAGTCAAGAATTTTCTATTGTGAAGGGAAGAGATGATCATTGATTTGTGCCTTTTGACTTAGATTAACTGCCCAAGAACCTTTTTATCAAAAAGGGTGCAAAATGAATGCCCTGTGCTACCAAAAAAGTTTTTTTAAGTAATAGAAGATTAAACAAGGCCATGGAAAGAAGCAAACTGTCATCTGGCAGTGTCTCAAGCCTGCAAACGTGATATCCCAACTCCATTCCAAAAGCAGGGTTCAGAGACCACAAGTACTACAGGCATGGATGACTTAATATCTATGTCTAGAAAGAAAGGATTAGCGTCTGGCTCCCAAAGAATGTCTGAGCAAATGCATGCAGCTGCCTCAGGCCCTCACAGTTGCTGGAAATGACTCAGGGGTCAGGTTTTTGGTGGCCAGGCTGGCTTCACCTTTACTGGAACGCCATGAGTCACGTATTAGTCATCTGGGTGAGGAGACCACGCTGGCCTCACGCATGCCGATGATTCCCACAACCCAGACACGGCAGCCACCTGACCAAAGTTCCAGATAAGGAGGGGAAGTTATTGAAATGTTTAACCAGAGAAAACAGAAACTGAGCCCTGTAACCCTCCAAACCAAGAACTGAAAAAGAAAACAATTTTCTACAATAGGCCTTTTAAAAGACCAGTAACTTCTATGCTCTCCCAAAAGTATTCAAGAAAGTATTTGAGTTGTGTTAAATCTTGATTATTCCTCCACTTAAGTACTGTCTTTAAATTACCTGCCTAAGTACCTGTCCAGAGTGGAAAGAACAAAAGTCAGATGTCTTAAAGTCCCAGCTGTCCAAGTCCTAGCCATGTGACTATTGGTTATGATTAGGTCAGTTGCATTTAAGACAGCACCCAGGGTTTATTGAAAAGTGCAGAGTTTATCAGTCCAGGCTGATGCTGTGGCTTCACAAAGTCACAGGGCAATCAGTCCTCTCTGCTTCACCATTGTCATACATGCATGGCTTTTATCCTCAGTGTCACAAGATGGTTACTCCAGCTTCAGCCATCACATCCACATTCCATGGAAGAGTAAGGTAAAGGGGAAAGGCAAAAAGACGCATGTCCTATTGTGCTATTCCTTTTTAAGGAGACTTTCTGGAAGTGCCACCCCAGCAGCTTTCAAATTAGCCAGAACTCAATTGTATGGTCACACTCGGGAAACATACTTTTAGGTGGGCTGCCACCCTGAAAACATCAGGACTCTTTGACTAAAGAAGAAAGGAAGAATGAATGTTAGGTAAGCCACAAGCAGTCTCGGCCAGAGTGACATTTAAAGCCATCAACTTTTCTGAGTCCATGGCCTCATTTATAAAATAGATACACAATGTCTACTTCATATTTGTATATTTATATTTAGCTGTTAATAGCCCCCCCAAACCTAGCTTAGAATGATAGGCATCCAAGTGTATATTTAGCATTACCCCCCCTTTCTGGAAAAATCAAGTCCCTGGTAAGATAGAGTGCAGAGACTCAGCTTTGCTTTGCCACCTCAACCTAGTCCAGTAACGGGACATCTGCTCTTTTCCTTCCTGACGAATAATTTGAACAACTGGTGCTCTGCCTTTGTTCCATCTTCCTGGTGCTCCAGCTCCCCCACGCTGGGCTCAGCCTTGCTCTTCACCCATAAAACCTGACGGTCTTTCACTTTTTATGCAGATCCTTTCAGTGGTTTCTAAAAAATCACAAGTCTCTATAGGATCATTACTTTTTCATCTTACTGGTATCTTGTTGCATTTCCCGGGAAACTGGACATAAGAACTTAGTAAATAAGTGCAATGTAATGGACTCTGACATTGGAAATGATGTTGGTCCCTACTTAGAAATGTGTTGATGACAACTAGTGTGCCTGATTCACCACCATTCTTTCCACCTGGTGTTCTAATATATATCCATCTGCATATTTTAAAAGCTATTTCTTGTCTAAATTCTTTAATCTGTAAGATAAACTCTTCAGGCATTCCATGTAGTATTAAGTTAATATTTTCAGATGTGAAAATTTTAGTTTAAGAGATTCAGTAAATTGTTTCTGGATTTAAGTAGCTCATCCAAGACTTTCCAAGCTTTAAGCACTAGTGCTAAGGACTATATCCACTATCTTTGTCCAAAACCCATGCACTTTTTCACCAGCATAAAAGTGCCTGATTGCCATTCAAGTCAATGTGAACCACACTGCTCTATTTTATGATGTGCTGAGAAAATCCAAGGTTTAAAACTCAGAAGTCTAAAATATGCTTTCATTATGATAAACTATACTATTAGCGCTCATGATTTTAAACACTAAAATAAAGGGTGGTAGTAAGGGAAACATCCATGCTAGTCATTTATTTATAAGGCTTTATCCTACACTAGTCTGTTTGATATGTAGACAGGTCAATCTTGACTAGAATGAAAAGTCTTGCTTGTCTAAGAATAGGAATATAGCCCAGACCACGTTTTCCTAAAAAATTATTTTCCTGTAGATAGCTTTATAGGAATAGAGAGACATTTGAAATTTTAGATTTTGGGATGACTGATGAGATTTCAAGCTACCAACGTTAAAATAATTATTTCATATAACAATGCCTTGCAGGTTGGTGTCTAAGATTGGTATATTGATGAGGGAAGGAAGGTTCTAACCTAATATAGCCAGACATTTTATTTACAGAGGATGCTGAAGAGTAGGCATCGAGAATTGACTTCGAGAATGCCTGGAGCTAAATGAATTGATTGAAAAGGTCAGCATATTACCAGGAGCATCCATTAACTCCAAATATTGAGTGTAACCAGGGAAACCAAGGGGAAAATGGAAAGCTCTTAAACAATAAAATGGCTTTTGTCTTCCTGAGATGAGACCTGAATATCTATGTCTCCATCTCTGGAACATTTTCACCGGAGCCTTGGGATTCTTGACTAGGATGGCTGTCACTGCATGAAAAATGACAAGTCCATTTTGGAGCACAGCTAAAATGTGAAAGGCTTGTTGAAGACTCACTGGCATGTAAAAATAAATGAATCACTTGGTCACAACAATAATGAAAAGTCTTTATAGTTAAGAATATAAGAATCTACAGATAATGACCACCAACCAGAGGTAATATTATACATAATATATATATAGTGTCTTACATTTTAACCATCCATAGCCAGATACATAACAGGATTTGAGAGCCATCTATGGGAAGCAATTGATGGCCAAGCAATCCTGGCCAGGATAATTACACTGAACCATCAAAGGGTATGGCTCTTGGCCTCCCCTGGTCTGTGTGATCCCATACAGACATGAGAGACTAGCAAGACACTAGTCGAACCAAGCCACAGCTTTGCTAGTTTAAGCATAGAACAGTTTTCCCCCCATAGCCCCTACCTCCCTTAAGCTCCAAAGACCTTGATTTCTGGGATCTGGTGTTTATGGGATTTACCACTGGTGTGGACAGACATGTGGGCTTCGGGACCATTGTTTTCTTATTGGTCTAAGCGGGAAGATAATAGGTTTCCAAGAGGTAACATTAAAAGTTCCCTAATGTGGCACCTAGCAAGGAGTAGCTAGTGCCCAGTATATACGAAATATGTTCTCTTTTTTCTTTTCCCTCTCTCAGCTCAGAGACAGGAAGGGTGCAGCTCCTCATCCATACAAGGAGCTTAGCAGTGACAGAGCCACTGGCCCCATGTGGCCACTGAGCACTCAAAATGTAGCCAGTCCTAATGCAGATGTGCTGTTAGTGTAAAGTCCACACTGGCTTTTTGAAACCTCTGTTATGAGAATATGAACGTAAAATATCTCGTTAATAATTGTGATATTGATTACAGGTTGAAATGATAACATTGTAAATAGATTGGATTAAATGAAATATGTATTATTAAAATTAATTTCACCTGTTTCTTTTTACCTTTTTAATGTGAGTCCTAGAATATTTGAAATGGCATGCATGGCTTGCATTTGTGGCCCAAATCTGTCTCTGGTGGACAAAGGTGGGGTAAGGGTTAGGCTTCTGCAAGTGTTCAAAAGGAAATCAGAACTAAGCAAGTCTACCCTGCAGGGCAGGGGTTCCTTCTGATTTGTGAGGTTGATACTTTCAGGACTGACCCAGACACAAGGCTCTTTAGAATCAAGGGGAAAATCTGTGCCTCCTGAGCCATGTAAGACCGGTTGGGGGATGTTACAGGCAGGCCCATGATGGAACTGTCTTTCCAGACCTCTTGCTTCTCTCCTTTAGCTCCTCATGCCTTAGGGTGTCACCTCAGCAGATGTGTTCCCTGGACTTTGGGCTTCCTAGCCTCTGAAACTGTAAGCAATAAATTTCATTTTTTTACAAATTACCCAGTTCATGTATTTTATTATGAGCAACAGAAACAGACTAATACACTCTTAATGATTGCATTGGTGCCAAGTAATTTGCTTATGTGACATGTTTGACTTTGTTGCAGAGTTTCTCAAACTGGGGTTAGCACAAACATCTGTTTTATTGTAGGTAAATTAAATCTCAGTAAAATGATCCCTTTAGCAGCTCAGGAACTCTATAGCAAGCAGAACTCAAAGTTATCTCCAGCAATGAATGATGCTAACTAAGGGCCTAGAGGTTTTCCTTTTGCAGTGTTGATGAAGGGG
The DNA here is from genome assembly GCF_027409185.1 of Cynocephalus volans. Classification (NCBI taxonomy): domain Eukaryota; kingdom Metazoa; phylum Chordata; class Mammalia; order Dermoptera; family Cynocephalidae; genus Cynocephalus; species Cynocephalus volans. The sequence continues at coordinate 17,312,657 of NC_084478.1, forward strand.
AGGGCTTAAACTAGAGCAGCAGGTGGGGGATGGGGTTTCCTCATGTTGTAATGAAAAACAAGCATTTACTTTCAGTGTTACAAAGTCAGTTTTATGTCACATTTTCTAGATGTGCTACATGTGTCGTTCATATGGCAAATGGGGCGAATAAAGTATTTCTGAGAACAAAATGAAAGACCTATGGGCAGTTCAGAAGCAGACGCAGCCTGAAGGTTAAGCTTGGGGCAAAGTTCCAAAACTAAATTGCTAAAATATGCATACTTACTTTCCCTCATAAAAATAATACTCTAAAAGAAGTCTCAACAGTTGCAAGACACAGATTTGCATATCAGTTATTTCATAATGCATCCTGAAATATTGATAATTTTGTATTGATATATTCTTTTTTTAAGATTCTAAATAATTCAAATGTTTCTACAGAAGTTGGGAACATACAGTGACAATAACAATTGCTTAGCTCACACTCTCTTGTTTGCAAAAGATCATGACCATACTAGTGACATCATCTCATGGGTTTGATTGCACTTTTGACAAAGTGGCAAGGTCAATGACAAATTCCAATGAACGATCTTTCTTTCTGTTATTGCTTTCCATATTCCCATCCAGTCAAAGGCATTCAAAGGTGCAGTTTAAGGTTGAATTATAGTAAAGGGCCAGACTAAATATATTAGGCCTAGTGGACTATATGGTCTGTCACAACTACCCAGCTCTGCCATTTGTAGCATGAAAGCAGCTATGGAAAACACACATGTAAACAAATGAGCATGGCCGTGTTCTGTTAAATAAAAATTATCAGAGGCCATTGTTTTGGACTCAGTTCCTGCACTAGGCCCCAACAAATTAGACTAAAAACCAAAATAGAGTCACCTCTGCTAAGTTCCAGTTACCTGGGTTGTGGTCTGACCTTCCAAGAAGAAAGGAGAAAGAGACAACCAATTTCCCCCAAATAGGCCAGTTTAAATCTTCTATAGGTATGATAATGAAGTTCCCCTGGCTTTAATCCTTACACAAAAGAGATGGCCTGAAGTAACCTGATGCTAACTAATCACTAATTTTCCTATTGCTCAGTCTCCCCTGTCCCCACCTTACAAGGAAAGTAACTTTCAAATGACCAATCTACTTTTTGTTCTTTGTTTCTGCTTTCCACATCCTTTTCTGTCTATAAAGCCTCTGTTATTTGTAATAAACTTTGGAGCACTTCTCTGATTCTGTAGGGTGGTGTTTCCCAGGTCTATCCTCACATTTGGCTCCCAATAAACTTTACAAAATTATTTCTGCCTCAACAGCTTTAATTTTGGGCGACAGTTTGAATAAGACTTTATGGACACTGAAATTGAATTGCATACAATTTTTATGTCATGGAATATGATTCTTTTTATAGTTTTAAATGTATTTAATAATGTTGAAATCATCCTTAGCTTGAGAGTCATACAGGGACAAGTGACAGACTGGATTTGGCCCAAGGGCCACAGTTTGCTAACCCCTGGATGAGAGCACTCATATTTTTCAGCTGAGTGACTTTTAAAAGGCATTTAACTTTCCTGAGACTTAGTTTCTTTCTCTACACAACTGGTGGTGTCAGAAGTTGTTGAACATTAAATGAACAAAATGTGGAGAGGTTCTCTGTATTCTGTAAAGCACTATAAAAATTAAATATTAGTATTTTTAAATATTATTAAATAATGTAGTTACAGGCATATTTAATACGTTGGCTATTCTTATGCAGTGACCAACCACATTACCATTATCATATCATCTAAGGAACATAATTACAAAAACTGGCAATGGAGAGGCTGATGCAAAACTAACCTGAGTAAAATAGAATTTCAGGCTGGCCAGTCAGCTCAGGTGGCTAGAGTTCTGTGTTGTAACACCTAAGTCAAGGGTTCAGATCCCTGTACCAGCCAGCCGCAGGGGGGGGAAATAGAATACAATTTCATGCTTGACAAAAGAAAGCTTGAACTTTGACTCTCCGTGTTTACTTTCTCTCAGTTGGGTGGATAAGATGAGAGATCACATCATTTGGGGCATCAGGCGAAAGTGAAGGATGGGGAAAAACTGAGTTCAATTTCTGTTTGAAATCTCTCACTCATCTATTTAAACTGCGATTTCCCCCCTGAGATCTTTTAGGAGAGAAAAACCATCTGTTCTGGATGATTTAGCTCTTTATCGGCCTCCAGGCAGGACAAAATAATCTCCTAATATCTTTCTCCTATCAGTGGTAGATATGACCAGTTACTAACTAAAATTAAACTCAAATTGCTTACCACTGATGACATCGCTGCAAATATTGCTGTTCCTTACATAATTTCTGTTTGGGGAATATCCAAACAGAAGAGTAAACTCTTGTTCAAAATCTTTCATGTCTTAATTTTTAAAGAGCTAGTTTTGCAAGTCATTAGAATTTATATAGCTGGAAACTTACAAGCCTCCTTCTTTACCTTCTGTTCTCTGGCTATATGATGCCAATACAAACCAATTAGAAGGAGAAAAATGAATTCAATCTACAGGCTCTTCTACTTACCCGGGAGCACCTAAGGCCTTGAGCACTGTGATTTAATAATATTACATGTGAAGGATTGCTTTTAATGATGTAATTTTAGAATCATGTGGGTCCACGCTTGGTGTCTCTACTAACCCTTTTTGTCCCCTCTTCATTTCTTCCTGTCTCCAAATATAGAAGCCATTTAAGCCAGAATCACTAGAAGAGGTTGCAGTTGGAATGGGCTTGCAGGCCTTGCTTGGCCTCCCATGGGTCTAGGCCAAGATGGTCATGGAAGCCTCCAGTGAAAGCGTCTTCAGTTGTTTGTTGTGCTCTGTTGGAAAAACCACACGGCAATGAATCTTGATTAAAACTATTTTTTTAATTTGTGTATTATTGTTGCTTTTAACAAGCTTTGCTTATATTTATTTTACAATTAGAAAGTGGATTAAAGCTTTTTGAATGACATTAAAGCCACTCTAGCCTTAGAGTTAGCATTTTTTATACATTGGCTGGAAAGTAAGAGTTTTGACATTGTGCATATCTACTTCAGTTAATGCCATTCAAGACAAGATAATTAATCCTACAAGTGGTAACTGGTTAGTACAGGACTAGTGAAAACCACAGGAAACACTTTAAGGACATATGAGGGCACTTCACATAGTTCATGGAAAGATTTATATTATCGGTCAATTCGATTTTTCCACGAACTGTGTGAAGGACCCTTGTATATTCGAGATTAAAGTAAATAAAGGGGCAAAATGTTTCAGATGTGTGGCCGACACAGGTCTGACCTTTAACAGACAAATGTGATCTTGTTTGTTGCCCTGCCTGCCCACCTGCTCTCAGACCTCTCAGGGGAGCCCTGAGCTGAGCATGGGTAAACTCTCAAAAAGTGTTAAAATCTATTTCAGTCACCTTAATTTAAAATATATGAAAAATGGTATAGATTAGGCCTCACTAGTTTGGGGTTATCTTTCACGGAAGGTTGAACTCATCCACCATGCCATGGAGAACTCCCAGCCATGAGCGAACAACGCTTCTTGACCCCTACTTACCCCGCTTTCATTTGGAGCCAGGCTCTGTGCAGGGTGCTTTACATTTATTATCTACCACTTATTCCTCACAAAAATTCTGCAAAAGTGGAGACATATGTAGGTGTTTGTTACATTGTCCTCTATATTTTTTAATTCCTCAAAAGGAAGAAAAAAAGGGATGAAGGAGGCAAAAAGGTAAGGAAGAAAATTGGATAAAGATCCAGAAATCAGTACCTTCCCCCAAGGCTACACAGCTAGGTAGTAGCCAAGTTACATCTGTCCTTGGAAGCCTAAACTCTTCCTACCCACCCTGTCGCCCTCACGTTTTGTCTTTCCAGAAAATAAGGCAATTGATGAGGTTGACTCTCAGACACCAATATTCTCTTTTCTCTAAACCACAAAATGGAGGATCTGAATCTTAGAGGTCCTCTCTTTAACATCCTAATGTCAAAGGATGGAGTTTACATTCTAGTGAGACAATAAACAAATATTGGGGCTGCAGGATCCATCAAACATGTTACATAAAAGTCCATGGATTTACTTATGAGAAGCTGGAGTACAACACGATCTCCAAATTTGAACAAAACATCTATTTTTGGATTTGATTTGTATGCCTTTGAGCAAATCCCATCTCCAAGTCTCAATTTCCCTATCTATAAAATGAGGTTGTCAACATCCTTAGCCATCAGGGAAATGCACATCAAAACCACAGTGAGATATCACTTCATCCCCATTAGGATCTATTTATAAAATGAAATAGATAGACAGTAGCAGGTGATGTGGAGAAATTAGAACCCACATACACTGCTGATGGGAATGTAAAATGGTGCGGGCCACTGTGGAAAACAGTTTGGCAGTTTCTCAAAAAGTTAAACATAGAATTACCATATGACCCAGCAATTTTATTCCCAAGAGAATTGAAAACATATGTCCACACAAAAACTTGTATGCAAATACTCATAACAACATTATTCATAACAGCCAAAATGGCCATCAACCGATGAAAGGCTAAATAAAACATGCTATATCCATACAATTCAGCCGTAAAAAGGAAGGAAATGCTGGGACTTGCTACAACACCTGTGAATCTTGAAAACATTATGGTGAGCGAAAGAAGCCAAACACAAAAGACCACATACTGGTTGCCAGAGGATAGTGAGGAGGGAAATGGGGAGTGACTGCTAATAGGGTTTCTTTGGGGTTGATGAAAATGTTCTAAAATTGATTGTGGTGATGGTTGCACAACTCTGTGAATACAGTAAAGTACATTGAATTGTACACTTTAAGTGAGTGAATGGTATGATATGTGAAATAGATCCCAGTAAAGCTTTTGTTAACAAACAAACTGGGGAATGAGATTTGGAGTTTGAATGCAGAAGGGCTTGACTGCCATGGGAAGGCATTTGGACTCTATTGTTGTCCATGGGCAGCCATCAATATTTTCAAGGAGTAGGATCACATAATAATAATTTTGTTTTAGAAAAACCACAGTTTTAAAAATGTGGAGGATGAGTGGGAGTAAGGAAAACCTGAAGCAGAGAGTGAAGGAGAACCTGCCATATTTGTGGAAGAGATTTTCTGAAGGTATTAGTTTGTGATTTGTTCTCATGGTATTTTTTCCTGTGTCAGGAAGGTGAACTCTTACACTTCATTAGCCCAGAGAGATGTGTGTTGCAGGGCTAGAAACAGAATTTGTTTGGAGGTAACTCTCCAAACAGCTCCATCTCCTTGTCAACACTTGTTATTGTCTGTCTATTTGATTATAGCCATCCAAGTCGGTGTGAAGTGGTAACCCACCGCGGTTTTGATTTGTAGTTCTCTAAGAAAAGATGCTCATGTGCTTATTGGCCATTTTACATCTTCATCCTCCATCTTGAAGTGGCAGTTCTACAATTAGAGACTGAGTCCTTTGTACAATAATCACAATATTTCCTTGAACTTGTTAAGATAAGTGAATAGATATGATGTTAATGGTGGGAAGTGGGAGGGAGGGGGAATAAGGAGGAATTGGTAAAGGGACATGAAAATCAACCACATTGTATATTGATAAATTAAAATAAAGAAAAAATTTTTAAATTTTAGAAAAAGATTTATAGTGTGCTTACAAAAAAAAAGAACTAAATCCAATTTATAGACTATGAACCATACACAATTAAGGTAGGCCAACCACACAGGGTGCTTCTTAATTTATAATTCCTTCTCACCAAGAAATTAATAAACATTTTAGGTATGCTTAAAAAAAAGAGATTGAGTCCTTTGAGTTCTCAAAGTGGAAATAAAGCCTCGTGATTGTCAAACCAGAAAATTATCATCCCTCAAGAAGTTTCTAGATAAAATGCAGATACATAGTTCAATATGAATTTCAAATAAATAGCAAATAACTTTTTAACGTATGTATGTCCTAAATATTGTATGGGACATATGTGTATTAAAAAGTGTTAAACATCCTACAGGGCACGATTCTACCTAAAATGTTAGTAGTGCCGAAGTTGTGAAACCCTGCCTTAACTATTTAAAGAGAATGGATCCTCTGAGATTAATAGACTCTGCTAGGGGAAAGAGCTGATGACCTCAGAGAAGGGAGGGCCTCTGGGCAAAAGAATCAGAGAGTCTGGGATGGAAGTCACCTTAATTGGCTTCTTTTTGATGATGGCTGAGGCCCGCATTGGCTGCTCTGATGGAGAGTCAAAAACAGTAAGAGAGATAGGTGCTCTCTCTGCAGGCCGGGTGGGACCCACTTGGCCATCAGAGAAGCTATCACCAAACAGAGAGGGCCCCCAAAAGCATCATGTCCTACATCTAGCTGCTCCTGCTGCTGCAGCAAAGCAGAACAGAGACTCACCTGCCGGAACTGAGAAACACCCAAACCCACAACAGTTGGCACCGTCTGCACATCCCCCACTCCCAAGCCAAATGGATATGGAGACCCAGTGCAGCTCCATCTGTGAGAAATGAGTAAGTTTGCTTTGCACAGCAGACGAGCTGAACGAAAGATCGCTTCCCCCTCCCAGTCAGAACTGCTGATTCGACATTTTCTCCTCTCTTATCCAAAACACACATGATAAGGGGTGCCAAGCTAGCATTCATCAAATTCCTTTGTGCGTGGATCGTTTCCTGTAATGTTATGAATGCCAGCTTCTAGTCCCTCACAGAGCAGAGATGAGAAGTTAGTAGACTTGATTAACCCCAAACCGCAGCACCTAGATTTCTAGAATATTCCTTCATAAAAACTTCCTCTGTTTTGTGCTTTATTTTTATTTGCCATTATTTATGCAGCATCCCATGGTAAACCGGTTCACAAGAGAAGTTTTGTGTGCAGGGAAATGAGCAATTCAATAATTCAAAGGGTTCCTCTTCAACTAAGCGAAGTGGCCTTAAAGCAGTTCTGACAAAAATCGTTGGATTGCTCAGAGCCCTGTTCAGACTCCAGAGATGTCAGACAATTGTTTTCTTCCAGTGACAAAGACAAGCAGAAGGCTTATCCACTGAGATAGTGCTCACTACTGTTCATGCCATGTAAATTCTTTTGAGTGATTTGGGGACTTTTACCGTACCGGTATTTGTGGCCGTGTTTCATTAGCATGCTTGGCTTTTGTTTCACGGATCTATCCAGAAAGCTAAGAAGACACTCAGAATGATAACTGTATTGTAAAAAATGGGAATCAGAGGGTGTGATGAAAACGGCACTCTATTTCTGTGGTCTTCCTCCCCAAACCCAACTTTAGCCTTATCACGAGTAAAACATCAGACCAATCCCAGAAGAGGGTCATTATACAAGATACCTGACTAGTTCTCAAAATTGTCCAGGTCATGGGCCGAGCCCGTGGCGCACTTGGGAGAGTGCGGCGCTGGGAGCACAGCGACACTCTCGCCGCAGGTTCGGATCCTATATAGGAATGGCCGGTGCACTCACTGGCTGAGTGCCGGTCACGAAAAAGACCAAAAAAAAAAAAAAAAAAAAAATTGTCCAGGTCATCAAAAACAAAGAAAGTCTCAGAAACTGTCACAGCCAAGGAGCACCTAAAGAAACATGACGCGTAAATGTAATGTGATATCCTGGATAAGATCCTGGAGCAGGAAAAAGACATTAGGGAAAAACTCTGAAAACGTTAATAAGGTATGGACTTCAATGAATAATAATGTATCAGTATTGGGTCATTTTGTAACATACACAATACCAATGTAAGATGTTAATAACAGGAGAAACAGGGTGTGGGATATATGGGAACTCTCTGTGCTATTGCTGCAATTTTTCTGTAAATCTATAATGGTTCTAAAAACTGAAGTTTCTGTCTTAAAAAAAGAAGAAAAATAATCAGAGAAACAAAATACCAGTAAAAATTTAGAGAGCAACAGACAAACAAATAAATAAATAAAGTTCTATCATAGCTGACTTGAAAAATAAATTAATTAGACTTAAAAAATAAAAATGAGTACCAGGTTCATCAAATTGCTGTTGATGAATCTAAGAATAATTGATGCTGCACATTTTTTTTTTTTAAAGAAAATAATAATTCCTCTTTAAGCCTGCTTTCTTTTCCTCAACTAAACATACTTCATTTCTGGCTACCTTAGAGTTCCCATGTTTCTGTGGTAAATTTGGACTACAAGCTGAGGGACCCAGAGGCAAGCGTTAAGACAAAATAATGTTTGTACTATGCAGAAAGGAAGCAGAGCTCTGCTCGATAGCACTGTTTTTCAATAAGCAGGTAATTGAATTTTTTTTTCTAGAGAATCAAACACTCGATGTTACCTAAATCAACTGTCTCAGCTCCCACTGGCTTTACCTTCATGAAAGCCGCACCCACGGGGTGAGAACGAGCACTGAACCAGCTCCTACTGAAACCGCATCTGGAGTCAGCATGTGCACGGCGGCTCATGGGCCTGTGTGGTCGCTCACCTTGGCAATGACTTTCTACTCCAAGTGAGCTCCTCCTCCCCTATACCACTGTCTTAGGGCTTGCCAGAACTAAGTATAACTCCTCGTTTGTTCCGATGGTGCTTTCTTTTTATTGCAAAGTGGTGGTATGTCCAGATACCAGGAAACAGTTTTGTTGTCCCTTTATCTGCCAAGCCATGAAGTACCACTAATATGAAGATGGTACCCAGGCTGCTCTTGCCTCTGCCTGAAAGTAGGGTTCTTCCCTGCTTGAAGGGGCCTGGGCCCTGGAGGAGGTGACTCCCTCCACAGAGGGACGGATGACAGGTTTGCCCACTCTCTCAAGCAAGTCTATGGCCCCAACCAGGCACACCATTCCAAAGGCCAGGGGTGCTGCATCTCCTTTTATTACTCCTGGTGTCCATAGGCAGACAGATTATTTTGGTTAGGCTGTTTATTTTTCCATAGACCTAGGTCAATAACTACACAAATAAATTTTAGTCCACACCAGAATCTACCTTGCTGGGAAAGAAGTCCTCGACATTATCTGTCATAGTAATCCAAGCATGTTCATGTTCCTCATTTTAATATAAGTACCACCTCCAAGTATCAGTGCTTCCATCTCAGTCCCTGAGCACGAAACCACCTGCTTGGGTTGTAATCTGTGTTCTCCTTTTAGTACTCCCCCTTCCACCTGCAGTGAGCAGAAATAAATAAATATTCATCTGTAAGATTCTTCCTGAACTGAGCATGAACTTGCCACCTTTGTATCATAAAGGGAAGGGAAAGAAAAAATGATTGTGCACTTAAAAGCCTGGTGGAGAAGACAGAAGGAACTCTCAGAAGGGGTTCACCCCAAGCTGCCAGCCCCCACCCCCCCAAAGAGATGCTATCTGCCAGCAAGCAGGGAAGATTGAAGGTGAGATAATGACAAGCTGTGGGAGGAGACAATTTGAGAGATCAGTTTCCCTGAGACAGGCTCAGAAGTGAAACCCCTGGGGCTACACTGCTAAGACCTGCAGCATGGGCCCCAAAGTCCGACCTACCTACAGACAGCAGCACTGGATCCCCTCCCCGCAAGCCCCATGCCCTTGTGCATAAGCACCTTACTTATCACGACAATGATCCGACAAGGACTGTGTGTGCATTTAAAGAAGGCCAGGCTTCAAACACAGCCTCAACAAAGCCATGATTTTTAGAATATGATGAGGAATCTTCTTCAACTACATAATTTCCTGTTTCCTCCTTAATCAGCATCTTAAAAGACAGTACTGTATTCCTAAAACAGAATGTTAGAAGCACACAGAATTCCAGGAGAAACAGCACAATCATTGTTAGGAAGTCTTAAAAGATGGAAAGAAAGGGCAGGGGTTGGCCTTTGGGTCTATTTTGACAGGTGCTAGGAGTCAGGAGTCACTTAGGACAAAGTTCACCAGTTGGAAAACTTTCTCTTGTGCTTGAAGACCATCACACAAGGTCTGAAAACTTAATACACCTTGCAGTGAATGTGCTGTGTATATAAGAGCATGGAGGTCAAAGCCACAGGCAAAGCATTTGCCTATAATGACCATTCTTGCCCAGTTTGTCATTTGTCATAACATTACATAACATATATATATTAGAATTTAGTACACACCCAGTAGGGATACAAATCCAAAACTGTGTGGATTCTAATAAAAAAGAAAAGATACTATGAGTGGAGCCACGGCTAAGCTACAGCTAATGTCTGGAATCCTGTCGACATCGCCAATTGTAGTGCTCTTATCCTGTTTGTGACACCAATTGTCTAGCAACTCGACTATGCCAGTTGTTGGACTCTTTTACCTTCCAGTAACCCTGTACTGACTGGGCCAATTGTTGAGCTAGGGCTGGGTCTGGAGCTCACAGACCCCTCAAGCCCATTCACAGACTGCTGTTCACAGACAGAAGGGTTCACAAACCCCTCACATACCAGGCTGGGTCACCCGACCCTTCACACGTAGGTCTATGAGCTAGGTAACTGGCCAAAAGGTCCTCGGAGTCATAAGTTGGGAAGCATGGTTGCGCAGGGCAGGGCAGATGCCTGAAGCAGGCACCCACCCACCTGCTTCACTAAAACTCTCCCTCTCCCTCTCTCTCTCACCCCTCCTCCCCCAAGAACACAAGAATAGCAGCAAAACTAAAAAGATACATTGACACACATGCGCACTAACACCCCCCACACAGACAATTTGCCTACAATGGATGTGCTAAACCACACCCAACAGAACCCGAGGGGAGGGCCCTGACCAAACTAGTCTATTTTCCCAACACTATGACTCAAAAGTAATATTCTAGCAGAGGAAGTAAATTCCCCTAGGAATCACAGGGGCTGGATGGTAGCAAAGGGCTTTTTTAAAAGGCCAAATTTCTCCTTTGCATGTCTCCTAATTTGTGTTTCTGGATTTTTTTCTTACTCCTAAAGTTTAATTAGATAGCACGTGTGCATTTCAAATTTGCTTAGAATGTAAACTTCCAAAGAGCAAGGATGGTTTTATTTTCCCCTCCGTAACTCTTCCTTGCACAAGGACTTTGCTCTGTATTTAGTGAACAATCAGCAATGATCAAGTAAAAATAAAAAACAGTCCAATTCAAGGAAATCCATTCTAGAAGCTCATGTTTCTTCACTTACCTTATTTTATTTTATTTTTCAGATCCTACACTGCAGTGCACTGGAGTGGGGTTTAGAAGCGTTGGAGCAGTGTTATCCTGGGTACTGCAACTTGGTGGAAGGCCTGGAGAAGCTAAGGGAACAGGAGCATTGTGAGTGTCTGTGAGTGGGAGGGAACACTGTGAGATCAGGGCCATCAAAACCAATTGAGCAAGTTTCTCATAGAGTCTTAAATAGCCAAAGTCATAGAAGTAGAGACTAGAATGGTGGTTGCAGGGGTGAGGGCAGAATGGGAAAATGTTGGTCAAAGGGGACAAAGTTTCAGTTATGCAAGAAAAAGTTCTGGAGGCCTAACTGACAGCATGGGGACTATAGTTAACAATACTATATTGTGCAGTGCAATTTTGCAAAGAGGGTAGATATCAAGTATACTCACTGCCCCTCCCCACAAAAAAGGAAAATAACTATGTGAGTTGATGGATGTGTGAATTAGCTTGATCGTGGTGATTATTTCATAATGTATACATATATCAAAACATCAAGTTGTACACCCTAAATATATACAATCCCTATCTATCAATTATACCTTGATAAAGTTGGAAAAAATCAACTGAGCAAAATTCTGTACAATTTTCCCCGCAGCCCACTCTGCCTTGAGCACATCAAAAGCTCTGGTAAGGCACTGCCTAACCAACCCCAGGTGTTAACCAACTGCATGAAGTCACGTGCCTGATTTAAACTTGCAAAAAAAGAGGAACTTTTCTTTGGCTTACAAATTAGAGAAGAACATCTGTGTTTACAAAAATGACTCAAACTAATTAATTCATAGCTATTACTTGGAAACACTCAAAGGGGAAAGGTCTATGTTTGTATTTTAAAAATAGAAAACACAGCAAAATATTTAGAATGCCAATCCAAAACTTCATTAAACCAATATTAGTGAATATTTCAGCAAGATTGTGTGATATGTCTTAAAGAAATTGGCATTAGGAGCTTTTTTCCACATTCAGTATTAAACATAAAAATAGTACATCAAAGCAATAAATAGTAGAAAATCATTCTGAGTTGAATTTTATTTCATATTTATGTGAAATAAATGAAGCATGATGTGACAATCCAATGCTATTAATTGTAGAATTTGAAAAAAATCAACCTTGGTAGAAAGACTCTTGAGTATTTAAAAGGGACTGCTAACAGGTGAATATGTCATAGACCTTGTGTTTGGATTTTAAACGTTCCAAGGTTACTTACTTAAATCCCATCCATTATTAAACTAGCCTTGAAATTAGAAATGTAAATATTCTTTTAGGATTGTGGTTCCAGGGCTAAGGCTAATGTCTGGAATCCTGTTGACATCAACAATTGTAGCGCTCATTATCAATTAGTGTGCATGACGCCAATTGTAAAGCTAGGCAACCGTGCCAGTTGTCGGGCTCTTTTACCTGTGAGTAATCCTGCACTGACTGGGCTGATTCTTGAGCTAGGGCTGGGTCTGGAGCTCACAGACCCCTCGAGCCCATTCACAGACTGGGTCACAAACCCTTCATACACCAGGCTGGGTCACCAGACCCCTTCATGCAGGTCTATGAGCTAGGTAACTGGCCAAAAGGTCCTTGGAAACACAGGTTGGAAAGCATGGATGCGCGGGGCAGATGCCCAAGGCAGACACCTGCCCACCTGCTTCACTAAAACTCCTCTCTCTACTCTCTCTCACTCTTGCTCTCACTCTTGCTCTCTCACTCTCTCGCTCACTTGCTCTCTCTCCCTCTCTCTGAAGAACACAAGAATAGCAACAAAACTAAAAAGTCACATTGGTGCACATGCACACTAACTACACACACACACACACACACGCACAATTTGCTTACAATGGATGTGCTAAACCACACCCAATGGGACCCGAGGCGAGGGCCCTGACCAAACTATTCTATTTTCCCAACAATCTACCCCTTCAGGGTCCTCACCGTACAATCTACGTGTTCAGAATCTTCTGCGATGTTCCTTTAGTGAGGATAAATGACCCTTACATTTACATATTACACATTCTATCCCAGTCCCAAAAGTCTTTAGCTTGTTCCAGCAACAACTCAAAAGTCCAAAATACAAAGTCTCCTCTGAGACCAAAAGCAAAAGTCCTTCCAGCCGTGAACCTGTAAAGAGTCAAAAACAAGTTTATCTACTTCCAAGATACAGAGGGAAAGACATTGGGTACACATTCCCGTTCCAGAAGGGAGGAATAGAAAGGAAAAACAGGCCCCAAGCAAATCTAAAGCCCAAACAGGGCAAACGTTAAGCACACTGGAGCACCTGGACCCCTAAAGCATTGAGCAACCTCGCTCCTACAGCTCTGCCAAGTGCAGACCATTGAGCTGCCTGGTGCCTGCAGCTTTTCCAAGCCAGTACTGCACATTGCCAGCAGCCCAACGGTTCTGGGCTCCTAGTGGCAGTCCTGCCATCCTGGCTCCATGAGGGGGCTCCAACCCCACTTTTCTGCTCCACGTTGCTCTGTAGATGATCTCCACAGTGGCTCCACCCCTGCAGCAAGTCTCTGCCTGCGTCCCCCAGCTTATTCATACGTCTTCCAAAATCTACGTGGAGGCTGCCACGCTTCCACTGCTCTCACATACTGCTGGCCTGCAAACTTAACACAATGTGAATGCCACCAAGGTTTTTGGCTTTTTTTTTCTTCAGAGGTGCTGAAAGAGGATTACTCCAGCCAGAGCAGCTGGGATGCAGGGAGCAGTTTGCTGAGGGCAATGACACCTCAGGTATGCCCTCCAGGACACACTCACTCCTTCTAGGATGGGAGGGGTGCTTTCCCAAACCTCTCAGGGCCTGTGATGGGTGGGGCACCCATCTAGACTTCTCAAATGCATTTAGGGCTTTTTTCCCCATTGTCTTGGCTCTTAGCATCTGGCTGCCTCACTGCCAAGATAATGTCTTTAGCAAACAGTTTATCTGCTTCATCCTTGTGTTTTTCTCCTGCTCTTCGCTTTTCTACCAAATGGCCAGGCTGCAAATTTTCCAAATCTTTATGCTCTGCTTCCCTTTCACATTCTGGCTTCTGAATTACTTCAATCAGCTCGGCTTACACCTGCTATTCACTCAGTCTCAGGCAGTTCAGCAGCGTTCACCCACAGTTCAAACAGCTGCATTTTCCCAGTCTATCAAGGAGTGGCTGCCCTGCCCCTGTGCACATCCGCAGCCACTGCCTCAGAGACTAACTTTTCCACCTTTTCACCGGGTGAAAACACTTGAAATTCTGCAAGGGCACCCATCCTTGGGTCACCTGCCCATCTGCATGTGACGCTCTTTTCTCGGGTTTTACAGCACCTGGCCAGCCATTGGGTTTAAGTGGCACCCTCCAAGCCTTTGGCCTTCAGACAAATGCAACATGCATTTACTACATAGTCTCTAGAGCACATTACACCATCCACCCCTAGGTCTCATAGCTGCAGCCTCCAGGGGCTCTCCCTGTTTCTCCTGCTTTACTGTCTCAATTTCTCATGCACAACAGGTCATGCCTGGAGATGCATGGTTTTCCCCAACTCACCACTGGGTTGGTCTTCCCTGGTGTGAGAGGCATGAGTGGCCAGTTGCTGCACATCTTCCTCCAGGACATTTATCTGTACTTCCAATGACTCTGCTTTCTGCCACAAATCTTGATCAGTTTGCAGCATAGTGAGCAATAGCCAGGCTCCAGTCAGCAGAAAAGTGGCCACCAGGCACCACATGCTCAAGGACAGCCACATTTCCTCCCTTTCCCAAGGGGTTTTGCGTTGTAGTACCTGGTCTATGCTGCCTTGCAGTACACTGTGCAGCAACCAGATCCTGGTCAAAAGGAAAGTGGCCATAGGGCACAGCATATTCACATGTAGCCACATTTCCTCATTCTTCCAAGGGCTTTTATCTCCTGTAACTGCTCAGAATCCTGTTGCAGACTATACCAATTGTGGTGCTCTGTGGGGGCTAATGTCTGGAATCCTGTCAACATCATCAATTGTGGAGCCATAGCCAATGTCTGGAACCCTGCTCTCTGCGCTAGTTGTAAAGCTACTCGACCATGCTAGTTGTCTGGCTCTTTTACCTGCTGGTAATCCTGCACTGACTGGGCCAATTGTTGAGCTAGGGCTGGGTCTGGAGCTCCCAGACCCCTCAAGCCCATTCACAGACTGGGTCACAAACCCTTTGTACACCAGGCTGGGTCACCAGACCGCTTCACACAGGTCTATGAGTTAGGTAACTGGCCAAAAGGTCCTTGGAGCCATAGGTTGGAAAGCATGGCCATGCAGGGCAGATGCCCAGGGCAGATGCCTGCCTGCCTGCTTCACTAAAACTCCTCTCTCTCTCTCCCTCTCTCTGAAGAACACAAGAATAGCAACAAAACTAAAAAGACACATTGGTGCGCATTCACACTAACTACACACACACACACACACACACACACACACACACACACACACACACACACACAATTTGCTTACAATGGATGTGCTGAACCACACCCAACAGGACCTGAGATGAGGGCCCTAGCCAAACTATTCTATTTTCCCAACAAGGATGGTCATCTATTCCTGGGAAGCATTACAGAATTGTTATTTCCAAAATATTTCCTAGTTCATGGTACACTATAGAATTTTTTAAGAACAAAGAATTATTCTCAATTCAGATTGGACTAAGCTGCACCAACTGAACTCCAGCATTATTTCATAAATTCTGTATTCAGTGGGGAAGATGGAACAAAATAATTAGGAGATGGGGCCCAGAGACCTTCTGGAAAAGATATTCTTGCTGTGTTCCACAGCATATTATTCCAATTTGTTTTTCTATTTTTTTGCCATCCTTTCCACCTACTCTTCATGCCAGCAAGTAGATGATCTTGGAGAATAAGAATAGTGTATAGTCACCAGTTCATTTACTGGGGGTTGCTCTCCAGGTACCACAAAGCTGACCACTCAGGGATTTCCATCAAAGTTTTTGCAACCTGCTAAGAGCAGTTGCCCACAAGAACTACCAATTGTGCTTCATTTTACATACCACGAATAATAGGACATATCGCACCATGACTTGTTTACACTGAGACTACTCTGTATTGAATCAGACACTGTTAACTACTTCCAAGTTCTGATTTCTGTGTCCTGCACATAGCTATTTAGGCTTATATAGTTCAATGAAAATGTTCCCTTCCTGGACAGACTAGCCCAAGGTGGCACTATGTGCAATGTTACCAGAGTATAAAAACATGGCTTTGGCTTTCTTTTTTAATGACTAGTTTGAAATGCAGGCAATTCACTAATTTAACATTTATTGAATGCCTACTATGCAGCAGGCCATGAGCTAAGCTCTGGGGATTTTTAAAAAGCAATGCCTGGTAGCTGCAGTTTCTGACATATATCACATTTTGTGTTTTGTGCAAATTCATAATCCAGCTGGAAAATAGACACCCAAACAGGTAAGTGTGTCAGTGATGGTGGTGTGGAGGAATGCCCACTAAGAGCCCAGAGAAGGGAAAGACATGAGGACTGGGCCTTTGTAGCACTTACACACGAATCTTTTTGTGGACATGTTTTCATTTCTTTCAGATAATACATAGGAGTAAAACAGCTGGGTCAAAGGTTCATTTTATTAGAAACTGCCAGACTGTTTTCCACGAGGCAGCACCATGTCCCATTCCCACCAGCAGTGTGAGCTCCAGTTGCTTCATATCGTCACCAACACTTGATATAGTCAGACTTTTTATCTTGACCCATTCTCATGCATGTAGTGGTATCTTATTGTGGTTTTAATTTACATTTTTCTAATAACTAATTATGTTGAACATCTTTTCACATGCTCATTGCTCATTTGGATATCCTGTTTTGTAAAGTGCCTGTTTAAATCTTTTTTCCATTAAAAAAATTCTTTTTGCCTTCTTTTTTTGATTTGGAGAAATTCTTTACTTATTCTGGTTACAAATCCCTTGTTGAATATATATATATTGCAAAATGTCTTCTCCGACAAATTTTGTACTTGGTAAGGTAACTTTAAGATTGCATTTGGGCAAGAATTGTTCATAAGGCTAGAATAAATTCCATAGATTTTGCTTTACTGACTGCTCAACATGCCTATGAAGCCCACAAATGAAATGAAAGTGTTGGAGTGAGCAGAACTGAAGCCATGTTGGGACCTAAAGCTGTCTGGGCTGCAGAGAGGGGGGAGGATTTTTAAAAGGGCAGTTTTTTTCTCTCCACTCTTGCTTCCCATCCCCTGACTTTCTTATCTCACTCGCTAAGTAGGAAAACAAGGCTGAGAAGCTAATTACTTCTTTGCCAAGCTAACAGTTCTTTCTTTGAGATTTGTAGAGTTTTGAGAAATGATCAAGGCCAAATGACTGAAGCTGACCTTGGGCACCAGCCAAGTACATCTGCACAAATCAAAATCTTGCAGGGTCCTGAGATAACAGCGAAGATGAGAACAGAAACCAGATGAGGCCTTAGCGAGACCCTGTACCTGACCCATAGACACGGACCCCTCGTAACTCACGTCTCCTGCTCTCCTGCTTTCACCTCCCACATTCCATTCCCTCAACCCTTCCTTTAAAAACCCCTCAGTAAATGTAAATCTTTGAGATGGGACAGCCTTCCATCTCCTTCAGCTGAATACATCTGCTTTTCTAACACCAACTGTTTGACTTCTGAGCTTTTTTCTTTCCTTTTCAAAGGGGCAGGCAGCCAGACCTGAGTCCAGTAACAGAAGTCTGATGTGTGATAATACATTGAGCTTTAATCATGTGTTTGGTGGCTATTCAGTCACGTACATAGTAAGTGTTAAATACGCATTTGTTGAATAAACTAGTAATTGAAAAGGAAATAAAGGTGCTTTTTTAAAGAGAAATTTACTTAAAACTAAGCCTGCTAAATGGAAAAGTATCATCACAGCAGAAATCTTGTTGAAATTATTTTTCAATTAAATCATTCATTTGTTCAATAAATATTTGAGGGCCTACTAAGTGAAAGATACTTTTCTTAAAATCTGTTGAGGATATAAAGAAAACTAAAAGCAATGCTTTTCTTTGAATAGCAACTCATATTCATAAAATGCCCTCAGAAATTGTATTTGAGTTTGAAAACTAGCTTCTCAAATTCAGCATTGCTTATTCATTAAATTAAAAAAAAAATGTATTATATGCCTATTATGTGCCACAGTAAAAATTTTGGAACAAGGTAGACAGTAAGTAATAAATATGTGAATGACGGAATTGCACTAAAACCATAATCTCTCATTCCTGTAACAGTGTTAACCACCTGCCTCCATGATGCTTTGACCTTTGGACAAACTTCTTCATTTGCTTTAATTTTACTTATTTTTTAAGTAAGTCATGCCTTCATATGGTTTGGAAATCAAAATGGCATGAAAAGTATATATCGAGCAACCTTACTATTATCTGTGGGTTGGTCTGTGCCATCCTCCACTCCATTATCTCATTCCTTTTATTAGTGTCTTGCAGTATCCTTCTAATGTTTCTTCATGGAAATATGCACGAATACAAATACATGTTGACGTCCCCCTCATACTTACGTAAGAGTTAATAGGTTACATACTGCTACTTAAGTGGGTTAAAGGTGGCTCCGGGATATTGGCCCCCACGTTCTTTACTTCTTCACAGCAGCCTAGGACCATTAGCTCAAAGCCCAACAGTTCAAAACTCAAATTCTTACACATCTGATTACTTTAAATATAGCCCAAGTAAGGATATTTTTAGCTATTTAGAGCCTGTGTGCTTTACATATCCCATGAAGTTGCACCCAACACCTTCCAGCCACGGCATATGACAAACCCTGGGGATACAAAAGACACCAAGCCACTGCTGCCTACTGGAGCTCTCTGGCCCAGACACTCCCCGGGTTGCTGCTGGGCCTCACCACCTAGATGCAGGAGCCCCCTCTCCAATTTCCCTCTCTCCCGGAGTGCTTTTGCTTTCTTCCCCTCCTGGGTAGTGGCCCCATGCTGCTCTCTCTGGAAGCTCTCCTGCTGAGAGAGACTTCTCTCATGCAACCTGTCCAAGTGCCTCCCAAAGAATATCACTTGTGCTACTTAGTTCGATTTCATGGCCTTGTCTTTTCCTCGATCAGTTCTGAAATCCTCAGTCTCATCCACACACACTCTGTCTTTTCATCTTGCTTTTTATTTTATTTTATTTTATTTTTTGGTAAACTTATATTCTGGACAAATCACCTTCCTTTCTTTATACAGCTGCATATGACTCCACTGTGCAGATGTACAAAGTGTTATTTAGCCAGTCCGTATTGATGGACACTCGGACCGTTTCCAGTCTTTTGCTATTATAATAATACTGCAATGAATAACCTTGTACATTCATCATTTTGTTTATTTGCAGCCAGATCAATAGGATAAATTCCTAGAAATTGGATTGCTGGGTCAAAGGATAAACACATATGTATTTTTGAAAAGCATTGCCACATTGCTGCTTTTAGCAACCGCCCATGAGAGGCTCTGTTTTCCTGTAGCCTCACCATTTACCAATCTGTTAGGTAAAAATTAACAAACTTCTAATCTTGCACTTCTCACATAGTAACTATTGCTAACGTAATATTTACTAACATGTCTGTCTCTGCCACTGGATCATGACACCCTTCGAGTTTGGGGCCTTTGATTTTCTTAAGAAAATTTATTATACATGTATGTGGGGTACAAAGTTGATTTTCAATAGTTGTGTACAATGTGTGATGATTAGATCAAGATAGTTAAGTCATCATTCCAATACATAATCATTCTTTGTGTCCATTAACCAATTTCTTGTCTTTGTATCCTGTTGCTCAGCTAGCATAGTTCCCCGGACAGAATAGCTTCCACCACTCCCCTTCTCCCCAAAAAACATATTTACTGAGTTGAATCAATCACCACTGCAGCCTAGAGAGGCCCCCTCAGGCCTTCCCATTGTGGCGTGTGCTGTCTGCCTTCCAGCTGACAGTCGGTGGATTTGCTCAGGAGGCTGGGCACTTGGCCCGCCCACAGGGACAGAAGAAGCGCGGAGAGTCAGTGCGCCACCCCCACCCCCAGCAGCCCTCAACCAACGCCTGGAGGGAGCCAGTGTTTAAATAACACAGCAAGCTCTTTCCCTTGGGGGCATAGCTCTGAGGATCGTGTAGGTCTACACTGAGAGTTCCTCCTGGGACGAAGTGCCTGTTGCCTCGCAGTGGGAAGTGGGTAAAATGCATCCTTAATTGGCTTCCTTTCCTTCCCTTCTGTGCTCACTTCCCCACTCCATTATTGGCGTTTCTTTGCCTCACATCCCCAATAAACAACTTGCATTTTCTCAGGGTCTTTTTATAGGGGAACTGAAACAAAGACAGTAGCCTTCTTTTTCAAATGAAGAAAGTTAGATGCTGAGAAAATAAGCACGAATGGCACAGCCCCTGGCACAACTCGTGAGTGATGAAGCTACATCCTCTGGTGCCTAGAAATGTGCTCTATTAATAAATGCAGTTTGTCTTCATGTTTGATAAAAACAAGAGACATGAAAGAACTGAGATATAAAAGAACAGCACAGGAAGAAGAAATACATACGAGTATATATACATATGTATGTGGGTGTATGTATGTATATAAATCAGTGATTACACAAAGCTATATAAAATAAGTGATAAGTGAAACAGCTCTTACCTACAGTGCATACTATGTGCCAAGCACTATTTTAAGCACTTTTTGTGCATTGATTCATTTAACAAAAAATCTTATAAGGTAGGGGCCTTATTATCATCATCTCTGGTTCACAGATGAAGAAAATAAGACACCAAGAGTTTAAGTAACTTGCCAAAGGTCACACTTGCCAAGACGTGACTCCTGGGTTTGTGCTTATAACCATTAAACAACACTGCATGTGGGGAAGTGTCAGAGAAGTTCTAGAAGTGACAGATGACTGTTAGCTCTTGGCAACAGGGGTTTTGAAAAGAGAACATGGGATTATGACTAATCAAGGAATAATTCTTCCTAGAGCCATCAAAGAACTCATTCGTGTCAGCTAGGATATTTTCCAGGGCAGAAACTAAATACCCAACTAAAAATGACTTAAACAACAGGGGTTTACTAATAAATCTCACATAATAAGAGGTCTGGAGGCAGAAGGTTCCAAACTTGGTTAGTTCAGCAGCTAAATGACATCAAAGCAGCAGCAACTCACATCTTCATTCTTTATTTTCCATCCAATTCCATCCTCTCTGTAGTTCTCCTGGTTCTCTCTTAAAATCCTGGGATTGCTGCCCTCAGCTCCATGTAGCAAGTGTCATCAGAAAGGGAGGAAGGAAATTTGTCCCAGAATCCCCTAGCAGTTATCTCCTTCAGTCTCATTGGCCAGGATTGGGTCACGTGCTCTAGACACAGGGGAAACTGGGAAAGTGAGTCCCTGGCATTCTCTGTCTCCATCTGGAATGCAGGTTCTGCTGGAAACCAAAAAGTGGAAGGAGACTGGCAGTGGGAAGGCAACTAATAGTGATGCCACAAAGCTTAAATCCCATGCTGAAGCCTTCTTCTCTGGCTGTGCTGGAGTTTAGAAAAGCCAGAATCCAACTGCTTTGCAAAGACAGTCATGAAAAATCATTCAAGGTGGTGCTCGGAATCCAGCCAGAGATGACACCATCTGATGATGTCATATTGCAGGGTAGTATGCAAGACAGGTCAGAAACCAGGACCTGAAGCAGTCAGTCCTACTCTGAACAGGGAGACACCACATTGACCATATTTAGGAGGCCTCAGAGACTGGTTACCAAGTCCAAACCAGAGCCAGTAGAAGAAGTGGGATTGCTGGGCTCAGACAACCCATGGATATTTGGTGAGTGCTTATGCTACTTAAGGCAGTATATTGGGCATTTCCAGGAAGGTGGATACCAAGATATCATTAATAGTCAACATGAACAGAACACTCACTATCTGCCAGCCTGTTTAAAGCAATTACATTGTTCTAAACACTTTAAATGTACATTTAATCCTCACAGTAACCCTACGAGCTGGGTTATATTTATTATCCCATTTACTAATATGGAAACTGAGACCAAGAAGGAAACTAAGAAATGGAGAGTTTAAGTAATCTTGAGATTGTTACTCAAATATTTTTTGAATAATTATATAAAGTAAAATCTCAATTAAGAATTGAAGATAGTGCCTGTGAACTCTTTTTCAAAAAAACTGAGTATCATAAATATTATATGGTACTATAAAGATCAGGGCACACATTTGAATTGATTTTTTAAGAGAGAGTGAGTCTCAGTCCAAATCAGGGAGGCAAAGAAGTCAGCACCTAGGGTGACAGATACAACACACAGGGTTCTCCTAGTTTCCATGTCCAATATGGGGAACTACAAAAACAGAGCCAGTTCCCTGGGTAGAGAGAACCTGGAAGATCATTATATGCAAGGGAACTGTTTCACCTGATTCAGGGAGCCAGAACCATAGCCAGAAGGCCAGAGAGTCCTTCAAAACGTTCAAGAGTCTGCCAAAGCCTGCTACCTGGTCTCCAAGGACAATTCCCAGAATTCTAAGTTGACAGAACATGAAGATCCAAAGCAGCTTCCAGAGATGCTGAGAGGCCTCAGCCCTTTAATTTACAGCTGTGGATGCATTCAGAATGGAAGTACTACATAGTCTCTCCCAGCAGTGCTTAAATGTTTCCTCCTACTTCAGGGCAACCAATTCCTTCCAGTTTGCCTAGGAACTTCCCCATTTTTGCTACTGGGTCAATCCTCATCCCTGGGCAAACTGGACTGATTGGTCATCCTACAAATGATAGACACACCCAATCTAGATTGTCCCAACAACCCAATTGATAGATAATGGAAAATGAAAAGTTAAAGAGAGAGAGATTTGAGAGAGGGAGTTTTCCTTGCGTAATAAATTCTTATAACAAAACCACTGAAGTCAGAATAAAAGAGTTTCTATAAATGTTGGGTTGTCTTGGAATCAGGAGATTCTCTGCTAATTGGTGTTACAGTACTGAGCTCTCCAAAATGGTAGCCACTAGCTATAGGCGGCTACTGAGCACTTGAAATATGCAAGTCCAAATTAAATATGCTGGGGAAAAAAAATCAAGTGTGAAATAGCCACTGATTTTGAAGATGTATTACAAAAAAAAGTAAAATCTTTCATTATTATGTTTTATGTTGATTACATTTTGAAATGATAATGTTCTGGATATATTGGGGTAAATGAAAGATATTATTAAATGAATTTCATCTGTTTAATGTGGCTATTAAAAAATTAAAATTACATGTATCGTTCACTTTATATTTCTGTGAGCACTCCTAAAATGATAATTCTAGAGAGAATGTCTCTGTAAAGAGGGATTCTCTTTGTTTGATATTGTTTACAAAACCAAGTTAAACATTAATTAGTTAAAACTACGCAAACTGTGAGGGAACCTCATTTGTCTTGGAGGCGTTGCCTTGGAGCTGTTTAAGGCAGAAATGCTGCCCAAAACACACTCATGCTTTCTTGTGACCAGTGGCTCTAGGCCAAGCTACAATAGATGTAAAAATAACTCTGATGAGTTCATTGTTCTGAACATAAAGCCAAATGGGCTGTTGGCTTTTTTTTTGTATAGTTTGAATCTTTTATGACAGGGAGATACAAAACACATTTTTAAAAACAGTAACCAACGCAACCCAAGTCATTATTTTAAACTTTTGGGTATTGAGCAAATTTGGCTATCCAAAGATGGTAACGAATTGTATAAATTTTATATTTTAAAAGTTCTTTACAGTTTTTCTTTAGTTTTTTTCTATTTGAAAGGGTCAAAACATTCATGGAAAAATTGGTACTTTTAGTCACATTTTCCAGGAACTTTTTGAAGCACCCTCATATATCCCCATGAAGCAATTGGAGCTGCTATTTTGTGCACATTTTGCAGATGAGAAGCTGTCCCGGGTCTTCTTAATCCTGTTTAGTATTCTTTTGGCTATACTCAGTGTAACGGAACCAGATCCTGCCCACTCATGAGAGCTGATTGTGCATGTATCTTCACAGCTCAGCAGTCACGTAGCATTGGTAGTTTGAAATCAGCCATGGTGTGAGCATTTATACCATGGAAATCAGCAAAGGGTACAGGTCAGGTTTGTTTATTTTGGTGCTTGCTTTTTTCTGGAGAGCTGGCTATTAAACATTTAATAGTTATTAAATATTTATCTCCAAAAATGAGAAAACTTTTGCATTAAAAGACATGTTTTAGAAAACACGAGCAGAAACAAATTCTCTGAGTTCAGGTATTTAATTCCGTAGAGATAAGATTCTTTTAAAACAAAAGATCCATGCTACCTTCAGTTTGTATGTTTCCAGAAGATGCAAGATGATGCTACTACTTTAGTTTGACAAGGCAAGGCCAAAATCATTTAAATCAGAGCCAGCAGCGAGCACTCCTGCAGAAAACATGGAAATCACCCTCCCCACTCCAACACAAGTGTATGCTTCTGTTTTTCTGTCATTTCTCTCTCCTTCTATTCTCTCTCTCTTTCTGATTATCTTTTTCTGTCTTTGTGTGTGTGTCTCTACCACACATGCCCAAAGACACATGCCATTTTTACTACATAGGTTACTATATGTTGGTAAAATAGAATAACTTAATCAGGCCCCCTTGCCTTAGGGATGGTTGGGGGTGGTGTGGCGCATTCTTTGTAAATACGTTGTGTGGGTGGCATTAGTGCGCATGTGCAGCACCGCGACTGGCTGGCGTTGACTGCCTCAGACATCCACTGTACATGGCCATGCTCTCCAACCTGTGGCTTCCAAGGACCATTTTGCTGGTTACCTAGCTCATGGACCTGCATGTGAAGGGTTTGTGACTAAGTCTGGAGAATGGGCTTGAGGGGTCTGTGAGCACCAGACCCAGCCTTAGCTCACAATTGGCCCAGTCGGCAGGATTACGGGCAGGTAGAAGAGCTCAACACAATGGCAGAGAGCTAGAAATTCAAGAAACCAAATAATACGAGTGCAATGTCATCATCCAGAGAAATGTGGGATAATATGCTTCATTTTCTTCTGTGGAGAAACAATCAAGTGCTAAATTTACTGGGGAGGGAAAAATCTTTGAAACTGGAGAGGAAAGGGGATATTAGATGTAAAAATCTATATATACCTAAAATGTAATCGCTTCAATCATCTGTGGTCGTCTTAAGTCAAATCAAGCCCAGTTTTTTCTCAATTACCTCATTATTTCCCAACAAGAGAGCCAGATTAGATAATCACATATGAATTTCAGATTGCGCTTGTTAACTCAAGTTTGCCATTAGCAGTCACTTGAAAAGAGCTGCTCTAAGACAAACTATTCCAAATGGGTGCTTTCAGGGGTCATTTTTTTTTTTAACTCATCCCTTCCCTCTCCACACATGAATGGACTAAGCAAAATGTTTACCAGATGGCTCTAACTCTGAAACTTGGTTAATTCTCCTCAAGTTCACATATTAGAGAACTTGGAAATCAGTTGGTGCTGAAAAATGAATCAAGAACCAGAGATCCCGAACTATGGGCCGTCTGTCCCCGGGTCTATCAAATATCAGTCCATCAGGTCTCCAACTTTAGACCATAAAAGCATGGCTGAATGTGTGTTATTACAATACATTTATTTTTTTTTTTAAAAAAGCTAACATTGAAAAATTAGGAGGTTTTTAATAAAAATACAGGTTTCTGGGTTTTCTTTAGTAATCAGAAGCTGTCACCATGGGCAGACTTTCCCTCAGAGCAACAGTAGGTAGAGTTTCATTTATGTTACTTGCTTGCCCTGGAGACATTTGAGTTTGCAGTCTGTCAAAGAACCAAAAAATGCATCTTAGCACCCTAAAATGAGAAGAAGTAAAGGAATAAGTTACATCATGTGGCTTTTTGAATTCTCAAGACCTTCTTAATTCAGTGGCTCTTTTTCCCCGTGAAGTTCTCAGGACTTAGGGGGCTGCTCTAACATAGCCACCATCGCGAAATACTGTTATGGGTCCACAGTCCCCATCAACCCTTCTGGAATCAAAAGGTTATGCCAACCAAAAGCTTTCTCATCACTCTTTTGGTGACAAACTTGACATGAACTGATGGGAGGCTGTTTCTTGTCTCTATTTTTCCCACTTAGTGTAAACATTCGTGGATGTAGCTGCAGAAGTATTAACGCGTTTGACCCTATGGTGTTGGCCCTGACCCAGCTGGTGGTGTTTGGTAATATACAACATAGGCATCACATTATCTGTCAAATATCCTTAAAATCTTGCACTGTGAGCATATCTAGCCCTGAAGGTTTGAGACAGGGGCTTTGGGATCTGTATAATATAAAGAACTTGGAACGGTGCCATCACTCAAGAAATACTAGATAAGCATTTGCTATTAAGACTAATAGAATAACACCATTCCCAGTCTTTAAGAAGTTCAGGAGTGGGGGATATGAGCCAGAAATGTAAAAATTAAAATACTGTGCGCTAAGGCACTGGGAACAAAGTGCAGAGAGCATGGCCCTGCTAACTCGCCTCAGAACTCTGGAGTCTGTGTTCAGAAGAGGTAGACAGAATCTGCACAAGAAAGTCCAGCTTCCTTCCAAGTTTGTAGACAGAGGCACACAGGAGAGGCAGCATCCCCTGAAGATAGTGTTGGGAGCTGAAGCTCCATCCGTCTGCTGCCACAGGGAACATTTGCCATGCTTTGTTCAGAAGGACTTTGTGAAGGCGAGCTGTCCTCTATGGGACACTGGGTGTGGTCTCTGACTTGGGCCTCCTCCCTTCTTTTTTTGTGCTGTGCTTGAAGGGGGTGCCCTGAGGCAATCTGTGAACCTTCAAAAATCAAACCTCCCCCAAAACCCAGCATCTACCCACCCAAACACAAAACTAGAGGGCCTAGAGCTGCCCTTGGTCTGTCTCCAAGTTCTGCAAGGGATGCTTTGCAGTTAAAAGAGGGGAAGGGGAGGAATAGATAAAAAAGAGGCAATTTCTAAGAGGCAGCAGTATGCAGCTATGTTACTCTTCATCAGCTAAACCTCCTCTGGAGAGGTGTATCTAAGTGCACAATTGTTTCTAAGCTCAGCAAAGCCTCATTATTTGTCTTCCTAGCAGTTTCATTAGGAAGTCACCTCCCGTTGAGGCCTCCTGTAAGGTAAATGCCACCTTACAGGGCCTGGGTCCAACTAAGCTTCTCCCAGGGGATTTATAAACATTATCAGGAATTTATAAACATGAACTCTTTCTGGTCAGTAGTGGCTGGCACCTTTGAGTGTTCTGCCATGTATGAGATAGCTGTTACTGAACCAAGAAAGGTCTGTCATCTGCTGCCCAAATGTCTACGAAGTCTCTCACACCAAAGTTTGCAGTGCTAAAGATTGGCATTTATTTGGATGGCCATTCAAAGGAACAAGATGGCAGCCAAAGGGACCTCATGCTCCTCAACCACTTAAAATCACAAGCATTTACAGAGTAAAATCATGAGTGGGGGTCCCAGGAGTCATGTGGGAATCTGATTGGTCAGCAGTGAGGTCAGTGTAATTCTTTCTGACATCTGACCAAGGTCTTCAGTGGCTCCTTTGAGTGTGGAGGTGTACAGACTTAAAAGCAGGCTTATAGTTGGCTGTTATCTGCAAAGACAACTTGAGGAGAGGGGATACAGGTGTTTTCTTAAGGCATAAGGCATTCATTTAAGGAGCAAACATCCTGACCTTCAAATTAAGTTTCAGTCTAAGGAAGTATGTGTTTAATCAACTACTCATATCCTGTTATTAATCAACATTTATTGCTACTCTTAGGAATCCAGCCCCTCCTGCTTGGTTAACAGATTTTCTTCTGCTAGTTTCCCTTTCCGCAGCCGAGGCCTACCTGACTGGGGGTAGCTAGGGGGAAACGGGATCTGTCCCCTGGTTTCATAGCCACTTCATGAACAGAAAAGAGGTACCGATGCCCCTTTCTGACAGTGGCATTGGAAGAACAGCTGCACTCCCTTAGTTCTTATCAGCAGCCTTCTTCCTACACTGCAGTTGTCTTCTGCCAGCCTTGCAAGGTGTAGGGACCTGCTATATTAAAAGGAAAAGATTTACGGTACAAACTATTGTTAAGGAGAATTACCTAAAACTTGTGGGAAAAACAGAATGGTTATTGCATGTCCTTTCAAAATCATCCTAGAGTATTGTCTAATAAGCTCCCCCTAAGGGTCAGCCAATGCTCTAGAGCAAAGTAACTTTGGTTTCCATACTACCCACTATTGATCAGGATCTGTTAAGGAAAATGGTGAAAGACTTGAAATGGGCAGAGAAAGATTTCTAGATGGACTGTCTAGCATATTCTTCCACGCTATTTGTGCCTTTCATTGTTATGAATCTGTACATTGTAGAAAACTAGTCATAGTACAAATTATGCTTGTTCATGGAAATGCAAATAAATTTGTCCAGACATTAAAAGTGATCATTGCCCTATGGACATTGACCTGTTTTGCCTCTGTTTATAAATCCATATTAGTATTCCTGGTTGTATATATATGTTTCTGTTCTTTGAATTATCCTTTGAACTTCTTGTGACAACTTACTTATTTTACCTTTAAAAAATTTTGTTCTTTAACAAACCTAGAGATTTTGTAAAGTTAAATATTAATTTGTAAAAGATTGACAAGATGCAAATATGATTTCCGTCAGGTAGAAACAATAACCCCAAAGGTTACAGTTTTATTCCCCTGTGGGAATTAGTTAATTAACCAATTTTGTATCTTAATTTGCAATCTTGTTCTAGTATTCTTTTTTAGATGAATATATTCATTCATTCATTCATTCACCAGTTCCTTTTATTCTTGAATTCTTGAACCTGCTGGTTTCCTATTTAGTGAATTAAATACATCTTTGACACATGCTTACTAAATATTTGTGTGAGACCATGTTTTTAACTTTTTTAAAAATTATACTGACACTGTATAGCACTTGGCAAGCAATTCTAAGGGTAAGTTAAAAAGAAACCAAATAAACAACTACTACTTTGAAGCCTAATCCTAGTATTTCACTCCAGAGACAGCACAGTTTTATTCAAGCTCCCCCTTAAAAAGGCATAATTGGCTATTAAGCAAAGGTCTCTGGATGGTTTGGGATGAGACAATAAGATAAAATACTCAGGGTGTTGGAAGGTTGGGATGCCTATAAGCTGGAGAAGAAAAAGAAAGTCATCTAGAAAGTCTGGAAAGGGAGCCCAGAAGCATGGCAGGAGGCTGGAGGTGGAAAAAAGCACCGGCCAATGGTAGCTCATTGGTGCCAAGTAGAGGGAAGGAGTTTAAAGCATAAGGTGGTCTAATATTCTATTTTAACTTGTTTGCTATACTGGTCTGTGACATAACCAGCACACACACACACACACGCATGCGCGCGCACACACACACACACACACACACAGAGCCATTGCCCACAACCTTCAGTAAAGTCTGCTAGAAACAGAACCTTGAGTTAGGAGCACTTGGATGGAAGGGTGCAACCAGTTCAGAAATGAGTAGACATGAATGAGGTGAGCAGCAGAGAGAGGTCAAGGATTCAGCAGAAGTATTAAGAAGGAGGGATGCTGAGCTTCCAAAATTGTGTGAAAATTTTTATTTCAGTCTTATAAAGCAAGCAAATAGCACCATTCAAAACCAAATGCCACCATGTGTGTGAGAACTTTAATATTTCTACCCCACTGCACTGAGAACCAAACCCTCCCTCCTTGGTTTGTTGAAAGCACTTTAAACATATTTAACTCCAACACTAACCTACATCACAAATATTTGTTATATATGTGCTTATACGAAGGTACTTCAAAAAGTTTGTGGAAAAATAGAATTAAAAGATAATATGAATCTTTCTATGAACTTTTTGAAGTGCCCTTGTACATGTGTGCACGTGTGTGTGTGTGTTTGTGTATGTGTGTGTGTGTTCTATATTTTTTTCTTTTCCTGGACTAGGATATAAATTTCCCAAGGCAGAGACCATTTCTTCATTTATTTATCTTTGTCATTCCAAAATGTCTTGCAATTCTCTGAAGACACTCAATAAATGTTTGGTGAATGACTAGCAAAGCGAGCCTTGCCTCTGTTCACCTTCTTTTCACTACCTCATCCCCACGGACCAGAAATTCTAGTACCTGAAGCATCCAGGGCCTTTCTAGTGGGCCATAGACAAGGCCACGTAACTCAAGCTGAAACTGCCTTCTGGCCGCTCCCTAAGGCCCTGGATTGTTGGTTCAGTCCCACCCGGTAACCAGGCCTATAAAATAGCTCAAAAAATCATGGTTTCCTTGGTTCTTCCTCTGGTTCATTATATCTTCTCTGCCTTTGTTCAGTTTCATTGTACATAATTTTTGGTTCAGTGCGAAAATCCATTCCCAAAATCAACATTCATTTATTCATTCATTTATAGAGCAAGTACTTCCTCAGCACCTACTATGTGCTGATAAAAAGAGCAAAAAACATAGACCCGGTTCTTGCTCTCATGGAACTTACAACCTCATGAGGAATTCAAGCATTAATCAGCTAAAGAGGTGTATAATTGTAAACCAAACAAGAAAAAGTCAAAAATTCTTCTATGAAAGCATGTAACAAAGGAAGCTGACCTAGACCAGGGAATTCCTGGCAGTGGGAAGACTGTGTATTTGGGCTGTGCAGGAGGCAGAAGAAAGGCATGACTGGAAAACTGAACAGTCAATGTGGTGTAAACCTAGAGAGCAGAATAGCAAGGAAATATGGCCAGATGCTGCTGGGTCTTATCATCTTGCTAAGGATTAATATAAATGAGAAAACCCAAATACGCCACAAAAAGGAGTACAACTATAACACACATATAATTACTGAACAGGCACTACTTGCTTTGGAAGGAAGAGTTACTAGACAGTAAAACTCATTTACTGCATTTTTTTTTTTTTTTTTTTTGGTATGTAATTCTGACAGATTTGCTTTCCTCCCTGGCTGAAGGGAGATCCTAGAAAATTATTGTCTAACTTGCTCTAAAAGTATTCTGTTTAGTTCTAGTATGTTTGAAATGTTCAGTGGAAAGAAGGTTTAAAACCCACTCAGCACCCCTTTAAGAGTCAAATTGGCTGAGCAGACTATAAAATTAGAAGCCCTAGCGAAACAGAAACTCCATGCTAATTTCCCATTGGTCAAAGAAGGGAAAGAGAATTAAAATAAGCAATTTATTTACATTTGTATTAAGAGAGAGTTTCTGTTTTAGTCCATTCAGGCTGCTATAACAAAATACCTTAGACTGGGTAATTTATAAACAGAAATGTATTTCTCACAGTTCTGGAGGCTGGGAAGTCCAAAATCAACATGCCAGCAGACTTGGTATTTGGTGAGGGTCTGTTGCTTGTAGGGTGTGCTTTTAGCTATGTCCTTACCTGGTGGAAGAGGGAAATGGGCTCCCTCAAGCCTTTTATAAGGCCACTAGTCCTATTCATGAAGGCAGAGTCCCCATGACCTAATCACCTCCTAAAGACTTCACCTCTTAATACTATCACATTGGGTATTAAATCCCAACATATGAATTTGGGAGGGATGCCAACATTCTGACCATAGTGGTTTATTTTCCTGATTGGAAGATAACTATAATAAGATGAGATATGAGCATTGTATTTATGTAGCATGACTTTGGTACAGTTTAGTGAAAATTTTGACTGAAAGAGAAACAAACTCACATTCCCCAGCAACTTGCTCTGGACCGGAAATAATCCATCTTTGTAATGTCAACCTTTCACTTATAAAGATGTGTTAGGGAGAAAATCCTGAATGAAATGTTTGATCATGTTAAAGAGAATGTTAATTTCATAGCTTCTGCTGATTCTTTATGCTGCTAGGGTTAATGCTTGGTATTGGAGGCTATTTTATTTATGGCAAGACCTAGCTATGCAAAGTATAGCCCTGGAACCTACATGTGAGGGACAAAGCTGTTCTGGTTAATAAAGTAAGTCTGTCACGACTGTGGGACCATGTTGACTTTATGAACATGTTTTTCTTCCTTAAATATATCTGAACTATATTGTCTATGACACACTTTGTCACCCTTAGAAGACATATTTTGTTCAAGAACTACCCACAGGAGGCCAGGAGGAAGTCTGTGGAAACATATTTTTACCTCATCCTAGTGGAAGGTGTTAAACAAATCCATTTATTCTGGACCACTCCACGAAGGCCCTGTACATTCCTGTATTGTTATTTAAACTGACAAAGTCAGACTTGGGGAAACTATTGTGGGTTAGCATATTTTATCTATGGGTTACCTAGGTGGGAAGTGGTGATGGATCATAAGATTAAACCAAACCCTATGTATTGGGGAAAGATTACCTTGGAATAGGGGTGGTTGAGAGTCATACAATAAATAATTAAAGGAGGCTTTCTGAGGATAGGAGAAGGCAAACCTCAAGATTGAGATACTGGGCTGGGGACTGGGATGCACCTGAGAACAACTCTGCCTTGGAGAGTTTAACATTTAGGTTTTTTTCAGACTCTGAGAAGAATAATATTGCCTATCAAAAACCAAAATTTCAGTAAATTGAGTTTAATCATCTAATTGGCTTTTATAGTGATTCATGAATTGGGCAGCATCCCATCTACAAAATAGAAGATAGCTTGAGCTAGAACAAGAAAACAGCATAGTGCAAAAAGGAAATTGGTCATTTAAAAGTTACTTTCATTGTAGGGTTAAAGCAGAGGGGACTTCCCTATTACATCAGCTCAGGTTGACTGGGGTCCTTATGACTGCTTGCTGTGAATCTCCCGGGTTGTGGAAAACTGGCCCATTTCTAAGCTTAGTTTGATCATGTGGCACCTAATACAAGTGACTTCATTCTCGTCTGTTCTGGTCTGCAGAGGCTTAGTGCAGGAGCTTGTTACTGACAGACCAGGCTTGGCTTGCCCTCTTGCACTAAACAAATGACTTGGAAGTCCAAAAGTTGGTGCAAGGACTGGAAGGTTTATTCAGATTACCGGTACTCAACTAAATGTTTAACCAAGCAAACAAAGAGAAAAGAGGAACAGTGGGGCCCAGTTTATCCTAGTCCCAATCAGCGGGACCAACCTATTCCAATGACACAGTCACTGATAAAAGCAGTTGTCCCCACTGTTGTTGGCACAAAGAAGAAAAGTACCAACTAGATTTAAATCAGAGAAACAAAAGCATAGCCAGGAGCCCTCTGGGGTGCATCTATACAGAACAGAAGAGGGCTCGGAAAATCAGAAAAAATAGCCAGGAGCCCTCCAGGGTGCACCTACATAGTAGCGGATGCAATCCAACCAAACAGCAGGAGAGGGCTCAGAAAATCAGGGAAAGGTAAAGAGAATTTTAATGGCTTCCAGACTTCCAGTCGCTGCGCAGCATGGGAATAAATCCCCACCACTCTCATGAATCTCCTGTCAGGGGAACCTGCTCAAGCAAGATCTTCATGGTGTAGGTGTTGTGGGGCAAATGCACAGAGGAATTCAAGACCAGCATCAGTGTTGTAGTTTTCTAGCTTCTTTATGTTAGTGTTGCAGCTCTTTGTTCAGTGTTACAGCAGATGCCTCTTTTTGCTTGCAAGCAAGGAGAACACTGGGGAGCAAGAACTCCTAAGCCAGTGTCTCCCAGAACAAAGGAAAAGACCCCCTTAATATAGCCTAAATTTCTGCCCTTTTCCCTCACAAGTTCCCATTCAGGTCCTCTTATGTAAATGAGGGATGCTGTCCTGCTAATTTGGATTGGCTGATTGTGGGACACAGTCTGTTGGTCACTTTAGGAGCCTAATTTGCCTGTGGCCCCTGGGGGAGCGGTGTCAGACTGCTGTTATCTCCTAGAGGGCGGGCCCAGGAAGCAAGCAGGGTAAATGGCAGGGCCAGAGTCTGCAGTGGAGCACAGAGTTTCTAAAACAGTTTCTCAAGTGGAAAAGGGAAAAGCTTAACAGTTAGAAAATGCTTAGGGCTCCGTGCAACATAGGATTGGCCTTCCCATCCCTGCTAGTCACCCGTCAGGGCAAGCTGCTGTCAGCCAGAGGGAGCCTGCTTCTCACAGGTTGACAGGAGTTTAAGCTGTAGTTGTCTGGCAGTCACTTTAAACAGGAAGAAAAGGGGGTAAAAGGAGAGTAGAAAAGAATAAAGCATTGTCTTGTCAGAATTTAGGCTGGGGAATCCAGGAGACACTTATCAGCAGCAGAGACATGGTAGCAAAATAGTCCCAGTGGCCACTTGCCTCTTGCAGCTAGAGTCTTCTCTGGTGCCCAAACCCTTCCAGTTTTTGCCAGTGACTAAATTAGGCTCCTGGATTCCAAAGTCATAGAAACGAACAATGTACCCACCTGTAAAGCAAGCAATGCTTTATTAAAAGAGGAGATAGGCTTATGCATAAGGGGGGGTAGGTACAGTAAACTAGCCCCCCTGAGGGGACCTGTTCAGGGTCTTTATAGGGAAAGGAGTTAAGGGGTACAGGCCAGCATCACTAGGGGTAGTCCATTCTGTTCTTCCTGGTTGCATCATGGGTGCATGTTCCTTTAGGACTTTGGTCCTCGAGCCTGTTCAGTAGGTCCAAGATGGCAGTGATTTCATCATTGTCACCCCAGGAGGGTCATTGTAGTGGTGGTCACTTTGAAGCTTTGTATGAATATGAGAATTTCTAAAGGAGCCTTAAAGTTAGTCTGTAATTTAATTTTTATAATTACAGTAAACAAGCCTTGGGGAGGAGTTTGGCAACTCAGTAAACATCTGTTTCCTCTCTTATCTCAATCTGTTTTATCAGGGTGGGCCAAGGGGTAATCATGTGCCCTGGGGGTCTCATGACTAAGGAGTGGCAAAGTAACAAAGTGTCCTCTGCAGTGAAAATGGAGTCATTTTGGTTCACATGCCTAGCCTTACTCTTCAAGCTCAGTCAAAAACAATGGCCTCCCATAAATCTTACTTAACATGACCATGTTTTTAAGTTCTCCACCACCGAACTTGTAAATCCATCTAGTTATCCCCAAACATTCAACAGCCAATAACACAGGACACAATGGAGAGTGACAAGCTTCTCTGCATCATCAGTCCTGCAAGCCCAGTGCGGCATTAACAGTGCTGTATCTAGAGAGGATGGTGGTCCCAGGGTGCCAGAAAGTGGTCAGTGGGGAAGCAAACAGAGGCCTAAAGTGTGGCTAGAAGTCCAGGTCGCCACGGAGATGCTGGCCTGCCCCAGAGTGAACAAGGTATAAACCCTGCCTTTTTTCTAAGTATGCTGGGAAAAGGT
Source organism: Cynocephalus volans (assembly GCF_027409185.1). Lineage (NCBI taxonomy): Eukaryota > Metazoa > Chordata > Mammalia > Dermoptera > Cynocephalidae > Cynocephalus > Cynocephalus volans. The sequence continues at coordinate 17,347,871 of NC_084478.1, forward strand.
GACCTTTGGTAGCTAGGCAGATATTTCCATTTCCAGTAACTCTGGAAAAGACACCTTGTCCACCTAGTTTCATCTCTGCCATTCACCAGTGATAGGATTATACGAGGTTATTTCAAAAAGTTCATAGAAAAATGGAATTGAAAGATAATACAAATCTTTTCATGAATTTTTTGAAGACCCCTTGTGTGTACACACATACACACACACGTATATATGTGTGTACACATGTTGTGTGTGTATACACATACACACAAATATATATTTATTATATATATTGAAGAAGAAAAGAGGCCAAAAAAGGAAAAGAAAAGAAAAGAACCATGGTGACTCCATTTTTTTTTTTAACATAATTAACTTGTTTTCTTCTAGCTCAAGAAGCTGACCTTTCTTTAGAATTTACTGCTTGACAGAATCTTGTGTAGATAAGTGCAGATGACATTGTTTAGAGAGATCCTGGGGAGACAGGATGTGTCAAACTGTTAAAGACATGGGAATTACTTATGAGTTGCATAGGCTAGATTAGAGTATCCGTACGTATTGTAAAAGGCCAGTTATCCACGCCATCTTCACACAGCGTTTGGAATCTATTCACTGTCTAAACTTTCCTGAACTTGCACTATAAAATCTCCTCTCTTTTTCTGCCCATTGGGCAGACTCACTTCTCTTGCTGAGGGGTAGTCTCCCTGAGTTGCAAATTTAATAAAAGCCTCATTTAAATTTCCTTACAGACTGGAGTGTGTTGCTTTGACAATATATGTACACACACACACACATTCTCTTTGATATGGAAAAGGTTGTGGAGTGTTTGAGGACAGTGTCCTGTTCTCCATTACTCTTCTCATCTTCAGCTCCTCTAAATGGATAAAGGACTATGTGAGGTGGCTGCAGCCATGAGGGGTGGGCTGAAGGTTCAGGCAGTGATAAATGTTGAATTAGTCACAGGGCTATTGTCACCGATGATCAGGTAGTGTGATTTGAAGTTAATTCACAAAGTCCTCCAACCCCCAATATCTTTCTCCCAGCTTCTTTCTTGGTTGCTGGACCTCCTGGTACTTACTCCTGGCAGTCCCACTTGACTCTGGGCCCTATCACCTATAAGCTCAGTCTTGTATAATTCTTGAGCCAATGTAATCGAGGCCCGGAAAGCCTAAGGCTGGTCCTGTGGGTGTGCCCATAGTGAATTCTGTGGGGGCTTTTATGTTCATTAAGCTATAGCCATTCCGCCACACCAGCTGTGTCAGATCGGTCTGGCCACAATGTCCTGGGTCTGGTTTTCCAAATTGACCCTTCAGTTTTTCCTACTGGAAATAAAGCTCATCCCTAAACCCCAACAAACCAGGGTGTTTATTCCTGTTCTCCATCACTCAATACTGACAGTGTTGGGTTGTGAAAAGTAGATTGATTTCGCTTAGGCCATTTTTACTGTTTGAAAAGCGTTTTTGTTTGAAAACCCCTCCAGCACCCCTCGTAGAAGTTAGAAGTTAAAAATTATCCTGTACTTAGAAAAATTTTAAATTCTGCCTGCCTTTGCTGTTTCCCACCTATGCTGTTCCTGGCTGATAAAACCAAGAGCTGTATCCGGATGTATCCAGACAACCTAGGGAGGAAACTGCCCTGGGGAAGCTCTTGCAGTCCCTGAGTGATTAACTGGCTAGTCTTGGCTTCTGTAACCAGCTTGGGCTAGGCCTCGCCAACCCCCCTCCCTCCTCACACCAGGAGGAAATGTGTGTGACTATATGATAATTTTGCCTGTGTGACTATGTGAGTTTTTGCCTTCAAAAGGCCCCTTAAACTTAGACTCGGGGCTGCTTTCTTACTGGAATATCTGGGGAAGCAGTCGCCGGCCGGCTAATAAAGACCCCTCTTTTTAAATTCTCAGTTGGGTGTTCTGGTTCCTTTTCCGAGCGACAGCTTCACAACAGGGTCTCCTGAATGACTCTGACTCTGCCCAGTCTATATCTGAGTGGAGATATTTCTCTTGCTCTGCCCAACACACTGAAGAGGACAGCAGACGGCTTTACCAAGTGTCTAAATAAAGTCTGAGTTTGATTCACTCTGGCGACAGTTTATTTTGGACCTCTGCCTATCCACTTGGAGGACCAGCTTTTCACCCCTATCAACTGACATAATTCCAGCTCTAAGCCCTTCCATTTTCTTTCTCTCCCCTGGGCCTGTGATATTTCTCTTTCACCATCTCGTTCAGCCAAACCTTCTGAAGTATGGTCCTAGGCCTCATGAAAATGCAAATCAGAGAGGGATAGCCAATTGTGATTCTCACTCCCCAGGAAACAAGGGAGGGATTGAATCCCCAAGATAAGAAAGAAACTTGTTAGAGCAATTTTATTTGGAGCTTTGGTAAAAAAATTAAAGGCATTTACTGGTAAGCAACCAAAAACATAAGTTATTGGCAAAGCGTAAAATTTGCATATATTTTCAAAATAAAAACAATTTCTTGCTTGTGAAAAACCATTTCCAGTGGCATCTAGCCTTCTAGACATATACCTCACTCTCCTCAGCTAAGTCTGCTTGGGATCTGCATTAGTTTTCTATTGCTGCATAACAAATCGCCACAAAATGGGCATCTTAAAGCCACATAAATTCGTTATCTCACACTTTCTATAAGTTAGGAGTGCAGGCATGGCTTAGCTGGATCTTCTGCAAGACTGCAGTGAAGGTGGCAGCTGGGGCTGGATTCTCATCTGAAGAGCCAATTGGAAAAGGAGCTATTTCCATGCCCACATAGTTGGCAGCACTCAGTTCCTGTGGGTTGCTGGACCGACAGAACCTCAGTTTCTTGTGAGCTGTCGGCTGCCCTCGGCTGCTCACCGCGTGACTCTCTCCATATGACAGCATACAACATGGCACTTGCTTCTTCAAAGCCAGCAAAGGGAAGAGAGTATCCCAGCAAGACACATAATAATCATATATAACATAATCACGTGTGCGTAATCACATACACCCGTCACCCTTGCTGTTTTGTATTGCTTAGAAACAAGCCAGATGTCCTGCCTATACTCAACGGGAGGGATTATACAAGGCGTGAATAACAGGAGGTGGGGATCATGAGGGCCACTCTAGAATCTGTCTGCTATAGGTGAAAAAGTCTGAGAAGCAAAGCCTTAAGCCATTACTGGCCATTAACATCTTAGCTGTAATAACATCAATCAAGAGACACAGATTAAGTGCTGGTTATGTGTGCACAATATAAAAAGACAGAAGTAAAGACTATTCCCTTGTATGGATTAGGCAGCAACCTATTCACTATGCCAGCTTAAATAATAATAATTGTGTATCTGAATTCTTGTTATTTAAAAAATAATAGCACTGGAAAAGAAGTTGCCTTGGCAATACAAAAACGAGGGAGGGACAGAAGCTGTGGGAAGAGTCCAGAACTGGTTGGAAAATGAATGAGAGAACAAGGTGCAGGGGAGTACTCAGACTCATCTCCCCTCTGAAAATATAAGTATCCTGCACCATCTTTGACCTTGCCGACTAAAACACCCATTTCATTTTCCTTGCCCAGATTGTATCTGACTTCCAAGATCTGATAGCATTTCTCATTCATGAAGTGATGTAGCATAGTAGTTACTCACATGGACTCTGCTGCCCACTGCTTGGCTCTGGTCCCTATTTTACCCCTTATAGCTTGGGTAAATTATTCACACTCTCTGAATGCTTCCTGGCTATAAAAGAGGATCATAATAATGTCTGTTTCAAAGAGTTGATGGAATAAAATGAGTTACAACATGGAAAGTGCTTAGAACTGTACCTAGACATAGTAAGTACTTCATAAAAGGTAGCTACTACACTTATTCTTTGAACAAGTATCGATTTGATACCTGTTATATATATGTTTAGATGATCTCTTTACCAACTAAATTATTCTAGAAGCACTCACAAATTTCATCGTGTGTTTCCATATTTGAAAAGGCCATTGCGATGGCTTTAGGAATGCAGTACTTGGCTGTCTCAAACACTTGCACTCATTAAAAAAAAAAAAAAAAAAAAAGAAACCTAATGCATTACAAAGTTCTATATTGATAAAAAATTACAGTAATTCATTGCAACAGAACTTAATGGATGTGGTTCAGTCAATTTATTTCCTCTCTCTCTAAGGAGAAAGATTAGGACCCTCAATCCCTCATCTTCCATTAAGCGTATAGTCAGTCCCTTTAGAATGCCTGGTCTGTAAAATAAACAATTGCTCACATCCATAGTGGTAGTTACCCTTTCTGCATTCTGACCATTAAATCCAACCTCATGTTTATCCTTCATTTTCTGTCTTCCTTAGAATTTAAAACTGGAGTCATAATAATAGTTTCAGTATTTAAAAGCATTTAGTCATAATAACTCTCAGGGCCTAAAGAAAGCTATGAAATCTGATAATTGCTACTCAGTTTGGGAATACATATATATCCTGACAGAGCACCTCACTGCTCAATCTCAGACTATTCACAGCTATACTTTTCTTTGCTTTACAAAATCCCTCACCTATTGCATGTCTGCAAAGATTGGTTTAAAGCAGAGTTTCTCAAACTTTAATGCACACAACATTCCCTGGGGATCTGGTTGAAATCTGATCCTGATTCAGTAGATCTGAGCTGGGGCCCAAGATTCTGCATTTCTGACAAGCTCTCAGGTAATGCAGATCAAGGGACTACACTTTGAGTTGAAAGGATTTAAAGGACAGGTCTAAGATCAGTTACAAAACTCAAACTCCAATGAGCCTTTTGAAAGATTCTGAACAATTCTCAGCTGTGAAGTCAGCTCTCAGTGCTAAAATTTAATCCTGGCTGCCCTGTGAGCTCCACATGTCACGACATGGCCTAAACAGAGGTATCTTGTGGATGATGGACCCTAAGAAAGAGTGATGGTTTCATCTATAATAAGCCTTTTAAAAGCAAAAGCTGTCTTCAAGCCATAGAGGAGCCCACCTCATATTTCTGATTGCAAAACTTGGGTTTTGATGGGGGGAGAGGTCTAGAGAGAAATTATATCAAGGTCCTCTGTTTATGCTCAGAAAAGAAAGTACATCCCATTCTCCAGCTCTGATCTTGAGATTGTGTTTCCTGAAAGTATGTGTTTTTTCACCTTCTGCCAAGAACAACAAATGACCACAGATGGGCCCAGAGATGGCTTCAAGCTTTGATCTTTCAGAATCCATATTAAGCAGTTGAAAATATGCCCTATGAAATCAATCAATGGGTTGAATAGCTTTGAAGCCAATTCCTAATGAAGGGAAAGAGACAATGACTAGAGCACAGATGTATTCGACATAGCCCCATCTCAGTAAGCTTTGAGAAGAAAGGGGCATCTAACAGTGCTTTTAGATCACTGTGTCACAAGCTTGGCTGCACATCATGTTACCGAACAAGAGAGGTCCATCATCCACTGCCCAAATGACTAAGAAGTCATGCCAGAGTTCACAGTGTTAAAGATTAGCATCTACTTGGATGGCCATGCAAAGGAGCAAGATGGCAGCCAAAGGGGCTTAAAAACCTCGTGCTACTCCACTGCTTAAAACCACAATCATTTATAGAGCAAAATCATGATTGGGGGTCATAGAAGTCATGTGGGAACATGGTTGGTCAGCCTTGAGGTCAGCATAGTCATTTCTGGCATCCTAAGGTCTCCTTAGCTCCTTTGAGTCTGGGGATGTACAGACTTCAAAGCAGGCTTGTAGTTGGTTGTTATCTGCAAAGACAACTTGAGAAGAAGGTTACAGATGTTATCTTAAGCCATAAGACATTTATTTAAGGAACAAACATCATGACCTTCAAATCTAAGTCATAGCCTAAGAAAATATATGTTTAATCAACTATATTCTTATCTTACTATTAACCAGCTTTCATTGCTACTCCTAGTAATACAGCCCATCCTGCTTGGTCTAGCAGATTTTCTTCTGCTAGTTCCCTCTTCCCCAGCTGAGGCCTGCTCTGATCAGGAAATCCAGATCTGTACCCCAGTTTCAATTTTAAAAACCCCAATGCCCAAGTCTCCTGTCAGCTGTCTGGGATGAGTCCAGGTGGTTCTAATGTGTAGCCAAGAGTAAGAAATGCTGTTCTAGATCAGAGGTTCTCAAAACTGAGCCAGTATTCAAATCACCTGGAAGTCTCCATAAAACAGATTTTTGGATCCTAACCCCAGAGTTCCTGATTCAGTAGATTTGAGATAAGCCTGATAATCTGCATTTCTAATAAGTAACCAGGTGCTGCTGACACTGCTGGCCTTGTACTATACTTTAGAACCCTTGTTCTAGATTGGGAATCAGCCAGCTATGGCCCTGAGCCAAATCCTACCCTCCACCTGCTTTTGTAAATAAAGTTTTATTGGAACACAGCATCTCTCATTCATTTACACAATGCCTGTGGCAGAATTGAGTTCTTGCAACAGAGACTAAAAGAGACAGAGCCTTAGCCATTTACTTTTACAGAAAAGTTTGCCAACCCCTGCTCCATGTGAAAGGGTTTTCAACAAGGAAACTACATATGTCTAAACATTTTTAGTCTATAGAGAAATGGCTTACAAGAAGTGTTGGTAGTCTAGTCATGAGGGAACAAAATGAAAGGGGAAAGGAGATCCAGGGAAAGGGATCATGAGGGCAGTTTACAACTTATCAAGCTACAGTACTACCTTCTCTCTCTTTAAAGAGACTCACATGATAATATCTTACATTTGTTTAGCCCAGTGGTTCTCAAAATGTGGTCCCTGTGCCACAGCATTAGCATCACGGGGAACTTGTTTTAAATGCATATCTGCAGGCCCCACCTAAGGCATACTATTTCAGAAACACTCAGGTGAAGCCCAACAGTCTGTCTTTGGGTAATTTTGATGAATGCTCAAGTTTGAGAACCACTAGCATAGCACTCAGAGTTTGCCAAGTGCATGTATTTCATTTAACCTATAATCGCAAGATTCAAACCTTCGTATCACTTCGTATTTCAACACTAACTTAAACTTCTAAGCATATAATTTTTTATGAAAATGTACACAAATGGCACAACCAATTTAAGGAATACTTTGTTTAACTCAAACAACCAGAAGTTGAAGGAAGGCACTACAATATTTAAAGCAGTATCTCAAATGTTAGGGCATCAACATTAAATGGAGGGTTTATAAAAACAATGATTGCTGGGCCCACCCAGCATTCCTGATACAGTAGGTCTGGGGTGGGTCTTGAAATTTTGCATTTTTAACAAGTTCCCAGGTATAGTAATATAGGAAAAACCAAAGTGTTTTTCCTACTCTCTACTCTCACACAGTCACTCAACATTTCCGGGGCCCCAGATGTGTGGGGTTTTCCCACACACACCAAGCAATTCCGCAGATGATTTTCCCACAGACACCAGCTAGGTATCCTCTAATTCAATTCAATTCTCACACTATCTACCTGGAAATAGTGTCAGATCCAACAGGTTGTGGGCTCAGTCCCACAAGACTGACCCCACATCAGATGCCAGTCACAAGCAGTTTATAGGTTCTGATTCTGACCAACTGGCTATAAATCAGGGTTCCCATGACCCCCTCCTTGGGTTTGATTAATTTGCTACAGCAGCTCACAGAACTCAAAGAAACACTTCACTTAAATTTACCCATTTACTCTAAAGGATATTGCAAAGATAAATATGAGCAGCTAGATGGAAGAGACGCACAGGGTGAGGTATGGGAGAAGAGGTACAAAGTTTCCACGCCCTTTTCAGACTCCCTACCCTCTAGGAACCTCTACATGTTCAGCTGTCCAGAAGCCAATTCAAACCCTGTCCTTCTGGGTTTTTATGGAGGCGTCATTATGAAGACATGATTGATTAAATCATTAGCCATTGGTGAACAACTCAACCTTCAGCCTCTCTCCCCTCCCTGGAGGTTGGGGGGGGAGTTGAAAGTTCCAACCCTCTAATAACATGGTTGGTTCCCCTGGAAACCAGCCCCCATCCTGAGGCTACCCAGAAACCCACCAAAGGTCACCTCATTAGAACAAAAGACACTCCTATCATCTGGGAAATTCTAGGAGATTTAGGAGCTCTGTGTCAGGAACCAAGTTTCAAAGACCAAATATTAGAACAAAATATTTTCCTACCACCTTTATTGCTCAGAAAATTACAAGGGTCTTAGGAGCTCTGCATCAGGGACTGGGTGCAAATACCAATATATGTGTTCGTTCTTATTTCACACCAGATGATGCTGTTGCTGCTGGGCCAGGGACCATTCTTTGAGAACCATTGCGTTTCGGTACTATCTCTAGCATTCTCTAAAAGTGGACTTTCTTATGAGTATGAGCTTTGAGTGTCTAAGAAGAGAAGGAGTATGAATGGGTATACAGTGGGTCTAATGAAGACCAGTCCTGTCCTTCTGTTGAGTGGGATGCTTCTTCATAAATCTTTGTCACAATGAGTGAGAGCAGAAAAGAAAGGCCGCGATGTTACTTTGGGATTTGAATCAGGGGAAACCCCAGTTGCAAAATCTTAAGTTTCTTCTTACAGGTACTAGATTGGAAGTCAGAGGTAGAAGCAAGAGGCAGGTTGTTCTCTTCTTGGGAAGTTGTAATTAATGATGACTTGACCATTGCTCAGAGGCTCAACCTGGCTTGAGTAGCTCTTTTAGATATAAAAACTGTTTCCAAAGTAGAAGTTAGAAGGAGCAAGGCCTGAGAGATCTACAGATCTGTGGCAAAGAGAAATCAAAGAGATTCTGAAAGTAGAAAGCAGAAGTTCACATAAATAGAGATTGACAGCAGATGAGTCCAGTGAGTCGCATCCTTAGTGAACTGGTATATTCCCTATTTTCTTAATTGCTCCCTATCCTTCAAACAGACCATTATACGGCTCATCCTCCAATACTGTTGTTAACAAGTTTTCTTTCTATGTCTCAGCTCTGCTTTCTTTTGTGTTCCCTTCATTCTTGGCCATGCTCTTGGTGGCCCCAAGCTTTATCAGGTTTACATCTTCACAGCTCAGCATCCCCAGCCAAAAGAGAACTTCTCTTTCCCAGTAGCTGAAACCCAAGTCCAGGGACTTGGTTTGGTAGAATTGACTTTGGTCTTGTGCCTGTTCCCAAGTCATTCACTCCCATGCGTAGAATACCATTGTCCCTGGGAACTCAGGATGGTGTCAACCTTACCCAACCCCCTTAAACTGAGAAGTGGCAAAGGAGTGTCCCTAGAAGACAACCAAGGGGAGTGGAAGCTGGGAAGTACCATCCCATAGGCTCACTTCAACCTCTCTTCCCTGAGGAATTGGATGTGTCTGCTTTCTTGAGAGTCAGGAGCAGAGTGTCCCATGTCAGCCTTTTGAGAATGCTCAGGTATGGGGCCAGTTTGCAGAGGGCTTTGAATGGCAAGAGAATAGGAAAGAGCTGGGACATTTCTGTTATTAGCGGAGAGCTAGTAACAAGGTTTTGGAGCCATGTAATGGTGTAATGAAGTAATATTTTGAAGAAATTAATTGAATTAGTCCTATAAGGATGCTTGAGAAGCAGAGAAATCATTTAAGGACTATTGATACAGCTCAGAAGTAGGGTGATAATGAAAAGGACTATGAGGCTGATGGCAGGCGAAGTACTTAGACAATCGTATAACTCTAGGAAGCTGGTAGACACGTTAGAGACAGATGCCAACTCCATGCCTTCCCTCCCCTGAGCTAGAGTTGATATGTTGTAGGTTTTGGTCTTCCTTGCATGGCTGGGAGAGCCACCACTGAATCAAGTTCCGATCCTCAGCCTTCGATGGGCATTTCTACTCCCCTACACCCCCAAACTCCTGTCCCCTCCTCTTGCTTCTTGGCCTAGGCTCAACCTGGATCATCAGCGTATGCGTCTATTCCATTTCTGCCTTGCAGAGACATTTACTTTATTTGTAGTATGGTGTCATGTTTTTTTAATATTATTTTCTTACTATACTTAACGTGAAATGTTTGGAGCTAGGGAGCCCTCATACTATAAACTCACAGTGCTATCTTGACCAAAAGTGTGCCCACTCACTGATCTTAAGAATTTTCCTGAGCATTTCATGACATGCTCCAATCCTGGTTGCCCTATATTGCTTCTTTGTCTTTTTCAATAGTAAAAAAAGCAGAGAGAGAGAAAAAAAATTTTTTTAAATATATAAAAAAGGTATATATATATATATACCTTTGTAAAAAAATATTTACTTTGCAAAAAATACAGTTGGACAACTTTTTATACATATAAGTTAAAAAAAAAATAACTATGATTAGAACCAGAGCTGTAATAAATCATGGTAAAGTAATTTTCAAAGTTTACTCTGTAAATTGTGAATAGTTGTGCCAGCAGTGTAATGAGAAGGACACTGAAGATTTTTACTGCAAGAGAAGGCTTATGGTTTTCATTAGCAGAGGAATGAAACCAGTGTAGTGTGTCCTGGGAGGGGAGGGACAAGTGCCAATCACTATTACCACTGAATTTGTTACCTTTGTCATTGTTCAGTAGTGGGTCGCCCTATGTGATTTTCAGATGTATACTAAAAGGGACATGGTCCTCTATCTGGTAGAAACACTCAACTGATATCCTGCCATATCGACATTAGTGCCTTTGGGTTTTGCTGTCTGGTTCCACAAGATGCCTGCGTGGGTGAGCCCAAACGGAGGAAAAATCTGGATAGGTTATATCGTGGGTGTACTTTTGCAAATGTGGTATTTCAGCAGCCTGGAGAATTACAAAAGCAAAAGAGATAGCGCTGCAGGCAAATTTAATTACTTTTAAAGAACGAACAATTCCAAATTCTGAGTCTCAGATGAGGTTCTTATCTAGTGTCTGAGGTGTTTAAACAGGTTGCTTTCCCTTGGAAATCTTAGCTTATGGGAAAGAATTAGAGCTGATTTATAGTTTCTCAAAGTTCTTTTTAAGTTACAGAGGTACTACAGGCTTTGAAAAAATATTCAAAACAGTGGTTTAGAAATTATGAAATGCAAGCCTTCTGCTTGCTGAAGTCATCCCTCATCTTATTTTCTAGGGTAACTTGTTAAAAAAGTTTTCAGTCGTTTTCTGGGAATATATCTATATCTACAATTGTACCTATAACTATAGCAGTGGTTCTCAACTGGGGGTGATTTTGCCCCCCAGGAGACACATGGGAATATCTGGAGACATTTTTGGTTGTGGCAGCTTGCAGGGGTGCTACTGGCATCTAGTTAGTAGAGGTCGGGGGTGCTACTCAACATCCTACAGTGCACAGGGCAGTCCCACCACAAAGAACTTTCCTACCCGAAATGTCAAGAGTGCCACAGTTGAAAAATCCTAACCGATAGGTTTTCTTTGTATAGAAAAACCTTAAATAGGAACGAAGGTTATAAAAAATAGCAGTTCTGGCTGGCCGGTTAGCTCAGTTGGTTAGAGTGTGGTGCTGATAACACCAAAGTCCAGGGTTCAATCCCTGTTCCTGCCAGCTGCCAAAATAAAATAAAAGAAAACAATTCTGAGAATTAAAGCACCATTATTTCTTAATTCATATGGGGAATCTACATTATTTCTTTTCTTGGTGTTGTCAGCACTATGCTCAACCATTGAGCTAACCAGTCATCCCTATATAGGATCTGAACCCGTGGCCTTGGTGTTACCAGCACCGCACTCTCCCGAGTGAGCCACAGGCCGGCCCTTCTACATTATTTCTTAATTCATATGGAGAATCTACTAATCAACCCAGAAGTGGGTTTTTTTGGTTTTTTGGGGGTTTTTTGAGAAAACATTGGAATACATTTATTCTCAGTTCTACTCACTCATTAGGCAAAGAAGGTCACCTTGGGGATTTGGCCAAGTTGTGCCTAGCCTAGGGAGAAGCAAGACAACAGACTGGGAGCCCACAGTTGCTTAGATGAGTGGCCCCTGGGCCATAACTGAGTCAGGGTGGGGCAGAGCTGGGGACAGGGGTCTTCTGGCTGTGACTAAACAGGATTTGAGGTACAATCAGCTCCTAATGACAACCTTGCCTGCTTAATAGTTAGAAAAAGTCAGCAGTTCTGTCTACACCAACCGCCACACCTCCAAGGGTATGGTGACTGGGTGCTTTTTTTCTCTTTATGCTTATTTTGATCTGACAGTCACTCTAATAAAATGTCAAGAGGTGGGGAAAAAAAGAAGTTTGAAGAAAGCAAAACCTAAAGGATTTTCCCCCTTAGGCTGCTCCATAGAGTATGTGCTGAGAGCTGCGTCCTTGTGCAAAAATTCTAGCCTCAGCCCCATCTTGGAATGGAAAAGACTCTTTGAGCCCTGGTTTATGAATGAAAACAGGGGCCACTCTGCCAATGACATCAAGATGGCTGCTTCTCAGAGACTGGACAAACAAGTCTGTCACCCAATATGAACATCAGAGAAAACAGATGCAATCTGACAAGGCCTGCCCACAGGCAGGAATCTTGGCTAGGCTTCCTTACAGTTCATGTCACAAAAGCATTGAGGACTCAGCAAGCATCTTATCAGCACCTTGTCACAGTCGCTCCATAAAGAAAGTGTTAGTTAAACCATAATCCTGTGAACATGTGCCACTTTCACGAGCTCTGTAAAGGGTTATATCTAATCAACAAAGATGAGTTATCTAGGCAGATATAATTCCTACAAAGGGAATTAGAGATCCAGCTAGGAATTAGAATGTCTTGGGCTGGGAATTCTCATAGCATAGCTGTAGGACCTGAACAGGTATGAAATACTCAATTGCAAAAAATCACATCAGTGAGTGTCTTAGTTGCTTATAACAGAATACCTGAAACTGGGTAATTTATAAAGAAAAGAAATTTATTTCTTACAGTTTTGGAGGCTGGGAAGTCCAAGGTTGAGGGGAGCATCTGATGAGGGCCACCTTCCTGGTGGGGACCCTCTGCAGAGTCCTGAGGCAGCACAGGGCATCATCACATGGCAATAGGCAAGAACATGTTCACTGTTCACATGCTTGCTCAAGTCTCTTTCTCCTCTTATAAAACAACTAGTGCTACTCCCATGATACCCCATTAATTCATTGATTTATTAATCTGTTGATCCATGAATGGATCCATTCATGAGGACAAAGCCCTCATGATCTAATCACCTTCTAAAGGCCCCACCTTTCAATATTGCCACATTGGGGATTAAGTTTCAACATGAGCTTTGGAGGGGACAAATATTCAAACCATAGCAATGGGCAAAAAAATTCTAGGAAGGTTTTATGTGCATGGTAGTTTGTTCTTTCTTTTTTCTTTTCCTTCCTCCCTCTCTCCTCCTCTCCTGCCTTCCTCCCTTTTTGAGAAAAATATCTTAGAAAACTTTATACTTCTTAGGAAACTACTTATGGAAAAGCATGAGGGGTGACAATCAGCTTTGTATCTCATGAATATTCATAACCAATAAAAATAAATTAATAAATAAAATAAGAAAAGTACAATATGCAAAATTAGAAAATTTGGGTATGCACCATTTTATAAGTGAAGACTGTAAAAGCAAGACAGAGAAGAATCAAGTTTAAGGCCTTATGGTTATATAACCTTGTTATATAAATAACATGTACACTTCTATTTTAAAATATATTAAATCATCAATTAGCATTTTGTCACCAACTGGTATTTACTAAAAATTTAACGCAGGCCTAGCATTTTGCTAGACATGATGCATATTTATCCCAGACAAGTAAACATGAAAATCCTTCCTGTGACCTTTATCAAATGCCATGATTTGTCACCTTGCACAAAATCTAAGTATTCTCTATCCCGAGTTTAATTTAAGTTTTCATCATCGAAAGCAGGTGTACGGTTGAAGAGTCAAAATGCAGAGCTATAAGTAGGGCAAACAAGCTTTAATTCCAAATTTCACCATTACTTTGCACTATGACATGGCTGCATTTTCCTGGGAAAAAGATATCCAAATTTTATCACAAGATAATATCATTCATGACATCCTTCTTCTCGGCTTCTTACCTCCTCCCCTCGGCTTCTAAAGAAATCAAAGGAAAACTAATATATTGAAAATCCAAGCACTTCTCACCACTTTGACTAGGCCACCCTGGTCCCAGCCACAGTCTTTTCTAACCTGATCAGTACAATAGTCTTATCAGTCTCCTGCTTCTGCCCTGGCCACCCTGCAGCTTCTTCTCCATAGAGCAAGCAGAGCAATTCTCTTAAGAAGGAAGAAAGACTATGCCATGCTTCTGCTTAAAAGCCTCCAATGGCTCCCCACTTCACTCAGAGCCAATTCCCATCTTTGGCCACTCCGTCCTCAGGGCCTTCACACTTGTCATTCCCTCTGTCGGGTGGTCAAGGCTTACTCTCTCAGCTCTAGGATCACTTCATCAAAGAGACCTTCACCAACCAACTTCCATAAGCAACCCCTCCCACTGCCACAGCACTCCCATCCTCCTTTCCCTAAAGGGTTTTCTCCATATCACTTAGAACCCACCCAATACACATTATATATTTGTGTACTGGCTTCTGTCTACTTCACCTGAATGAAAGTTCTGTGGGGCAAGAATTTTTGTCTGTTTTATGCACTACTGAAACCCCAGTGCCCCAAATAGTACCTGGTATAAATATTAAATGAATAGAAAATAAAAAACACCACTCCTCAATAGATACTTGTTTTTCCTACCCATTGAAAGTAGTACAGGTAGCCAGTTGAGTCCTTGCCCCCCAAGAGGCCCAACCCACCAACCCCCAGGCCCTGAGGCAGCAATGCCAAATCTGCAGCCCCTGTGGGATCCAGGCCAGACACCAGGGTGGAACAAGTGGACCCTAAAACCCTCTGCCACAATAACTAAACACTAACAGAGAGGTACTAGAAATATGAAAAACCAAGAAAGTACCACCAAAGGAATATAACAACTCTCAAGTGCTAGATCCTATAGAACAGGAAGTCCTTGAAATGCCTGATAAGGAATTTCAAGCAACAATGCTAAGGAAGCTAAATGAGATACAAGAAGACTCAGTTAGACAACACAATGAAATGAGAAAAGGCATACAGAACCTGAAAGAGGAACTGTATAAAGAAACCGATGCCCTGAAAAAGAAATAGCAGAGCTTGTGGAGCTGAAGTATTCATTCAATGAAATAAAAAACACAACAGAGAGCTTAACCAGCAGGCTAGAACAAGCAGAAGAGAGAATTTCTGACCTTAAAGATGGCCTGTTTGAAATAACACAGGCCGACAAAAAGAAAAAAAAAAAAGAAAGAAAGAAAGAAAGAAAAAATAATTTAAAAAATTGAAGTAAATCTAAGAGAGATGACAGACAACCTTAAGCACTCAAATATCTAAATCATGGGTATTCCAGAAGGGGAGGAAAAAGGAGATGGCATTGAAAACACACTCAACAAAATAACAGCAGAAAAACTTCCCAGGAATAGGGAGAGATTCAGATCTTCAGATTCAGGAGGCTCAAAGATCCCCAAACATATTCAACCAAAAAAGATCTTCTCCAAGACATGTTATAGTCAAGGGAGCAAAACTCAAAAACAAAGAGAGAATCTTATTTTATTTTATTTTATTTTTTTTGTCATTTTTTCGTGACCGGCACTCAGCCAGTGAGTGCACTGGTCATTCCTATATAGGATCCGAACCCGTGGCGGGAGCGTCGCTGCGCTCCCAGCGCAGCACTCTACCGAGTGCGCCATGGGCTCGGCCCCAAAGAGAGAATCTTAAAAGCTGCAAGAGAGAAGCATCAAGTCACCTATAAGGGAGCCCCAATCAGACTAAGAGCAGACTTTCCAACAGAAACCCTAAAAGCCAGAAGAGAACGGGATGATGTATTCAAAATACTAAAAGACAAAAATTGCCAGCCAAGAATACTTCACCCAGCAAGGCTGTCATTCCCAAAAGAAGGACAAATAATATATTTCTTAGACAAACAAAAACTGCAGGAGTTCACTACTATATGACCTGCCTTACAAGAAATTCTCAAGGGAGGACTGGGTCTGGTACCTGAAAAGCAACCTTCACTACCATGAATACTCAAGAAAGAATAAATCCCACCAGCAAAATAAAAATGCTAACAATAAAGAGAAAAAAAGTTTATCTACCATCCCAAGAAACCAATAAACACAGGAGACAAACAGTAAATCACAAAGAAAGGAGCAAAAGGTATTTAAAACATCCAAACAAAAATCAGTAAATGCCAGGAGTAAATCCAATGCCTGTCAATAACAACTCTTAATGTAAGAGGATTAAATTCCCCACTCAAAAGACACAAACCAACTGATTGGATTAAAAAGATGGACCCAACAATATGTTGCCTTCAAGAGACTCACCTCACCTGTAAAGATACACATAGACTAAGAGTGAAAGGATGGAAAAAGATATACCATGCAAATAGAAATGAAAAATGAGCTGGAGTAGCTTTTCTTATATTAGATAAAATAGACTTCAAACCAAAAACCATAAAAAGAGATAAAGAAGGCCACTATATAATGATAAAAGGATCAATCCAACAAGAAGACATAATAGCAGAAAACTTAACATAACAATTATAAATTGATATGCATCCACTATCAGAGCAGCCAGATTTATAAAGCAAACACTATTAGATCTAAAGAAAGAGATAGGCACTAATACCATAATAGCAGGGGACATGAACACCCCACTTTCAACATTGGACAGATCATCTAGGCAAAAAATCAATAGAGAAACAGAAGATTTAAGATCTAAACAACACTTTAGGCCAATTGGACTTGGAAGATATCTACAGAACATTTCATACAACAACCTCAGAATATTCACTCTTCTCATCAGCACATGGAACATTCTCCAGGATAGGCCACATGTTAGGTCACAAATCAAGTCTCAACAAATTCAAAAAAATTGGAATTATTCAGTGTATTTTTTCAGACTACAATAGATTAAAATTAGAAATCAGTAATAAACAAAACTCTGGAAACTATACAAATACATGGAAATTAAACAACATTCTACTTAATGACATATGGGTCCAAGAAGAAGTTGAACAGGAAATCAAAAAATTTATTGAAACTAATGAAAACAATGATACATCATACCAAAACCTGTGGGATACTGCAAAAGCAGTACTAAGGGGAAAATTTATCACATTAAATGCTTACTTCAGAAGAATGGAAAAATGGAAAGTAAACAACTTAACACTTCACCTTAATGATCTAGAAAAACAAGAACAATCCAAACCCAAAGTTAGTAGATGGAAATAAATAATTAAGATCAGAGCAGAGCTAAATGAAATAGAAACCCAAAAAATGATACAAAAGATCAATGAAACAAAAAGTTGGTTTTTTGAAAAGATAAATAAAATTGACAAACCATTAGCAAGACTAACTAAAAAAAGAAGAGAGAAGACACAAATAACAAAAATTAGAGATGAAAAAGGTGATATTACAACAGATATCTCAGAAATATAAGGAATCATTAGAGACTACTATAAGCAACTATATGCCAATAAATTTGAAAATTTGGAGAAAATGGATAAATTTCCGAACACACGCAAACTACCAAGACTGAGCCAAGAAGACAGAAAATCTGAACATACTAATAACAAAGAGATTGAAGCTGTTACCAGAAGGCTCCCAACAAAGAAAAACCCAGTACTGGATGGCTTCACTGCAGAATTCTACCAGACCTTTAAAGAATAATTAATTCCAACGCTCTACAAACTATTCCAAAAAATTGAAACAGAGGGCATTCTCCCATATCATTCTATGAGGCAGTCATCACCCTGATATCAAAACCAGACAAAGATACAACAAAAAAAGAAAACTACAGACCAATATTTTTGATGAATATAGATGCAAAAATCCTCAATAAAATACTAGCTAATAGAATACAGCAACACATACATAAAACGATACACCATGATCAAGTGGGATTCATCCCAGGGATGCAAGGTTGGTTCAGCATACACAGATCAATAAATGTGATACACCACATCAAAAAAATCAAAGACAAAATCCATATGATCATCTCTACGGATGCTGAAAAAGCATTTGACAAAGTTCAACATTCGTTCATGATAAAGACTCTCCCCAAGTTACATATAGATGGAAAGTGTCTCAACACAGTTAAAGCCATATATGATAAGCCCACTGCCAATATAATCCTGAATGGGTTAAGAACAGGAACTAGACAAGGATGCCCACTCTCACCACTCCTATTCAACACAGTGTTGGAAGGACTTGCCAGAGCAATCAGAGCATCTAGATTGGAAAAGATGAAATAAAACTGCCCCTGTTTAAATATGATATGATCCTATATATAGAAAAACCTAAACACAGCATTGACGAATGATTTCAGCAAAGTTGCAGGATACAAAATCAACACATAAAAATCAGTAGCATTTCTATATTTTAAAAATGAACTAACAGAAAAAGAATTCAAGAAAGCTAGCCCATTTACAATAGTCACCAAAAAAATACAATACTTAAGAATAAAGCTAACCAAGGATGTGAAAAATCTCTACAATGAGAACTACAAACCCCTGTAGAAAGAAATTAAAGAGGACACAAGAAGATAGAAAGATATCCCATGCTCTTGGATTGGAAGAATTAACATTGTGAAAATGTCCATACAACCCAAAGTGATCTATAGATTCAATGCAATCCCCATCAAAATTCCAATGACATTTTTCTCAGAATTGGAAAAAACAATCCTAATATTCATGTGGAAGAACAAAAGACCACAAATAGCCAAAGCAATTCTGAGCAAATAAATAAATAAATAAAGGTGGAAACATAACACTATCTGACTTTAAACTATACTACAAAGATATAGTAACCAAAACAGCATGGCACTGGCATAAAAACAGACACATAGACCAATGGAACACAGAGTAGAGAATCCAGAAATAAATCCATGCACCTACAGCCATCTGATCTTTGACAAAGGCGCCAAGACTACACACTGGGGAAGAGACAGCCTCTTCAGTAAATGGTGCTGGGAAAATTGGACATTTATATGTAGGAGAATGAATCCAGACCTGTACCTCTCACCATATACCAAAATCAACTCAAAATGGATTAAAGAATTAAATACATGTCCTGAAACAATAAAACTCCTTAAAGAAAATACAGAGGAAACACTCCAGGAAGTAGGATTGGGTATAGACTTTATGAATATGACGCTAAAAGCACAAGCAACCAAAGGAAAAATAAAGTGGTATTCATCCCAGGGATGCAAGGTTGGTTCAACATACGCAGACCAATAAATGTGATACACCACATCAACAAAATCAAAGACAAAAACCATATGATCATCTCTACAAATGCTGTAGAGATTATTATATAAAACTAAAAAGCTTCTGCACAGCAAATGAAACAATTAACAGAGTGAAAAGACAACCAACAGAGTGGGAGAAATATATTTACAAAATATACATCTGACAAAGGATTAATATCCAGAATATACAAGGAACTCAAACAACAGCAAAAAAACAAGTAACCCAATTGAAAAATGGGCAAAGGAGATGAATAGGCATTTCTCAATGGAAAATATACAAATGGCCAACAGACGCTTGAAAAAATGCTCAAAATCACTCATCATTCAGGAAATGCAAATCAAAACCTCTTTGAGATACCATTTTACTCCAGTTAGGATGGCTAATATCCAAAAGACTGAGAATGACAAGTGTTGGCAAGGACGTAGAGAAAAAGGAACCCTCCTACACTGTTGGTGGGACTGCAAAATGGTGCAGCCTTTATGGAAAATGGTATTGAGGTTCCTCAAACAATTTCAGATAGAGCTACCATATGACCCAGCTATTCCACTGCTGTGTATGCACTCAGAGGAATGGAAATCATCATGTCAAAGGCATACCTGTAGTCCCATGTTTATTGCAGCACTATTTACAATAGCCAAGAGCTGGAACCAGCCTTAATGTCCATCATCAGATGAGTGGATACGGAAACTGTGGTTTATCCACACAATGGACTACTCTGCTATAAAAAAAAGAATGAAATACTACCATTGGCAGCAACATGGATGGACTTAGAGATAATTATATTAAGTGGAACAAGTCAGGCACAGAAAGAGAAATACTACATGTTCTCATTTATTTGTGAGAACTAAAATAAATAAATAAATAAATATACAAACAAAAAATGGGGAGGGGGGAGAAGACACAACAATCACAATTCCTTGAACTTAAGACAAGTGAACAGATATGATGTTGATGGAGGGGGAGTGGAGACAGGAAGGGGAGAAAAGGAGGAATTGGTAAAGGGACATGAAAATCAACTACATTGTCTATTGATAAATTAAGGTTTTAAAAAATGTTTAAAAATTTAAAAAAGAATTTTTTTATAATAAAATAAAATGAGTAACTTTTGCAAAAAGAAAAAAAAAAAAGAAAAGAAAGGAGTACAGGTAGAACCAATCGTGAGGAATGCTAAGCAAATTAGGAGTCGTCCAGATTTCTTTAAATCCAATTTCAATTTTAAAAAATATAGTTATAGTTCTTTAATTAAGTTGCTAATCACAAAATATTTTTGATAATAACTTATCATTATACATGATAATACTTATCATGTATTAACATACATGCAGCATGCATAAAAGTGCAGGTAGATGTCTTAAACATGTACAACTAACTACAGGGATATCAAACTAAACATTATATTTGCAAACAAGTTTTACCGTCAATCAACCCATCCTCTCTGAGGCACATGCAATATTTTGTTAACTTGCTGGAGGGAAGGCCAAGTATCAGTCAATCTCTTGATTTTTCTTTCTTTCTGCCCCTGAACTCACTGTCTGCTGGTCTTCTATTTCTGTATGAGGCTACCTGTGTGGATGTTGAAGATAAGCTGATAGCCCAGTGCCATCGAAGAGAAATATAATGCAAGCTACATCTTAAATTTTCTAGTAGCTCAATTTAAAAGGTGAAATTATATGATTTTAATTGTAGATTTTATTTAACCCACTCTATTCAAAATGTTATCATATCAACAAGTAATCAATATTAAACTGATTAATGAGATATTTGGCATCCTTTTGTGTACTAGGTCTCCAAAATCCCATGCATATTTGACACAGCATATCTCAATTTGGACACACTTCAAGTGCTCAATAGCCACATGGGGCTAATGGATTCCATACTGGACAGCACAGATACAGACTTTCTCTTTCAATGCCTACTGGCCCATGTTAATAATGTCACTAATCATTCATTCCAACAAAACAAATTTTTGAGTGTCTGCCATGTGTCAGGAACTGTTCTAGGACTTAGGATACAAACAAAACAGACAAATTTCCCTTCCTGTCCAGAATTTACATCCTAGTCAGGGGACCTAAACCATGAACAAAGTAAGGAGTAAATATTTGTAGCAGGTGAGACGATGGGTAGTGCTATGGAGAGGTGACAGGGAGTGCCTGGGGTGGAGAGGGCTGCGATTGTAAGGGCATGGTCCCAGGAGACCTCATGAGTCAGTGGCACCTGAGCAGCGTGAGGGAGGTGAGTAAGCAGGCTTGGGGACATCTGGAGGAAGAGGGCTTCAGGCAGAGGGCACAGCAGGGGGACCGGCCCAGAGGTAGGAGTGTCCTTGGAGTGCCCAGGGATCTGCAAGAGGGCCATTGTGTGGGGTGGGGAGAACAGCGGGCAGCATGGTGAGAGATGGTGGGGGAGGGAAGCAACCTAAGGGCTTGGTGGGACTTTGGCTTTACCGTGAATGGGAACAGAAGCCTTGTGAAGGTTTTAAAGGGAAGGGTAACATGACCTACACTTTACTAGCACCTTCTGGCTAAGCCCGTACCTTGCTACAAATCCCAGTGTGCTTTCTTTTTCCCTGTGTTTCTTTCTGCACATTGCCCTGGGCTGTGCGGCACTAGAGTGCACTGCTGCATGCGGTTGATGTCTTGTATTCTCCAGCTTGCCAAAAGTGACCCTCATCATCATCTGTTCTGCAACTCTCTTTGGCCATTCAGTTGTGTAGAAGGACAGAGAAACTATACATTCAACTCTCAGGAAAGTGGCCATGTGCAAAGGAAAAGATCAATTTCTGGGCAATGTCTTCAACAGGCACATGATCGTGAAAATCAAACACACCTTCTCCCTACAGTGCATTCCTTTTGTTCAGATTAAAAGATCTCCTAGCTGAAACTAAGACACTATCCTTCACGGGGCTGCCTCTGAGGCATGGAGACCAGAAGAAATGCCCTCCAGATCCCAGCTGCTCAAAGTGTGGCCCAGGACCACTAGCAGCAGCACAAACTGCCATCTGTTACAAATGCAGAACCTCAGCCCCAACCTAGCCCTGCTGAGTCAGGGTCTCATCTTAACAAGACCTCCAGCTGATTTGTATGCACATTCAAGTTTGAAAAGCATTACTCTAGACCTTTTAAATTCTTAATCCTCTCAATTTCTCCACGGTAATAATGTTTTAATGGCTTAAAACAGCAATAACCATTTATTATTGTTCATGATTATGAGGGTTGACTGGATTCCACCGGGTAAGTCTTCTGCTGCCGATGGTGTCACACGGGGCTGCAGCCAACTGGTGGCTCAGCTAGGATGGGGTGGCCAAGATGATTCTTGCACATGGCTGGCAGTGGCATTGGGATAATTCTGTCCCATGGTTTATCAACTGGGAGATACAAGTATCTGGGAGTCTGGGGTGGAATATTCAAGATGGCCTCCTCACATGGCTGAGAGTTGGTGTGAGCTGCCAGCTGGGAGCTCAGCTCGGGCTGTCAACTGAAGAGCCTCAGTTCTCCTCCATGTGGACCCATGTGGCTTGTCCCTCTCAGAGCATGGCAACTTTGTTCCAAGAGAGAGCAATCCGAGGGATGAAACTACAGATCTCTTAAGGCCCAGCCTCGGAAGTTACCCAGTGACACTTCGCCACATCCCATTGGGCGAAGCAAGTAACAAGGCCAAACTAGAATAAAGACGAGGAGAAATCAACTCCATCTCTTGATGGGAAGAGTGGCAAGAAATTTGCAGACATCTTTAATCCACCCCAAAAGAGAATAACTCACATTTGTCGAGCAAGTATCATGTAAGTACTATTATCCAATTTCATCAGTTCTAAAATGCACATTTTTTTTCCTTTTTATTTTAAAATAATCACAGGTTTACCAAAGTGAATAAGATAGTACAGAGAGGTTCTGTGTTCCCTTCACCCAGTTTTCCCCAACGGTTAAACCATATGTAAATATAGTAAAACAACAAAGCCAAGAAATTGACATTGGTACTGTGTGTATATGACTCTATGTCATTTTAAAATCATATTTGGTTTTTTGTGGGGTTTTTTGGCAGCTGGCCATCACGGGGATCTGAACCTGTGACCTTGGTGTTACCAGCACCATGTTCTAAGTGAGCTAACCGGCCAGCTCCCATTTTCAAAGTGAATGACTGACACTTATCAGGTGGTCACCATGTAAGTGCTATTACCACATTTCATCAATTATTAGATGCACATTTTCTTTTTACACTTCACTTCTCTGACATGAGAATGTGTCTTACAATCAAACACATCTTACAATTAGAAGAATCATTTGTCTTTTCTCAGTGGTACATAAAATAATAGTGTGTCCTATGATATCTATATATGGTGTCTCAGATTCGATAAAATATTGTATTAGCCCATTTTACAGATAAAGAAACTGAGGCACAGAGTGGGTTAGAAGTCTGCTCAAGTTCACAAAGCTAGTAGGGTTACTGATGGGAACTCAGGAACAGGATTCAAACCCAGGCACTCTGATCCTAGAGCCAAAATGCTTAACCCACACTATCTTAGAAGGTAATCATAACAAGATTAAACATAGCATCTTCTAGATTTAGCATGGCTCTGGTGAATTTTAGTGAAAAGAATGTAACTAGGAGACAGACAAATCCCTATTCTCTGGGTCCAGACCCAGCATGCTTAACCTACACTACATTACCACAGAGTCAGTATTCCATACATCCTGTGGGTATACCTTTTCTGACCATGAAACTATATGAATTGGAAGGTTCACAGGAGCAGCAAGGTCAATAGCTCTTTGATTGTAAACTCTAAACAGCATGCTGCACTTATGTAGCCAATCATTGAGCAACAAAACTGTTATATCTTTTGCTTTCTAATGCAATGAAACTGCTTTCCTTGGTAGAACACATCCAACTCTGCATTTAATCAATCTTCTGCAAGGATTAATAATTGAATAGGGAATACTGAAATGAAGAAAATGGAAAGGTGATTAGATTGATGTTCATATGTGATAGAAATAATGCAAAGTCTGGAAACAGACTTACTTATGGGTTGAAAAAATATTTTTTAATTGTAAAGCTGTTTCAACCACTTCTTACAGATAATACCTTTTTTTGGCAGTACCAGAAAATGCACCAAAAAAAAAAAAAAAAAAAGAAAGGATTTTTTCAGTCTCTCCTCCAACACCCCATCACTGGCTCTGAGGGAAGCCAAGTGGCAATGTCATGAGGACACTCAAGCTGCCCTATAGAGGGTCCATGTGGTGAGGAGGTGAGGCCTCCTGCCATGTGAATATGCCATCTTGGAAGCAGATCCTCCAGCCCCAGTCAAGCTTTCAGATGACAGCAGCCCTAGCTGACGTCTTGACTGCAACCTCATGGGAGACCCTGCACCAGAACCACTCAGCTGAGGTGCTCCCCAATTCCGAATGCTCAGAAACTGTGAGATGATAAATTTTTGTTGCATTAAGCCTCTACATTGCAACAGTATTTTGCTACACAGCAATGCATAACTAATCCACTCCCCCATCTCACAGATGAGGAGATTGTGGCTTAGAAATATGAGGAGATGCTACAGGATCCCTCCAGCCTTATGCCTCCAAGGACCAGCCCAGCTCATTCTGCTTATGTGGAGTGGGCAGGAGGCCTCTTGATTTTTTACCATCTTGGAGGCCATTTCCCAGAATCTTCTGTTTTCTCAAAATTTGCATTATCTTTATACTAGAAGCCCCTGGAAAATCTGGCCAATCACTCAGCTGTGAAAAGGAAACTTTGGCACAGATGTCCTGGTTTTGGAGTCTTCCCACTTGCTAAATTTCCCAAAATAGCCCTCTATTGTGGGTTTGTTTTTCAGGAGATGGTTTTTGTTTTTTCCTGTAAGGGTGAAACTTTCTAGACTGCAGTTGTTCAGTCAGGAAAAATAAGAATGCGTTCATCCCCTTTCCTTTCCCTGGTGTTGAAGAGCATGTGCTTAATAACCTGCCTAATCTCTCAGAGGTTTTATCACAGCATTGACTCTGGCCTAGCCTGTGAGATTGCATCAGACACCAGAGCTGCAGCTGTCCCCCTGGTTATGCTACTTGATGAATGATTCCATTCCCTGCTCGAATGCTGAGTGTCTTCTCTCACCATCTGCAATTTACATACAGGATGCGCTTCCTGTCTGAAGCCCCCGTCTGCCTCTCATATCTCCATATGCCACATGCTTAGATATTTTAAGTGCAGATGGAGACATTAGTCATGTAATTCATCACATGGGAAAATTCGCAGACTGTCTATTTTATTTCAGTTTAAGTATTAATTTCTACCTTTGCTACTGGTAGAAAAATCTAAAAACGTCAATGAGAATTGTAGGTAAAATATCTACCCTCACTTAATTTTACTGCATTCTTCTTTTTAAGGTTGAAATGAGATATGACACATCCAAAAATTATAGAAAAATACACAAACCTAGAATGGTAGATTTATTGCAACATTGGCCCCAATCCTTCACCCCTTCATTCTTTTGCCTGCAACTTTGCAGTGCCTTTTCCTAAACAGGCAGTGTCTACCTGCCATCCCTTGAATCTGGGCTGGCCTTGTGATTGGCTTTGGTCAACAGAATATGGCAGAAGTGACAGCGTGCCAGTTCCAAGCCTTGGCCTCTAAGGGTCTTGGAGCTTCCATTCCCTCTCTTGGAACCTTGTATCCACCATGTGAACATGTCCAGGCTAGCCAATGAGCAGCTGACAGCGAGCCAACCCCTAGACATATAAGAAAGCCCAGCTGAGATCAGCAGAGCCACCAACTTGACCTACATCTGACCACAAATGCATGCGTAAGCACAGCAAAAATAAAGAACCACCCAGTCTCCTATAGACTCATGAGCAATAATAAATGGTAGGTTTTTATGCCACTGAGTTTTGGGGTGATTTGTTATGCTGTATTATTGTGGCAACAGATAACTGATACACACACACACACACACACACACACACACACACACACACACAAGGATACTTCAAAAAGTTCATGAAAAAATAAAATTAAAAGATAATATGAATCTTTCCATGAACTATTTGAAGGCCCCGCATGTGTGTGTGTGCTATATACACATATATATACACATATATACAATACATACATACATATATACGCATATATATACAGTATACAAATACATAAATTTGTATTGTGTGGCATGGTTACACCTCAAACAGGAGCCAGGCTACAAGAGGTTTTCCAGAGAGCGTGCTTTCCACGTCCTGTCTGGAGGGTCTAAGCTTGGCTGACTATCTGAGATCCTGATAAAAGGAAGGGCCTTGGGTACTACCTACCTATCAGTGTGCAGACTTCCAGGTAATAGTCCTGTTTCCAGCACAGTGTCACCACCCTTGACTAGGTTTAGTGTCCTTCTTCCAGAGTCCAATTCCACTGATTCATTTCGAGAGTAAAAACCTCCTACCCTCGGCTGGGGGTCTAACTACTTCTTATAGAAAAGTTTAAGAAATCTGCTTACTTTCAGCTATACTTGCCTCTCATTTCCAGAGGTACCTGGTTACACGAATTCCTAAGCATCGGTGGTCGTGATAGAGGGAGACAGGGGTTCTTGTTCTGACCTGAATTGGTTCTCTGGTCAGGTGCAGCTAGTCTTAAGGCAGAGCAAACTATCAGGGTAAACTGTCCCAGAAAGGACAGGTATCTGCAAAGATAGGGCAGGGGAGAGGCTGGGCTGGCAGGTTTCTCAAGGTCATGGGCAGGGATGACCAACGGGGCAAAAGAGGATGGATTAAAGCAATGTAAGGGGAAATAGCTATGGAAGAGATATTTAGAGTCTTTAAATTTAGCTTCAGCAGCATTTTCAGTGACTGGCAGAAAAAGTGCTAAATTGAAATTGATGAACAAGGACATGCTTTGATGAAACCTCTCAACCACTTACAGCTCGTATCTTCCTGATTCTATCACAAAGGCCTAAAGTTCACTTATGCCCTGAAACTATCATTGTGTATTTTGGGGCCTGGGTTTTTCCAAAAGTTGAGTTTTTATATCAGCGGTCATGGTTACAGTCCATGTGGGAACTATTACATGCTTCGCATTTTCATTAAATGTGTATTCTTCTTCTTTGTGGTTTTCTGAGTTCTTCCTCAAAACTACTTCCTGAGTATTGTGCTGAAAAACAACCAACCAAACAAAAAACAAAGAAAAGCATTCATGGTCACTGCCAAGTACACACAATTCCCTAACCCTCTTCCTCTTGTCGTTCTCCCCACCAGACTTCTTTTACCACTGGATCTGATTCCTCAAATAAGCATTTTAAAATAAGTGTTATATGAAGAGAAAAATATGTCCCACAGTAAGATGATCAGACCACCTCTCACAAATATCTACAAAGAGACAGACAAATTGTTTGGGACCGCTGACACAACATTATTCACCCTCAATGTCCCATCAGTTTTTATTTAGTCATCCCTGGACTGCTGCCAGGAGACCCATTCTGCAAGGTCTGATGAGACCTTCCCCCCCGACGCTCTCTATCCACAGTCCTCTGACCTCATTGCAGAGTTTTTTTTGCAATGTTTTCTTAAATAGGTACAAATGTTTCCCTGCTCATTTTGCTTTTGCCTGTTTGGCAAATACAATCCTGCCTTCCTTGGTGATCCCGTGTCTGGGTCTTTGCTCAGCTCATAATCAGAACAGATATTTTAATTGTCCTTATAAATTCTAACCCCATTTCAGAATGTAGGCTACTGCATGATTTATCTAGTACTTTTTCTTTTATTGACGATGCATGAGGGGTGGTTTGATAAAGTTTTTTGAGATTAGGGGTGATTAAAGTACTTATGCTATATTTACTTCCTGCCTCTATACATAAAGTATTGTAGATGGCTCCCTAGATTTACTAAGATGAAATAGACTTAAAACTTAAAAACCAGGGCTTACAAAAGTACACATGGACAAAACCTGGAGAAAAATAGGGGAAAAAATTATGCAGGCTCCACTCCAAAGATGAACCAAAAATTTGGCTCTAAGCTTTTGGATGGCCCACTCAAAAAGGGAAAATATAGTCAAGCATTTGAGTCATGTCGTCTAAGAAATAAAGCCTGCCAGCAATTCTGAGGAAGTAAAGTTTCTCCTGGCACCTAGAACTAAAAGAACATTCCTACGCAGGTCTTTACATAGGGCACATCTTCATAACTTCTAGAATAAACGTGAGGGCTGCTGTGGTAGGGGTGTTTATTAAAAGACCCCTCCATCTAAAGTTAACAAGGGTGAATATCAGTGCACTTCCCAGCAAAAGCAATTTTTCACAGCGGCCTGCAACGCGATTGAAATGTTCAGCGCTCCAGTGGTCCACCAGAAATAAAATTTGGTGTGTCCAGAAATGCATAGCCAGCTCATCTTTAAAATAAACTTCTACTAATAGATTTCCCTCAACAGAGTTTTGACTTTTTTCCCCCTCATACAGAATGCTTTTGAGCAGGGAATATCAGTAGACATTTCTGCAAAGGCTAAAGAAAGGAAATTAGCTCCATTTGCAACGGGAGACTTTCAGATTTGTTAAAAAGAATCTTGGGACAGTGAGAACTGGCTTTTACAATGGATTCTTGTGAGAATAGATTCTTTTAAAATGTAGTTTCGTTTTGTTAAGTCTTAAAGGATGGAAAAATCTACTTAAGGTTCATCCCAACCCTATGATACGGTGACTGTGACAATTCATTTCCAGTGTGCTGAGAACATAACGACTGTCATGTCGATCCTGAACTGCACTGGGTCACTTAGAAGGAGGAAGAGGAAACATATTAGAAAAGGTGGCTCCTGGCCAACCCAGAGGTAAATTTTATTTGGGGGCTGGCTCAAGTTCCATAAGCCCAGAATCAAACTTGTAACCATCTGTTGAAAGTTCTGTGGGAACTAAAAATTCCAGAGCCCAGGCAGATGGAACAGCATCCTGGGAATAGACTCTACATTGAATCTTGCTTCCATTCCATGATGGACAGCTCCCCAGGGCTCCCTTTCCTCATGATTTTCGGGTTGGGAGGAGCTTAATAAGCACCTTTGGAGTTCAGACTTGGACATACTGTGGCCCTTTCCCACAGAAGAGCTAATTCTTGGAACCAGATCTTTGGACATTCCATATATGTCTCCAGAGACTAAATGACCCAAAACAAATGCAATAGATCTCTCTAAATACCACATTGAATCCACCAATTGTTTCCAAACTCGACAAAATCAGACTGTATATTACATTAGCAATTCTGGCTAGTTAAAAGGAGACCAACCATCTCCCAGTTTCTCTTACCTAGTATTAATGTGTATGAGATTGAATTACCTTCTAGTCAAGGAAACCTTCAAAATTATAGGTGGGGTGTCACAACTGTGGATATAAGTCTTAAAGCAATGTAGAAAATGAGCTGCCCAAATCTGGGTAGAATAACTTACTGAGAATGTTCTCCCTCTATGCCCAGCCCCACATGTTGATTTACTGCAGGAATATCTTTGAGGTGAACTTGCTAATTGTCTTGAGTCAGGTTGCCTAGAAGCAGAGCCTAAGAAAGTAGTTCTTGAGCAAGTAATTTATTGGGGGCTGCTTGCAGGAGAAATCTATAAGGGAGAGAGGAAGGTAGAACTGGGAGAAGGCAAGGCTGTGGTTTCAGGAGAAGTCTAGCTTCTCTCTGCCTCATCCCACGGGGGCAGTTAGGAGCATGTTTATCTCTGGAGCATAAACAGCACAGCAGAGTCTGTCCCATCTTGGGGCAAGGGGGCTTTGGCAGCCTGAACCAATCAGTCACCAGCTCCCAGCCACCCTGCATGTATGTGGGTGAGGTGACCCCAAGCATTTCCAGTTAGGGTTAGAAGCTCCAGTTGCCCAAGGGCATGCTCAGGAGCAGGTTTCAGGTGTGAGCTCTTAGCCCCAGCACCTATAGCAGCTTAGTGAAAGGAATCCCAGGGTATCAGGCAAGATACCAACAGCAGCTACTAAACCAGTGCTTGTCAAACTTGAGTGAGCACCAGAATCCTCTGCAATACTGGTTAAACACAAATTGTTGCACCTCACAACAAAGTTTCTGATTCAGTACATCTGAGATAAAACCTAAGAATTTGTATTTCCCAGGAGATGTTGATGCGGCTAATCCAGAGACCACACTTTGAGAACCACTAACATTTTTTAAAAGCAATCAAACACCTTTGGAAAGCTAGGTCATGGACATCTTCACTCTCTGGGCATTTACACATCAACATATTCACACGGGTTAAATGAAGTGAAGGTTGACTTAGCAAAAAGGAAGACAGACTAACTTTATCAGACTATGGACTCAGCTGAACAGCTGCCGCCTTCTGGTCTACCACCTACCCCAACTCTTAAAAGAGAATTTCAGTAAAGAATGGAAGGACCGCACCATGTTTCCTGGAGACAAACACCTCAGCAGTTAAGTGACTGGATGGAAAGAATGCTGGATGGAGAGTTAGGAGGCTTGGATTCTAGTTCCTGCACTGCTCTGAATTGGCAGTGATCACTGGCACGTAGCCTCAACCTGATATGCTTCTGTTCACTCACATATAATGTAGAGACCCTAAAGGTCATGTCCAGTCCTGAGTTGTTTTACTAATTACATCAGTATTTGGCACTGGGACCCCAAGCTAGCCATTTGGGTCACAGGTCTTAGTTTCTTAATCTGTTAAATGGGTACGGTGCACTCAGTGATCTCCCCAGCACTTCCACCTAGCCTTCTTTCAGTGTTCTACCCAGAATATGTTGATAGCCCAGAACATGAATGCCAGATTCTTTCTCTCCAGCTGAAAAAAATGAGAGAAAAAGTAGCAACACCTGAAAACACATATTTGAGTTTCCTTCTTGTTACAAAAAGAGGAAGCAAAAAGAGTCATTGCCATCCTGTTAGATGCTCTCTATCATTCTAAAATCTTGTGAATTGGGCTCATTAATTGCCAAGCTAACTCAGAGGGCCTGACAGATCACAAGACTGGGGCACTCCCCATAAGCTTCAAGGCTTCATTTTAATCCTCTAGGACTCCACATGTAAATCCATAGTGGTTTCTTCAAAGTCGTTTGGTCTATTGTATGAATGCATACTGGGGAATCCCTAATGAGTGGATTAGGAGCCCAATGGACGACATCACATAAATGGAGGCAGTCCTGTTTAAAAATTAATAAACTGGGTAATTCAGAAGGAACACTGCAGTGCAGGCTTTGAAGGTCCTCATGAAACAGAAGCTGCTATGCATCTAGTCCTTTTATTTATTCTTTGTATTGATGAAGGAAACTCACACAGTGTGCCTGGAATGCAGAATGTGATGAAGAAAAGAAAGCAGGGTAAGGAGGGTGGGGGGTGCCGGGCAGGCCTGGCGGGGGAGGGGCGTGGGAGAGCAGGATAGGAAGGAGCAGCTCTCTTACATAAGCACGTCAGACAGGGCTCTCACATCCTGTGAACTTTGAGCAGAGCCCTGAAAGCAGTGAGGGTGAGCTCTAGAGCCGTGAAGGACAGTGTTTTAGGCAGAAGGGACAGCAGCAGACAGCCAGTGGAGCAGTCAGAAACAGCGAAGAGGCCTGGAGGCTAGCGCAGAGTGAGCTGGGGCAGAGGGGCGTGAGAGGACATCAGAGCAGATGGTGGGAGGAAGGGGGGCAAAACACGTTGGGTCTTCACTCTGAGTGTGGGGGAGCCCCTGGAGGGTTTGGAGCACAAGAGTGACATGACCTGGTGCTCCTTTGAAAAGATTCCTCCTGCTGTGTGTGGAGAGTATGCTATAGAGGGGGAAAGGGGCGAACAGGAGACCAGTGACGAGGCAAGAATTTAGGCTAATAACATGGGGCTTAACTGGCTGGTTCCTTTGGAGGTGAGGAGAAGTGCTGAATTCAAGATATAACCATATTTTGAAGGTCAGGTGAGCAGGATTTCCTAATGATCTGTATGCAGGATGGGAGAGGAAAAAAAGGATCAAGGATGCATCCAGTGTGTTTGGTCTGAGCTACTAGAAGAATGAAACTACCATTTGCTGAGATGTAGAAAACTGAGGGGCCCATCATGTAAGGAGTGGGGTAGAAAACAAGGGTTTAATTGGGCATGTTCTAAATTTGAGATGCCTATTAGACACCCATGGGGAGATGTCACGTAGACAGTTGTACATATGAATCCAGAGTCCTAAAGAGAGGTCTGAGCTAGAGACACAATACTGAGTAGCGTCAACTATATACTCCACTTTTTCTAAACAACCACATATTCTAAGCGCCAGTGGTAAATGACATATTCCAGCCAAAAAGATCTAAATTTATAACAGTAAATATTTCTAACATTAAGACAATCTGTAAACAAGTAAAATATAAAAGCATAATGGTTTTAAATAAAATTGGTTTTCAAATGAAACCTGAGGATGCAATTATGCAGCCAGGGCAAGCACATCCCAGCAATATTCTGAGGGTCAAATTACACAGTTGGTAAACTAGACCCAGACTTCATCAAAATTAAAAACTTTTGTGCATCAAAGGACATTTATCAAGGAAGTGAAAAGACAACATACAGAATGGAAGAAAATATTTGCAAATTATGTCTGATAAGGATATAGTGTCCAGAATATATAAAGAACTCTTACGACTCAACAAAAAAAGACAAACAACTCAATTTAAAAATGGGCAACGGACTTGAATAGACATTTCTCCAACGATATACAAATGGCAACAGGCCCTGGAAAAGATGCTCAACATCATTAGGCATTAGGGAAATGCAAATCAAAGCCACAATGAGATACAACTTCAAACACACTAGAATGACTATAATCAAAAGAATGGAAAATAGCAGGTGCTGGTGAGGATGTGGAGAAACTGGAACCCTTGTGCATTACTGTTAGGAATGTAAAATAGTATAGCTGCTGTGGAAGACAGTTTGACAGTTCCTCAAAAAGTTAGACATAGAATGACCATATGATCCAGAAATTCCAGGCCTAGGTATATACCCAAAAGAACAGAAAACAACGACTCAGACAGATACTTGTATACGATGTTCATAGCAGCATTATTCACAACAGGCAAAAGGCAGAAACAATCCAAATGCCCACCAGCAGATGAATGGATGAACAAAATGTGGCCTATACATATGATGCATTTTATTCAGCCATAAAAAGGAATAAGTACCGATATGTTGTCAGGCTAGGGCTGGGTCTGGTGCTCACAGACCCCTCAAGCCCGTTCTCCAGGCTGGGTCACATACCCTTCACATGCAGGTCTACGAGCTAGGTAACAGGCAAAAAGGTCCTTGGAACCGGAGGTTTGAAAGTATGGCTGCATGGGGAGGACACCCGAGGCAGTCAACGCCAGCCAAGTCGCAGCACTGCGCATGCACACTAACTCCACCCCCACACAACTTATTTACAAAGAATGCACGGCACCACCCCCAACCAGAACCAAGGGGAGGGGCCTGATTAAATTATTCTCATTTTCCCAACACATGTATGAACATGGATGAACCCTGAAGACATTATACTAAGTGAAAGAAGTCAGACACAAAACATGACATATTATATGATTCCATTTATATGAAATATCCAGAATAGGTAAACTCACAGAGACAGGAAGAGCCTATGGTTGTTGCCAGGGGCTGAATAGAGAGTTAGGTATGGGGAGTGGCTGCTTAATGGGTACAGGAGTGTCTTTCAGGGTGATGAAAATATTTTGGAACTAGACAGAGGTGGTGGTTGCCCAACATTGTGAATGTGCTAAATGCCTCTGAATTGTTCACTTTAAAATGGTTGATTTTATGTTATCTAAATTTCATCTTAATTAAAAAAAAAAAAACAAGCAACCCTAAAAATTAGAAAGGACCAGTGAAAGAAAAGGTTTGAAAAGGAAATGTCAGAGGAGGAACCTGCCTCGACAACAGGGATATAATCTCCCTTAAGTCCTCATACATAAGCCCTGGGCATCTCTGATACTCTAAAACAATCTACTTTATGCCAGAAGAGCCAACATTTTCCGAAAAAGCAAGCATCAACAAAGTTAGTTGTCTCTCTGATTTACATCCATCGCCTTTATATATTCCGTTGCTTACCATGGTCGAAGAGTTTTGAAAATAACTTGTAACCAACTAAACAAAATAGCCTGATTCCTTGTTTACCAGAAAGAAAACTGAAAGACTGAAAAGCAGAACTGAGCAAACTGTGCCTTTGCAAGCACAGACTGTACAGGGAGGGACATAGCTGCTATTTTCGGACTTGTGTGGGTGTGAGGATAACAGGCCTCTGGAAACAGCTGTTTAACAACAGAATGTGAGAAGTCTCCCAGAACTCAAAGACCCACCCTCTACAGTGAACCAAGGGAAAGTTCATGAGAGCTGGGGGAGTTCAATCCGTTTTTTTAAATCTGAAATGGAGAATCAACACTGGGCTTTGAATGAGCTGCTGTATTTAGCAAGGCTTTGCTCCCTCTTAAAAAGAATAACCCCAGGAAACTGAAAAGCCAAACCAGAAACAGACATGGTGTACTTTCCAGAACAATAACTACCCTCAAAGCCACTTCTGCAGGGATCCAGCCTCCCTCTGGGGGCCTGACAAACTGCTTCTGGAAGGAAACAGGCTTGGGTGGAGGGACAGTTGACCTCTGTGCAAACTTTTGTTTCAGGATCCAGCATTAAAAGCAAACTCTTTATTGCAATAAAGGAAAGATGGTTTGAGGACTGAACTTGCTTTCATTTTTGTTGTGATGAATCTTGATATCCACCTTTCAAAGCTTGTCTCCATGCACTGGAAAATAAAATCAACCCAGTTCCACCCAGCTACAGAGAACACACTATAAACAAAACCCAAATGGTGGTTCTCGTTAAAAGCTGGGTGACAAGTTGAACCTTATCTTTTGGTTTTTCCTACAAAATCCTTATGTCCTAAACATAATGAGAGTAAGGAAGAAATCTTGTAATTTGAGGTATAACTACTTTAAAGTGCTATGTCTTTAGCCATACTCTAGTCAACATTTTTAGCATTTATTCATTCTATCATTTGTTCAATAAATATATATTTCTTGCTTGCAGTGTGTTAGGCATCGTGCTAAGTGTAGACATACAGTGATAAGCAAAGGAGACACCTCTGCCTCAGGGAGCAGGTAACATACAGAGGAATATAGAAAATTATCTACCCAGTTGAGGGCTGAGAAGGAGAGTGACTATCACCCAAGTTCAAGGTCTTCTTCCCCAATCCTTATTTTCGGATCTAAAACTAAACTCTATCTATTATTAAATACAGTGGGACCTTCCACTACCTAGAAACACAGACCCCAAAAACTGTGAGAAGAAAATAGTCTAATTATACATTTCCCAAGACCAGGATGATTCAGAATTAAATAATGGCAATGGCCCAGGCTGAAATAGAACTCAGGTCTTCAAGTCTTTCCTGCAGTTCTCAGATTCTCCACTTTGGTCTCCTGTTAAAAAGTTCCTAGAGCAAGACCACACAGGAATCCTCCCAAACAAACAATAACTCACAGTTAAGTTTACTGAGAAATGTTGAAGTTCATCCCCTAGAAAACTGAAGTCTGCAGAGAACTAGCCCAGCTGAAAGATGCATGCAAATTATATAACTAAAATGTACGCAATTTATACAATCAAATCGGAATATGGGGATTTTCCAGTAAAATCTAGTTTCTTGACCATTTTAAAGTTTTCCTCAATAACAATAGGTATCACTTGCTTTATATTTGCATAACTAAAAGGAATAATTTTCTCAAAACAAAAGGATAGTTTATCTCAAATGTAAATCCACGTCTCCACCTCTAAGAAAATATACCCCCCAACGCTTAACCATC
The DNA here is from genome assembly GCF_027409185.1 of Cynocephalus volans. Taxonomy (NCBI): domain Eukaryota; kingdom Metazoa; phylum Chordata; class Mammalia; order Dermoptera; family Cynocephalidae; genus Cynocephalus; species Cynocephalus volans. The sequence continues at coordinate 17,383,753 of NC_084478.1, forward strand.
CATTTCTTCAGTATGTACTTTTCAAGTTTCCCCAAAGCTTGAACTAAGGTCCAGTCCTTACCAGGCTCACCTTTTTACACTGGTTTACAAAATTTGCCGCTGTGCAGATGACCCAAAGCTGAGTGTGGGTTGGAGGATGCACTTAAAGAACTGTGACCAAAATAAACCTTGACAGGCTGAATTCAGTCCCCAGTATTACCCAGATGACAGGTAACCTCCAATTTACGGTTCTTCACCTCGAGGGGAAAATGTCAACTACAAAGCAATAAGATTGGGAAGCTGCCATTTAGCAACTGTTAAGGTCCGTAGGGGTTGGGGCGTCCGCAACCACGCATAGGACTTGAGGCCTAAATTGACAACACATTCTATATGAAATAACAGCTTAACGGAAAGACCATAACTTTGGGGATTACAAAATAGGGTTCCTATCCTCTATTTAACTGCCCTCATAGTCAGCTGTTTTTTTTTTTTTTAAATTATAATAGTTCCTTTTCCACCCTTAGGTTCTCTGATTTTAGTAATTTGAGGGCATTTTCCCTCTCTTCAACACTTGAAAAATATGTCATTTTCTACGTCTTAATATCAAATTAAAATATCGAATATTTGATGTGGGGTGGTGGAGAGGCAGCTACCTTGAGGTTAAATGGTCTAAGGCCAGTTGGGCAACAATTAAACAGGTTACCACAGTGTGAAGCAAAGTTTATGGGAGGTCGTTGTTTTGGACTAGCCTCCTGCTAGTCCCAGCAGACCAGACGAAACCAGAATGGAGTCACTTGTGCTAAGTGCCACATAATCAAACTGAACTTTGAAACGAGTTAGTTTTCTAAAAATCAGGAGATTCTGGGCTACCTGAGTCAGCATAATAAGGAAGTCCCCTCTGTTTTAACCCTAAGAAGAAAGTAACTTTGAAATGACCAATTCGCTTTTTGTTTCTTGTTTCTGCTTTCTTCTGCCATTTTCTGTCTATAAAGTCAAACAGCTCTGCTCAACTCATCAGAATTGCAAATAAAAGCCAGTTAGATCTGTAAATTATACTTGTGGTAATTTTCTCTCTTTTGACAACAGCAAACAATTCACTTTCCTAAATGTAGATTTTGGAATGGATGTGGGAGCCTGTGGGAGCGCTCAGGGACAGGGTTATAAGGGGCTGCCCCCACTGAGAACCATTCGTGTAGAAAAAAAATAATAGAGAAATTAAAGACACAATCTTATTTTTATGGAGGGCAATAAATATGTATGGCTTGTTTTATTGACTTTCACTCAAAACAGAGCATTTATGTTTTGGAATTTAGTTAGAAGTTTCATTGGTAATTGATTGATAAGTCAGATCTGAAACAGAAATGCACACACATGCTCTTCTTCCAGGATTTTCATCTTTGTTGTCTCCTCTTCCTTCTAATGAAATCAACCCCAAAGAAAGACCTTGCATTTGCTGCATTTGTTGCAGAGTTGATTTAGGGAAGTTGGCAGAGTAAAGAGCAGAGATGAGAATGGGGCACTGGGGAATCACCTGAATGGACACCTCTCCAGGGGTGCCAGACAGCTTGGGGCCACTAATCTTGAAGCTGTCCAGCAAGACAAGAATAATGACTGACCATTTACATACCGGGCAGCCTTCCCGTCTGAGTCAGCAGCCTGGATTTATTCCCAGTTGTTAGGAACCCCAGAGGAGGTGATCTTCATCCAATTTGTTATGGACAACTGTTCAGATTACCCAGGCAGCCTTCTCGGTTTCTTTTTGGCTGGAGGCATAAGGATGATCAAAGACTGAATGAGTGTGTGCAGTGACCCCCACTCTGTCCCTAATGAGATGATCATGATGATTAGGGTCAGGCCACCAAGAGGTCGTGGGCCGCCTTTGGTAGATTTGCCTTTGATGCCTGGACATCCAGAATTTTCAGAGATGATAAGTCAGCTCTGAAGAAACAAAGGTAAGTGCTCTGAAAAAAAAAAAATGCGGGAAATGTCAGTGCTGTGTCAGCAACCATGCAGTGGGACAGTCAGGAAATGAGCCTAGTTCTGATCATTCTGGTGCCAGATCTGCTGCTGGCAAGAGCTTTTCCGTAAAGCAATGAAAAGTTCCGTGTTTCTGTTTCTTCACCAACTCTATAATTGTTCCACCTATTTATCTCAAAATAGTGATGTCAGGTTAACCCCAGAAACAAATCTCACTTTAACACTATTTATTTATGCTCGCAAAGACTTTGCAAGATCTGTACTGGGTGACTCCAAGGCTGTTTAATTGCTGAACTATGAAACTGTAGTCTCCCTTACGGAGTCTCCTAGACCTTAAACAACCTTATTATATTACCCCTGATTACCAAGTACTTGACTTTTACAATAATTCTCATTTAATTTTCTCAACAAACTTAAGTGGAAGATGTTTTTAGCACCAGTTGGCAGGTAAGTCTGCTAAGATTCACAGAGGCCCAGCCAGTGAGTAGTAGAGCTCAGATCCAAACCTCACTGGGCCTGACCCCAAAGCCTCCAAGACAATGAGGCCACACCACTCCCTGCCCCCTGTTGTAATGAGGGGGGTGTCTACGTTCCACTCTTCTGTGGGCAAGAGCATAAATCAAAGAGTCTCCAGCACCCAGAAAAAGATCATTGATCTCCACAACCTAGAACAAAGGCAGGACACTCAGGTCAGACATGTCTTCATTATGACTCCACTCACAAGCACCTGGGCACAGATCTGGGACTAGCTGTCTGTGGAAACTCTTCCCCACAGTCTCCAATCCTACATTACGGGCTTGGAGATTGCTGAGTGTCTCTTTAGGCAAAACCTGACTTAATAATTTGGTTTCTTAAAGGTTGCCTAGGAGAAATCAGAGTACTACACAGAGTCCCCATGTAACCCCAGGAGCTAAATCCTCTTAGATTATGTTTGAGCAGGTTTGCTTTTGACCCCTCAAGTTCTTTCACTTGGTGTCTTTTGGATGTAAGAAACAGATGCTCCCTTAGCCTGCTAAATAAGAGAGGTTTGATGTCTGAATACCCCTTGAGCAGGTAAGAGATATGGAGGTACTTAGATGCTGACACTTTCCTGGCTGTCTCGGAGCCTGCAGGTGGAGGAGGATTCTAGAACCCCAGGCTGTTCTCCCAGTCCCCAGGTCTTTATCCAAGATCTCCACCATTAACCCAACCCAGCTGGTCTCCACTGATCTCCTCGTCTGTCTTTCTGAACCTGGAACTTGCACATTCTTGCCGTATTACCGATTAAAAATCCCGAAGGGTGAGACCTAACTGTCCAGTTAACCTACGCCCAGCAGGCCCCACCCTAGGGTTCTCACCAGCCCATGGGTTGACTAATTCCTGGGCCCATCTGCAAGCAGAGAACAGCCTAATGTGGCTTCCCAGATTGGGAGGGGTGTTGAAAGGGAGCAGACACCTGCAGAAGGGGGAAGCCGGCGATGGCAGGTAACACATCTGGGGCAGGCAGATCTGTGACATTCAAGAAGCAGTTACCAAGACTCCATCTTGCTCACCTAGTTTTCCCAACAGAAATCTGTTCCTTGGGATTTTTACTGGGTAGAGCTAGCAGGCTGTGATAAGACTTCAAGGAAGGGAGAAAGTGCTAGAAGAAGAGGAGAAGAGCTGCTCTGTAACTTTCTTAGGGCACCCGGTGGAGAGATAAATACCCCAACATTTACTGAATTCCAGCTCTGGACCAGGCCCCGGTGTAGGCATTGTGAGCACAAGTAACAGCTCCCATGTAGCACGGATTCTGTGCTAGGCAGTGTGGATGGCACTTTACATATGAGAACTCATTTAAGCCACCTCCACAAGCCTATAAGAAAGGTGCTATTACTACGGCCACTTTACAGATGAGGGGGCTGAGGCACAGAGAGGTTTAGCAACTTGCCTTAGGTTACACAGCTTGAAGTGGCAGAGCTGGGATTTGAACCACATCTGACTCCCAAGTTTGTGCTTTACTCACTATACTGTGCTGCCTCTCTGTTGGGAAAATAGAATAGTTTGGTCAGGGCCCTTGCCTTGGGTCCCATTGGGTGTGGTTTAGCACATCCGCTGTAAGCAAATTGTGTGTGCATGCATGTGTGTGTGTGTGTTTGTGTGTGTGTTTGTGTGTGTGTGTGTGTGTGTGTGTGTGTGTGTGGAATTAATGCGCATGTGCGCCAATGTATCTTTTTAGTTTTGTTGCTATTCTCATGTTCTTCAGAGAGAGAAAAAGAGAGAGAGAGGAGTTTTAGTGAAGCAGGCAGGCGGGTGTCGGCCTCAGTGCCCAGCGCAGCCATGCTTTCCAACCTATGGCTTCCAAGGACCTTTTGGCCGGTTACCTAATTCACAGACCTGCGTGAAGGGGTCTGGCAACCCAGCCTGGCATATGAAGGGTTTGTGACCCAGTCTGTGAATGGGCTTGAGGGGTCTGGGAGCTCCAGACCCAGCCCTAGCTCAACCATCAGCCCAGTCAGTGCAGGATTACCGGCAGGTAAAAGAGCCCGACAACTAGTGTGGTCGCCTAGCTTTACAATTGGCGTCACGAACAGGATTTGTAGCTAGACAATTGGCGCTGTGACCAGGATTCTGACATTAGCCCGAGCCACACTCTCCATTCTCTTAAACACTGCCATTTAATTCCCACAGGCTCTCTGACACAGGTGTCATTACTTACATGTAACATATGAAGACACTGAGGCTTGAAGAGGTGGAGAAATTTGCACAAAGTCTGCAGCTAAGGCGTGTCACAGCTGGAACTGCGCTACAAAGTCTTCGCTCCTGTCACTCTGATACTACCTGTCCCTGTTGGGGCAAACAGCAGAAACAACCCCTCTCTCTTCATTCAGTCTGCCCTGCAAGTCATGCCTCAGCTGGGCCCACGAGCCGGTCTTTCCCACATCCACACCACACACCAACCTTCCCTGCGTTTTCCCTTATACGTGATTCTCGCTCCGCATCAACCCAGTCTCTTCTAATGTCCCCTCCTCACGAAGGCCTCCTTTCCCCCTCACTTGCTCCAGCCCCTGCCCCTGCTCTCTTGTGCCTCCGGGAACTTACGATGACCTGATATTCTAAGTCTTCTTCTACCAGGTCGTGCCTGTCTCCCTCGACCGGCTTGTAGGGAGAGACTATGCCTGTTCACTGTGGCATTGTCAGAGCCTGGTACACTGCCTGACAGAGGGCAGGCATCGGAAGTCTGGTGAGTGAATTTGTATTTCTTCCCACCTCATCATGACTACTTTCCTTACAATAAAGATCCCAACATCTGCTGTCAACACTATACTTCCAACAATTCGTCAGATATTTGACACTGGAGATTGTGAATCCTAATATTTTACAGTTGGCAGGGACCCTGCGAGGCATCAAGTTTCCTCATATCAATAGACTGCTCAGGAGCAGCAAACGTTCATAGTCACCTACATGTACCGGGCACAGTGCTCAGCTCTGGAGGTATGCAGTGAGTTAAAGAAGCCATCAATCAAGTCGCTCCTGAGAGGAGACAGAGAGATGCATAGTTAATGTCAACACCATGAGGGAAACATGACATGTCCATGGGACTCCAGGAGCAGAAGGCAGGGGGGCTTGGCCCTAGAGGGAGAGGGTGTCTGGGAATACCTCATAGAGGAGGTGATTCCTATCTGGAAGAAAGACTGGGAATTTATTCCCCCCAAAATAAACAAGAAAGGAAAGAGTATCCAGGCGGAGGCAACAGCAAAAGCAAGGCGCAGAGGCATCTCCAACAGTACAACTGCACGCATTTCAGAATAACAAGTTGGCATGCGCACTGGACAGGAGTAGATTTGGAAGGTGCACAGTATGTCCTGTTCTGACAAGCAGAGTTAGACTAGCCTGCAAGACAACCAAGGGAAGAGATCCCAAAATAACTTCAGCTATGAATGAATGCTTAGCTCAAGATGTGTTCAGCCGAGGCTAGAGACAAGTATCAGCGGATTATAGATGAGGAAGTTGAGACTAAGAGAAGTAAAGCAATTTGATCCCGATCACATTGAAACTATGAGCAAACTAAGGCACAGCAGCCCAGCAGTCCTGCCGTCACCTGGCTGGCTTCCACCAATCCAGGCCTCCATGCTCGTAGGGAGGCCAGCGCTTGCCTGGGGATTGGGGTAAGATGCTCTCATCACTAACTTGGCTTCATTAGAGTGGGTGACTGCCCACACACCAGTAATTATCCAACCTGTTAAGAAAAACCCCCCACAATAGAGCAGGCTCTGTTGCATGTTGAAGGATGTCAAATTTTATTAAAATATTGTATTGCATATGTAAATATAATGACAGATAGAGAAATAAATATAGGCATAGCACTATTTATCTTCTCTAGTGTTTCTGATTTAGAATCTGGAAAGTGGCCATGTTTACCTAACCCCCAACTTATCACTGGCATGTACAACAGACATGCCAAATAACTGTCTTGTAAAAGCCATGAGTGAAATAGGCACCATGTTCCCCAGTAGACAAAGACCAGCCTGTTAGTTGACTTTCAATATCTGTTCTTCCTTTCTTCCATAATAGCAGAATGCTCAGTCTTTATTTGATTCATGGCCACCCAGATTAAAGACTAAAGATCCAGATTTCTTTAGGGCTGCATGTGGCCACATGGTTGTATTCTGGCCAGTGGGATGAGAGAAGAAATGATGTGTCTTGGAAGAGAAAGGCTGTGCCCTCCCCTCCCCTGTTCTCTTCCCCTTTTCCAAGCAGACACAGGTAATTAGCTAAAGTAGCAGAGCAACCAGCGACGGAGGAAGGAGCCTGGATCCCTGAAGTGCGGAGCTGCCCTGCTCATGAGAGAGAAATCAACTCTCCAGCCACTGTTGTTGTGGATTCCTGCTGCAGGTTGCTGAACCAAGTCTATTGTAGCTACCAATTTAAAATGGATTCACCAGAGAATTTGTGGCACTATGTTTACTAAAAGGGAAAGCTTTATCGCATTTTTTAAAAGTGGAGTCATAACATTCGTATGAATGTGCAAAATCTCAATCGTCTGGTAACTTGAGGAAATTCCCCGTGGGTACATGCTTATGAAACTATCATTCAGTTCAAGATATAAAGAAGAGATGAGCAAACAGCCGCTCAAGGACCATCAAAATCTGGCCTGTTTTGTAAATAAAGTTGACGTGGAACACAGTCATGCCAATTAGTTTACATACTGTCTATTGATGTATTGGTGCTGACATTGGAGTTGAGTCATTGCGACACAGACTGCGTGCCTGTGAAGCCTAAAATATTTATTATCTGGTCCTTTACAGAAAAAAGTTGTTGACTTCTGCTATAGAACATTCTGGAGCATACCAGAAGACTCCCTCATGCCCTAAAAATGAATTTGATCCATTAAATCTTGGAATGATTGTAGGAAGAGGAATATGCAGGGAAGATTGCATTTGCCTTACAGGCTAAAGCCCTCTGTTGATCTTCTCCCTGCCATGCAGTCTGGACTTTCTAGCCTCTGTTGATTTTCTCCATCTTTTTGGAGCAATCAAGCGTCTAACAGTTTTAGCTTGTCAACAAGTAGCCTGCCAATGCATTGCAGGCCTTCTATTTTTAAAATTGTCTCACACTGAAATGAGCAGGAATGAAGAGGGAAATAGCTCTCCTAGGCAGTTGCAGGACTTCATTTGGTCAGTAATTTTGTAGTCAGCTGTCACTGTGGCCTGGTTCATGCAGTCCTCTGTTTAGGCCTTCTGTTTTCCAGGACAAAGGAAATTAGAAGGGAGGCTGAGATTTCACAAGTTTGCCCTGGTACCACTTCTTATATTTTTCCTACTCATTTGACCTTACAGCATCCACCACAGAATTTTTTTTTTGCCTTTTAAACTTTCCTCACCTTCAGTCCGCTCCTCGAGGTTACTTGTAAGTTCTCTAAGATGTCTGCCCTCTTGACAATTGTCTGCCCTTTCTTCACTAGGAAAGAACCAAATAAGTCATCCCAACAGCTCAGTTGCACCTGTCCTTTTGCCTAGGCAAGAACACACACACGCCCACAATAAATCACCACCGCCCAACAAGAGCATGACTCAGATCGATGAGAAGCTTGGCTCTCTGTCTAGAACACTTCAAGAATGCTGAGCACATTGGGATGGCAAGATGGCTTCCCTGAAGCAGATGGCAGAGAACAGGTGCTCTCCTGCACCACAAAATCCTGGGACAGGTGCCTCAAATCCTGAAGAATTTACCCTGTGCTCCACTCCATTTATCCAATTACAGACAACCAAAAGGCTGCCATGATAACGGAAAGGACACGCTGGACCCACATACCCCAGAGCACAGGCAGAGCCAAGACCACATCCAACTCACAAAGGGTCTCTGTTCCAAAAGTTTGTGTTAATGTTTTAAGAACTCCAAAAGTAAGCTTATATTGGAACAATGATTTAATGGGCGGTAGGCTCTCAGCCTAATTCTCCAATTATTCATTCTGGTTTTTTTGTGTGTGTGTTGGCAGCTGGTCATTACAGGGATCAAATCCTGGACCTTGGTGTTATCAACACCATGCGCTAACCAACTCAGCTAACCGGCCAGCCCCAGTCTATTCATTCTGGTCCCAATCAAAAAAAGGATAATGATGTTCCCGATGTCTCAGGAATTTCGAGAAAGAAGCCTTCTTGGCCAGCCTGGGAAGCAGGTGACTACGGTAGCATCGTTTGGATGGGCAATCAGAGGGGCAGATATGAGTGCAGATGGCAGTCAGCTGCTTCCTCCTCATGGCCACAGCTGCAGTCCTGGGCTGAGAAGGTGGGGAGTTGGAGGAAGGTGAGGTCACAGGGCCGACAGGGGTATAGAAGGTGAAGCTGGGGCTGCCCCCTACTCCTTCCGACTGCCAGCATCTCAGCCCTCTGCCTGATGGCTGTCTTTGGTGGCCCAAGCCTTCCTCACCTGCAGCAGGCTGAAGTGCCAGAAAGTACCCCCCGCCCCAGCAGTAGCCCTCAGCTATGACCAGCTCCCCTCAACCTTTAGCAGGGAAAAGTGTGAGGCACATACTCCACAGTGGTACCCCAAGCTCTCCTGTGGGATTGAGCCCCTGCCACCAGCCATAAACCCGATCTGATAAGGCTCTGTGTATTGTCTCCCCTACCCTTACCTGTCTCATTTCCCCACTCCCAACCCACTACTTCCTGGGGTCACCCTTCAAACAACCCACTTGTATTCGAGTCTGTGTCTCAGGGTCTTCTGAGGAAAGCAAACTGGGGCGGACTGTGCAGCCAACTCTTCTGCTGTCCACCCATCTCCTGTCTTCACATGTGACCCTGCACCCCCACCCATCTAGCAAGAGACTCCTGACCCTCCAGTGCCACTTTGCAGAGCACCAAGTTGCAGTAACTAAACAGGAAGCCATTTAAGAAATGTGCTTGACTACATGTTGTAAATAAGGTTAGTGGGACCCCCAGAGCCTGTGACTGTCACTTTTTGGCAATTACACAATGCACTGAAATTGCAGATTGAGTGCAGTAAGTTATCAGAGCTGCCAAGTTACTCTTACCAGTTAGGGAGTTTTAACACCAATTTTTAATTCTCTGTCTTTATCTCTATTCTCTCTCTCTGTCTTTCAGACAAGGAAACCATATTATTCTGGCTTCAACAAGAGAAGTGCCATTTCCCTCCACAGTCCTCACTCAGGAGTTGTCAGGGGTTCGTCAGCTGAGATGACTATTTTCACACACTCCCTCACCCGTGCAGGGCCCCAGTCACCCTTGCATCCAGCACACCGCACCCTCCCCACGCTGGGCCAGCTCCGCCTTTCCTGCCCTTTGCCCAGAGAATGTGGAGACGCCTGCATCACGGGCTCCAGGGAAAGCCGAGCTCTCCTGCCCCACCCTGTCCTTAATGTCGTACATGAACACGAGGCTGTGTGTGTGCTGTCAGCCTTCACTGAAAGGCAAAAAAAATTACAACATAGAAATAGCTTAAGCTGGGATTCCACGTCAGACTGTTCCAGAGTTTAATAAAGTTACAAGGAATAAAGCTGCCCCTTTACCCTGAGTACCTTGAGTTATGTAAGAGGCAGGAAGCATGGTAGTTACTTGCAAAACTTGGCTCTGGTGCTGCTGGAATGCCTGAATCCAAATCCGTGCTCTACCATTCCTTTGTGACCTTAGGCAAATCACTTAAACTCTCTGTACCTCAATATCCCCATCTGCACACCAAGGGTAATAATAGCACTTTTCTCAGAGTGGTGGCACGATATGAATGGATGCAGAGCGCTTTACGCAAGGTCTGGAATGTAGTAAGCCCTTAACAAATGTTAGGAGCTGTGATTACAAGCAAAGGTCTCTGCCTTGCTTCTCTCTCTTCAAGACAGAGCCCATTCTTGACATTTCCTTTCTCTTTTGTGGAAGCTCTTTACCCTACTGACAATAGTTAGGCTTGCCCTGGGTCCTTTCCCCACCATGGCAACCCTGAGGACATAATAATCCCCAGAAGAAATCTATATGGAGATGCCACCGTCTGGACTACTCTGTCACCCCTCTGAAGCCATTGTCAGTGAAAGCAAAGAGGTGACCTCATTCTTCCTGCAGCATTCCAGTTTCCTATGAGTAACCTCTGCTTAGTAGACATGCATGTGCACACACGCACACGTGCACACACACACACACACACACACACACACACACACCCTCCCAAAGGACAGAGACTGGGGAGTCTCAATCCACTATGGGACAATTGAATCTGCCTTGGTTCTCCCACCCACAATGGAGACTGCAGCACATACTGCATAGAAGTATATTGTATTGAAGGTGGATTCCCTAGTCTCATCCTCCTGCTTCTAGACCATTGCTAGGGGCATCTTAGTACAGACTGTCCCTGACTTACAATGGTTTGACTTACAATTCTTTGACTTTACAAAGGTGCGAAGTTATATGCACTCAGTAGAAAACGTACTTCCAGGACCCATACCACCATTCTGTTTTTTTTTAAAAAACAAAAAACAAAAAACAAAGATGACCAGTAAGGGGATCTCAACCCTTGACTTGGTGTTGTCAGCACCACACTCTCCCAAGTGAGCGAACCGGCCATCCCTATATAGGGATCCGAACCTGTGGCCTTGGTGTTATCAGCACCACACTCTCCTGAGTGAGCCACGGGCTGGCCCTCCACCATTCTGATTTTCATTTTCAGTACAGTATTCAGTAATTTACATGAGATATTCTACACTTTATTATAAAATAGGCTTTGTGTTGAATGGTTTTGCTCAACTGTAGGCTAACGTAAGTGTTCTGAGCACATTTAAGGTGAGCTATGCTAAGTTCTAACATTCAGTAGATTAGGTGTATTAAATGCATTTTCTTACTTAACAGTATTTGCAATTTACAGCAGGTTTATCAGGACATAACTCCATTGTAAGTTGAGGAGTGTCTGTGCCTAGGAAACAGAGCTTATTAGTGCCACCTAAAACAGCGGAGCCATTCACCTTTTATTTCTACTTTTAGAAATCAAGTATACCAAGGCTTGGTACGAGATTTGAGTCAGATGCTTTTCTGTATCTTGGACCAGAAAAAATTCTTAGGCAGGGCTGTCACCCCTTTCCAGCTTCTGTAAAGGAAATGTAAAAGCATAGAGATTTATTTTCTCTTTTTCCAAAGCAAAGAGCGGGGCTGGGTCTTCCAATTATATTCATTCGACACATGTTAATCAAACATCTGTAATATGTAAGTGCTGGGAACTGAATGGGCATCAAAGAAATATAAATCTGGTCCTGTCTTTAAACAGGTTAGAATCTAGTTGGGGAAAAAATGCTGGAGAGGGACAGAGGGAGAAAAGGGAAGGTGTCCTGATCACCACTTTGTACCGCCTAATGAGTAATTGGTTCTTGGGAGCAAAGTTAAAAATATGGTTTTAGAAAGAGTTGAAGAAGTTTAGGGCAAGCTTAACATATGCTAATAACCTATTCAGAGCCCAGATATGTTATGAGCTTTTCCTTTGCATATCTCTTCGGTCTGCAGTACCTGCAGGCATCCTATGCTGCCCCACGATTCCTACCAAGACCCAGATCTACTCATCAACTGCCGTCCAGCATCTGAATAGGCTTAAGTCAGGAGTTTTTAGGAAGGGCTGGTGTTTTTCAGAAAACATTTTGAAGTAAGAGATTGAATAGATGATTCTTACTTAGGACATTGCCCCCACCCTGGCACATTCCTCTTCGGTTAGCAGATGATGTCATTATAAGAGAATGCCAGGCAGTCCAAGGGGACAGAATGCTGACAGAAAACATTTCTCACATGTTGTCTCTCCAAATTAAAGAAAGGGTTCAAATTAAAGAAAGGGTTCTAAATGAATGGCGATAATCACACACCCTGCTCTGATGGGCAACTTTCACCACTACACCTGTAAGTTGAAAGGGATTTAAGCCAAAATTCACCCTCCTCTCAACTTGGAGGGGATGTGCCACCAAAGCAATACTCACGTTTCTCCAGGCAAAAGGCAGAAGAGTTTCCAAAAAAGGTTGTGGTTTTTCTGTTTCCTTAGCTTCCTGACACTTAGCCCAGCCATGACCACATGCAGTGACAGGCAGGAACCTGTTGCCTTATTTGGGAATCCTGTAGCCCTCTTAGTAGGGGGAGTGGGGGCAGACCTAAAAGTCCAGACCAAAACCACAATAGCTCACAAAAATAAAGAGAATCAGTTAGAGGAAGTGGGCATTTTATCTAGAATAAACATAGAAAACTTCCTGATCCAAGGAATAAATATTTCCATACCCATTGCTTTTTAAAGGTCTCCTAGGAAAATATTTAGAAGCTTCCATTTTTCTGTAATGATTTCTTCCGTTTTCCTTCTAGCTATAATGCTGACCATCTGCATTTTGCAGCTGCAGTTGGAACAGCTATTATATTGGGGGAGATTATGTGGGTTAAATTCACTCATGATTCTCTAAACTGATGTTTCTCAAGTATCCCTCATTCTGACCCCAACATGAAACAGAGTAAGGCTAGGCCTGTGAACCAAACTGACTCCATTTTCCCTGCAGAGGACACTTTGTTACTTTTCCACTCCTCAGTCATGAGACCCCCAGGGCAAATGGTTACACCCCATGGGCTGCCCTGACAAAATAGAATGTGATAAGAGAGGAAACAGATATTTACTGAGTTGCAAAACCCCTCCCCAAGGCTTGTTTTACCATAATAATAAAAGGTACAGATTAAGGAATTCCCACCTGGCACAAAGCATGAAGGTGACTGCTACAATGACCCTCCTGGGGTGACAATGATGAACAGCACTGCCATTTTGGACCTACTGAGCATGCAGCCATGACGCAACCAGGAAGAACAGAACGGACCACCTCCAGTGACCCTGGCCTGCCACCCCTTAACTCCTTAACCTATAAAAGACCCTGAACAGCTCCCCTGGGGGCGGGGGGCTAGCTTTACTGTCGCTACCGCCCTTATGCATAAGTCTATCTCCTCTTTTAATAAAGCGTTGCTTGCTTTACTGTTGGGTACGTTGTTCATTTCTGTGACTTTGGAATCCTAGAGCCTAATTTAATCACTGGCAAAAATTGGAAAGCTTTGGTCACCAGAGAAGACTTGAGCTGCAAGAGGCAAGTGGCCACTGGGACTATTTTGCTTCCATGTCTGTGCTGCTGGTAAGTCTCTCTCCTGGAGTCCCTGGCCTAAATTCTGACAAGGCAATGCTTTATTCTCTGTACCTTTCTCTGATTTTCTGAGCCGTCTTCTGCTGTTTGGTTGGACTGTATCCACTACTATGTAGGTGCACCCTGGAGGGCTCCTGGCTATGCTTTGTTTCTCTGATTTAAATCTAGTCGACACTTTTCTTCTTTGTGCTAAAAACTGTGCAGAGAACTGCTTTTATCAATTACTGTTAATGGAATAGGTTGGCCCCGCCAACTAGGACTAAGCTAAACTGGGCCCCACTGCTCCTCTTTTCTGTTTGTTTGCTTGGTTAGACATTTAGTTGAGTACTGGCAATCTGCATAAACCTTCCAATCCTTGCATCAACTTTTGGACTTTCAGGTCATTTGTTTAATGCAAGAGGGCAAGCCGAGCCTGGCCTGTCGGTTACAAACATGCTCTGTGAGACATTTTTTACAGCATGCTGACAGCGGTGTCAGCCCCAAAGCAGGAGCTCACACTGTGAGAAATGGAGGCGAAGGGCGTGAGTGGTCTGTACTTTATAGCTTCCTGTATGCTTTCCCACAGGGGGATGTCACTGGGGGGCTGGACCCAACACAGATCGCAACCACCCATTTGGGCCTCCATAGAGAAATAAGACTTCTAGGCCTTTCTGGATCACTGATAGCTGTACAGAAAAAAAAAGTACATTCCTCTGCTCAGGTAGTCCCTGCTGAGCTCAGAGTTGCTGCCAGTGACCACTCCTTTTATTCTGTGGTTTTCCAAATATAACGCCGCCCAGCTCAGAAAGAAAAGGAAAGTGAGGCAAGGTAGGAAAACGATGAAACAGTAATGGGTGTGTCATCTCAAACTAGAAAGTGTGTCCATTGTCAAACCAAGGAACCTGGAGAAACAAACAAAATCCTCCAGGCAGCGAGTGTTTCAATAGCACAGTAGAGGGAAGGGCGCCCTCTGCTGTCACCTGTGATTTTTTTTTGTTTTTAATTTCAAAGGAAATGTTCAAGCTCCATGCAAAACAGATTTAAGAAATGCTGTACGCATTAAACAGGGAAGACAATTTAGGATTTCGACTGTTTTAACCAGGCTGTGTTCTGTATCGGTTGAGAGAGACTTGAGGGCTGGCACAGGCAGCCATCAAAATTCCATTTCACGTGGCTGCTGAGGGGAAATCGTGGCTTCAGAGGGGGCCTGGTGAGCTTTATATGACCAGGGCAGTTTGCCTAGAAATAAAACCACTTTTTGGGAGCAAGGCCCTCCGTGGGTGGCAACATACTCTGGCCAACATCTGCATTTATTTTCCTGTCCTTTCCCAGTAAGCCAGTTTGGGCTTCTTATTAGATTCTTAAGTTTCTCTCTTTTGAGAAAGAAAAAAATACACTTCTCTCACATAGGGAGATGTAAGGCAGTGGCTTTGCTCACAAGTATTGCGTGAAGATAAGAATATAAAATAAATACAAGTGCTTAGTCTGATGAAAGATTAGTTATATAACTGAATGTGCTTTCCTAAGGGTATGTGAATTAACTGAGATATAAAATGATTGACCCAGACATTTGCCTTAGAGTTAATTCAAATGCAATCTACAAGGCAAACGTCATCACAATTGCAGTTTATATTTTGCAGATGGAAATGACTGCAAATGAAAGGCCACAAAGAACATCGATGTTAATCCTTCAGGATTTGCTCTCTCCCTAGTTTTTCCTTTAAAAGTTTTTTTTTTCCTATATTTTAGAAGGCTCCCAGAAGTTATATATCACTGTACAAGTTTCTTTCACTTGTTTGAGAAGATGCAATTATTTGAGGTTCCACAAATGGTCTTTCAATAGGAGGGAGAAAGGGCCACAGGGGGAGAGACCAGTCTCTGGTCACCAACTTCCTCAACGTCTTTGACAAATGTCACACCTTGCACTTTATAACGTGCCTTGCTACATAGCCTCTTTTTAGCTGAATTCATCCCAATGTCAAAGGATGATAGTTGGAGTATCTACATACTTAGAATCAGAGAGATTTAGCAACTTGACCAAATTTGCACGAGTAAGTTGTAGAACTAGACCCAGAGCATTTTGATTACAGAGCCCACGATATCAACTATTATCCTATATTTCCTCCCATTTGTCTGGTGATGTATATTGATTTCTGCTTCAGAAAAATTAGTCCCTGTAGTTCTGGTCAAGGTCACATGCGATCTATTTGTACTTGAATTATGAATATGAAAATTCTCTTTTGAATCGAGGACAAATAAGCTATGATCCACACTTTCTTCAGCATAGGGGCTGAATTTTGTTCAGTTTTTGTTTTCCTTTTAACATCTCATCTAATGCCGTGGACGTAGTAGGTGCCAAGTAAAATGATTTGTATTGTATAGTGAAAGTCCTTCCAACTACAATTGAAAATACAGATGTAATATGAGAAAATAAATTTGACTATGTAAAAATTAAACTATTGTTTGCACAGCAAAAAACAATGCAAGCAAAATCAAAAGACAAATCACCAGCTGGGAGAAACTATTTGCAACATATCGTACAGATAAGGAGCTAACATTTAGACCATGCCAAGAACTTTTTGTCATTGAGTTTAAAAGAACCAAAAATGCTATAGAAAAACGTGCAAAGGGCATAAACAGACAATTCACAAAAAGAGATGTAAAAATGGCTCAAACTTACGAAAAGATGCTCGGCTTCATTCATAATAAAAGAAAAGCAAACTAAAGCTACACCAAGACACCATTCTCAGACATCAGAGTGGCAACAATTCAAAAGCTTGACAACACATTCTGCTGGTAAACTGTGGGGAAATGAGCACTCCCGTTGCTGAAGAGAATGCAAAATTGTATGATCTCCCACTACAGTCTTTTTCAAATGGCATCTATTTATTCTGCAGGTTCTTGACCATGCTGGGAAGACTTCAATCAGAAACCCTGGTTTAATTGGTCTGGGGGTGGGGTCTTCGGCATCAGTATTGCTCAAAAACTCTCCAATTTTGAACCATTGGTATTGTTCAAAAATTCTCATGTACTCCAGAGCTGAAAACCACTGATTTTCTCTCTGTGTTGCTCTTTGGTTGACTAATTTTGGGTACTTGATCATACCTCTGATGAAATTGACTCAAATGAAATCGAAAGTCAATTTGTCTAAAACATGTCAGGAAAAATACAGTAATCCCTCGCTTACCCAAGGTATAGTTAAAATTGTGACCTGTGCCAAAGACGACCTCTGGGCAGCCAAAAATAGTGATCACAAAGTCCCCGTCCTAAAGTTCATGTGATCTCTTCTCACAGGGAGCTCTGAAGGCCAAGATGCTTCTGAATTATCCACTTTCCTCAGTTATACCTTTGAACAACTTTGTAGAGAGTTAGGGCGGAACTTATCACCAATTTAAATGACTTGGGTATCTGATCAAGTGGACAATTTGGGGACCCTCCTGGCCTTGTCAGTGCAAACTTTGCTGGCTCTTTGCAAATACAAGCAGAGCAGGTGTCACCCAGAGTTGGTATGAGTGTCCCACCATTGTTTGCGAAGGCTGTTTTGCAAGTGGAATCCAGATGTGGTAAATTACACTAAAGATTTCCAATCCAATCAAATTGAACAACATTCATATAGACCAGGATTTCTCCACCTTGGTACTATTGGCATTTAGGGCTGGGTCATTCTTTTTAGGAGGGATGTTCTGTGCATTGTAGGATGTTTATCAGCATCTCTGGTCTCTACTCACTAGATGCCAGCAGCATCCTGACGCCCTAGTTGTGACAACCCAAAATGGCTCCAGACATTGTCAAATGTCCCCTGGGGGGCAAAAACTTCTCCTGGTTGGACCACTAATATAGACTCACTCTTCATTTGTCAATTAAAAAAACAAATAGTGCAGTTTTTTGAATTTTCTGTTTTAAAATAATTGTTTCAGAAGGATTTCCTTCCAAAATTCTTCTCCAACTGTCTGCCTTCCTTCTAGTCCCTTGATGCTCCTATGACACCCATGCACACCAGCAGAGGAAGTGAGTATTTTTTGTTTGTCATTACTGGGGGTTAGGGGGTAGGTGCAACCAGCATCTAACAGGTGGAGGCCAGGGATGCTGCTAAACATCCTACAATGCGCAGGACAGTCCCCACCACAAAGAGCGATCAGGTCCCGAATAGCAATAGTGCCAAAGTGGAGAAACCCTGTGCTGCGATCACTTCTGCGGTGGCCGTGGGCCCCCCTGGTTTTCCCACCTGCTTCTGACTCTGTGCTTTGGCTCCTGCACTTTGTATCTGCCCGGTTTGGGGCATCTGGACCTGATACAGCTTCAGCACAGCAAGAGGGTGGCTAAGAAGCAAGCTTGGCACAGAGCACAGCCCTAGAGCAGATCAGTGCTGGGGAGCAGGCCAGTTCACACCGATGGCTCAGGCTCAGTCGGGGTGGGGGAGGGGGTGAGGCAAGCCACAGTCACAATTCAAGATGACAGTCAGCACAAATGGTTCTGCAAAAGACATTTTGTCCTGCCAGGCACGGGGACAGAGTGGCTGGGAATCTGGGGCAATAAAGATTTTACTGTAAAATCAGGCTGTTTCCTTAAAGTCAGATGATGGGTAAGTGTATTAGTCCATTTCTGTTGCTTATAACAAAATACACAGAAGTGGGTAATTTATAAGAAAACAAAATTTATTTGCTTACAGTTTCTGAGGCTGGGAAGTCCAAAGTCCAAGGACCACATCTGCTGATGGAGACCGTGACCCCACACATTGCAAGACGGTGGAAGCAGAGAGAGCAGAAAGAGAGATTCAGATACTCCTCTCTTTTCTTTTAAAGCCCTCAGAACCATGCCCCTGACCACCATTATAATCCATTCACTATGGCATGGTCCTGCAATCTAATCACTTCTTCAAGGCTCCACCTTTCAATTACTATAACAGGATTTCCCACCCCCTTAACAGTCACAGTGGGGGCCAAGTTTCTAATACATAAAACTTGGGTACACAATTCAAGCTTTGGTGAATTTGGGGGGGGACATAATTCAATCTGCTACAGTAAGGCAGTCCCAGCCACCAAGCTGGGGTTTGGGGGCAGGGCTAGATCCTGGACTGGGCACCTTGCAAGCGTGAGTCCGGGGAGAAGAGGGAACAGGGATACTTTGCCAGTCAGCTGAGGGAAGATTTGAGACATGGACTACAGCCCTACTACAAAATGGAAAAGATAGGAGGCTTGGGCTCAGTTTAGAAAAAGGGTGATGGATATTTATTAACAGAGTGAAGATGACATGGGAGAGGGGAGGTAGTGACACGGAAATCACTGAGGAGCCCAGCAGTAAGCAGCGGGATACTGCACCTTGGGTCTGAAAAATAGAAATGCCGACTCCATAACAAAGAGCAACTCTCCCCTTACCATACACACACGCACACGCACATGCACACATGTGTGTATACAAACACACACACTTACATGCACATGCACACACAACACACGTACACTCACATGCACATAGGTGCATGCACACATGTACGTGTCTGTAAAATGATGATACTAGTAGATACCTCACAGAGGATTAAGTGAAGTAACAAATACAGACAACAGTGTCTGGCATAAAGGAGCCTTTTTATTAGATAATGACAGTGAGCCATGCAAGCTGCTACATCACAGACTGGCAAACTATGGCCCAAGGGTCAAATCTGGCCCACTGCCTGTTTTGCTAAGTAAAGTTTTATTGGAACACAGCCAAACCCATTCACTCACGTATTGCCTATGGCTGCTTTCATGCTGTGCTGGCAGAGTTGAGCAGTTACAACAGAGACTATGGGGCCTGTTTTAGTCTGTTTTGTGTTGCTATAACAGAATTACCTGAGACTGAGTAATTTATAAAGAAGAGAGGTTTATTTGGCTTACGATTCTGGGACAGCTGCATCTGGCATGGGCCTCAGGCTGCTTCTACTCATGGTGGAAAGTGGCAGGGAGCCGATGGGTACAAGCAGATCACATGGTGAGAGGAAGCAAGAGAGAGGGAGAGAGAGAGGAGGTGCCAGGGTCCTTCAAACAATCAGCTCTCACGTGAACTAAGAGTGAGAACTCACTCACTACCCCTCCTCCCCCAGGGAGAGCATTAATCCATTCATAAGGGATCCACCCCCATGACTCAATCAGTTTCCAACACTGCCACATTGGGGATCAAATTTCCACATGAGTTTGGGAGGGGACAACACATCCAAACTCCATCAAGGCCTGAAAAGCCTAAAATACTTTGTGGTCTTTTACATAAAAATTTTCCAACCCCTGTGTTAAGTGCTTTCCCCAAAACCCAAGAGGTAACTTCTATTGTCTTCACATCTCACAGGTAAAGAAACTAACATACGCAGAGGTTACGAACTTGCTCACACTGCTCTTATAGAGTTGGATCTTGATCCCAACTCTATTTCAATTCAAAACTCAACAACCTCCTTATAATGTCTCTTCAAAAGATATTTGAATTAAATCTGAACTCTCATAGCCTTAATTTCTACTTCTGTTATAACACCTCCCTTTCAACCATTGATAGCAGTTGGACCTTGAGTATAGGCATCAGTGTCTCTGACATTTGTTCCAGCAAGCTGTGACACAATTCTTTCAATAGAAACCACATCTCAACTTCAATCAGTATACCAAATTGGAACTCAGGGGGCTGGATGAAATTGTGACATTGTCAGGGTCAAGAACTATGAAGGATCTGAGATTTGACCCTACTAGCAAGCTGAAGAGTTAGTGTGCCACAGTTTCATGGATGCTGACAGAAGACACGAGACTCCTGGGTCAGATACCAAGGACTTTATTATTTTCAGAAGCACAAGCCGCATGAATTTCATATTCACATCAGATCCTTCTTGATTCCCAAGTCCCACAGGGGCTACATAGAGTGGCCCAGGTAGATGCTTGTATATGCAATGGGTTTACATCACAGCTGAGGAACCCGAGCTTAGAAAACCCAAATCTTTTACAATAGGTGGTAAGCAAACCTGCCTGACTTTTGCCTCAGAGGGAGATATTACCTTTATTATACTGGACAGCAAACAAACTTGCCCTTTGCTCTGGAGGTTGATGCTATCTCTACCTTTCCAATGATGCTATACAAACATCATTGGCAAAAAAGTTTGGAACAAGGGCAATCAGCACCTCTGCCAATAAGACAGAACTCCAGAGATCCATGGAGAACTGTCTCTTAACAGGAATTAACAAAGGCTTTATGTTGCTGTGTTCTACGTGTTGAGCGATTTTTACTTTTTACAGGTTCTCACATAGTGAATATTAAATGTGCTTCTTCACAAACCAGCCTGGGATGAACTTGT
This sequence comes from Cynocephalus volans, assembly GCF_027409185.1. Taxonomy (NCBI): domain Eukaryota; kingdom Metazoa; phylum Chordata; class Mammalia; order Dermoptera; family Cynocephalidae; genus Cynocephalus; species Cynocephalus volans. The sequence continues at coordinate 17,404,590 of NC_084478.1, forward strand.
CTTTACAACTAGTAACCAATAAGTTTACTGTATTTTAGCTGAGTGTGCTTTTTTCTTAAAAAGATAAGCACCTTCTTCTTCTAATTCATGGAACATGACAGTAAATATCCAAAGGCTTATTCTGACAGTCCTGCCAGGGCTGAAAATTTCAGACTGGAACAAACTCCCCACCCATCAATTCCAAGTCTTCAGCTTCTCTCCCTGTGGTTGAGTCTCTTCGCCCCCAGGAAAAGCAGGCAGAGTTGGTGTAATTTTAAGACAAGGAGATGATCGATCTTGCTAAAGCTGGGATGGATATGGGTGCAGGGAAAGCAGCAGCCCTAGTGGGTGGGAACACTGAAAGCAGGTATTCATGAAGCTTCATCCGAGTAGCCAAGCAGTGGCACTAATATGGCATCTGGCGCCAAGTGAATACAATGCCACATAACTACCTTTTCAATACAAAAATCATTCCTACTGAAATGCTCGATGCCAGCAGATGTAATGAGAACAAGCCAACACCATATTTGAAACGGACAGTAAAAGATGGCTATTAAAGGAAAACACAACGTCTGACTATAAACAGAAGAAAAAAAACATACACATTTGACATTGTCAAGAAAAAGGCAGAAGCATTTCTTTAGTCAAAATAAACATTGCCAGCAGGTGCAAAACACACATATGTTTACTGTCCGCACTTGCTGACGAGAATGCTGAGTCCACGCATGCGGGCTTGTAACTGGGGATGGCACACGAGCAGACATCTGTCAAGAGAGGGGACGTTGCTCCTGTCTTCCCCACTGGGTGGCTTGCTTCCAGGGGGCTCTTCTTCCAGCCATTACTGAGGCAGGGTCCATGTCTACACAAGGATTTGAAACCGGCTTATTCTCCATATATTTCAGAGACTGGATGGCTCCACTTTAATGGCCAGACTGAATGCATTCAATTATACCAGGCTCATCATCATCCCACTGTGGACGTTGTAATTGACTGGTCCCTGAAAGGTCTAGACAGTGGCTGTTTTCAAATGAAATGTAGGTCTGATGGAGTTTGGATGAGTTGTCCCCTCCAAAACTCATGTGGAAATCTGATCCCCAATGTGGCAGTGTTGGGAGCTGTTCCAGTCATGGCCGCGGATCCCTCATGAATGGATTAATGCTCTCCCTGGGGGAGGGGAGATTAATGAGTGAGTTCTTGCTCTGTTAGTTCCCACCAGAGCTGGTTGTTTAAAGGACCCTGGCACCTCCTCTCTCTCTCTTGCTTCCTCTCACCATGTGATCTGCTTGTACCTGCCGGCTGCCTGCCACTTTCCACCATGAGTAGAAGCAGCCAGAGGCCCATGCCAGATGCAGCTGTCCCAGAGTCATAAGCCAAATAAACCACTTTTCCTTATAAATTACCAAGTCTCAGGTAGTTCTGTTATAGCAACACAAAATGGACTAAAACAAGGTCCTAGAAACAAAGAGTTTGCTTATTATTTGTTCTTTCATAATTAATGTTTCTATCAAATGTATGTCTTTGAAAGCCACCTTGAATTCTTTTTCAAATGCGGCAGGATACAGAAAAAAAAAAAAAAAAGAAAACAATAAGAAAGAATACCCACCTTCGGGGAGCTGTTGACCTACTTGAATAGACTATAACATTAAAAATGCCAAAGCCCCACGAAAGAGGTGCACAGCCCAAGGGCCAGAGGGCTCGGATTCGGAAAGAAAGCATAGAACAGGTCTTGGAGGAGATGGTGTTTGAGATGGACTCTTCACAGACTCGTAGGATCCAGAATGGCAGAAGGGAGGCAGGAAGACAACGTGAGAAGTAGTGAGAAGCCAGAAAATGCAGATGAAACTGAGGAACAAGTAAGATGCTAAATATAAGAGAGACTAATAACAAAGACTTGCTCTTTGTGAAGGACCCTGAGGGTCAGGTTGAGACATTCGAATGAAATTAGTAGTTTTTTATTATTATTTATTAGTATATTCATCATGACCCATCCGTCCCCAACTCCCCTCCCTCCCTCCCATCTCTAGTATCCTTAGCTTTGTTCTCTCCTTCTGAAAGTTCAACGCGTTACTGTGCTTTTCTTCCTTTTTTCTTCCTTCCTTCCTTTCTTCCTTTCTTTTGAAAAGCAACGAATGTCGTTTTCTATTCATCTTAGGGCTCTTTTACCCAGTCCTTCCTGTTGGCTCCTGATAATGGCAGCAGAAAGGGCTGCTCAAAGGAGACGTGCAGCATTTTAGAGAGAATACCCAAAAAATTTAGAGAACAGGGCCACTGCAGATTTTTTAACTACTAATTCCTGAGGACCTACAATCAGGTTTCAGGGGGTTTACAAAGTCACTTGAAGCCCTGTTTACCTCTAAAGAACTGATAGAGAAAACAAGGTATGGAAAAATGTGCATATATAAGTAGGTATCATAAAAGGAAAAATAAAGAGCACATTATTAGGGCAAATTAAGCAGAAATGCAAGAGTTCATAAAACACATAAACTAACTCCTATGTAATTGAAGAAAGCACCTCAAAATAGAAGAGTAACAAAAGAGAGATGTCATTTGTAACTGCTGAAACAAAAAATATGTGCTTTTCTTTAAACCACTTATGTATGGTTTAAAGCTGTGGCTAATGGCAAATAGCTGTGGCTGTTTCCATTGCAATTTAAATTAACTAAATTTAAAGTGCAGTTCCTCAGTCACACCAGGCATATTCCAATGTTCAATAGTTACACGTGGCTAGTGGCTACCGTGTTGGCATATTGACAGCACAGACACAGGACATTTGTCATCATTGCAGAACATTCTATCAGACAGTGCTCCTTGAGAGGTGTGGTTATTAAATTTGGGGGGAGGGTCTTGAACTCTTTGGAAACTGACAAAAGTCATGGACCCTTTTCTAATAAAATGTGCAAATACATACACACAAGCTATTTTATATATAGTTTTGTATTTTGTATACAGTGTGTATATATATATATATATATATATATACGTGTGTATATATATATATATATACGTGTGTATGTATATATATATATATATATACGTGTGTATGTATATATATATATATATATACGTGTGTATGTATATATATATATATATATATATATATATATATATATATATATATATAGTTTCATGCTATTTTGTGTAGTTTTTCTGTGGTTCCCTGAATCCTATTCATAGATCGTTTAGGGATTGGTGGATTCCAAGTCCAGAGAAACCCCAGAAGGCCTTTAAATACTTTGGATTCTGGCTCATAATCTTACTCTTCACACGAAGGCCTGTGGTATTCCCAGAAGCCTTTAGCATTCAAGTGAATGTCACATTGAAAATCCTGCTTCTAATTTCCTTGATCTCTTCACCTCCAATGACCTTCTCTTTTATTTCATATTGGCCACATTGTCACTTCCTAGACTTGGCCTTCATCTGGAAGGACACCTCCTATCACTTCTGAAATCACAAACTCAAATTTTTATCACTCTGACTACGAACTCTGACAACTCTCTCTCAATGACTTTCTGCCAATACTTTGGTTCCTCTGCTTCATCAAGACTCCAGTTCATTGGCCCCTAGATTTCTCCCTACCAGTCACCCTTTCTTTTATTCATTTCCTACCTTATCCAGCTCAGACAATTTGGACCAACATTTCAACCACTCTCATACCAAGTTCTTTAATCCACTTCCCTGTTGACTAGCTCTCCAATCAGTTTGTCAAAGCCCCGTCCTAAATGGGTCCAACTGTCTGCCTTTTCCCCACCGACACCTGAACTGCTGAGCAATATTAAAGAAAAAGCATACAATTTCTCTTATTTGCACTATAACAGATTTATGGGGTCCAAAATCCGTTGGGTCTTCATTGTTGCTGCAACCTTACTGTGTTTCCCTTGTCAAATTTTTCTCTCGTTTTCCACATCAACCATTTAAACCATTATCCAATCTGCATATGTATATAATGGTATATAGGCATAATGACAAGAAATTAAAAATAAGCTATGTCCATTGTAATGGGCCTAATTAAATAAACTATGATACACCTACAAAACGGAATACTATTTAAAAAATGGGAAAATATTAGGATATATTGTTTTAAGTAAAAAGAAAAAAGTGAAGGTTCAGAGTAGTATATGTCATTTCCTTTGTTTGGATAGGCTAAGTATGTGCAGTAATGAATAAACTGTGACATCTCAGTGGTTTAAGATAATAAATCCTTATCTCTTGCTCATGCACAACTCAGTGTGGGTCAGGTGACTCAGCGATCCAGATACCACCATCTTAAACCTGTGGCTTTTGAAGCCATAATAGAAGAGAAAGAGCAAGCATGAGTATGCCTTGGGATGGTCTATGTTGGCAGCCAATAAAAATGTGCTTGAATGAATGGAGCAATGAATTAACCCAGCAAAGGGTTAGAACATGGTAATTTTTATAACACTTGGAGTGTTTCACTGCTGAAGAATGAGTTTAGTTTGTGACCAAATGAGATACTGTGCCTGTTGATATCTTCTTTCTAAGTATAAACTGGTATTTTTATGGAATTTATATCCCTGACCTTGAACTGATTGCTTTTATTATCATATCACGGATCACAAAACAACATCAGTCCAACCATCTGCATCATGTAGCATACAGAGATGTTATAACTCTCTTTTTAAAAAAGTCAGACTGTACACAGATATTAATACTAGCAAAAACTTATTGTGTACCTACTGAGAGTCAGGTAAGTGCTATGAGACAGGTACTATTATTTTTTCTGTATGTCATATGAGGAAACTGAGGTGCAGAGAGAGGTAATATACTTTGTATGGTGTGGTGCAAGCTGACTAGATGCTCACAAAACCTACCTCTTTATCCTAGGGATATAGCTAAACCACACTTCCCAGCTCTACAGCACGTACATGGGGCCATATGACCTATTCCTCTCCAGTGGCTCAGGAGCAGGCTGGGCAGTTAAGAGTGGGTTTATGTCTTTGTCCATGCTCACTCTCCTTTTCCCTATTTGCTGGATGGATGACACTTGGGGCAAATTTGACACAATATGGCATGGAAAGATGACTGGGCTGTGTGAAGAGCACCACTCCTTCCTCCCCTGTGAGAGAAGAATGAAATAAACTATAGTGTAAAGCCATTGATATAGTCATTGAGATTTGGGTGCTGTTTGTTACTGCAGCTAGTAGTGCATCCTCTGATTTATATTCACCAGTAGAGAGAGACTAAGCTAGAATTTGAATTCAGGTAGTCTAGCTTCAGATGGTGCATTCTTTTTTTTTTTTTTTTTTTAAATTTTAACATTTACTTGTACATATTTGTGGGGTACAATGTATCATTTCAACACATGCATATACTGCACAATGATTCACTTAGGGAAGACAGAATAGTTTTGTACCCGTTAGTCCACCACTTCTTTGCCCCTTTGCCTCCCCCACCCCTCCTGGCCTCTGGTAACCATTATTCTACTCTTTACTTCTATGAGAACCACTAGATGGTGCATTCTTAACTACTGATCTATACCAGCTTTGTGAGTATGAGGTTACCTTTCAAAGGTTAAGACAGCATCAGAATACTCATTTAAATATTTGCATCTGTTTAGATCCTTGACTATGTAGAGTTATGTTACAATAGCCTATCTGTCAGATTAGACTTACTAGGCCTCTCTGTTAAGCAATCTATCATTAGAAACAACTGGACTTGAATAGTAACCTCATCAAGATAAATTTTAAAATAAGCTCCTTATGGAAACCAGGATATGACAGCAAATCTTGGATAAGACAAGCCATGTTGGTGCCTTTGAATGGCTAGACCACTGTTCGAACCCTCAAGAGTAGATTCCTTCTTGTATGGCTGTGTGGTTATTTTGTGGGCATGCACTTTCTTCTCCAAGGGTTTGTGTGTTCTCAGGAAATAATAATTCACCTTCTGAGCTTCAATTGTTAAAAAAAAAAAACAAAAAAACCCAAACCCTAAACATTAACTCCAACTTTTTAATTTTTTTTAATTGAAACATAATTGATTATGCATATTTGTGGGGTTCAGAGTTGAATATTGACACCTACGTACAATGTGTGATGATCAAATCAGGATAATTAGCATATTCATCATTAGAAAACATAACCATTGTGTCCATTAACTGATTTCTCCCTAACCCCCCTCTCCCTCCCTCTTTGCCACCTGTAGTAATCACAGTTCTGTTCTCTCCTTCTGAAAGTTCAACACATTATTGTGATTGTTCTTTCTTTCTTTCTTTCATCTTTCTTTCTTTCTTAGCTCCCATTTATGAGTGAGGACATGTGGTATTTCTCTTTCTGTGTCTGGCTTATTTCACTTAACATCATTTTCTCCAAGTTCATCCGTGCTGCTGCAAATGGCAGAATTTCATTCTTTTTTTATGGCTCAGTAGTGTTCCATTGTGAATATATACCATATTTTCCTTATCTAGCCATCCATTAGTGGACATTTAGGTTGGTTCCAACTCATGCCTATTGTAAATAGAGCTGTGATGAACATGGGAGTGCAGGTATCCCTTTGACATGATGATTTCCATTCCTTTGGGTTTGTATCCAGCAGTGGGATAGCGGGATTGTATGATAGACCTATCTGTAGTCAATTGAGGAAATTACATACTGTTTTATTCACTCTTCTCTGCAATTCTTAAGTGTAAAAACAGAAAGGGGGCAATTTACATCTAGAAACAAAGGCAGAGACAGCCAGTGAGGGAGGAAAGCAAATTCAGGCTTGATTTAAGTTCTTCCTTTTGCTGGTTCTTTATAGATGGAGCCAGCTTGGCTGTGATCCTAGTTCTTACAGCCCTTAGCAGTTCATACTCCCCATTCTGGTGCATTCTCATTTGTACCCTGCTGCCAAGCTACTTTTTGATATCAGGGTAAGCTCCTCTTATGAACAGAAAGCTTCATGACTGACTCAGTGTACCACCGATCTGTCAGGTCCCAGCCTTCTAGGGACAGCAATGGTTGACCAAAGCAGGAAGCAGCAGAAAAGTCCAGGCTTTGGAGTAAAAAGGGCTGGGTTGAAGTCCTCTCCATCTCCTTCTGGCTCAGAAGCCTCCGACAAAGTATTACACTCACTGAGCTTCTGTACCCTCAGCTATAAAAGAGGGATGATAATTTTTATACGGTTTTTGTAAAATTTAAATTTAAAAAGTATTTAATAAAGTAATAGCAGTGAAGTGTTTCATAGTTTCTGATATATATAACAGATGCTCAGTAAACAATAGCTATTATTATTACTGATTACATCATAATACAATTCCTTCAAATTCAGAGAAACCTATAAATCCTAGGAATATGTGCCATACTGAACTGCAAACTGTGACCACAGTTTGCATTAGTAGAGGGCTATTCATTTTCTAACTATTTTCCATAATAATCAGGTCATGAAGGTAGGTACAACTACTTTCCAAATTAGGAAAGCAGGGCTCAGGAAAAATCAGGTCATTTACCCAAGATCACACAAGTCATAAATTCAAAGATGGGACCCAGTTCTCCTGACTTGAATTCCTGTGCTCTTCCCACCACACCAGAATGATCTGCTAATAAACAGATCTGAAGCCATGAATAAGAAACTCAGGGTTGGGTGAGAGAAGGAAGGTTGTCTGTTGGGGCGTCACTTGGAGATCACAGAGCCAAAGCAGGAGGGGGCCTTCGCCATCACGTAGCCCAGGGTTTCTCACCTTCAGCGCTCGTGGCATTCAGGGCCAGATCATTCTTTGCTGAGAATCACTGACCTAGTCCCAGCCCTTCCTTAGACAGCCAAGGCTCTGGGAATTGACATGACTCAGGAGGTCCAATGGCTCACAGCACAGTTCCGAGATCATTCTCTTCTCCCATGGCACTTCTCCAAGACTCCGTAAAACATCCTCAGTAAATGTGGCTGACAAATGGGCAGGACATGATATCTGGCAGGTCACCTATCCATAAAATGAGAAAGGACTTAAACCCAAACCAGGACACATTATCGGAGGGCTCTCAGTTTAAAGAGCTTTTATTTCACTTTTATTAAAGTGATTCGATGTGACCAAGCCTTCTACTTCACATCAAACTGGAAGTAATCAAAACAGAATCTGTTTAATAACATTACAACATGCATTTAAAAATAAGAAGGGGGCAAATGCTTTAAAATCTGCTTTGGAATAGATTTATAATATGACTAGAAGGTTGTCAGGAGACCTGTGTCTTTGCTACTATCTGAATGGCGTGAGTTACTTCCAGCTCTCAGTTTTCTCATCTGTATAACTGGGGTTTGGATGGGACAACCTCTGAGGTTCCTGCAGCTGTAGAGTTCTGTGCAATCTGAGCTCAATATCTGGCAGGTGAAGAAACAGTGCCTGCAGCTAAGATTCATTAAACATATATTGAGAGTTATACAATTGTCCTTTCCTGACTCATCCATATGGATTTCACAAAGGATCCAAATGTATCTCCAGAGGCACAGGCTGCCTAACGGGTTTTCAAAGTTTATTTCCCTGTACTGTGTTTTGAAACTGTCCCAATTATGTAGCTGCTGCATTACTGTGGAGTTTTATTTTCCCCACTATGCTGTCCAAAAAAATAGTTCAGCTTTATTTATAACGTAGAAACCTAAAGGTCCACAGGTCCACTTACAGAAATTCCTGGTACGCATGCCCACCTTAACACTGTCTACAGTAACTCCGTTTCTAGCAGAGAACAGTTTATCTAACACTCTTAGCTACCACTTGGTGACTGGATCCTATCATTAGACCCTTATATCCAGGCTTGGCAGGCCATATAATCTCTGTTGCAACTACTCAAATCTGCCAGTATAGCATGAAAGCAGCTACAGACAATATGTAAACAAATGGGTGTGGCTATGTGCCAATAAAACTTTATTTACAAAAACAGGAGGCCAAGAGCTGGATTTGGCCTGCTGGCCATAGATGACCCCTGAACTAAAAGGGTAACACCTGGCCCCCAGGGGACCTCCACGACCCCAATCCAGGGCTGTGGCTTTCATCCATTCTCATTGGTTGGCACCCTGACTCTACCAGTTGTTACGTATTTTGAGTTTCAACTGTGGTGGGGTTGGGAGGGGCAAGAGTGAAACATCCTTTAAACTTGTCAATTGATGGTCTCTCAGCCTTTGCAGTTTAGTCCCTTGCATGATTCACTGTCTTTCTGCTGAGTGCTCCGTCTTTCACATTTCTTCTCTCGCCCTGCCCCTTTCTAAAAGAGTGCATGGGTACCTGGTGGCCTGCTTGCATGACCTGCGGTGGTGGGGCAAAGGGGACTCAGATCCATGGGTGTTCTCTGGATTCTTGTTGTCCTCTGTTCAGGAGTGGCCAGTGTGGCCCAGGTTCTAGTCTGGTGAACAGAAAGCTAGGACAGATGCTTGCTGGCTGGATGGGTGAGTGGTGTTGGCATTTGTGTCTGGAGTCCGTGGTCCTTCTATGCCAGCTTCAGGTCTCAGCTGGTCCACAGAGCTCTCAGCTCCTCCTTGACCTTGGCTGGAGCACTCAGGGACTTCTGGATCCCATGCAGGGCAACTGCAGGCCAACGACCTGGAGCATGGCCTTAGGCTTACTCATCTGGGCATTTCCTGAAGTACCAGCCTCCATCTTCTGGTGTTCAGACTTCCCTAAGACAGGCCCAGGCAGTGATTCCATTAGCCTCACACAAAGTCTTCACTGGTGTCCCGAATCTATGAAATGCAGCCACACATGGATCTTTTCCTGGTGCTCAGACATCCTTAGGCCTGCCCCCAGGAGGTGATTCCACTAGCCCCACCCAGTGTCCTTCAGTCTCCCATAAACAATAGCATGCTTCCATGGGTCACCCTGCCCCTCCCCAGGTTCACTCTGATGCCCCTTGCAACCTGCCTTTTGGCCACGCCTCGATCTCTCATCTCCTTTCCAAAATCAGCCTCATGGGAGAGGACATTCTAGTTCCCCTTTTCCTGTCATGAGGACATTCACTTTGTTACATCCACCTTCCTGGGCTGATATTTTCCCTGTCCCCTTTCTGGGGCCATAATCAGGGGTGAGATATTGTGAATAAAACCAGCTCATTAATAAATAAACTTAAATCAAGAAGAAGTTCAAGAACATTACATCTCTTTCGTATAAATGAAGGTATAACTGAGTTTTCTAGACTCTTCAGTGTAGTGTGACTGTACGGTACATTGTTTTCATGCTATCTTTTCTTTTTGCTTTGACCTATACAAATATCAGCCTTTTAGTGAGTATATCAGAAGAGAATAAAACAGCTGGGGGCTGGGGCCAGGGGGCTACTTGGCCAGTTATCGGGCTCACCCAGCCCCCCACTCTCAAGCTGAAGTTGCCCTGGCAAGGGGACCTCTGCTGTGGTCTACTGTGGGCCACACACCCAGTACACAGTTAAGTCTCACTGATATTTCAAAAATACACCCTGATTATGTAAAAGCAATGGTTCTTAACTGGGGGAACAGGGGTGGGGGGGTTCCCCTAAAGGACATCTGTTAATGTCTGGAGACATTTTGGGTTGTTTTCACTGGAGGGGGGATGCTATTGGCCTCTAGTAGGTAGAGGCCAGGGATGCTGTTAAACATCCTATAATGCACAGGACACCCCCACACAGAGAACCATCCAGCCCCAGTGTCAGCAGTGCCCAGGCTAAGAAACCCTGTTCAAAAGCAACCACACCCACGAAGAGAAGCATGGTAAGTAGAAGAAACAAAGCAATCATTTTCTCAACTGCACATTTCCTGGTGTCTCCCAATGGGCTGACAGCTGGATTGGCAGATTTCTGCAGAGTTCCAGGAACATCTGGGCTCCCCTCCTTCATGATTATGTTGATTAAGGCCCCTTACCTTCCTTTCCAACTTTGTTCTTACCTAAGAAATAAGAGAGAATAATACAACTCTAAGGTTTCCCTAAAGTCCTCCTGCAAGATTAACGGCCCTTGACATTTTAACAATCAAGCACTTCTGCTTGATTATGATGCTATAATGTACAGTTACCCAGCAATGGAAAAGTAGAAACAATGAAAATCCTTGATTTTAGAATTGTTAAACTCAGGAAGCCTGATTTGTGATCCCAGCTGGGAAAAAGACTTAAAAACTCCTCTCATTAGGAGATTAGAGCCACTGGAACCATTCTGGTCTACAGTAGTAGTTCTCAAAGTGTAGTCTGTGGCCTAGCAGTATGGTATCACCTAGGAGCTTGCCAGAAATGCAAATTCTCGGGCCCCACTCCAGACCTTGAGCCTCAGAAACTCTGGCGGTGGGGTCCGGCCGTCTGCATTTTAACAAGCCCTCTAGGTGGTGCTGACGCACAGGAAATTTGAAAATCACTGGTCTAGAACTATAGACCTGAGGCCTGTTTTTTGTTTGATTTTTTTTTTTTTTTTTTTTTTTTTGCAGCTGGAGGGGACAGGGATCAAACTCTGGATGTTGGTGTTATCAGCACCATGCTCTAACCAACTGAGCTCACGGGCCAGCATGAGGCCTGCTTTTGCATATAAAGTTTTATGGGCACACAGCCACTCCCTTCCTTTACATATTGTCTGTGGCAGCTTTCACACTACAATGGCAGAGTCTTATGCCCTCAAAGCCTAAAATATCTACTATCTGGCCCTTTACAGAAAAGGTTTTCTAACCTCTTATCTAAGAGTATTGTGAAAAATACATCACAAGGCTTTTTCATCATTATGGGAAGAAATCCTGAAATGATATTATTTCTTAGTTTTCAAATTCCTCCCTCTTTTCCCCCCATGTGTTATGTCAGACTCAGTGTGGCAGGCAATGTGCAGTATACTTACGGGGATTACGGGTGTCAACTTTTGAGCTCAAACCACCTGGGTTCTTCATTTTAGCTCAATCACCCACTAGCCGTATGACCTTGAGCAAACTGTTCAAGACCTCTGGTTTTTAGTTTCCTTAAGAAACTAGAATGGGTATATAGCAATAGGACCCACCTCATAGAATTGTTGGCAAAATTCCATGAGTTGGTACATGTATTTAGCCCTTAGTACTAAGCACTTGAACCTGGCACATACTAAGCCCCCAATCTGCATTAGCTATGCCTCTTCTGGCTATAAATGCCAAATAACTATGTAACAAATGTTAGCTGCTGTGATTATTTAAGCTACATCAAGACACTCTGTTAACCAAGAGAGGTCCATCATCTACTGCCCAAATGTCTAAGAAGTCTCTCACACTAGAGTTCGCAGTGTTAAAGATTAGCATTTATTTGGATGGCCATTCGAAGGAGCAAGATGGCAGCCAAAGGAGTTTAAAGACCTCATGCTCCTCGACCACTTAAAGAACAAAATCATGAGTGGAGGTCCCGGGAGTTGTGTGGGAATCCGATTGGTCCAATGTTGAGGTCAGAGTAATTATTTCTGGCATCCTAAGGTCTCCTTCGCTCCTTTGAGTCTGGAGGTGTATAGACCTCAAAGCATGCTTGTAGCTTTGTCATCTGCAAAGACCACTTAAGGAGAGGGGCTACAGATGTTATCTTAAGCCGTAAGGCATTCATTTAAGGAATAAACATCCGGACCTTCAGATCAAGTCTGAGTCTAAGGAAGTATATGTTTAATTAATTTTACTCTTATTATTAGCCCACTTTCATTGCTTTTCCTAGGAATCTGACCCATCCTTCTTGGTCAAGCAGATTTTCTTCTGCTAGTTCCCCCTTTCCCAGTTGAGGCCCACTCTGACTGGGGTTAGGGGAAATAGCTAGGGGAAATCAGGGTCTGTCCCCCAGTTTCAACTCTGGGGACATTTCGAAAGGATGAATGGTTACCCCTCAGATCCATGCTTTCTCCTTTATCATTCAATGATTGAGGAAGATCTGAAAGTCCAAGGAGTCTTAGGAATTGAAGAGACACTAGGAACGTGTTGTCCATGCAACCCCTTCCTCTAGGAAGCGAAATCTAAAGGAACCCAGGTAGCCCTCCCTCCCCTGCACCCCACCCAACTCTTCCCCTACCTCCAAGCCTTTACTGAGAAGGAGGAAAATGAGATGTGTGGTCTGTGTGGTGGTCCTTAATGTCTAACTTAGCCCCCCCTTTAATTTAAGTCACTTTCCTCTCAGCCCCTCCTCAGCAGGAGAGAAAAAGGGCACAGGAGCCATTTGTAGGCTCCAAATTCATTGAGCTGTCACCTGTATGCCCCACCTTCTGAGGCTGAGAGCTGGGCTCATTCTCCCAGCACCCTTCACCTAGGACCCAGTCCCAGGGCATGTGACCTGCGCAGTCGCACAAGGCCCCTGCACTCAGAAGGACCCCACTCTTGGCTTGATGTCTTGGGTTGCCTTTCTGGATTTTTAAATTTGTGAACAAGGGGCCCCACATTTTCATTTTTCACTGAGCCTTACTTATTATGTAGCCAGCCCTTCCTCCTCTGTGGAAAACTGATTCTAACATAAGCCTCCTGCCCAAGCATTTCTATCTCTTAATGACACTGTATAAGCATGAAACATATTTTTAAAATAAATAAGAGCAAAGAGAACTAAGATGACTTAATTTTTCAGAAGGGAAGCATCTTCTCTTTCACTTTCCAAAATAGGCAAAAATGTCTGACACTGGCCAGCAGATGTCACTCTTGCTGCGTGGCAGGAAAGGGAACTTCAAACGCCAGTACAGACAGTACTTGCGGATTTTTGAGTCTTTAAGGAGGCAACGCCTAAATGGAGTTTGATCTAAGAACTTATATTATGACATTTTGCTTTCTTCTGATGAGGATACCGCACAAAGAAGGGAAATTCACCATCGACCAAATCTAAGTGTAAGAGCTGCAAATAGGGGCCGGCCCGTGGCTCACTCGGGAGAGTGTGGTGCTGATAACACCAAGGCTACAGGTTCGGATCCCATATAGGGATGGCCGGTTAGCTCACTAGGTGAGCGTGGTGCTGACAACACCAAGTCAAGGGTTGAGATCCCCTTACTGGTCATCTTTTAAAAAAAAGTAATAACTGCAAATAATTATTGTAATGAGGAATTAACTCAGTTAAATAAAAAATAAATAATGCTACTAAGTGCCACTTTTTCAGATAGGCTAGCGTATCATTTTAACACTGTTCTGTCCTCTCAAATCGGTGGTTAACACAGGCAGAGTAAACATTTTCTCATTGCGTTCTCTGTTGTCTTGAAGGGTTTAATTTGTTGCCGAGTAAAGTGTCAAAGTTTAAAGTCAAGTAGAGAATCAATGCTTTTCATTTCAGGACTCATAGTGAAATGACAGAATGAATCTAAGGTTTCCCTTGGATGTGGGAAGCTAGAAGGTCCCAGCTGAACATATATTCCTTGTTCGAGCTACATCATCCCTGTGTAAATAGTGATGAAGTAAGATGAATAGGTTGCTAGAAAAACTATGGGTTGCTTAGACCAAGTTCCATTCTTAGGTAATGAGATCAGCCTTTCCAATATGAAAATGTCACCAGTACTGAAGTAACAATTCATCATAGAAAGACATTCAAGTAGCCCTCACAGTCTCCCAAATGAGTTATTCACGTGGTGAAAGATTAGAAGGCATTTTTTCAACTCTCACTGGAACTCATTAGTGTGTCTAACACTGCAGGATCAGCAAAATTGCAGCACATGGAGCAAGTGCACCTGAAAACAGTGATGCAAAACCAAGATGATAATAGTGCCTGGGTTTCATTAAAGCAAACAGTCTTGGTTAGTCCATTATGATCCAACTGTCTCTCAGCCAGCAGCCTGGGAAGCTAGCCTTCCAAGTTTCTGGGCCTGAACTAGTTATCCAAGATGTATATGTAATGGGTGCATAATTTACCATATGTTGTTTTGTCAAAGCCAAACAAATTAAAAATGCTTATAACAGGATTCTCGATACACAATTATATTATATCAAAAGATGGAAGGCTAGTGAAAGTAGGAATAAACTTACTAAAATGGACTGCAGGCATCCATTTGTACAGTCACAGAGTGGACTGGGAGAGTTGAGCATCTCCAAAGTACACCCATCGATGACTTTCACTTCTGTCCACGTCAGCAGCCATCTTCCGCAGTGACATGGGTTAGATCTGGTCTAACCCATCATTGCTCAACCCAGACTCTTAAATCTCGTGTACCTCCAGCCACAGTCTCCTATCCTTGCCTCATCTCCAACACACCTTCTCTTCTTGCTGATGAAGATCCTTCTGTTTTCTTCCAGTCTAGAAGACCACTCCTGGCCTGATTTCTCTACCCCGCATGGACTACATGGCTGGCATTAAACATTCTCTCATCAACACACCCAGCTCTCTTGTACCACTGTCCTGCCACCAAATGCAACCGGTGAAACTCCAGACTAGGACCCTCAATCTGTCATTGCACTTTCACACCTGATAAAGGTAATTCCACTACCTGCAGTAGGGCAGGTTGGTGCAATCACAAAATCCTGGGCTCTGGCCACAGCTGGTCCCTCACGGATGATGAAAACCTTTTATCTATGTTTTGTCAGCTTCCTCATCCATCTTCCCATGACTGTTCAAAACACTTAATACTCTTCTCAATTCCCACACCCTATCACTTTTAGCAGATAGTTCACTTCCTACACCCCCAGGAACAGGTGTCAGCAAACGTCAAACTCCACTGGCCAAATCAAGCCCACCACCTGTTTTTATAAATAAAGTTTTACTGGAACACAGCCAAGCCCATTCATTTACTTATTATTGGTGACTGCTTTCTTGCTACAATGATAATGCTGAGTAATTGTGACAGAGATCATGTGGCCTGAAAAGCCTAAAATATTTACTATCTGGGTCTCTATTAGAAAACTTTACCGACTCCTGTTCCAGAACATTAAGGCCGTTAGGTGTTGCTTCCTGTCTGCTCTCTTCTAACCACCGAACTAATTAAGATCTGAACCTGTCTTTACCCCTTCCCATCAGTCCCTGAGAATGAGGTGTCTCTTCTCAAGGCCAACCCCTCAGTCTCTGGTTGTGATCCTAACCCCTTTCTTCTCTAGAACCTTCTCCGTCAATCACCCATTCGGTATTCTGTCTTCATCCTCTCCCTCTCCACTGGCATTTTCTTTAGGCCTATAAATCTCTTCAAGCCTCCAACTCTAAAAAGCCTTTTCTTGATCCCTTGGAAGGGTCATATACACTGGCTGTCACTATCTCTTCGTCTCCCCTTTATTCTGAAAGCGGTCTGGATTCTGCCCTAATCATTCCACCAAAGCTGATCTGGGAATGAGCACACATCAGCACCATACTATAACATATAGTGAACACTTTTGGGCCCATTTCTTACTGACCCCTCTGCTGTATTTAATCACATTATCAGCCATTTGCTCCTTCTTCACATTCTAGACTCACTTCACCCCCGTGATATGGCTCTCATCTGCTTTCCCTTCTATCTCTGTCTTCCTGTGGTGTATATCTATTCTGTGATCTCCTGTGTTCACTCTGTAAATATTGGTGTTCACCAGTGTCACTCATGGCCCACTGCTATGTTCTCTATATAATCTTGTTGCATATTTTCATCCATATTTATGGCTTTTGCTATCGCCTGTAACTGACTCTCAACTCTGCATCTCCAGCTTTAGCATTCTTTCAGATTAATATGGCTCACTTCCTGCTTAGAAAGTTCCATGTGAATTTCCTTTAGCCAGCTGACATGACCAAAATTGGACAGAGCAATTTCCCTCTGGAATTTCTTTGCTTGGCCTCAGTCAGTAGGTCGTGATGCACCAATCCCTAAGCCAGACACTTGATGAGAGTTGCTCCTGACTTTCTTCTCATTGTGAGGCAACACATCCTGCAGACGAGTTTCCTCACTGTAATAGGCCCATCCATATCGACTACTTAATATGTATCACGTGCACTACGGGTTTTTATGGGTTACTTCATTTAATTTCCAGGACACCCATACACAGCAGGTATCATTATCCCCACTTAACAGGGGAGGCTCAAAGAAGGTGTGCAGTTTTCTCAAAGCCACACAGCAAATAAGTGATAAAGGCTAAGCCAATATTAGATCCCAAGACTGTGTGGTCTCAAAACCTGTCCTCTTCCCCTTCACCACTAGTTCTTTTCTAATAAGAGTTTTGTAGTTGGATGGACACCGGGTTGTCCGCTCAACCCAATCCTTCCATCCCTATTCTGTAACAGCTATGCAGTTTGGGGAGTTGACTCTTCCCTTAATTCCAAGCGTGGCCCTAATTGTTATTTATTCATGTATTTATGTATTTATTTATTTATATTGAGATGAAATTCACATAACATAAAATTAACTATTTTAAAGTGTACAGTTTGGTGGCATTAGTGCATTCACAATGTTGTGCAACCATCACCCCCATTTACTTCCAAGACACTTTCATCCCCCCAAAAGGAGATCCCATATCCATTAAGAAGTCATTCCCCATTCCTCCCAGCCCTAATTGTCTTAACCCCATCAGGATAACTCTCTTGGGACTCAGCCTAAG
Organism: Cynocephalus volans; assembly: GCF_027409185.1. Lineage (NCBI taxonomy): Eukaryota > Metazoa > Chordata > Mammalia > Dermoptera > Cynocephalidae > Cynocephalus > Cynocephalus volans. The sequence goes on from NC_084478.1 coordinate 17,421,936, forward strand.
CCAAGTAGAGAATGAATGTCTCATGGCTAAAGAGACTGGTTCCAGGATAGAAATGGTGGCAGGCCAGAGCCAGGACCCTACACCAAAAACATGAATATAATGTATAAGTAACTAAGTTATACAAAAGTACTTCAAAAATGTCATGGAAAGATTCATATTACCTTTTAATTCTATTTTTTCACAAACTTTTTGAAGTACCCTCGTATTAATGTCAAGTAGCAAAATGTCCTTTTATAGTCATAGGGTTGATTCCCTGACCCCAAACCTAAAATGGTCTGAGAAGGAGGGAGTCTAAATTTCCAGGCTCTTCTGCCCTGATGGTCTCTTGCTCCACAGGGCCTGCTGGGACCCCTAAACTCAGGCACATCTCTGTGAGAACAGCACTGAGAGGCTGCATTTACTCACCCACCATGTCTCCCCGATGCATAATTATGCCCCACACTGCTTGTCTGCCTGTTCTATAGAAAAGCAAACAAAAATCAAGGAGTCTGACTGATCATTCGTTACCTGCACCAGCCCTGTGGCCTAGATGAACCTCAGACCTAATTTGGTTCAATGTGGCCTGAAGAAAGTTCTGCTGAAGCTTCTCGTAAAGCAGGATCCTCTCTAAAGAATGTATTTTAATTTGTCTACACTGCAATGGACAACACCAGAGGAGTCATATTGCTTTGGTGGTTTAACTTCATTAGTTGTGCTTCCGCCTGTTGGAATCACCTGCACTCGGATAGGTCCTGGACGCTTTCCAAATGAGTGGCTTCATTAATAATCAACTTCCCTTTTGAGAGGGTCCTAAGGCAGTCTACAATTTTATGAAACCTGAGATATGACCAAATTAAAGGGTCAGCTAAAAAAAAAAAATCCTTTTTTATTTGCTTTAATATTTTTCTGTGTTTTATGAATTTTTCTACAATGGAGCTGCATTATTTTTATAATCAGAAAAAAAAAGATATTGCATGAGAACTGGGCCCAAATCTACCTATTACTCTTTCCACTGTTGCAAGCCTTAGTTCCTGATCAGTAAAATGAGAGGTTTGGACTATGTCATCACTAACTTTATTCCAAACACGACAAACCAGAATTCTAGGATTCGAACGAAATGGGAGTCAAGACTGAGGAGGGGCCACTTGAAATAGCAGTAATTATACAGCCATAGATCTATACATATTGACATGAAATTATCTCAAAATAAATTTTTTAAAGAGTGGATGCAGAATATTGCATAGTTTTGTGTATATGCAAAGGGAATAACTGAAGGATATGCAAGAAACTAGTCACAGTAATTTTTGCCAGCTGGAAAGGTCTCCAGAGGCAGAAGCAAGATGGCTGACTAGAGGTGCCTGGTGTGTGTCCCTCCCACAGAAAAGGACCAGGATAGCTAATAGCTAAACATCACTGGGAGTACCTGTGGCAAAGTGCAGGAGTGCAGCAAGAGACTGGCAAGATCCCCACAGAGCACAAAAGCCCAGGAAGGCAGCACAGAGGAGGGAGAGAGGCATACGGCCTTAGCCGTCACATCTCCACCAACAGGATCAGCGCAAGGTGACTTTCCCTCATGGGGAAAAGATAGACAGGAGACCCACACCAATCCCCACCCTTACCACAGAGGCCTGCAGTTCCTACTGCAGGAAGATTCCATAGCCCTTGCAAGCCTGGAGCCAAGTGTAGGGAGCTGCCTAGAATACACAAAACAGAAGCACACATTATACACATATCACCCCCCCAACCCTTGTGACACAAGCTGATGCAGTTCAGTGTCATCTGGAAACCAGAGCCATTGCAGGAACATGCCCTGTCCTGGCAGCCAGCAGCCACTGCACCTTCCCAGCCCTAAGACTATGCCGTCATCCCAGTGCACTCACACGACAGGCTACAATGCCCTGATCCCAGCAGCTTGGAGCCTGAGCCCAGGAGTGGCTGTGACTCCAGTCTTTACACCTCAGAAGCCAACTCCAGTCCTGCTGAACTGCCACACCCTCAACCAGAGATCAGACAGGCAGACTCTTCTCCAGCAGTCAACTCCCATTTGGCACCCCACCCCCGCCTGCCAGTCAACTGAGTTGTGTGTGCCTGATCCCCTTCCCAGAAAAACAGTTCACAGGTATCTACCCTGTGAATATGCCTCTAAGCAGGTGGAACTAAAATGTGTCCATGCCATCCCAGAGAAGTAGCCAGACAGTTTCACCCTCAGCACTCCTGCCTCATGACCTCACCCACAACCCAAGAAGTGGCTGGCCAGGGCCCCTCTCTGCAATCCCACCTCATGGCCTTGCCCACCACCTTAGAAGCAGTTGGCCAGACCCCCTCTTTGCAGCCCGACCTTGTGGCCTTGTTCACCACCTGAGAAGCAGTTGGCCAGACCACCTCTTGGCAGGCTCATTTCTTGACCTCACCAACTGCCCAAGAAGTGGTTGGCTGGGCCCCCTCTCTGCAGGCCTGCTTTGTGACATCACCCACTGGTCAATAAGTGGCTGGCTGTGCCTGCTGTCTGCAGGCCCACTTCCTGACTTTGCCTACCACCCAAGAGGTGGCTCAGTAGCCCCACCCTTGCAGACCCGCTCCTGAAACACCAAGGGAAGCACAGCCTCTCACCTGGCCCCAAGAAGTGCACAATGGACTGGCCACCAGTAGACCCACACCCGGCTAGCCAAGCCAAAGTGTGCCCATGCCCCAGGTCAGAAAAACATCCCAGCTGTCATGCTCCTAGAGGACCTACTCCTGAGTTTTTGAGCCATTACATGACTATGCATCTGAGTAAAAAACAGCCCAGCTGACATACCCCTGGCAGTCCTACCCCCAGCCAGAGAATTAGCACAGTGCCCTTGCCAGTAGTGAACCAGTCCCAGAGACCCTGACACGCCACATAACCACACTCCCAACCTGAGAATCAAGTCAGCAATCCCATCTCAAGTGAATGAGCTCCCAAGACAATTGACCCACAGTGTGCATGCTCACACCTCTGGCCTGAGTACCAACTCAATAAACTCACCCCTGACCAAGTTGTGCCACTGCTGCCATAAACCTCCCAATCCTAGGTTGCTGAGGCACTCGCATACATAGCAAACATGGATTATAGCTGAAGAAACTACACAGTTTACACTACTGTTCTCATTCAGAATAAAGCCAATGTACCCACCCAATTGACACCCTAGGATGCAGTTGCAGGTGAAAGTCCTTCCCCACACAGGCTACTCTACAAAATTCTAAGTGACTATTCCACTAGATGCACAGATATCAATGCAGGGAGACAAGAAATGTGAAAAAACAAGAAGACATGATAACACCAAGGAAACACAATAGTTCTCCACTAGCTAATCCCAAGAATCAGAAATTGCCAACTTTCCAAAAAAGAAATTCAAATTAATTATGTTAAGGAAACTCACCAAGATACAAGAGAATGCAGACAAATAATTTGATGAAACTAGAAAGAAACAATTCATGACCTGAATGAGAAATTTAACAAAGAAAGGATATCATAAAACATCAAATAGAAATCCTGTAATTAAAGAGTTTATTGAGGGCCAGCCCTGTGGCTCACTTGGGGGAGTGCGGCGCTGGTAGCGCCGAGACTGCAGGTTCGGATCCTATATGGGGATGGCCGGTGCACTCACTGGCTGAGCGTGGTGCAGACCACACTGTGCCAAGGGTCGCAATCCCCTTACCAGTCGAAAAAAAGAAAAGAGTTTATTGAATGAAATAAAAAGTACATCTGAGAGTCACAACAACAGACTAGATCAAGCAGGAAAACAAATTTCTGATCTTGAAGACAGATGTTTTGAAATAACCCAGGTAGGTAGACCAAAATAAATAAATAAATAATACAAGATTTATGGGATAATAGTAAATGAGCAAATAATCAAATTATGAGCATTCCAGAAGAAGAAAACAAAAAAGGTATTGAAAACCTATTTAATGAAATAATAGCTGAAAGTTTCACTAGTCTTGGGAAAGATACAAACATCCAAATCCAGGAAGCCCAAAGGTCCCCAAATGTGGAATATACTATAAAGCAAATGTGCTTCACGGGCCTGGTTTTCCAAAGCCTTGCAGTTTCAGATATTGACCTTGTGGAGGGCTGGAAATTTTCCTCAGGCTATAAAGTCTCTGGTGTAAGATAAAGATTTGTGGCACAGCAAGGTTGCTGGCTCAAGGACAGACAGGTTACTGATTGATATGTGTAGATACTGGAAAATTGCTGGAGGGAGAAGGAATGTTTGCTAAGATCAAGCTTTTGTTGGTGGTTCACTTAATTGTCTACTGGAATGTCATCTGGCTTGTTTCACTGAAAGTTACCAGCCTATATTATTAAACTATAACCCCACCTATATCTCTTCTTGTAACTTCCTGGCCTGGAAAATAAATGCAGGAAAAGAACCTCAATTTGGGGTTAATTTCCCAAGGAAGGGTTGCCTCTTACTGGAGGGTTCTGGGAAAGTTAACCACATCAGGGCTTCTCACTCCTCAGAAGAGATGGGCTTTGAGTAATCCTTCCCAGGGGAAGTGGGGTGACAAATCTGTGAGGGGCAAAGCAATACCCAAATAGATTCAATCCTCTCTAAAGCACATTGTAGTAAAACTGTCAAAAGTTAAAGACAAGAGATAATTCTAAAAACAGCAAAAGTGTCAAGTCACTAATAAGGGAATCTCCATTAGACAAACAGCAGACTTCTCACCAGAAACCCTACAGGCCAGGAGAGAATGAAATGATATATTCCAAGTACTGAAGAAGAAGGGGGGGAAAAAGTGCCAGCCAAAACCTGCCAGCCTAGAATATTACACCCAGCAAAGCAATCCTTCATAAATAAAGGAGAAATAAAGTCTTTCTCAGACAAGTAAAAATTAAGGGGATTTATCACCACCAGACCAGCCTTACAAGAAATGTTTAAGGGAGTCCTGCATCTAAAAGAGAAAGAATGATAACAACCACCCTGAAAACATAAAACTTACTGGTAGAGTAGATACACAAATTAGAAAGAGAAAGGAATCAAACCTTATCAGTACAGAAAACCACCAAACCACAAGGTTAAAGAATAAGAGAGATGAAAGGAACAAAGCATACACAAAACAATCAGAAAGGAACCAACAAAATGACAGGAGTAAGACCACACATATCAATAATAACCTTGAATGTAAATGGACGAAGTACCCGAATTAAAAGACACAGACTGGGTGAATGGGAAAAAGAAAAAGAAAGAAAAACTTGATCCATTAATATGCTGCCTGCAATAAACACATCTTACATATAAAGACACATGTAGACTGAAAGTGAAAAAATGGAAAAATATATTCCATGCAAATAGAAAACAAAAGTGAGCAGGAGTAGCTATACTTATAAACAGATAAAACAGACTTTAAATCAAAATCTGTACAAAGAGATAAGGAAGGGCATTATATAATGATGGGATCAATACAGCAAGAGAGAGGAGGTGAGGGAAGCCCCCTAAGCCTGGAAGCAGGAAGGAGAGCACACCTGGGGTCCTTAGGTGGGAGCCAAGGGCAGCCCCCTCCACCCAGAGAACACTCTGAAAACACCATGTCCATGCAGGTGGCCCACTATAGCCACCACCACAGCCACAGCTGCCATAAAAGCAGCTCAACACCACAGCAGTAGCCACAGCCACCATGCATGCAGCCTGCCAGACACTCATGCATTGGCACAAGGAGAGTGGCCAGCAGAGACCAGAAAAAAAAGAGGACGTCTCGCTCCTCAAAGCCCACTCCAGAGTAATAGAAAAAGCAACTAATCTACCAGATGACCAGACATCAGCATAGAGATACTAGAAATACAAAAACCCAGGAAAATATGACACCATCACAAGAATACAGTAATTCTCAAATACCATAGCCTATAGAACAACAACCCCTTGAAATGACCAAAAGGGAATTTTGAGCAATAATCTTAAGGAAATTCACTGAGATATGAGAAGACTCAATTAGACAACATAATGAAATGAGAAAAGAAATCTAGGATATGAAGGAGGAAATTTACAAAGAGATTAACACCATAAAAAAGAATGTAGCAGAACTCATGGAACTGAAAGATTCACTCAATGAAATAAAAAACACAACCAAGAGCTTAAGCAGCAGGCTAGAGCAAGCAGAAGAAAGAATTTCTGATCTTGAAGATAGTCTTTTCAAAATAACTCAGGCGGACCAAAAAAAGAAATAATGTTTAAAAATTAAGATAATCTGAGAGAGCTAGTAAACATCCTTAAATGCACAAACATTCTATTCATTTTTGTTCCAGAAAGGGAGGAGAAAAGAAAATGAATGGAAAACCTACTTGATGAAATTATAATGGAAAACTTCCCAGGTATAGGGAGAAACATGGACCTTCAGGTCCAGAAGGCTCAAAGGTCCCCAAACAGATTCAACCCAAAAAGATCCTCTCCAACACACATTATAGTCAAACTGGCAAAGCTCAAAGACAAAGATAGACTCTTGAAAGAAGCAAGAGAAAAGCATCATGTCACCTGCAAGGGAGCCCCTATCAGACTAACAGCAGATTTCTCAACAGATACTACAGGTCAGGAGAAAATGGGATGGTATATATTCAAAATACTAAAAGAAAAAAATCTCCCAGCCAAGAATACTGTATCCAGCAAGGCTGTCCTTCAGAAATGAGGGGAAAATAATGTATTTTCCAGACTAACAAAAACTGGGAGTTCACCAACACATGACCATTCTTATAAGAAATCCTCAAGGAAATCATGCATCTGGAATTTGAAAGATGATAATCACCACTACAAATACACAAGAAAGACCAAAACCCACTGGTAGAACAAAGATGCAAATGAGAAAGAGAAAGAAACTAAATCTTACCACCACAAAAAGACCGTAATGACAATGTAATGATGCCCCTGTTTTATTTCTGATTTTAGTAACTTTGGTCTTCTCTCTTTTTTTCTTGGTCAGTCTAGATAAAGGTTTGTACATTTTGTTGATCTTTCTAAAGAATCATCTTTTGGTTTTGTTGACTTTCTCTATTGTTTTTTAATTCCCTATTTTACATATTTCTGTCATAATCTTCATTATTTCCTGCTTATATTTGCTTTTGGTTTAGTTTGTTCTTCTCTTTCTATTTTCTTAAGGTATAAGTTTACATTATGATTTGAGATTTTTCTTTTTTAAAAATAAATATTTACAAGTATAAATTTACCTCTAAGCACTGTATGAGCCCTGTATCCTATAAATTTTGTTATGTTGCATTTTCATTTTTATCTCAAAGTACTCTCTAATTTCCCTGTGACTTTTCTTTTTACCCATTGTTTATTTAGGAGAATGTTTAATTTCCACACATTTATGAGTTTTCTAAATTTCCTTCTATTATTGTGGTTAGAAAACATATTTTCTATGATCTTAGTCTTTTCAAATGTATTAAGACTAGTTTTGTGGCAAAAAAAATCATTTAAATCTATTCATTTTCTTCTGAATACTACTTTGGCCACAAATCCCATAAACTTTGGTACGTACTATTCTTATTGTTGTTAATTTCTAATTTTTAAAAAATTTCAGTGTTAAAAAATAAAATAAAACATATAGAATTTTAAAAAATACAGCAAGAGGATATAACAATTATAAATATATATACACTCAATGCCAGAGGATCCAGACATATAAAGCAAGTATTATCAGATCTATAGGGAGAGACAGACACCAACACAATAATAGTTGGGGACTTTACCACACTCTCAACATTAGACAGATCATTGAGACAGAAAATCAACAAAGAAACACTGGATTTATACAGCAGCTTAGACCAGATGGACCCAACAGACATTTACAGAACATTTCATCCAATAGCTCCTGAATACACATTCTTTTCATCAGTTATGGAACATTATTCAGGATTGACCATATGTTAGGCTGCAAAACAAGTCTCAACAGTTCAAAACAATCTAAATCATATCCAGTATTTTTTCTGATGGTAATGGAATAAAACTAGAAATCAATAGCAAGAGGAACTTTCAAAACTACACGAATACATGGAAATTAAAAAACACAAACCTGAATGACCAATCGGTCAAAAAAGAGGTTAAGAAGGAAATTTAAAAAACTTGAAGCAAATGAAGACAGGAACACAACATACCAAAACCTAGGGGACACAGCCAAGACAGTGTTAAGAGGAAAGTTTATAGCATTAAACACCTACATTGAAAAAAAAAGATTTAAAATAAACAATCTAACAATGCACCTCAAGGAACTAGAAAAGCAAGAACTTGCCAAACCCCAAATAAGTAGAAGAAAAGAAATAATAAAAATCAGAGCAGAAAAATATGAAATTGAGACTAAAAGTACAATATAAAAGATCAAGCAAGTGAAAAGTTGTTTTAAACATAAAATTGATAAACCATTAGCTAGATTAGCCAAGAAAAAAAGATAAAAGACCCAAATAAATAAAATCAAAAATGCAAAAGGAGACAACTGATACCAGTGAAATGCAAACGATCATTGGAAACTATTATGAACAACTCTACACCAATAAATTTGAAAACCTAGAGGAAATGGATAAATGACCCACTAACACTGAACCAAGAAGAAATAGAAAACCTGAACAGATCAGTAACAAGTAATGAGATTGAATCAGTAATAAAGTCTCCCAACAAAGAAAAGCCCAGGACTAGATGAGTTTATTGCTGAATTCTACTAAACATTTAAAGAAGAAATAATACCACCTCTTCCCAAACTCTTTCAAAAAATTGAAGTGGACAAAATTCTTCCAAACACATACTACAAGGCCAGCATTACCTTGATAGCAAAACCAGGCAGGGACACAAAATAAAAAGAAAAAACTACAGTCCAATATCCCTGATGAACATAGATGCAAAAATCCTCATTAAAATACTAGTCAACTGAATCCAACAGCACATCAGAAAGATCGTATAGAATGATCAAGTGGGATTTATCCCATTGATGCAAGGATGGTTCACCATATACAAATCAAGAAACATGATACATCACATCAATAGAATAAAAGAAAAAACCATATGATCATCTGAATAGATGCAGAAAAAGCATTTGATAAAATTCAACATCCTTTATGATAAAAAGTCTCAACAAATTAGGTATAGAAGGAAAGTGTCTTAACACAATAAAGGCTATATATGACAAACCCACAGCTAACATTATACTGAACTGGGAAAAGCTCAAAGCTTTTTCCCTAAGAAGTGGAACATGACAAGGATGTTCACACTCACCACTTTTATTCAACATGGTACTGGAAATCCTAGCCTGGGCAATTAGGCAAGAGAGATAAATAAAGGGCATCCAAATTGGAAAGGAGGAAGTCAAATTGTCCCAGTTTGCAGATGACATGATTTTATATAGAGAGAAATCTAAAGACTACCAAAAATCTCCTTGACCTGATAAATTCAGTAAAGTAGCAGGATACAAAATCAACATACAAAAATCAGTAGCATTTCCATACACCGACAATGAGCTAGTGGCAAAAGAAATCAAGAAGGCAATCCCACTTATAATAACAACAACAACAAAAAATTCTAGGTATAAATTTAACCTGGGAGATGAAAGCTCTCTGCAAGGAAATGTATAAAAACACTGATTAAAGAAAACAAACAAAACAAAAAATGAAAAGACATCCCATGTTCGTGGATTGGAAGAAGCAATATTATCAAAATGATGATACTATCCAAAGCAATCTACAGATTCAATGCGATCCCCATCAAACTACCAATGACATACTTCAAAGAAATAGAAAAAACAATGCAAAAATGTATATGGTAAAAGCCAAAGTAATCCTGAGCAAAAAGAATAAAGTGGGAGGCATCACACTCCCTGACTTCAAAATATACTACAAAGCTACACTAATCAAAAAAGCATCCATTGGCACAAAAACAGACACATAGACCAATGGAATAGAATACAGAATCCAGAAATAAATCCATGTACCTATAGCCAACTGATTTTTAACAAAGTAGCCAAGAACATACATTTGGGGAAGGACAGTCTCTTTAATAAATGGTGCTGGGAAAACTGGAGATTCATATGCAGAAGAATGAAACTAGATCTCTATCTCTCACCATATACAAAATTCAACTCAAAATGGATTAAAGATTTAAATGTAAGACCCAAAACTATCAAAGTATTAGAAGAAAACACAGGGGAAATGCTTTGGGACATAGGACTGGACAAAGATTTTAGGAATAAGACTTCAAAAGCATAGGCAACAAAAGCAAAAAATAAACAAATGGGAGTATATCAAACTAAAAATCTTTCTGCACAGTAAAGGAAACAATCAACAGAGTGAAGAGACAGCTGCAGAATGGGAGAAAATATTTGCCAACTATGCGTCCAACAAAGGATTAATAGCTACAATATACAAGGAACTCAAACAACTCAGTGGTAAAACAACAAATAATCTGATTTAAAAATGGGCAACCTTTCCCTTAAATTTCTTCTCAACTGCAAATTGAGTATTATCTGCATTTTTACAGATAATTCTGAGAAGTTAAGTGACTTACTAGAGTTATTCAGTTTATGAGCAGCATACTTAAGATTTGGGCCTGGATCTGTTAAACTCCAGAGAACATGTTTCTATTTCAAGTGTTCACATGTAGGCAGATCTAGGCTATGGATTCTCGATGATACTTATCCAGAGAAATGAAAAGGGTACATGATAATGAGCTGCCATGGTAGAATATGTAGCAGAGGATTTTGTGCACCCCTGAGTCACCACCTGGAGGACAGGTGCCCAAGAATGCCACCCAGCCTCCATTGGACTATGACAGGATCAAGAAATAAATGTTTATTGTGTTAAGCCCTTGAGAGCTGGAAGTTATCTGTTACTGCAGCTAGTGTTAGTTACCCCAATATAGTGACAGGACAGAGGAATTTTAGCAGAGGAGGTAGTGGCTAGTGGGTTTAGAAATAAAAGGAAGGGCGAGAAAGTGGAGACACTGGGTTGAGATTGGTCTTTTAGCAGAAAGTGGAAAAAGAGATAAGATAATAGCTTGATGGGGAGGCAAGAGCATAAACAGTTTTTTCAGAAGAGGGAGATTTGGACGTTCATATCTTAGCATGGAGCGCGGTACATAGCAGATGCTATAAGCAACTGCTGAATTAATAAACAAACGTTTGAATAAGTGAATGAAAATGTGGAATGTATCTGACCACTTCTGAGGCAAATCTCAAGAATTTTTTCTTTGGGAAAGGAGAAAGCCCAGGAATTTAATATAAAGAATTCTTTTCTGAGGGGAAGCCCATGATAAATGAAAGGAGACTGAGTTTTGGTCAGAGGTCAAGAAAGAAATTTGGCAGCAAAATGAGAGGCACCTCTGAGCTAAAGGATCATTTGTCTTTTCAGTGGACAGGTCTGAGCGTGAGAGTTTGTGACTGGTGCCTTCCTCTAAGGAGAGACGGTGGGGACTGCACCAACAGTGAAATCCTCACCAGGATTCTCATGTTTCCTGCTTCCTGGGACCAGCCATGCAAGAGTCACTCTTGCCTGCCCTCAGTTTCTCATATTTCCCAGAATTACAGGCTGCTTTCCAAGATAAGGAGTCACTCTAAAAAGGATAACGAAGACATACTGACATTTTCTTAAATTTATAATTGACACATAATATTTGTACATATTTGTGGGGTACAAGTGATATTTCAATACATGTGTATATTGTGTAATGATCAAATCAGGGCAATGAGCACCTTTATCATTACTTTGAGATGAGATCATTCAAAAACCTCTCTTCTACTTGTTTTACTCAACATAAGTTTCTCCAGGTTCATCCATGTTGTTGCAAATGGGAGAATTTCATTCTTTTTATGGCAGAGTAGTATTCCATAGTGTATATACCCCAGTTCCTTATCCAATCATCCATTGATGGACATTTAGGTTGATAAATACTGCATGTGCTCACTCATATGTGGGAGCTAAGAGAGAAAGGAAGGAAGGAAAGAAAGACCATGGTAGTGCATTGGTCTTACAGAGGGAGGGAACATTCTTAGGGCTGCAAAGCGAAGTGGGGGAGCGGGAGGGGGGGTGGTTGGGGGACAATTAGGTGGGGACATGGGGTATAAAAGCAATTTCTGGTAATTTGTATCTAATGAATATTCATAATAGATAAATAAATAAACAACCCCCCCAACCATCTATGTTGACATAGATGCAGACTCTTTAGGGGCAACAAAGGTGTGAGGGAAGGGAAGTTAAGGCTTCAACACAGGTTCCTACATCCTTTCCCCCCTCCTCTTTAGTACAAATGCTAGCATGTGGAACCCACTGATATACACCTTTCTTTTTGCATCTAGCTATCATCACAGACTGCTTACTATAAGATGAGCTGTCCCCCTAAAGAGCTGTCCAAAACAGGGGCAAAGAAGCTAGGCCTTTATACCTCCCACAATGATTAGAAGTGGGCTGCCCAAGAAAGGAGTCATGAACTTGCAGAGGTGGCTTTCTTCAGTCAAGGACAATCTCTAGAGGAGAACTCAGCAGTAAAGTGTCACTTGCCAACATCTGCAGCAGCTAAAGGAATGAGTTCTCCAGTCCTAGAGAAGTAAGGGTGGGGGCTTATGGCTAGGAGTAGTCAACCTAAATAACAGACAGAGAGACTCTCTAAAAGAAAGTGATGTTTATTTGGGAAAAGGCGTTGTAATGGGAATTTGTGTGCCATGGTAAACTCTGTGTGTATTCAGGAAGGTAAAAGAAGACATAGATTTTTAAAGGAAAAAGGATGGAGGATTACATAATCGTTTTGAGATACTTACCCTTGGCTACAAGGATCGATTTTCACAGGATTCTTACCGTATCGATATATAAAGTGCTTCCTTATTCTTTTTCACAGATGCATAATATTCCATTTATGAATGTATGATAGTTTATTAACTAGTTACTTATCAATCGACAATTAGATTAGATCTTTTACTATTCCAAATAATGCTATAATATGTAACTATGAATTTACCAATTTCATATAAGGAGTTTATCTGTAGGGTAACTTCCTAGAAATGGCATTTCTGGGAAAAAAGAGTGCATAACAGTAAGGATCCTTTCTGCAAAACACAAGCAGAGGTTGAAGGGTGGGCAGGCAGTGAACCTTGAAGTGAACCTTTTGGGCCCTATAAACCGTACTGTGGATTTTGTATTTTACTATATGTGCAATGAGAAAATATTGATGGATTTTAAGTGGAAGAGAGAAGTGGTCCCATTTATTTTTTCCAATGAGATCACCTAGAAAAGAAAGAGCAGAGGGCCCAGGACAAAGTGCTGAAGAACCTCAACATTTAAAGATGCATTGAGGTAAGCCATGATGCTGTCCCTAACACGTTTTAGTCCCGTGATTTTTGGCAGGTGTCCGGGTAAGAAATGATACCGTCCTTAACAATTCTAGTGACCATGATCTTACAGTTTTTATATTGTAAAGAAATTGTGTTGAACCTAGGAGTGCTGAGGGGTTGAACTTATTCTGCTCTGTTGTAATTGTCATGGCCGCCCCCCCAACCCAGGAACAAGCACAGGAGTTTTGCAAGTGTGCACTTAAAAGGTGATGTTCTCTCCTGGCAATAGTGTTGGCTGTCACGAAGTCCAGGTTTCCAGGTAGAGTCGTGCTGTCCTGTGATAACAGCAGCGTGCAAGATTGTGAAGAGGTGTCCAGGCAGAAGAACTTTTGTCCTAAAACGCATGTTTTCTCACGTGTTTTCCTGTGATCCCAGGAGAGACTGTCTGAGCTTCCAGAATTTGGAGCCCATGCTCCCTATTGCAAATTGCCTGGATGGGCCCTGGCAAGAGTGAGAAGACTGTGCATTCTTCCATCATATGGTTTCCAAAGCACTGGTGGTCTTAGCAAGCATAAGGAAAAACCAACATCTAAGCTTAACAAAACTGCAATTCCAAGAGTTTGAAGACTCACAGTCCTGATTTTTCGAAGTTCTAAAATCAGTAAACCCAATGGAGGGCTGACAGCAGTCTCATGAAAATGATTTATTTGGGTAGCCAAAAGAATGTTTAAATTTCTAAATTCTTGCCAATGTCTATATTCAATTCATGCAGGACTTGCTTGATATTTAATTGAGGCCTAAAAAGAATTGCATGGAGAATGCTTTGCTGGGGGTGGGAGTCGGGGTACTGCGGTAGGGGTGAAGTTCTTCGTTTATTTTACCATTGCATGGTTTTATTTGGAAAATATATTTTGTAACCCACTAACACATCTGTTGGCCACATGAAAGTCAAATCCAGATCAGAGCAAATTAGAATTTTGCATTTATCGTGGGGAATTAGGTAATTAAAGTTGGACTTCAGGAAAAAATTCTTTCTGTCCTTAGAGATATGTATTAGTATTAGTGTCTGATTAATGAGCCTCTGATCTGAGTCTGGGGGCCTTGTGTGTTCTCTACTCTCACCAGCATGTCGCTTCCTGTGGGAAATGCAGAGAGTTTGAATCCCTCACGGTTCAAAATGATGTCATATGTGTTAAGGAACCAATGCTTTGATTTTTAACTGCTCTAGTGGAGGCCACCCAAGCGTGTGAGCACTGGTGGGGCCCAGCATTTCAGATGTGGCATTATAATTATTCAGAGGATATTTGCACTCATTTTTACTTAGTTTTATGAAGTTAACTTGATATGCAATCTGATGGGTGTTACTCTGAGCCATCATGAGCGGCCATTGGGCCAGGCCCAGTTCAGTGATGCCATCCTTGGGACATGCAGCCAGTGTCCCCTTTTCAATCAGGTGTGTGTGGGGGGGGAGGTGGAAGGATTGAGTACAATTCAGTTACTTCTCGCTGTTACAGACCCTTGAAACACAAAGGGCTGATTCCATTGCCGTTCTCCACAGAGCTGGACGTTTGATCAGAAGGTGTCAGGCCGAGGGGAGCCTGGCAAGGGGATCTTTTCTTCTTCAACAGTGACTCCCCTCCCGGGGAGGAGCAAGAGCACTATCCAATATATCCTGGACTAAACTATTAAACTAGGTTCAATCACCAGTTGGTTCCCTGCCACAGGATTTACTACCAATTCTCACATGCCTAAAATGATGAGCAGGTAGGATTGTGGCAGGGGACAAACCATGAGTCAGAAGGGCCAGCTCCAGGAATTCCAGGGAACTAAGGGTCTGCTGGTCTTCCTGAGATCAAGAAGGAATAGAAACTAGGGTAGTCCGCGGAGTTCAAGCGACTCTGATGGGCTAGGCCTGGCACATTATTTGTCAGTACATCATGTTGTGGGTTTCAACCAGCGGAGAACAGAAGAGAACAGAGGGCATTATAGAGGACATTAAATATTGACAGCCATGGTCAAAAACATTTGGGACCCACTGCTCTAGAGGAACCTCAATATTTCTTTCTCATATTCTTTCTCTTCACACATGAGGGTGGTCAGGAGCAAAATGTGTTCCTCGGGGGCTTTGGGGGCTTTTTCTCTGGGGTTAGAGTCAGCCGTGTGATGATTTCCTCTCTCAAATGCTGTGGTGTTTTGTGGGCTCCAAATTCTGGATTCACCCTGTTTTGAAGTCATCTTCATTAAAGTCTCTCTTCTCCTATGTAGCCAGTGTGGCAGAGGAGGCCAGGGGTTTCCATTCCCTGAAATCCACGGAGAAACCTTGGTGGGGCCTTGAGGTGGACAGCTTGGCCAGACACTGCCAATCTCAGGGAAAACCATTCTTTCTCTTGGCAAACTCCTATGTGGGTCATTGCCTTCTCTCACCAAGAGAGTCATCAGACAAACCAAAAGGGATGCATTTAGGATGTGAGCCAGGGGAAAAGAGATCAAGGAGGTGACTTTTAATCATTCCTTAGGCCCACCTGTGGCCTGAGCGAAAGTCCTTGCAGCACACGCACGGCCTAGAACAGGGGTAGTCAAACTATGGCCTGTAGCCAAATCCAGCCCACCAGCTGTGATCATAATAAAGTTTTTTTGGAACATAGTCATGGTCATTAATTTATGTATTTCTACAGCTGCCTTTATCCTACATTGGCAGAGTCGAATAGTTGCAACAGAGACTATCGGGTCTACAAAGCCTCAAATATTTACTAATGGGCCCTTTACAAGCAAAATTTGCAGACCCATGTAGTGTGGCAAACCAGGTGACCCTGGGGGGTGGAGGGAGGGTGGGAACAACAGTACCAGCCAGGAAGGTCATTTTGCTCTGTCTCCTTCTCAAACTTGAGGCAGTATCAAGTACAGGACTCCGGAGACTCAGCCATCTCTCCCTTTCCTCTTTCTCTCTCTGCCTTGGACACAGCTAACGTACTTGATCACAGCTTCCTTTGTGCATGGAGTGATTTGCCACCTATCAGTAGAGGCTGGTGCAGGAGTGCCATAGCCATACCAGCTCCCTGACAAGCGCTTGGTCCAACAACTTGTGCCATACTTTTTTCCATGTCCTGACCCCAACCCCAAACCCAAGTGAAGCACCACTTCAGGACCACACAAATGACTTATGTACTCAGAAGGCCCTTCAGGTCATGAAAAGAAAGTGATGGCCACTCTTTCCCTTCAAAACTGTCTCAGCAAGACAGAGCAGCTCACTGGAATTGTTTAAGATGATGACCTATGTTAAATCACTATATAACTATCACTTAGGAGCCCCTGTTCTAGAAGCTGCAAATTTGGGTAAAGAAGCAGGAAATATGTTTGCATCATAAGCAAACCAGATCCCACAAATCTTTATGTCCCGCCCCAGAGGGCAAGAACTGAAGGAGTGCCTTCGCAGGCCAGTGGGACCACTAAGACTCTCAATCATAACTGTAAACAACAAGAAAAAAATCATTACATCCTGGCCCAAGAATACGGTCACTGCCCTCCCACCCTCTCCATACCCAGGCAAGTAGTAAATGACCACAAACTCACCTGCCACTTCAGAAAAGCTATTGGTCTGTTTTCAATGGCATTTATCAATTATGGCATCATCTTCAGCTTCATTTGGGGGCATAAATGGTGACTCATTGCTACTATAACCAGATTTGAAATCCTCATTTAATATTGCTAAAATAATATTAGACTGTGATAGAGTGCAGAAGACTGACCATCTGAAGGAAACTCCTATGTGAACGTTCATTTTCAAGTGTATGAATTGGCACGTGAGGTCAGCTCTGTCCCCGCACACTGCTTATGTGTAGTGAGCGCTCAGTAAAGATTTTCTACTGAACCAGGCTGACCCAACCAATGTGCTTTGCTCTTGCCATTCTTATCTAGATTGAAATTTAATTTACCGTGGCTTCCTGAGTTTAAGGGAAGTTGTTCTCAAAATCATCCCTTGGGAAGAAAAGAAGTCATTTTATATTTGAGTCCTTATGAAGTCTTTTATGTCACAGAGTCCTCCCTAAATTATTTTAACAATGGATATTTTTACTGGAAGGCAAATTAGTCTGAAATGACTTCAATCAATACTCATTTTGGATGCTTATAGAAGTCACTGAAAGAAGTCAATAGTAAAAAAGAGTAAAACAAGTTTTATGCAGATTTGGCCATTATTCCTGGGCACATGATAACATCTAACATGGTGTGAGGGTTTACTGGGGGCCAAGCACTGGTTGAGCATTTTACTCATGTCAACTCATTAATTATCCAAAAAAAAAAAAAAAAAATGTCAGGGGGGTACTAATATTATCCCATTTTGCAGAGGAGAAAACTGAGGCACAGAGAGGCTATATACCTTGCTCGTAGAGTGGGAGAGCCAGGGCAGGGCCACAGGCAGGCTGGCTCTGAGGCCCTCCTTCTGGGCCCTGCCCCATGCTGCCTCTCGCAATCACTAGCACCACATGTCACCGTGAACAAGCCTTTGCAGAAGCTCTTTACAAGCAACAGAGTACGTCATTAAGTTTGAAGATCACAAATACCTAAACAACGAATGAAAAAAACATGGCTGAAAACAAAATGTCCAGTGGCCTCAAGATACAAGTGGCTGTATAGCAATATGGGTCCAAGCGAAGATGGTGGGAATCTGGAAGATGCTTTTAGATGACTCCAGAAGTGCTGTCCAGAATGATGATGGAGACATCATTATTGGAAGATGCCTGTAAAGAGTCTGAACAAAATATCTCCCACAAAATGTGAGCAGGGAGAATTCTAAAGTAATGTTTTAAATTACATATGTATTTAAATATGTTTAGTGTTACTGGATAAGTGGTTGTCCACAGGGGGCAATTTTGCCTTCCAAACATATTGGCAATGTCTGGAGACATTTTTTGTTGTCAGAACCTAGCTGGGTGGCTGGGGGTGTTACTGGAATCTAATGGACAGAGGCCAGATGCTGCTAAGTGAGCTTCTCTTCTAATTCTGTGTCCCTAGACCCAGTAACACTTGGCCTTGAAAATGACCAATTCACGGGGCTGTGATGTCACTCATGACTGGATGTAACGCATGGTTGGTGTTGGAAAATACTATATACCAAATTCTCCCTTGTTACTTGGCAACAGACAGTAGTATGTTCAAGTCTCTGAAAAGTCCTGAAAAATGCTGGACTTTATTTAATCCCAAAATTTCCAAATTTATTTGATGTAGGAGACTTTAAAATTTTTTTCTGATGGACAGAGGGCAGGGATGCTTCTAGTGTTGTCATGTTTGACTGTTTACATGTTGAAATAAATTTTATTATGGATGACTTTCATTTTATTCCTTTTTGTATTACTATCAGAGCATCATACCAATTTGGGGGGGAAGTATATAAAGGTAGGTTATATTGTCTATGACTTTCATGTAAGGATAAGAAAGTGGGCAATGTAAACTATTTGTCATAGAAAGATAGCAATCAGGTGGGGAACCACTGTCAAGCAGTGTGTCTGGGCACGAGGGGAGAGTGATCACCTAGGCCACGTCCTCCATCAGAGATGAGCGAAGGAGGGATGTCGAATCCTGCTGAGGTCTCCGTGTTGCGGAGCAAAGCAGGGAGCCACCCTGGACTCTTCTAGCCTCATTTTCCCACTTTGCAGACAGGGAAACTGAGATTCTGCAAGGCTACATGGCTCACCCAAGGGCCTCATAGTCACCATAGAACACAAAGGGCCTTCTAGTATGGCCTGGTCATACTGCATATTTTGAGTGGTTGAACAGAAAGTTCTGGAAGCAGATATTGTACCATCATATTATTTTCATAGAATTTACCGTGTTGGATCATGTCCACAAATCCCTGAAGAGCAATAGAGTGATATGTTAAAGACGTTTCCCTGAGAATCCTCTGTTCCCTTGAACTACATTTACACTACCTCAGAGAGAAAGTTAAAATTGTTCCCCTTGAGATTCTGTGATATTTTGGAAAGAGAATTGACCAAGGAGCCAGAAAACGTCATACCGGAAAAAAAAAAAAAAAAAATCAGCCTTAGCCTTAAGGATAACACCTTCTACATTTCCTTAGCCATAAAAAGTATTACTCACTTTATTGGCCAGATTTTGTTGAAATGAAATGAGACTTTTTAATGAAATGAGACTTTTTCTTTTTCTTTTTGTCATTTGGAAACAAATAATTTGTTTTTATTTATTGAAACAAAATTGATTGCATATATCTGTGGGGTACAGAGTTGAATATCAACACCTGTGTGCAATATGTGATGCTCAAATCAGGATAATTAGTACATTCAGCATAACACAATGTAATCATTTTTTGTGAAATGAGACTCTTTTGAACAATCAAATCAGCCCCCAAAGGATCAAGCTTTGCCACGATGCTCTGATAGTAATACAAAAAGGAATAAAGTGAAAGTAATCCATAATGAAATTTATTTCAACATGTAAACAGTCAAACATGACAACACTAGAAGCATCCCTGCCCTCTGTCCATCAGAAAAAAATTTTAAAGTCTCCACCATCAAATAAATTTGGAAATTTTGGGATTAAATAAAGTCCAGCATTTTTCAGGACTTTTCAGAGACTTGAACATACTACTGTCTGTTGCCAAGTTACAAGGGGGAATTTGCTATATAGTATTTTCCCAAATTGTAGGTGAAGAAGTGAAGGGGTTTAGTGGCCTCCTTTTGCCCTGGATAGTTATGTGTACTTGAAACTGTCACTTCACTTTTCTGTTTTCTCCATCTGTAAAATAGGGATGAAAATGTATTTTCAGTGTTTCTCAGGGTTGTTTTGAAGGTAGAATAATACAAGGTATGTGAAAGTTCTTTTAAGATTTACAAAGCTTCAAAGTCACAAATGTAAGGGACTGTGGTTATGACATGTACACACAACTTTCCAACCTGAAATGAATGTAAATATGTTGGGAGATGTCTGTGCTGGGTCTCAGACTAATTCAGATTCCTAAATTTGATAACTATCCAGTGGTTTCAGAGTGTCTTGCTGATTAGTCCAAAGCAGTCTGGCTTCCTCTCTCTGGATGAAACAAGCAGAGAAGCCAGATATTTCTGGAACTTACATCCAGATGATTTCAACATGCTTTCCAATTTACGCTCAACTGAAAGGGTATTTCTTCATTTCCCAAAGGAATCAGGAAATAGAATGTTTCAGCGTACTCCGTTGTATACTCGGTCACAGCAAATATGCACCCTGACTTGGATGGATTTCTGGATGCTTGGAACATTCTTTACCAGAGAGACAGGGACTGTTAGTCTCTCTGTTTTTTGTTTTTGGTTTTTTCCCATTTTTGTTTCTTTTTTTGTTTTTTTATCTTGTCAAAGACCTCCAGCCCAGAACCAACAGGCACACACCTATAGTTAAACACACTGGGTTTATTGCTCTTTGCTACAAGGGAGGTTGCACACTATGGGGAACCATGAAGCATCTTACTAAGAGGTTTTTAGAAAAGACTTACTTTAGGACGTGAGCTTGTGTTAGGCAGTTTGGGGGAGGGTTTGAGGAAGTGGGGCTTTGCTTTAGAGTGGATGCTGTTAAGAAATGGGAATAATTGTATTACTGATCATCTTGAATATTATTTATAAGGCAAAAGGACAAAATTGAAGCTAAAACTATGACTGGAGGAAGAAGTCACTCATATTAGCCAGGAGAGGGACATGGTTCATCGTTTTTGTGACCTTACAATGCTCATGTTTTGTCTTCTGTAGTCACATGTGATTATGGGGCAGTATTGTTTTGGTCTTTATTCATCACCGTCAGAGAGTGACCTTGTCTGATATTGATGGTCTGTAATTTATTTATGTTCAGCAGGAGAACACCAAGACCCAGCTGTAGGTATCAGGCCAGCACGTGGCAACATCAAGGCCTTGCTGATGGTGCCAGGCTGTCAGGGGCTGCTCTTCCCTTTCTCAATCTTTACCATGAAATAAAACCAGATGCAACTACCTACATACAACAAAAGGAGAGCTTAATGGTCTTTTATAAGATAAACACCCTTGTAACTCCCATTTGGGTCCAGAAATTGAGCTTTGCCAGCCATCCCAAAAACCCTCCAGGTGTTCCGTCTCGGTCACAGCCCTGACAGCAGCTGCTACAATGACTTCCACAGTCAGCATTTTCTTGGGTTTCCTTATCACTGTAGCACATGCTGTCTCTCCCTGGACATTGAACTTGGGTCTTGCTCATTATAAAAAACTTGATTACATCTGTTGAATCTCTTTGAATCCATAGGTTTCCCTCCATCCTCTTCTTTTCTTATAATTTATCTGTTAAAAAATCAAGGCCATTCAACCTGTAACATTTCTCAGTGTCTGGATTTTCTATTTCCTATTCATGGGCAGTCTGATCCTGACCTTTGTCCTCTTTATTCCCTCCCACTGACATTTGGATCTAGAGGTCTCGATGGACTCAAGTTCAATCACTTTGGCAGGTCTATAGGTGGTGTTGTGTTCTTTCCTCAGGAGGCATATTATGACTCATTGTCCCTTGAGCTGTTTTTATAAGAAAAATGCATGCTGTCTGTTTTCAGGTGTGATACTGACTTAAATAGCATATCTCCAACCCCTGAGGAGACCAGCTGTGATTAGGTAATCCTGCCCACAGGAAACTCAGATGCATTGTTGAGGAAGGCTCTTGGAAGAGAAAGGTTTGGAAATGTGAACTTGGGATTGTGCTAAATGTCTCCTTTTTCTTACATTTCTGTAAATAATTTCCCTTCCCCACTGATTTTATATGTAATATGGAAATGCCTGTCATCCAGAAAAACCTTAAAATAGAGCATGGGTGACATCTGGCAAAGATCCCTCTTCTTTGTGATCTGATGAAAAATACATGGCCTTTTATAATGTAAGACTTACACATTGGAACTATTATAACTAGACTATAGGATTCTGTGCTTACATCTCACAATGCATTAAAGTATTGAATAGTCACTTCTTCACTGATTCAATGAAATAAGTAGGGAAAATAGAGCTCATAGTAACAAAGAGATGCTGGCACCATTGACAATGGTGTCAGTCCCTTCATAACCAATAGAGCTTCTTGTCATCTATTCTATAAGTTAAAGAGGTCAACAAAAAAGAGATCATTAATGTTTTACTCACATGAACAAATGCCAATGTTCCATGTCAAATTCCCTGTTTTGGTCAGAGTTCCTTTAGGAAAACAGAACCCATACCAGTTGTTTTAACCGAGTGAATTAAATACAGTAGTTTTCCCTTATCCACTGTTTCACTTTCCGTGTTTTCAGTTACCTGCAGTCAATCACTATCTGAAAATATTACACAGAAACTTTCAGAAATAATTCAGAAGTTTTAAATTTCACACTGCTCTGCATAATGTAATGAAATCTCGCACTGTCCTACTTTGTCCCACCTGGGATGTGAATCATTCCTTTATCCAGTGGATCCACACTGTCTACACCACCCACGTGTTAGTCCCTTACCCATTAGTCACTTAATAGCTGTCTCGGTTATCAGACCAACTGTTGCAGCATTGCAGTGCTTATGTTCAAGTCACCTTTATTTTCCTTCATAATGGCCCCAAAGCTCAAGAGTAGTGATGCTGGCAATTTGGTTATGCCAAAGAGAAGACATAAAGTGCTTCCTTTAAGTGAAAAGGTGAAAGTCCTCAACTTAATAAGCGAAGAAAAAAAAGTCATGTGCTGAGGCTGCTAAGATCTATGGTAAGAGCAAATCTTCTATCTGTGATATTGAGAGGAAAGAAAATGAAATTCGTGCTAATTTTGCTGTTGCACCTTAAACTGCAAAAGCTATGGCCACAGTGTGTGATAAGTGCTTAGCAAAGATGGAAAAGGCATTACATTTGTAGGTAGAAGACATGAATGGAAATGTGCTCCAATTGACAGCAATCAGATTCCGTACTGCCCACTGTTTCAGGTGTACACTGGGGGTCTTAGAACGTATCCCCCATGGATAAGGGGGGACTACTGCATAAGGTATTGGTTGAACTGTTGTTGAGGACTGAAAACAAGTAAAGGCAACACAGACATTTCAAAGATCATAACTGCAGGGAGTAGCCACTATCCTTCGGGCTTGGTGGGAGCAGAGGGAAGAGGTTGCCGTAATCTGAACCTAGAAGATTGGAGGAGAGTCCCCATGGGACTGCCACCCAGAGCTCTGAGTGGGGAAATCTCCTGATGGTTCTGACATGGCTGAATGGGAGGGAAAATGTAGATTCTGATGCTGTAGGGAAGAGCAGGAATTGGAACCAACTGCTGGGGAGCACCAATCCTGGGGAAACACTAACAGGAACCTCAAAAAGCAAGAAGGAGCACGCCCTTCTCTCTCCCCCAATCTTGCCACATCCTTCTAGTGTCCTTTCATGGCAGAGACTAACAGGAAGCAACTGGCAAAGCAGAAATGTAGAAGAGTGATTTGGGGCCAACAGACAATAGCTTACTAACTGGCACACTTCCCTTTGTTCTGAACAGATGCCTGTGGTCTGTTTTCCATACCATCATGAATTAGTTCCCGAGACATTTCACGTCCAGCTCCAGATTTATATTGGCTAGGAGCACTGGACACGTGGTTATCGAAGCATTGAACATTCTCTAAAGGGACAAGTCCTAGCGTCTACCCTTTCCTTTCTGTGTTGTTGCCAACAAAAGGCTAAAATGAAGCTTCTGCTTTACACTGTGAGCTTGGATCCAAAGTTGGCAGAATCTATCAGAATGTGGGGTGATCAAGGAATCTTGGGCACTTTAGGGGGGTGTACATGATCTAAGAGATCCCCACTATGGAGCAGAGTGTCTGGGGAAATTCTTTTGGGAAAAGTTAACAAGTACAGACACATATGGTGCTGTCATTCAAAGGACACTGCTTAGGACGGAGGAAGTACTCAATGACAGCTTATTCATTAACTCCCTGACTGATTTAGTAAGTGTTTACTGAACACCTATTATGTGCAAAGCACTGTTTTAAACCCTAGTGATACAGCAGTGACAAAACAGACGATGCCCTACCTTCATGGGGTTCACATTCTAGTGAAGGAAACATATAAAAAACAAATAACTATGTAATATGATATCAGGATGTGATAGGTGCTTTGCAAAAAAATAAGGCAGAGGAATGGGTAGCAAGTGACATCAGGGGCTATTTTAGAGAGGGGATGGCTGAGCAGACACCTGATAGATGTGGTGGTCTTGGGAGACAATTCTCCACAGGTCTCTTGCATTTCTGTCCATCTTTCGAGCATAGGCATTGACAAATTTTGGCCCAGAATGTCCTTCCAATGATGTTTGTATAGCAACCAGCCTTGGAAAATAGTGATAGTGTCTTTCTCTGAGGCAGAGGGCAGATTCACTTCCTGACCATGAGAATAAAAATAATGTTTGCCTCCAGGGCAAAGGTTGGCAAAGGTTGCTTGCAATTGGGAGTTTCTTCAGTTCAGGATTCCTGGGCTTTGACACAGACCCACTACACATACAGCAGCATCCACCTGGGCCCACCTCTCATGGGCCCATGCTGCCCACTGTGCCATAAGTAACAAAGTCCTTTGTCTCTGATCCAGAAGTCTCTGTATTCTGCCCACCTCTAGAAAACTGTGGCAAGCCACCTTGTTGGCTTGTAAGTATGGTGACATATCAGACCATTCACAGTTTTGACAGTTGGCTTGATCTCAGTGACACTGAAGGAGGCTTTTGGTTATCAGGAGCACCGACAAAACCACCATTCCAGCAAGTGCTCAAGATTGCCATCTTGATGAAATTCAAATCAAGAGTGTTCTGAAACCTATAATAACTAAGCAAAAGAAAAATTCTTGCAGCTATTGCTAAATATTTTAGGTCACTAGGAAAAGACAAGCTTTAAGCACCACTTAAACCTCTGCTCAATTAAATTAAGGATGTGCCAAGAGGTTCCACAGAAGGCTTAAAACAGCTCATCTTATCTAACACTTCTATTTGCTATGAAGTGGGTTCTGGCACATCCTCTGTACCACAAGGGCACTTCAGAAAGTTTGTGGGAAAATAGAATTAAAAGATAATACAAATCTGTTCATGAATTTTTTGAAGACCTATTATATCAGTTGAGCCATTCTGTTTTTTTTTTTTTAATCTCATTTTTATGTTCTGTACAATTATGCACAAGAATAGGAAAAAGGTTTGGCAGTCGAGCCCCTTGCCAAACCACATAAAGAAGAACAAAATAGCTTCTACAGACCATATTTAATCTCCAAGTGACAATGACACACAATTTTTAATAGTGGGGAAGCAATACAGTGGCATTTGGCCATCAGGATCTCCCCAAGTATTTCTAAATTTTTATCTAGTTCAGCTGTATAAACTGACAAACCTCCAAAAGGGAATAGGAGAATTAAGGCAACTGTGTACCTTATAATTCATTCTGTGAACAATGTGATATCTTTCCAGGAATGCCCACCCTTTTCCAATAGTTTGTAATTCAAAATCCAGCCCCACGTAGAGAAGGGCTAGAGTAAATGGGCAATATCTGGTCAACTCTGAATCCAAGACTCAAAGAGAACCAAATCATCTTGGAACCGCCAGAACAAATTTTATTTTCCATTTCTCATCTAATTGGTCCAATAAGATGATAATGATAATTATGATAGTACTAGGGGTCTTAGTCTATTTTGTTACCACTATAACAGAATACGGAGACTGAGTGGTTTATAAAGAATATAAATTTATTTCTCACAGTTCTGGGGGCTGGGAAGTCCAAGATCGAGGTGCTGGCATCTGGTGAGGGTTTTCCTGCTATGCAGTCACATGGTGAAAGGCAGAAGGCCAAGAAAGAGGAAAAACAATGTCTTCACATGGCAGAAAAGCAGAAGAGAGCAAACTCACTCCCATGAGCACGTTTTATAGCAGCATCATCCATTCATGATAGCAGAGCCCTCATGACTTAAACACTTCCAATTAGGCCTGACCTCCCAACATTGTTGCATTGGAGATTGAGTTTACAACACATGAATTTTGGGGAACACATTAAGACCATAGTTCCAGGGAACTAGAAATTCACTATATCTACATTAACTAGCATAGAAGACATGTCTCCAATCCCCGCTGCTCCCCTCAAAAATCCTAAATCATCCTGCATTCACAGAGACCAGTTTACAAATTAAAGGTGGTGATCAAAAGGCGAAAGATGTGTAGCTAAAACGCTGAGGTGAGTAGCAACAATGTTATTGAGCCCCCCCAAAAAAGCTGCCATCATGCTACTAATAGGGAAGTGTGGAAATGTGAATATTTAACAGCTTTATTGAGGTATAATTTCATCCCATAAAACTCTTCCATTTTAAACGTACAATGCAATATGTTTTCACAAATTATTGAATTGTGCCACCTTCCTGACAATCCACTTTAAGAATATCTCCACCACCCCCAAAAGAACAACCATACATATTTGCAGTCACTCTCAGCCCCAACCCCAGCCCCAGGCAACCACTAATCTACTCACTTTCTGTCCATATGAATTGGTTTTTTCTGTACATTTCACATAAGTGGAATCATACAATACATGGCCTTTACATATGGCTTCTTTCACTGAGCATAATATTTTTAAAATTCATCTATGGCCCCCACTGCCCAGGAGCAGGCATGAGAATGCTTGAGGTCCTAGGCAGGAGCCAAGGGTGGCAACTCCCACCCAGGAACACACCAAAAATAAGACTTCCACACAGGTGGCCCACCACAGCCTCCACCACAGCCACAGCTGCCACAGTAGTAGCCAAAGCCACTGTGTAGGTGGCCTGCCAGATACTCAACTGCATTGACATGAAGAATCATCAGCGGAGACCAGAAAAAGAAGAGGAAGTCTCTCTCCTCAAAGCCCACTCCAGAGTAATAGAAGAAGCAACTACTCTACCAGATGACCAGACATCAATGTAGGGATAATAGAAATATGAAAATCCAAGAAAGTATGACACCACCAAAAGAATACAGTAATTCTTAAATACCCTACAGAGCAAGAAATCCAGGATATGAAGAAGGAAATTTACAAAGAGATTAATACCTTAAGAAACAACGTAGCAGAACTCATGGAACTGAAAAGTTTATTCAGCAAAATAAAAAACACAATGGTGAGCTTAAGCAGCAGGCTAGAACAAGCAGAAGAAAGAATTTCTGATCTTGAAGACAGTCTTTTTGAAATAACCCAGGTAGACAAAAAAAAAAAAAAAAGGAAAAAGGAATTTTGAAAAATGAAGAAAATCTAAGAGAGCTAGCAGACAACCTTAAGTGCACAAACATTCTAATCATTTGTGTTCCAGAAGGGAAAGAGAAAGGAAAAGGCATTGAAAACCTAGTCAACAAAATAATAAAAGAAAATTTCCTAGGTATGGGGAGAGAAACAGACATTCAGATCCAGGAGGCTCAAAGATCCACAAACAGATGCAATCCAAAAAGATCCTCTGCATGACACATTATGGTCAAACTGGCAAAGCTCAAAGACAAAGAGAAAATCTTAAAAGAAGCAAGAGAGAAGTGTCAAGTCACCTGTAAGAGAGCCCCCATCAGATTGACATCGGATTTCTCAACAGAAACCCTATAGGCCAGAAGAAAATGGGAAGATATATTCAAAATACTAAAAGAAAAATACTGCCAGGCAAGAATACTATATCCAGCAAGGCTATCCATCAGAAATGAGGGAGAAATGGTGTATTTTCCTGACCAACAAAAATTTTCCAACTGCAGGAGTTCAGTACCACATGACCAGCCCTACAAGAAATCCTCAAGGGAGTCCTGCATCTGGAATCCAAAAAAATGATAATCATTACCATGAATATGCAAGAAAGAACAAACCCACTGGTAAAACAAAATGCAAATGAGAAAGAAAAGAAACTGAATCTTTCCACCACACACACACACAAAAATCAAAGACAAACAATAAAAGGGAATAAAGGAACAAAAAACATTTAATACATCCAAAGAAAAATCAACAAAATGCCAGGAGTAAGACAATACCTTCCAATAACAACCCTAAATGTAAATGGATTAAACTCCCCACTCAAAAGGCACAGATTGACTGATGGATTAAAAAGCTAGACCCAACTATATGCTGTCTTCAAGACACTCACCTCACCTATAAAGACACACACAGACTAATAGTGAAGGGATGGAAAAAGATATACCACGCAAATGGAGTAGCTATTCTTATATCAGATAAAATAGAATTTAAACCCAAAACCATAAAAAGAGACAAAGAAGGCCACTATATAATGATAAAGGAATCTATCCAGCAATAATCATAATGATCATAAATATATGTGCACCCAACACTGCAGCATCTGGATATATAAAGCAAACACTAAAGTGGCTAAAGAAAGAGATAGACCCCCCAATATGATAATACTAGGGAACCTGAACACCCCTCTCACAGCACTGAACAGATCATATAGGCAACAAATCAACAGAGAAACACAGGATTTAAACTACACTGTAGACCAAATTGACCTGGCAAATATCTACAGAACATTTCATCCAACAAATACAGAATATACAGTCTTCTCATCAACACATGGAACATTTTCCAGAATAGACCATCTGTTAGGTTACAAATCAAATCTCAACAAATTTTTGAAAATTGAAATCATTTCAAGTATCTTTTCAGACCACAATGGATTGAAACTAGAAATCAATAACAAGCAAAACTCAGGAAACTATAAAAACACATGGAAATTAAACAGCATGTTCCTGAATGACCTATGGGACCAAGAAGAAATTAAACAGGAAATTAAAAAATTTCTTGAAACTAACAAAAATAAACACACATCATACCAAAACCTGTGGAATACTGCAAAAACAGTACTAAGTTGGAAGTTTGTTACAATAAATGCTTACATCAAAAGAATAGGAAGATTTCAAATAAACAACCTAATGTTACACCTCAAAGAACTAGCAAAACAAGAACAATCCAATCCTAAAATTAGTAGACAGAATGAAATAATTAAAATCAAAGCAGAACTAAATGAAATCGAGAACCAAAAAAATGATACAAAAGATCAATAAAACGAAAAGGTTTTTTTTTTTTTTTGAGAAGATAAACAAAATAGACAAGCCATTAGCTAGGCTAATGAAAAAAAAGAGAGAGAAGACCCAAATAAAAAAATTAGAAATGAAAAAGGAAACATTACAAATGATACCACAGAAATACAAAGAATCATTAGAGACTATTACAAACTACTATATACCAACAAATTTGAAAACCTGGAGGAAATGGATAAATTTTTGGACACATACAGACACCAAGACTGAACCAAGAAGAAATAGAAAACCTGAACAGCAATGAGATTGAAAAAGTAATCAGTAGTCTCCCAACAAAGAAAAGCCCAGGAGCAGATGGCTTCACTGTTGAATCCTACCAGACTTTTAAAGAGGAATACCAATTATCTTCAAACTGTTCCAAAAAATTGAAAGAGGGGCCATTCTCCCAAATTCATTCTATGAGGCAAACATCACCCTGATACCCAAACCAGACAAAGATACAACGAAAAAAGAAAACTACAGGCCAATATCCTTGATGAACATAGATGCAAAAATCCTCAACAAAATATTAGCGATAAGAATACAGCAACACATCAAAGAAATAATACACCATGATCAAGTAAGATTCATTCCAGGGATGCAAGCATGGTTCAACATATGCGAGTCAATAAATGTGATACGTCACATCAACAAAATAAAGAACAAAAACCATATGGTTACCTCAATAGATGCCGAAAAAGCGTTCAACAAAATTCAACATCACTTCATGATAAAGACTCAGCAAATTAGGTATAGAAGGAAAGTATCTCAACACAATAAAAGCCATATATGACAAACTCACTACCAATATCATCCTGAATGGGAACAAGACAAGGATGCCCACTCTTGCCACTCCTACTTAACATACTATTGGAAGAACTAGCCAGAGCAATCAGGCAAGAGAAAGAAAGAAAGGGCATCCAGACTGGAAAAGACAAAGTCAAACTCTCCCTGTTTGCAGATGACATGATCCTGTATATAGAAAAACCTAAAAACTCTACCAAAAAACTCTTAGAGCCGATAAACAATTTCAGTAAAGTTTCAAGATACAAAATCAACACACAAAAATCACAGCTTTTTAATACTCCAACAATGAGCTAGCAGAAAAAGAAATCAAGAAAGCGAGACCATTTACAATAGTTACCAAAAAAAATAATAATAAAATACCTAGGAATCAATTTAACCAAGGATATGAAAGATCTCTACAACAAGAACTACAAAACACTACTGAAAGAAATTAAAGAGGACACAAAAGATGGAAAGACATTCTGTGATCTTGGATTGGAAGAACTAACATTGTAAAAATGTCCATCCTACCCAAAGCAATCTACAGATTCAATGCAATCCCCATCAAAATATCACTGACATTCCTCACAGAAATAGAAAACACAATCCTAACATTCATATGGAACAACAATAGACCCCGAAGAGCCAGAGCACTCCTGAGCAAATAAATAAATAAATAAATAAAGCCAGAGGCATTACACTACCTGATTTCAAATTTTACTACAAAGCTATAGTAACCAAAACAGCATGGTACTGGCATAAAAACAGACACATGGACCAATATAACAGAATAGATAACCTGGAAATCAATCCACATACTTACAGCCAACTGATATTTGACAGGACAACAGGATCATATATTGAGAAAAGGACAGCTTTTTCAATAAATGGTGCTGGGAAAACTGAACATCCATATGTAGAAGAATGAAACTAGACTTGTACCTCTCATCATATACCAAAATCAACTCAAAATGGATTAAAGACATATATAAGATCTGAAACAAAACTACTAAAAGAAAACATAGAGGAAACACTTCAGGAAGTAGGACTGGGAAAAGACTATAAATATGACTCCAAAAACAAAGGTGAAAAAAAGAAAAACAAACAAATGGGATTATATCAAACTAAAAAGCTTCTGCACAGCAAAAGAAAAAGTTTACAGAGTGAAAATATAACCTACAGAATGGGAGAAAATATTTGCAAACCACGCATCCAAGAAGGGATTAATATTCAGATTATACAAGGAACTCAAATAACTTAACAGTAAAAAAAACAAGTAACCCGATTAAAAAATGGGCAAAGGAGCTGAACAGGCATTTCTCAAAGGATGATATATAAATGACCAACAGATACATAAAAAATAATGGTCAGTATCACTAAGCATTAGGGAAATGCAAATCAAAATGACATTGAGATATCATCTCATGCCAGTTAGACTGGCCATTATCAAAAAGACAGAGAATAACAAATGCTGGCAAAGATGCAGAGAAAGGGAACCCTTCTGTACTGTTGGTGGGACTGTAAATTAGTGCAGCCACTATGGAAAACAGTATGGAGTTTCCTCAAACAACTACAGAGAGTACTGCCATACGATCCAGTAATCCCACTGCTGGGTGTTTACCCAAATGGATGTAAATCATCACATCAAAGGGATATCTGCACTCCCATGTTTATTGCAGCTCTATTTACAATAGCCAAAAGTTGGAACCAACTACATGTCTACCAACGGACAACTGGATAAGGAAAATGTGGTATATATACACAGTGGAATACTACTCTGCCATAAAAAAGAATGAAATTCTGTCATTTGCGGCAACATGGATGAACTTAGTGAAAATTACGTAAAGTGAAATAAGCCAGGTACAGAACAGAAATACCACTAGTCCTCCATCATAAGTGGGAGCTGAAATAAAAAAGAAAGAAAGAAAGAATAATCACAATAATTCCTTGAACTCTCAAAAGGAAATAAGGGAATTGAGGACACCAGAGGTGGGAAAGGGGGAGAGGGAGGAGGAATTAGGGAGAAATTGGTAAAAGGCCACAAGAAATGCTTACATTGTGTAACAATAAAATAACAAATAAATAAAATTAAAAAAATAAAAATTTAAAAATTTAAGCTGTTTTAAAATAAATGTTTTTTCTTTTTAAGTATAAAAAAATAAAATAAAATTCATCTATAGCAATGTGACATTTTGCTGCCAAGAATTTTACATCCAACCCCTAGGTTTCTTAATGAAAGTAACAGGCCATATGCCACATAGCTGATAAGAAGCTGAGTTTGGGTTATTTCCCTAAACTTTAGATTTATATTTATTAGGATCACAATCCCTAACAGCTCAAAAGCCGTGGAGACATCATCATGACCTAAAGTTCAAGGTTTCTGTTACAGACTTGATGTCATCACATGTCATGTCAAAGCTAACGATATCTCTATTCCTGATACAGAAACGCCTTCATCCCTGCAGTGAAGATAGATTTTGAGTGATCATCTCCTAGGTACCACTATCTTCTGATTTCTTTTTAGGTAGGTGGTTGAATTCTTTCTATAGGATAATTAATAGTGCAAATCCTACTGGATTTCAGGATCATTTACATGAACAAAGTAAGGCTTTCCTCTTAGACACATGCATGTGTATACACACACATGAGAATACCCACCCACATACACACATCTTGCTTCTGTGAGTGTTTTACTTTTCTCTTCTGTAGTTGTAGCCATCCCATGTCCACTCCCTCAGTCCCACCTACCCCACAGTGCATTGTTCTCTTGCCAATTTGGTTAAGCTAGGAACTACATTTCCCAGTGTCTTAGGGTAGGCTGGTAGTGTACATATTATTTTATTTTTTAAAGATCTTTCCTTTTATAATTAAAATGCACATACATCTATACATTTTATACACAAGCAAAGTGGTAGATATGGATTGTTCTTAGTGTATTCCTATCCAGCTTTTTTGCATCTTCTTGCCACTTAGAGAAACAGAATGCTGGGAAAGTATGTATGAACCTGGCTTCATTGAGGCTTTCATTGAAGCCCTTGATTCTCTGAGAAGGAAACTACCCAAGTACCCAAAATAGTCAGTGGAGATCTAAGTAGTAGCAAGAAAAATAATTCGTTCCCCTTGTGTTATCCTGTGGGTAGGGCCTATAACCAGCCTGTCTATGTAAATACAATCAGAAAAACAATAAATCCATTAAGAGTCTCTGGAATTGTTCTCCATGGGTCATATTGTCATGGGAAGTCTTAGAGATGGTAGAGATGGACAGCTTACAACAATAACACAAGTTAGGATTTAGATACCAGTGTGGACGTGCATCTGTGCAAACAAATTCAGGAGCCAGTAAGATATAAGGTAGAAAAGAAACAAGAAGTAAACACCTGAAGATTGCAGGACAGGAATCAATTAAAACTCAGGACTAATGGATAGGACAATCAAGGGGACATAATCCAGAGAGGTAAGCAAGTGAAACCAAAACACTAGTGATTGCTGATCTAATCCAGAATCTTCTCTTAACCCATGTGCTATGTGTCAAGTGTGTCTCCCAAAAGTTCATGTACTGGAAACTTGATCCCCATTATAACACTGTTAAGAGGGTGGGAAATCTGAGTATAGTATTTGAAAGGTGGGGCCTTTAAGAGATGATTAGATTGTGAGGACTGTGCAATGGACTGATCCATTCATGGAGTAATGGGCTTGGTTCTGATGGCTTTATAAGGAGAGTAAATGAGCAGGTTAGCTCTCTCTTGCTCATGCCATTCTCTCATCATGTGACACCCTGCACTGCTGTAGCGAGTCACCACCAAGAAGAAGGCCCTCATCAGTGTGCTCCCTGAACCATGGACTTCCCAGCCTCCAAAACTGTAAGAAATAAACCTCTTTTCTATACATTATCCAATTTCAGGTATTCTATTATAAGCAACATAAAATGGACTAGTACACCACATGTTCCATTTACATTTCCTACCAGACCTTGTGACTCTTTGTGGTGTATTAGGGTTCATTCATTCATGGATGCAGAACCACTAAGAATTTGGGGGATGATGGATTTATTAGAGAAATTAAATGTTACATAATTATGGTGGGGAAGGAAGGGTTGGCTGGATAAGTGAAGGTCCAAAGGAGGAGTTTGAGAAGCAGCAAAGGAGGCACTAACTAGGGAACCTGAGAAGCCAAGATCACCCAGCTAAAAGTGCCTAGAATGCACAGGGACCACAGTGAGGTCTAAGGGAAGTGGCTGCCTCTGGTAGTTACCACTCCTCTCAGTCTGTAGACCAGCACCTGGTAGTGGACCTGGGCTGTTGATGGTCAGCAGCCAGGAGTTAGGAAGAAAAGCTTGATACAAGTGACGTAGAGGAAGGATAAGCTGGAAGCTGCTAGACACCTCCATGTCTATCAACCTCTCTGGCCTCAAAGGCCTTTCAAGGGCAAGGGCTGCTGCTTTGTTTATGCCCTTCAAATCTCACACGAGTTCCTCTTTGGACCAACTCTAACCTACAACCATAAAGGGAAGTGTCTTCTGAGAAACATAGTTCCCACTTTAACCATGTTGACAAGAAAACAATCTAGAATAGTGAGGGGGTAGCAACAGCAAGTTGATAATAGAGAAAAAGTGAAATAATCACGGTGGCAAGTAGACTAGACTGTTTGATCATCTGGCTCAGTAAAGCAAGATGAGACTATGGCACAGATTCACAACCTCTCTTTGGGCTACACCAACCTGGACTGAGAGTACAACTTTTCTGGATTCTGGAAAAAAAATACACATATGATTATCAAGGCAGTTCTAAAGACCATCAATCAAATCAAATATGATTCTCTGCGGTGCTACCCGCTTCAAACAAAACTGGACCTGGAGCCGAAGTCAACAAAGTATGACCCTCAGGCCAAATATGACCTGCTTCCTGTTTTGGTGAATAAAGTTTTATTGGCACACAGCCATGCCCATTCATTTACATAATATCTATGGCTGATTTCACGCTACAGTGGTAGAGTTGAGTAATTACAAGAAGACTGTCTAGCCCACAAAGCCGAAAATGTTTACTATTTGCCCCTTTACAGAAGTTTGATGGCCCTAAAGTATACTATGAACAATAAAGGTAGCCACATGAGGGTCGGGGGCAGCTGAAATCCAAGGGAAGGTTCAGGAGGACAGGGGAGGCAGGAGAGCCAATAAGGGCAGACAATAATGGTGTATTAGGGCAGGACACCTGCTGTGCCAATTGACCCAAGAAGGCATAATGTTTCAAACACACACAAAAAATGTAGTTCTTCCTCCTATCATAGTTCAGAATGGGTGAACAGCTAATGCAGCTTCTGCTATTTTCAGTATGTACCTTTCAAGACCACCTCAGTGGTGGTCTCCATTCAAGCCAATCAGAAGACCATGGAGAAACATACATGGGAGATGTGGGCCAACCCTGGAAGTGATGCTCATCACTTCTGTCCCCATTCCCATAGCACCAATTCACTCTTATGGCCACATCTAACTGCAAGGAAAGCTGGAAAATTTAGCCACGTGCCCAATTTAAAGTTTCACTATGTGCCCAGGGAGAAGAAAATGTGAATTTTGGTGTTCAGCTAGCAGTCTCTGCCACAAAGAGCTCCCGTGTATTATGCTTAGTATGCACTTTATAATTATTAACTCACTTAATCCTCCTTGCAACAACCTCACAAGGCAGGTACTATCAGTATCTCCATTTTTACATATGAGGCACAAAGAGATGATGTAACTTGCCCAACGACAGCAGGTTGGGATTCGAAACATGGCAAGCAAGCTCCGTGGATGATATACTCAATGGCTGTCCTGTGCCATCTTTCTGCATAACTAAAGGGGTGAGGTAGAAGCAGAGGTCAGAAGCCACCAAGCTGGGCTATCAGTACTCAAGGCTCAGAGTGGCTATTCCAAGGAGAACTGGGGTGTAGGGAGGGTCTGGAAGAGAACGAAGGGCTCCTAGCTAAAGCATGAAGCCAGCATCACAACAGCCCCTCCAGAAATTGATCATTTTCTCTTTTGGGGGATTTCAAAAGCCTGAGCAAGTGAGGGAGAAAGGGAAGGGCTGGATGAGCTGAAGTCAAGGTCCAACACTAGGGTTTCTCTCTCAGAAACAGATTGCATTGACTGGGCCAGAACTTCTCAAAGTGGAACGTCCACCCAGATCGCCTGGGGAGCTCATCAGATCTCCTGGGGAGCTCATTAGCATGCAGACTCGGATTCAGTGCGGGCTGAGATTCCACATTCCTAAGAAGCTCCCAGGACATGCTGATGCTGCTGGTCCATGAACCATACATTGAGTAGCGAGGGACTAGGCTAATGGAAGCAAAGTAGATTTAAACTGGCAGCTTGGCTCCCAGTGCAGCCTTAACAGGGGGAGTCCCTCCAAGGTTCAAATGGGACATATCCTTACGGGGGACGGAATTCTTGAGTGCAGGTTCTAAAACCAACCTCCCAGCAGAACCATGGCACCCAGTGGCCAGAACGCTCTTTGTCTAATACTGCATCCCCAAGACAAAGACCTTGAACCAGCTGTCAAGCCTTGCACTAATGACTCCCAGGCATGGGAATGGAAAGAGATGCCCAGGAGAACATGGAGAATTCATGTTTGGGGGAGAATGAGGGAGACCGATCTGGACTTTGTGGCTGTTGCATACATATGGGTCCATATGCACACACACCGTCAACACATATGGAACTAACTTTATTGAGCAGTTACTATGGGCAAAGCACTATTTCTTAAAGCTATATATACAGTCTAACAGTTGTCTCTGGGTCATGAAATTGGGGGCAAAAGGATTCTTTTGACTTTCTGCTTTAGACAGTTCTGTGTGGTTCTGAGTCATTACAATAAGCACACTTTCATACTGAAGGTTAGAATATACCACTCCACCCACTCCAAATACACCAAGCTTCTCCTGCCTCTTTTGACAAATGGCTCTTCCCAAAATACCCTTGCCCACCTGACAAATTCCTATTCTACTTTAGGTCCAGCTTTCATGCCACCTCCTCTAGGAAGGTGAAGTCAGAGGCTGAATCCAGGCTCTGCAATCACAGTATCCCATTTACTCTGTTATGACAGTCTTAGTCTGTTGCAATATTTTGGTCTTTTCTGCTACTTCTACTGGACCATGAGAAACTTGAAGGTTTTTCTCCTGCCTTTCTGTGTCTCCAGCTCCCAGCTTAGGGCCTGGTGTATAGTAACCACTTAAGCCATATTTTTAATAAATCACTGTACTGATAGACACACACATTCTTCTTTTTCATGCACAGTGAATTTAGGTTTTAGCTGCCACCATCTAATCTTGGGATTTGGGGGCCATAACTGTGATGTAAGCCAGGGCTGTGAAATATGGTCACAATGGTTTAACACAGCTTGTATTCTGGGCCAAGCTCCTAGTTGGGCATAAGACTGCCAGAGTTACCACTTGCAGGGAATTTAAGTGACTTAGTGAGCAAACCCAGATTTATGGTCCTGTATTTGATGTTCAACAGTCACACAGCCCTGGCTGGAGTTAAAGTCAAAGTAGCTGTTGTCAAGCTCACTATTTGTTCAGGACCTCACTTTTCCATTGACCTACATTCCCCATCTGTAAGTAATTTAAATTCACCTGGCCTTTTGTTTGGAGAAGGTAAGCTGAGTCGTGTTAAGGCAGACTGCCCCTGCCCTCATGCTGGCGAGATCTGTCTCAGCAAATCCTCCCCAAGGGACTATCTCTCATCCTCTCTGAGTTAAGCCATGGGGTAGAGCACTGGCAGGCTGCCCTATTTTCTGGCTGTCTGTGGAAGAAGCAAGCTGGGAAGAAAGAAAACAAGTTTGTTTGCTGAGGAAGTACCTATAGAAAGAATGACAGAGATGGACAAGCTGGAGCACAGACATACTTATTTTGAGTGATGCAAATCCTTAGGGACCACAGCCTTAGACACATAGAAAGTAGCTAAGAAATACTTACTGAGCAGGCCTAGCATTTCGCATATCTGCAAGCCAAATCATACTCCATAACCTCATGAAATGTCTAAGGCTTCACTGTCCAAGACAGTAGCCACTACCCTCAGGTAGTGACTTAAATTTAAAGCAATTAAAATGAAATAAAATTAAATATTCAGTTCCTCTGTGGCACTAGTCACATTTTCAGCGCTCAATAGCCACATATGGTTAGTGGCTACCATATTAGACAGCACAGATAAAGCACATTTCCACCATCACAGAATGCTCTATTGTGCAGCACTGGTCTAAGAGTGAGTGGTGTTTTGTGCTCTTTTCTCTTCTCTAAATATGTCCCTAGAGCCTTCTTTCTGGTCATTTTTCAAAACCCCCAAGGAGGACTTGCTTATTAAAGCCATTTCTCTGAATGGAATGGAAGGTGACTAGGAATGACTAAGCAGGAAAACCCTGTCATGTGAGATCATCGTTTTCAAGTTCTATTATTTCCAGCAGACCCCACCTCTGCCTTCGATACCGACAGGCTCACTGGGTCTCAGCATCCCCCAACCAGCCTCACTCATGGTATTTCCACCAGGACACATTTGACACAAATGAAAGCAGGATTTCTGGAATGGAGTGAGATGGGGTTTTAACAACCTTCCCATATGTGAGGCATAGGCCATTCCTCTGGGTCTCAGATGGTGTGGTTTCCAGAATTGTAAAGGCAGCTTTGAATACTTCTGGTGATTTTATAAGCTGAGGAAAATTGGGCCTCATTTTATAGCATATTATAAAGGATCTCACTAAAGTGGAGTAGAAAATAAGTCCAGATTCAAAGCACATATTCCTAGAATGGCCATTCTCCCATTTTTAAACCACCATTGTCAGGGCATAGTCAGAAGTAAGGAGAAAGAATAGAGGAATTGACAAAGAGAAATGGCTCCTTTTTAAATGTCATTTTTCTTAAAATACAATTTATTCAACATAAATATGTATATGCATGTGTGTGTGTGTATGCAAAAATGGAAAGTTTTTTGTTTGTTTCTGGGCTCCCATTAATACCAAAAAGATACTAGACATCAGGAAGAGTCCTGGAAATCTGGAAAGGATCATCAGTTTGGATGCAGCTGAGCAAACAGATCTGAGTTTCTCCAGATTTTAAAGGCATTAAGATGCCTCAGTTTCCCCAAGCAATTCTCTCTTGTGAGTCCCTAGATGAAAACCATTTGGAAAGCCACTGGCTAAAATAAATGCAAATGAGTATTGGACCCCACTTCCCACACCAACATCAGCCATCTTCTTCTTAAATTACCAAGTATCTCATCAGTACCTCTAGGAAACAATAGTATCTATCTGTGTTTTCATTCATTTATACCAAATTCTCTTCCAAAAATGGACTTAAACCAAATATGTTGCATACTTTTTAAGCTCGTCAATTGCTACAAACTTATCAATCATTACGTTGGTTGCCACATTTGTGCTTTTTATCAAATTTGTATTTGTATCAAATGTGCCAATCGTTACAAATGTACTTTTAAATGTAACAATTAGAACAGTGGTTAAACATACAAGATAAGATTACATTAAAAGGTAAGTGAGGAAATTGGGCAAAGAAAAATAAGAAGCAGTGGACGAGGGAACTGCTCAAATGCATACATGGCCACATATTTGGTTCTGAGCTTTCAAGCAGCTGACGTAAAGAGAGAAGTAAAGGCAGTAACAAGACTCAGCATCCATAAAGCACAACCTGATTCTTAGGGAGTTCTCTTCTCCCCTGGTCCTAGCAAAGAG
This sequence comes from Cynocephalus volans, assembly GCF_027409185.1. Taxonomy (NCBI): domain Eukaryota; kingdom Metazoa; phylum Chordata; class Mammalia; order Dermoptera; family Cynocephalidae; genus Cynocephalus; species Cynocephalus volans. The sequence continues at coordinate 17,461,683 of NC_084478.1, forward strand.
GACAGTGTAAAAGAGATGAATAGGACCTCATCGATGACCCTGATAAATTTTTTTCTTCTAATAAGGCCAATGGAAATGTCCAATCCTGAAAGTTTCAAAAAGCAATTCTTAGGCAAATAGCATGAGATCAATATATTTTTATCCGGTTAAACAGAAAGCAAGGTCCTCGGGTAGTTGTGGAGGTAACATAGGCTTGGATCTCTCCTGATAGATGCAAGAAAAAACTCCAGAAATTTCTTCTACTTTACAATCTGGCCCAGCCCCTTCTTGCTACCCAGTTATTCAAACATTATTCCTGGAAACAAGAGTGGACACAGCAGGGAGATAAGTGCACAAGAGAAATCAGCTGACGAGGGGATTGGCTATGTGGAGGATGAGCAGGAACCCCAAACCAGCAGTGCCCAACTTGTAATGGCTTGTGGAAAACTCAAAGATACCCCATGAGGGCAATTCACTCAGTCCCCCACCAGTAGAAATAATACTGATTTCCATTGCAAAACAATTTTCCCTTAAGAAAAAGATGAATTTTTATTTTATTCAATTTTCTGTTTTAGCTGCCCAACTCAGATATTACTTGGGGTGGTGTATTTTGTTCTTCCTCTGGGGGGGTTATAAGGAAATCTGAGTGCCTATGTCTTTTGCTGGAAAGTTGTCTCTGTTAATATTTGGAAGAGCTAAACCCTGTTGACAGAGGAGGTGGAAAGAGCTGGATTTCATTCTTTCATTCAAAAGGCAGACCTGGGATTCTGGTGCTACTTGCAATAAAAATTCCTTTCATGAAAGATGGGGGAAAGGACATTCCATCACATTCAATATCCTTTTCCCATTTCAAAGAAATAACCTGGTTTTGGAGAAAGGGAGAGTGTTTATGCTGACATAGTTCATGAGAAGTCATTTAAAATTCCTACGTTTACTACCTTGAAGAGTGGTGGGAGAAAAATATCACAGAAGAGTTGTAAATATGTTGGCACGCATTTATTTCATTTCATTTTGTACTTTTGAAAAATATCATAGAGAACACCTGTGCTCTGGCCTTAATTTATAGTATTTAAAGGAACTGTGACTTCTGCACCTTAGGAGGATTTAGCCTTGTCCCTCAGGGTTAGGATTTTTAATTTTTTAAAGTACTTTCATTGTAAAGTAAGACATAGATCCAGGAAACCACATAATGCAAATACACGCCTTGATGAAGTATTCTAAGTTAAGCACCTTTGCAACCATCACCAGGTCAAGAATAACTTTCGCCTGGCACCCCAGAAGCCCTTCCATGTGCCCAGTCCCAAACCACGTCTCTTTCCTCTCTCTCCCCATAAGTAACCATCACTCAGCTTTTCTAGCAGTCATTTCTTCACATTTTAAAATAGTTTTGTTACCCAAATATGTGTCCCTAGATACTACATATAGTCTTGTCCATATTTTCTAATTTGATATGTCTTCTAAAGTCTTTCTGTCTTCAGTTTCCCTGCCCATCCCTTTCTTTTCCTTACAACTTATCTGATGAAGAACCTAGACTATTTGAACGGTAGAGTTTTCATAGGGTGGGGTTTGCTGATTTATTCTTGTCATTTCCAGATTTCCAAATGGCTGCCAATGCTCCTCACCTCCTGTTATTCGTCTATGGCACTTGTGTTGTTCCCTCCAAAGTGGTGTCAGGGTTGGTCCATGTAACCAACAGAATTCAGCTAAAGTGATAGTGTGTCATTTCTGAGGCTTTATCATAAAGACATTGTACTTCCTTTATTTTTCTCTCTTGGACTATTCACCAAGGAAAGCCAGCTACCATGTCACAAGGACAACCAGGCAGCCCAGGGAGATGTGCATGGGGGAGAAACTGAGGCCTTCCACCAACCACCAACAGCAAATTGCCAGCCATGTGCATGGAGGAGGAAGCAGCTCCGCCAGTGCCAGTCAAGACTTCAGGTGACTCCATCCACAGCTGACAGCTTGATTGTGACCTCATGGGAGACCCTGTGCCAGAACCACCCTGCTAAACCTCTCCTGAATTCCTGACCAACAGAATCTGTGAGGACAGTGATATGAATTGTCATTTCAAACTGCTATATTTAGGGGGTAATATGTTATGCAGCTGTAGATAGCTAATGCAACACTCTTGGTGGAGTTCAATATGTTCCTCTGTATTTCATGCAAGTTGGCAGCTAGATCAAGGGACTTATCAGATGCGGGTCAGATCATTTTGGCAAGACAACAGGATGGTGCTGTGTTTTCCTATCAGGAGGTTCATAACATATCATTGTCTCTCTTTTGATGATGTTACCAGATATTGATGTTTAATGTCTGTATCTATGCACTCATTGGGGGTTGCAAAAATAGTTATTTTCTTTTTTTTCTTGTTTTTGTGACTGGTAAGGGGATCGTAACCCTTGGCTTGGTGTCGTCCGCACGGCACTCAGCCAGTGAGCGCACCGGCCATCCCTATATAGGATCCGAACCTGCGGCCTCTGCGCTCCCAGCGCCGCACTCACCCGAGTGAACCACGGGGTCGGCCCAAAAAATAGTTATTTTCTAATTGTATCTTTTCTTTTTCACTTATTAGTTGGAATACTTTTATAGAAAGACACTTTCCTTATCTACTATTTGTTACCCAGTGGTACAGTTCAGAGAGGAAAGGTGAAATAAACGTTTGATTCATTTCCTTTATTCATCATTTTTCAAGACAACAAATTTGCTCGCCATCTTTCTCTAAAGGTGACCAGTTGTCATCATCACCATCATCATTATTTTAAATATTATGAACTCATGGATTGAAACATACTTGATGGACTTCAACCCATTTCAATTATTATTAGAACTCAAACCGTACCATATTTGACTAGTAGGGGGTCTTATCAAGTTGGTTTCTGAGTCTTTTGACATGATCCTAATTGCCTTTGAGAGTGTCTTTGCTATCTGGTGTTATAAGATGTTCTAGGCTCATCTTGAACATTTCCTGGACCAGGCTTGGAATCAGTTATTTATCCAAGAAGCCCTAGGGATATTTTCCTTGGGAAATTATATGAGGGTACTTCAAAAACTTCATGGAAAGATTCGTACTATTTTTTAATTCTATTTTTCCATGAGCTTTTTGAAGTACCCTCATATTTCAAGACCAGACTGGCCACTGGGGACGCTCATTGCCACTGAGTCAGGCATCATTTCCAGACTATTTCAGTGGCCCAAGGCTGGGGGTAGCAGAGGGAAACACACACACACACACACACACACACACACACACACACACACACACACACACACACACACACACAGAGTCTCATGAGTTCATAATGATACTTCCAATTCAAATGTAAGAATGCAGAGCTTTTATTTAAGCACTTCTCTATTACGTTTATATCTCCTTTCTTCCACACCAAGAATCCTGGTTCTCCAAATCTATGGTTACTAGTGGTAGCGAGGTGGGGGTGGGGGGCAGTTAGGAAAAGGGAGCGTGGAGAGATTAGGTAAGGGGCATTAAGAATAATCACAATTTGTAATAATGAACATGCTAATAATATTGATTTGATCAATACGTGCTGTACACAGGTGATGGTAGTCAACATCGTACCCTGAAACTATGTATCATCCATTAAGCATCAATTAAAAATAAATAAATAAATAAACAAGGGGAAAAAAAAGAACCCTGGTTCTCCAAGACATAGGAAATGATAGAATTAGAACATCCCAAACCATATCATTTATTTTATTTCATATTATACACCAAATGGTCACAGAATAACAGTACTATTAGTACCACCAATATGATTATTTTGAAACATTAAAAATATATATAAACAGTCTCCCTATTCACCTCTCATTTTTAAAAATAGTAATACTATATCTACTCTGTCAGAGCATATAGCCATTACATACTATACTCTCTCCCTCCAGCCCATTAAATCTCATTTGGCTAGCAAGGGAGAGAGTTTGCCAGCAAGGCAGATGTTACAATCTTACGTAATCTATTCCCAGCCAGAAGTGACATCTCATCGCCCATTCTATTGGTAGAAGCAAGTCATAGGTCTCAACTGCAGTCAAGGGGGGGGGGTGTTACACAAGGGCATGAATACCTAGAAGCAGGGATTATCGGGGCCCCTCCTAAACACCGTCTGCCACAAGGGACTAATGCAATGGTACATGGCAGAAAGAGATCTCCAAACCCTGAACTAGACAGTGGGGCCTGGGATAAAAGGGAGGGAAGAGAATAACAAGACTTTCATGCTTCCCATGATGAGGTCACTGAAAGTTTGTGTCTCTCACACGGAGGACAGGGTAATGGTAGGAAATCTCCAGACCAGTGGTCATGGGCAACATCCAACCAAGTTCACAACCAGCTTGATTTCCATTGATCACTTCCCTAGCCCCGTAGAGGAAAACAAGGAGATTAGTGTTTGTGGTCATATGATACAAAAATTGGCAGAGACACATTTGCTGTCTGTATTTCTGAGTTACTATAGTCTGACGCACTGAAAATAATGAAAGAAAACCTACAAATAGCAATTTCTCCCTGGAAATTAGAAGATTTGGGTATCTTTACCTTTTCTTTTGGGGGTCAGGGGTTGGCCGGCCAGTAAAGGAATCGAACCCTGGACCTTGGTGCTATCAGCACCATGCTCTAACCAACTGAGCTAACTGGCCTCTTTATTTTTTAAGTAATGTTATAGAGAGAAGCTTATGTGACAATCGAATCTATTTTATACAAATGTACGAGGGGTCTTTAAAAAGTTCATGGAAGGATTCATATCATATTTTAATTCCATTTTTCCACGAACTTTTTGAAGTAGCCTCGTATTGTCAGGCCTGGCTTTCCAAGCCCTCCCTCCATTGGCCTCAGATGCCAAGACCTTTCAGTAACATCCTTGGCTATGCCCAATCTCTGAGCCAATTCTGATATGGGATGGGGGAGATTCTTTGGAAGCCTCTTCCCAAACAAAAGAAAGGTGAAGAATTAGCCTTTCTGCCCATAATCATGGTTTTTTTTCTTTTCTGTCTATAGGAAGTGGGAGCCCAAAATGTCCTCAAATAGCCACAAGCCTATGGACTTCCCCAGACATGTTGTCTACTTTATGTCACTTGGCTCAGCTCTCCAGATCCCCTCCTGGTATATGCTTATTTGACCAGACCCGACACAAGGTTTTGTTATCATTAGTCCCCCTTCTCCTGGAAACTGCACCCCATCCCTGCTCGCTGTGCTGCTGGTGTGAGCCCTGCTCTACCCTGAAAATCCACTAAGAAAACCAGGCACTACTGTCAACCTGACTTTGCTTGTCCCTCAGTCAAGCAACAATGTATGATGCACAATACCCATGACAGCGATTCTAGGCTTTTCTTCATTGCCTCCCCACTTCCAGTCATTATTGGTGCCTTAATCAAGTCCCATTCACCAGGGTACTCTGCACACTGTAAGTTGGACTGCTGGCTTTCTTTCTAGAGTGCAACAGGCCCAATTTCCACCCCATCCCCATCAGCCCATAGTATTGAAATTCCAATATGCCTATGGCTGGTCATACCCATGTTATGAAATACACTAAACTGGAGGCCTTCTGATGGCACAAACAAGGCATATCTCAGCCCTAATGTCCTCAGTACTGAAAGAAAAGTGAGCTGAGATGCCAGGTACTGATCAAGCTTTATTAAAGGAAAAGAATCTGCCAGGCTGCACTCAAAGTGATGGGCAGCCCGGGGCTGCCCTCAAAATGGGGGACAGCACCAGGTGTGGGGGTGGTAGAGCTTATATAGGGTGCCAAGGGCTGGCTGATACCATCAAGGAGAGGCATTATGCTAATATGGAAGCTGTGCAACCAGGGTGGAGAATTGTACCCTTGCAGAAGCAAAAGGGTCTCTGTTTAAGTCACAAGGCTTCTCGTAAAGGGAAGAGGGGAGGGGTTTGGTGCCGGAGTGGAAGACAAGGCAGGCAGCTATTTTGTGCTTATTGTGTGCACAGTGGCACCGGTCGGTCCAAGATCCATCAAGTACCAAGCATGGAACCTTGTACAAAGTTAGTACTCCAGCAGTGTTTGTGAAAGAAAATTTAAATCAGATACTGTATATCAAAATATAAAGGACTCTGTACGAATGCAGTCACTGAGTCAGTATGATGCCAAACTCGTTTCATCGAGCCTCACATAATCATGTAGCTAGCCAGAACACTTCTCACTGGAACCTTTAAGTAACCGTTTTCTTCCTACATTGCACTTTTTCATTTTTAAAAAGAGGCACGTAATAATAAAACAGATCATGTATAACTGCCAACTTCTAAGGTAAAATTGCCTTGTCTGCACATTGTAATCACCTATGGATCTTTAAAACATCGTGATGCCTCAGTTTCACTCCCAGAGATTCTGATTTCATTGGTCTGGGCCATGGCCTGGGCATCAGGATTTTTTAAAGCTCCCCAGGAGATTAAAATATGTGGCCAGGAGTAAGAACCACTGCTCTAGCAGCAGCTTCTCAAATTTGAATGTACATACAAATCGCCCGGGGCTTTGTTAAAATACAAATTCTGATCCAATAAGGCTGGACTGGGGCCCAATTCAGCAGTATCAACCACAATTAAAATTGCCTGTGCACTCTGACCCAGGGATTCTCCAACTAGATATTTCTCTTATGGATATAAACATGTGCAAAATAAATGTATGCAAAATTTATCATATTTTGTGCAACAACCCAAATGTCCATTAATTGGGGACTGTGAGTAATTGACAGTGCACCCATAAATGCCACAGACTTTACAACCTTTGAACACAATTGGGAATAATCTGCAAACTATGTTGTAAAATGACAATTAAGAAACAATGTTTTTATAAATACAAAGACTAGTAAGGGTTTGTAAGAAAATGGTAACAGTGGTTGTCTCCAGGGAGGAGAATTGGGAGACTAGTGTCAGAAGAAAAACAAACCCAGGTTCAGTAATTGCAGCTGAGTATGATTACTGCAAGGAATTATTGCTATAGAGAGAACACCTCGCCCATAAGATCTGCAAGCCTCTCAAGGTTTAGGCAAAATGGATTTTTCTTTTACAGGAGGGAATAAATAAGACTAGAAAGAACAGGGGTGGGGAAGTGGGATTTACCGGGAGTGGCAGACAGTAGATCAGAGAAGGTTTTACCCCGAGGCCATCCTGTTCTCAGGAGGTCTGCTCACTGGCTCTGGCTGAGGCTGGGCCAGTGATCCAGAGCCCCAGGGGAAGGAGAGAAGCTGAACCAAGCGGTTAGCAACATTTTTGTCCTGATTGATAGGTGGAAACAAAAGAGTTCAACTAGTCATTTTTAATGCAAAGAATGAGAATTTGGAGAGTCTGTGTCTGGCCTTGTCCTGGGCAAACAAAGGAGTGATTCACAAGTCTTATGTAAGTCACAAGGGGAAGGTGGGTCTTTGCAATAAGCCATTTCCAGAACACAACAGGGCAGGAGGATTTCTGAGCTTTTTGCTGTCCTCCAGGCGCTCAGGGCTCAGGTAAAGTTCCATATTGTCATTGGAGAGAGAAGGTACAGTACTTTTCATGGCATATGCTTTTGTACTTTTTGTATTTTATCTATCCAAAAGTAAATTAAAAATTTAAACGAATACAAATTTTTAAACTAAATAAATTTTAAGTGAATAAACAGAAGACCACACATTTCAGAAACCTCTTTTCCTGCACTAGTTTAGAGCTCTTCCAAAATGGCCTTGGATGTAGAAAGATTGGAGTATCGTTTATTGAAACTTTGCTGAAAGTGCTGAGAGCTAAGAAACATTTCCAGTGTTTTGATAACTCGGTTCTGAGTTTCACCGCTACAGATATCAGGGGAGCTGTGTGGGTCCAGCTAGCACACCACATTGAAGAAACAGCTCCTATCTCTCCCTGGGTTTAATTTCACAGGCAGGCATTGTAGTCCATTCCCACGGATGTGCTGAGCTTTCTAATCTCTGCTTCTCATACAAACTAGAAGAACAAACCATGAAATAGGAGACAAAGCCTTGTCCAAACACATGCAAATAGAGCATTCCTATTCCTCTGCTTAAAGGGATTTTGTTGAAGCACTGCTGTTCTATCACACTGAGCCCTTGTAAGGGCAGATCCATGAGATTTAGAAGAGTTGGGAGTTTTCTCTCACCACTGGAGTCTGCTATTTTTCTCATATACATTTTTGGCCTCAGCGTCTCTTTTTACTATTCCTTCATTAGCTTGCTGCTGCTCAATCATATTTTGGCCCAGGCCTTTTGCCATCCAGGTGCCTAGGCAATGTTTACACACCCAAAGATGCAGGCCTTATCAGGAGCTGTGTTGCACAGAGCGTTTGTTAACTTGATCTGCTTCTTCTTGAACATAAGAAACTTGATTTAGATTGCCAGTTAAAGTTCACCAGTCCAATTCTCTTAACAATTGAAGGAGTTGCTTTACTAACAATACCATAATGACAGCAGAAAAGTTGGTTCAGAATAATCAAATCTACCCTTGGGAAATGAACTACACACAGATTTCTAAATTGTTAACTTAACCAAATAGAGATTGACCAAGACAAGGCTGGAGATGGACTGTTTGGGACATCAACTCCCAAGTTGACCTCAGGAGAAAACGGGCATTCTTAAACAGGAGGGTGCTATGGTTTGAGTGTGTCCCCCGAAGTTCAGGTGTTAAAAACTTAATCCCCAATGCAACAGTGTTGAGAGGTGGGAACTTAAGAGTGATTAAGTCATGAGAGTCCATTTGCCAAACCTTCCTTGGTCTGCACAACAGTCTAGAATGCTCCCACCAACCGTCCTCACTCTCTCCTTCTCTTGTGGTCCTACTTGCATTGAGGTCTGATGGTGCACAGCCTTTGTCAATTGTGTTAAGATTTAGATTCTGCTATCCCCAATTGTTACAGCACAGATTTAAGAAATTCCAGAAAATTTCCTCTCTCCTTCTTTGACACAATCTGCAAAATGCTGGCCATCATCTCCTGTTAAAATAGGCATGTCTTTCTTTTGTCTCTCTCTAGAGAGCATAATTTGGGACATTCCGGATTTTGCCTTTCTAAGTTGCACTGAAGTTGAGAGGGTTAAAGTTGCAGGATTTTTGAAGTAAAGCAACATATAAATTGAAAATGACCAGAAAAAGTTTCTGCCAGTACAGAAGTCACTAACTCAACAATAATCCAGGTGTTTACCGCTTCAATATACCCACTGTCTGTTTTACTACTTAAACTCTTTACACTTGTGTGTGTGAGCTACACAAATACATCACTTCAGTTCATTGCAAATTATTTTATTGGAATGGAATTTTACTACATCAAATATTGAGTAGTATTAGTGGAAAATGATTTGAACTCAAGATCCATGTTTACTTTTGAAAATAAATTATCTCTGCATAGGAAACTGGTAACAATATTGCCTCCAGGAAGGGATATTGAGTGACTAGGGGACAGGGGTAAAAGGGAGGATGACTTTTCACTCACATAACTTAGAAACTTTTGAATTTTGTCCTGAGGATATATTTTTTACAAGTTTGTAAATAACAACCAAAAAAATGGATTAGCTCATGACAAGCAACCAAACAATGAAAATGTGATTCTCTTTGGATTGGTTGGACATCCAGCTTTACTTACTTGATTCAATCTTATGCTTGGCTTGCTGTGATCAAAATTGGGTGGTGACACTCCTGATCAACTGGACTTACCAACAACCATTTATCCTCCCCCAACGCCAGTCTTTTGCAATAATGTAAAATCTAATTCTCACTTTGTGCCTTCACTCACTTGCTCCTGGGAAGCGGGATTAATGTAACCAATTTTGTCCCCAATGATTGTTAGCTTTCCGTTAAAGATAACTTAGTCTTTAGAGAGTCCACATATGTGTATAGGCACAAAAGTAACCTCAAGGAGAAATCAACTATGTGTAACATTACAATGTGCTTCCCATTTAAAAAGTAACATGTCCCTAAATGTCTTTAAAAGCTGATGTCTTTTTAAGGGGAGAAAAGAGAGAGGAACAACATTTCTAAACAAGCATATGGAAAGTATTATAGACCAAGGGGTGAAAGAGTCCTGAATTAGATCCAAGAGATCACCCTGGTTATAATTATAAACACTTATGAAATGAAGGGCTAAATTACTGATGTCTAAATGCAGCAATATTAAACCCTCAACTTTCGGCCAGAGGTGAGCAAAGATTTTTTTTTTTTTTCCATTCCAAAGCCAGTGATTTATATGCATAATACTTCCAAGTTGTAACTAGCATTCTCATCACATTTATTCATGAAAATGATAAACGGCTCATTTCTCGATGAATGAAAAAATTTCCTAATGTTCAATGGAAAATAAAGTATAAAAGAAGGAAAATGTCACTCAGAAAAAGCATATATGTTGCTTTTTTTTTTTCTTTTCTTTCTGGACTGACAACCAAAAATGGCATGAGAAATGGTTGTCTTGCATTTGCTTAAGTAAGACCTCATTTCTAGGGCTCCTAAGGATAGATTGATAGCTACAGCAAAGGTACGAGCCATGGAGCCACAATGTCTAACTTTTTGCACTGTGGCAGAGAAAGCCCTGTGGGGAGAGAATGGAGGCAGTCTGGAATAACAATCCTAAACCTTGGCACTAACACCTGGGAGGTAGTGCCTGTGACGTTGCCAGTCCAGGGTAATGTGATGTGAACTGCTGCTGTCAGACAGACCCAGGGTTTCTCAGAGAGTAAAAATAAGCAGCTTTCTTGGAGTTACAAACTGAATTTACAATTACAAATATGAGTCCCCTTTCGAAACCTACAGTTCCCCATCTTTTTTTTTCATCTGTGCTCCTTTTGTATTTCTCAAAGCATCCACAGTTCCGGTTCTCTCACAATTGTCCATTCTCTTCCACAATCCCCAGTCTCTCACACAATTCCTTCTCTCCAACAATTTCCCATCTCTCCTGCAATTCTCTCTTCTCCCACACAGTTCTACAGTAGTTCCCCCTTATCCGCGGTTTCACTTTCCATGGTTTCAGTTACCCAAGGTCAACCATGGTCTGAAAATATTAAATGGAAAGTTCCAGAAATAAACTATTCGTATGTTTTAAATTGTGGGTAGTTCTGCTTGTTATTCAGAGTAAACTTCGGAGCACTTCTCTGACTCTGTGTCAGATGGTGTTTCCCAGGTCAATTCTCACATTTGGCTCCCAATAAACTTCACAGTTTTTGGTTTTTAATTGCATGCAGTTCGGAGTAGTATGATGAAATCTCGCACCATCCCATTCAATCCTCTCCAGGACATGAATTATCCCTTTGTCCAGCATATCCACACTGTCTATGCCACCCACCCATTAGTCACTTAGTAGCATCTTGGTTATCAGATCGACTGTCACGGTGTCACAGTGCTTGTATTCAAGTAATCCTTGTTTTACTTCATAATGGCCCCAAAGTGCAAGAGTAGTGATGCTGGCAATTCGGATATGCCAAAGAGAAGCTGTAAAGTACTTCCTTTAAGTTAAAGGGTGAAAGTTCTCAACTTAATAAGGAAAGGGAAAACATCGTATGCTGAGGTTGCTAAGATCTACAGTAAGAATGAATCTTCTATCCGTGAAACTGTGAAGAAGGTGAAATTTGTGCTTGCTTGCAGAACCAGCAATGTGGACATTACTGAAATTTGCAGAGTGTTTCAAATTGCAGACATCAAAGGATAAAATTATGAAATAAGATTCTCAGATGGAATGCAGCATTAAAGTTACCCATAGGATCACTGAAGGATTACAACCTCTGCAGCAACGCTATGATGAGTTAAAAAGAAAAAGACAAAAACTTCTGATTACCGTGTTTTTTCAAAACCTTTTGGCAAAAAAATCTTCAACTATTGAGGATCCCCAACCATTGACATCATCAGATCCTGACATCCGACCATCAACATCGTCATGGTTCGGTGATCCAGAACCACCTAAGCAGACAATCCTCCTTCTGACGTATCATCAGAAGGTCAATGCAAAATGAAGCCTAACACTACATCACAATGCCTACGTCATTCACCTCACTTCCTCTCATCACATAGGTGTTTTATGTCTCACATCATAAGAAGAGTGAGTACAATACAATAAAATATCTGAGAGAGACCACATTCTTATAACTTTTATTAGAGTATATATATAATTGTTCTATTTTATTATTATTAGTTATTATTATTAATCTCTTACTGTGCCTAATTCATAAATTAAACTTTATCATAGGTATAGGAATAAGAGATAGTAAATAGAGTGTTTGCTACACTCTGGTTTCAGGCATACATGGGGGATCTAGAAACATCCCCTGCAAATAAGGGGACGATTCTATACATTCTTTCCTGCAGTTCTGTCGCTCCCATAACTCCCTTTCTCTCCCACAATCCCATTGGCTCCCACAACCCTCCATTCTCTCCCACAAATCCTTCACTTTCCCATAATTCCTATTGTATCCCACAATTCTTAATCTCTCCCACATTTCCTGCAATTCCACATGGTTCCCACAAATTCTCCATTCTCTCTCACAATTAAATGATGTGCCCACAATTCTACATTTCCTCCCACAAGTCCTTGCCATTTGCATAATTCCTACTATCTCCCACAATTCTCTGTATCTCCCACAACTCCACATGGCTCCCACAATTCTCTATTTCTTCCCACAATTCATTGCCATTCCCATAATTCCTATTGTATTCCACAATTCCCCATGGCTCCCACAATTCCCTATATCTCCCACAATGCCATGTGACTCCCACAATTCTCCATTTTTTCCCACAATTCCAAGCTTTCCCACAATTACATTTGAGTCCCACAATTTTCTTCTTTCCCACAATTCATTGTTCATTTCCTACTGTGCTCTGTTCTATCACACAATACTCTATTTTCTGCAAATCTGCATTCTACCTCACAATTCCCCCTCCTTCCTTGCAATTCTACATTCTCTCTCAAAATTCTTTATTATTTCTCACAATTCTCCATTGTTTCCCACAATTCCTTGCTTCCCCCAATTCTTCATTCTTCCTACAATTCTGTGACTTTCCCATGATTCCTGTTGTGTCCTACAATTCTCTGTCTCTCCCACAATTCCCTAAATCTCCTACAATACCCTTAGGCTCCCATAATTCTTATAGGAGTCACATGGAATTGTTGGAAAGAAAAGGAATTGTGGGAACTACATAAAATTGTGGAGAGTGATCTGGACAAGGGGAAGAGCAACAGAAAGTATTCTGAGGATCAGTATGAACAGGGAAAGACCAGTGCAGCCTGCACAGAATGAGTGAGGGGCAGAATAGTAGGGGGTGATGTCAGAACTAGGTCACAAAAGGTTTCATAGGCTATGGAGGAGTTCGCATTTTCTTTTAAGTGAAGAAAATACTGACAACACATAAAACACTGACCTGACAACAGGGAGAACTAGCTTCTCTCAACTTCACTCTTCACAACTCTCTAATTATGCCTGGAGACCTTCACTTGGTTCTCTACCATCATAGCCCACAAACTTCACAGTGTTTGCTAAGGCCTGAATGAATGAAGGCAGATTCTTAAGACACAGCTAGGGGATGGCTCAGTGTTCCACAGGGTCTGCCCAGAGTCACTAGGATACACTATATCTCTAGTCAGAGGGACCATGTCTATATCAAGTGCCAGAGCTACCTTTCACTCTTTGAAATAAATGCCACTTTTCCTCAAAGAGATTTCTTGCCAATGAGATTCTAGACTGCCAAAGGTTATCATTCTGTTTAATATTTTCAACACCATTATAATAACTTCAGAGTATATATTACTGCTAATTAATAAATCCCAATCTTTTTTGTTTTTAAATGATAATCCAGGCTCTCTTCCCATAAACTTCTAAGAAATAAAATAATTTTTATTCATTTTACCATTCAAAGAATGCTCTTTGACCGTGGATAACTACATTTTGATATGGATCAGTCCCAATTTCTTATCTGAACCCCAGTTCCATGCCTCCAGATGTACACAGGGCATAGCTCTTTGAATAAGTTTCTCTAATTTATACCCGATCCTGTAGAAGACTGAACTCTTTATATTTTTCCTACGTATGGGACACCTTTTCTATACTTGCTTTCTGTCAGTGGGAGGTTATCAAATGAAACTTTAGAATCATCTTTGACTGTTGTTCTCTTATCATTAATACCTATTTTGTTATCAAATCTTGTTTTTTTTTTCTCCTTTGACACTTTTCCCTCAATTCCTACTGCCAGAACTCTAAAGCTTGCATTTTTCTGGTGAGTCCAGGCTCTCCATACCTAGGTATTACAGTCTCTGGACTCCAATTCTAGGAATGAACAGGGCACTTTGATATAGCCTTCTTAGAACCATTATTATCTCTTGGGCTTTAGGGTGAAATGATCTCTCCCATGTTTATTCAGAAGAAAAATGCAGAAAAAATTCTCAACTTATAGCTCTAAATTCAAAATAGCATTTTTACAACATATAAAATATGGGCTTCTGTCAAAACCAATACTTTATTTAAAACAGCAGTCCTGTCTCAGTAATGCCAAACTCCCTAAAACTCCCTAAAGTCTAGAAATATAACCTTGCCACTATGTTTTTCTCCAAACATATATTCTTTCTGGCAATGTAAATCCCAATGACCCCTATAAACTGCTTTCAGCTGCTTAACTGATTGATTTTGAACATCAACATTTATAAAACCAGAGGCTGACATTTTCAAAACCTGTAATTGTATTTTTTTGTGCGTCATATGCAACTCATTGTATCACTAAGAGTCATATTAACATAACTTTCCTTTTTTCTTATGCACTAAGGATAAAGTGTTTACTAAAATGACAGTCATCTATTCTGGATGTACAGTGCAAAAGGTATTTTGACTAAAAATAAAACATTGCCTATGATCCTAATGAGGCCCTAACGCCCAAAATGTTTGAGTCATTTAAATGTTTCAAACTTTCACTTTGGATCAACTACTGTGTTCTGTCTTTGAGGGCTTTCCACAGGTAAATGTTAAATGTTTTTGATACTTCCCATATCTTCTTCTTTCTCCCAAAACTCGGATCAAATGACATGCTTCTTCAGTTAAGTTTCAATTTCCAGAAATTTTTTTTGCCTCAAAAAGTGATATTTATTCAATGAAGAAAAAAAGGAAAAAGAAATGATGAAATGTCTATCCCTTGGCTCATTGGCTCCCCTCTCTACCCCACCTGCTGCTCCTCAGCCCCCCAGGATTGAACCCTGGCTAGGGCTAGGTAGCAGGACAGCCCCTCTTAGATGAGGTCAGCAACACTGAGGCACATTTCCTCAATGGAGGCATCGTAGAAGGTCTCAGCATCTCAAAGAGTCCTCCTGTCTTTTACTGCCACTATGTTAATAGCCGCACCCTTATGGCCAAAACTAGATATAGTTTTCCCCATTGGTGGGAAGGTCATAGTTGATGACTAAAGAAACCTGCTGCACATCAACACCTCTGGCCAGCAGGTCAGTGGTAATCAATACCCTGCTAGAACCAGAACAGAACTCCCTCATGATCCCATCTTGTTCCTCTTGGTCCATATCTCCATGCATGGTAGAGACAGAGAAGTCTCAGGCATGCATCTTCTCAGTAAGCCAATTGACCTTCCTTCGGGTGTTGATGAAGATGACTGCTTGGATGATGGTCAAGATTCCATACAAATCACACAGTGTGTCCAGCTTCCACTCCTATCATTCTACATTGATGTAGAATTGGCAGATACCCTCCAGGGTCAGCTCTTCCTTCTTTACAAGAATCCGAATGGGATCCCTCATGAACCTCTTGGTCACCACAAGCATATCGGAAGGCATTGTAGCTGACAACAAAACCACCTATGTGTTGCTGTTGAGCTTTTGGAATATGTCATAGATCTGGTGCTGAATCCATGGCTTAACATTTCATCAGCTTCATCCAGTACAAACACGTCGATGTATTTGGGACACAGGTATCTCCGAAGCATATCAAACACCCAGCCAGGGGTACTCACGATGATATGTTCCATCTGCAGCCTCTGCACCTCAGCATATACGTTGGTGCTCCCAGTGCAGGCATGGCAGGAGGCACCCATGTAATCTCCTAATGCCATGACCACTTTCTGTATCTGCTGAGCCAATTCTCTAGTGGGTGCCAGGACCAAGACTTGGGTGGCCTTTAGATCCAATTCAATCTGCTGCAAAATTGATACTGCAAATGTGGCCACTTTCCCAGTCCTAGATTGGGCTTGAGTGATCACTTCATAACCCTCGACACAAGGAAGAATGACTCACTTCTGGATGGCAGAGGGCTTCTCAAAACCACAGGCATGGATGCCATGGAGGAAGCACTTCAAGAGGTTCATGTCATCAAAGCTATCAACAATCTTATTGCAGTTACTCTTAATGACACCTTTGGGTTCCATCCCATTTGGGCCATTGTCTCTGGATCGGAAATCCTAACTTGCAGACATGATCTTTAAAAACTAGTCCAGAATATTTTCATGTTCTGGTTCAAGTTGGAAAAAATGTGTAGATTTGTAATGGCTTCATTAAACTTTTGAAAATATTTTCCTTCAGCTTGCAATTTTATTTTTTATTTTAAAATTCCACAAAACGGTGGCCAATTTGGTCCCACAGTTTAATCTCCAAGGAAAGTTTAGGTCTCTACCAACTCTTCCTCCAAGAAAGAAACACTCGTTGTGATTGAGGACAAAATGGAGTTTTCAGATCCCACCTCAAGGCTGGCCTGCAAGGATATAGAAATGTGCAATAGGAGAAATAAAAAGTGTATAAATGTAAGTGGGTGGAGTAACTGCTCTTCTTTCTATAGCAGGGGCCAGCAAATATGGCTGGGGTGGGGATCCTGAGTGAGATCTCACTCTATTAGTTCCTGCAAGAGCTGGTTGTTTAATAGACCTTGGCACCTCCCCCCTCTCTCTTGCTTCCTGTCACCATGTGATCTGCTCATACCCGCTGGCTTCCTGCCACTTTCTGCCATGAGTAGAAGCAGCCTGAGGCCCATGCCAGATGCAGCTGTCCCAGAATCGTAAGCCAAATAGACCTCTGTTCTTTATAAATTACCCAATCTCAGGTAATTCTGTTATAGCAACACAAAATGGACTAATACAGTTCTGTTCTCTCCTTTTGAAAGTTCAACAAATTATTATGATTGTTGTATCTTTCTTTTTTTTATTTATTTCTTTATTTTTTTAGCTCCCACTTATGAGTGAGGACATGCAGTATTTCTCCTTCTGTGCCTGGCTTATTTCACTTAACAGAATTATCTCTAACTTTATCCATGCTGCTGCAAATGGCAGTATTTCATCCTTTTTAATGGCACAGTAGTATTCCATTGTGTATATATACCATATTTTCCTTATCCAGTCATCCATCAATGGACATTTAGGTTGCTTCCAACTCTTGGCTACTGTAAACAGAGCTGCAATAAACATGGGAGTATAGGTGTCCCTTCAACATGAAGACCTCCATTCCTTAGGGTATATACTCAGCAGTGCAATTGTCAGATCATATGGCAGTTCTATCTGTAGTTGTTTGAGGAAACTCCATATTGTCCTCCATAATGGCTGTACTAATTTATAGTCCCACCAGCAGTGTAGGAGGGTTCCTCTTTCAACACATCCTCACCAGCATTTGTTATTCTCTGTCTTCTTGATAATAGCCAGTCTGACTGGGGTGAGGTAATATCTTAAAGTGGTTTTGATTTGCATTTCCCTGATGTTTAGTGATGCTGAGCATTTTTGTGTGTGTCTGTTGGCCATTTGTATATCTTCCATTGAGAAAGCCTATTCAGCTCCTTTGCCCATTTTTTAATCAGATTACTGGTTTTTCTACTATTTAGTTGTTTGAGTTCCTTGTATATTCTGGATATTGGCCCCTTGTTAGATGCATGGTTCGCAAATATTTTCTCCCATTCTGTAGGTTGTCTTTTCACTCCATTAACTGATTCCTTTGTTGTGCGGGAGCTTTTTTTTCCCCCCAAAATTTATTAAATATCATCATACATCCATACATCTACAGTCGACTAAGAAAAGGTTCGTGACATTTAACAAACTATAAAAAGGCTAGAGTGGCATTTAATGTACAAAATGCTAAAGTCACTATATTTATTATGGTAAGTGTACATACTCACTACCTACACTTATGCCAGATTCCATTAAAGAAAATTCCTGTTACATAGGAAACTTATATGCATAAACCCTGTATACTTGAAATGGATGTTCTGCACACTGTAGGCTGTTTAGCAACAACCCTGGCATCTACTCACAAGATGGAGTAGCATCTTGAGTTATAACAACCTAAAACATATCCAGACATAGGCAAATGTCCTCTGAAAGGCAATATTAACACTTAAACTTAACTATTGGCATACAGTCAAATATTTCAAAAAATAGTTCTGATAGTATTTGTAACCTTTCCATTTGAAAATTTACATACACATTACAAAAGCCAATAGTTTTCCCATCATTTCAAATTCTCTAACATGTAAGAAACGGGAAAGTTTTGTTGAAAGTGTTGACACATTAAAGATATTTATAAAAATTTACTTTATTCTTGGCATTCAATAAAATGTCCCCCTGATAAGGTGTTCCCAATGTGTTGTATTGTTTGTCCCATGATTTCTTTCATTTTTTCATAAATGAACTTTGGGATCCCATTTACTTATTTTTTCTTTTGTTGCTTGTGCTTTTGTGGGTCTTATTCATAAAGTCTTTGCCCAGTCTTATTTCCTAAAGTGTTTCCCCTATGTTTTCTTTTAGGAAATTTATAATATCAGGTGTTATATTTAAGTCTTTAATCCATTTTGAGTTGATTTTGGTATATGGCGAGAGGTACGGGTCTAGTCTTATTCTTCTACATATAGATGTCCAGTTTTCCCAGCTCCATTTATTGAAGAGGTAATATTTTCCCCAATGCAAACATTCTTGTTGCCTTTGTCAAAGATCAGTTGGCTGTAAGTAAGTGGGTTGTTTTCTGGGTTCTCTATTCTTTTCACTAGTCTGAGTGTCTGTTTTTATGCCAGTCCCATGCTGTTTTGGTTACTGTTGCTTTGTAGCACAATTTGAAGTCACGGAGTGTTATGCCTCCAGCTTTATTTTTTTGTGCAGGATTGTTTTGGCTATTTGGGGTCTTTTATTGATCCATATGAATTTTAGGATTGTTTTTTCTATTTCTGTGAAGAATGTCTTTGACATTTTGATGAGGATTGCATTGAATCTGCAGATTGCTTTGGGTAGTATGCACATTTTCACAATGTTGATTCTTCCTATCTGAGAGCATGGAATGTCTTTCCATCTTTTTGTATCCTCTTTAAATTCTTTCAGTAGTGTTGTAGAGATCTTTCACCTCCTTGGTTAAATTGATTCCTAGGTTTTTTTTTTTTTTTTAAGATTATTATAAATGGGCTTGCTTTCTTGATTTCTTATTCTGCTAGTTCATTGTTGGAGTATAAAAATGCTACTGATTTTTGCATGTTGATTTTGTATCCTGCAACATCACCAAAATTGTTAATCAGCTCTAAGAGTTGTTTGGCAGAGTCTCAAGGTTTTTTAATATATAGGATCATGCATCTCCAAACAGGGACAGTTTGATTTCATCTTTTCCAAACTGGATGCCCTTTATTTTTTCTCTTGCCTGATTACTCTGGCTAGTACTCCAATACAATGTTAAATAGGAGTGGTGAGAGTGGGCATCCTTGTCTTGTTCATGTTCTTGAAGGAAAAGCTTTCAGCTTTCCCCCATTCAGGATGATACTGGTGGTGGATTTGTCATATATGGCTTTTATTTTGTTGAGATACTTTCCTTTTATACCTAATTTGCTGAGAGTCTTTATAATGAAGGGATGTTGAATTTTGTCAAATGCTTTTTCTGTCTATTGAGATAATCATATGGTTTTTGTTCCTGATTTTGTTGATGTGGTGTATCACATTTATTGACTTACACATGTTGAACCATCTTTGCATCCCTGGGATGAGTCCCATTTGATCATGCTGTATAATTTTTTTGTATATGTGTTGCTGCATTCTGATTGCTAATATTTTGTTGAGGATTTTTGCATCTATGTTCATCAAGAATGCTGGATTATAATTTTCTTTTTGTTGTTGTTTTATCTTTGGTTTTGGTATGAGGTGATGCTGGCTTCATAGAATGAGTTTGGGAGAATGGCCTCTGTTTCAATTTTTTGGAATAGTTTGAAGAAAATTGGTATGAGTTCCTCTTTAAAAGTTTGATAGAATTCAGCCATAAAGCCTTCTGGTCCTGGGCTTTTTTTGTTGGAAGATTGCTGATTACTGCTTCAATCTCTTTGCTTGTTATTGGTCTGCTCAGGGTTTCTGTTTCTTCTTGGTTCAGTCTTAGCAGTTTGTATGTGTCCAGAAATTTATCCATTTCCTCCAGGTTTTCAAATTTGTTGGCATATAATTGTTTATAATAGTCTCTAATGATTCTTTGTATTTCTGTAGTATTGGTTGTAATGTTTCTGATTTCATCTCTAATTTTTGTTATTTGGGTCTTCTCTCTTCTTTTTTTTTAGTTAGCCTACTGAATGGTTTGTCTCTTTTGTTTATCTTCTCAAAACCAGCTTTCAAAAGAAAACCCCAGCTTTTTGTTTCATTGATCTTTTGTAACAGTTTTGGGGTCTCTATTTCATTTAGTTCTGCTCTGATCTTAATTATCTTTTTTCCGTCTACTAATTTTGAGATTGGATAGTTCTTTGAGGTATAGCATTAGGTTGTTTATTTGAAATCTTTCTATTCTTTTGATGTAGGCATTTATTGCAATAAATTTCCCTCTTAGTATTGCTTTTTGCAGTATCCCATAGGTTTTGGTATGCTGTATCTTTATTTTCATCAGTTTCAAGAATTTTTTTGATTTCCTGTTTAATTTCTTCTTGGACCCATAAGGTATTCAGGAGCATGTTATTTAATTTCCATGTGTTTGTATAGTTCCCAGAGTTTTCCTTGCTATGGATTTCTAGTTTTCATCTGTTATAGTCTGAAAAGATACTTGGAATGATTTTGATTTTTAAAAAAATTTATTGAGACTTGATTTGTGACCTAGTATGTGGTGTATCCTGGAGAATATTCCATGTGCTGATGAGAAGAATGTATATTCTGTAATTGTTGGATGAAATGTTCTGTAGATATCTGCCAGGTCCAATTGGTCTAAAGTATAATTTAAAACCTGTGTTTCTCTGTTGGTTTGTTGCCTAGATGATCTGTCCAGTGCTGAGAGATGGGTGTTCAGGTCCCCAACTAGGATCCGTCTCTTTCTTTAAGTCTACGAGTGTTTCCTTTATATATCTGGGTGCTCCAGTGTTGAGTGCATGTATATTTACGATGGTTATGTCTTCTTGCTGGATAGATCCCTTTATCATCATATAATAGCCATTGTTGTCTCTTTTTGTGGTTTTTGGTATAAAGTCTATTTTATCTGATATAAGAATATCTACTCCTGCTCATTTTTGGTTTTCATTTCTGTGGTATATCTTTTTCCACCCCTTCACTATTAGTCTATGTGTGTATTTACAGGTGAGGTGAATCTCTTGAAGGCAGCATATAGTTGGTTCTAGCTTTTTAATCCAATCAGACTGTATCTTTTGAGTGGGGAATTTAGGGCTGTACATTTACGGTTGTTATTAAAAGGTATTCTTATTCCTGGCATTTCATCAATTTTTGTTTGGATGTTTTAAATATCTTTTGTTTCTTCCTTCCCTTTTTATTGTTTGTCTTTGGTATTTGTTGGTTTTCTCGAGGTGGCAAGATATAGTCTCTTTCTCTGTCTTATTTGCATTTTTGTTCTGCCAGTGGGTTTTGTTCTTTCTTGTGTATTCACGGTAGTGTTTATTATTTTTTGAATTCCAGATGCAGGACTCCCTTGAGGATTTCTTGTAAGGCTAATCATGAGGTGGTGAACTCCCGCAGTTTTTGTTTTTCTGGGAAATACACTATTTTTCCCTCATTTTTGACGAGTAGCCTTACTATGTATAGTATTCTTGGCTAGCAGTTTTTTTTCTTTTAGTATTTTGAATATATCATCCCATTTTCTTCTGATGTGAAGAGTTTCTGTTGAGAAGTCTGCTGTTGGTCTGATGGGGACTCTGTTATAGGTGACTTGACAGTTTTCTCTTCCTGTTTTAAAGATTCTCTCTTTGTCAGTTTGATTATAATGTGTCTCAGAGATGACCTTTTGGGATTGGAAATCAACAAGAAAGTCATTTTTGAGACAACTGGGGAAAATTAAATGCAGATCAATAGATGATATTAAGAATGATTACTAATTTTGTTGGCTCTGATATTATTGTTATTTTAAAGGCTTTATCTGCTAGAAGATGCATACTGAAGTGTCTACTGGTGAAAGTACATAATGTCTTATGTTTGCTTTAAAATTCTCCAGCAAAAAAAAAAAAAAAAAAAAAAAGCAGGTGTGGTAAGGTAAAGACAGAATGACAGCAACAGTTGAGCTGGGTAATGGGTTCATGGGATTTCATTATGCTGCTCTACCTTGGCAAATGTTTGAAATTTTTCAGAATAAAAATTAAAAATATAACACTACTCCTGCTTTAAGCTATCAAGTTTTCGGAAACAGAGTGTCCTTTCTTAAAGTATCCCATTAAAATATTTCTTATATAATCCTTCTTATTTGCTATGCCATGGTTCAAATGCAGGAAGATTGCAGACCTGGTACCAGCTACTTTAGGGCCTATACAAGAGAGAGCTTTAGGGGGGTTTCTCAAGACTCTTCAAACACAGAGCATCTCTGACACAAGGGCTGCCTGCTTTGAATTATACCATGCAGTCTGGTCCAAAGAGATCTTTTTACCAAGGCTTCACATCTTTGTGGGACCTCCAGGCACTAACTGGGAATCCTGAAAAACCCTTGGCACTGCTGCTAGGATCCCAGCTCTTCCCGCTGGGTTCATAGCACTAGCACTGAGCTCCCAGGAGAGGGGTTTTCCTCTCTGAAGACCATTGAATCCATTCACAGATGCTGTCTGTGCTTTGCAGATGAAAGGAAGAAGGCGCAGAGGGAAATGTGGAGGTAAGCCACAGAACTGTAATCTATTGGGATAAAAAAGGTAAACCTGTATAGGAGAAATTAATAACACAAGTCATAGTCAATGGCAACTTGGTGGTAGGAATGTCTTCCCTCCTGACCATAATAAACATGCTCCTCTCTCTGATGACCTGAAAAATAAAATTGGTATTTAGCGAGCTGGGGTTTGATCCTGATTTCCCTGCTTACAAGTGAGGTGACTTGAGTGAGTTTCTGGATCTCTCTAGACCTCAGTTTCCTGACAAGGGAAATGGGGATGATAATAGTCCCTATGTCACAGGTCGTTACTGTGATTAAATGCAAAAGCGTATGCCAAGGGCTTAGAGAGTTTTTGGCCCACAGTAAGAGCACATAATGAGTGGGCGCTGTTGTCGTCCTTCAAGTTGTCTTACTCCTCCGTGAAACCTACTCCTGGATGTACTTCATCTTTATCTTGACCCTTCCTGCCCATTGCCCTTATTTACCTGAGTGATGCACTCATACATTGGAATTGCCTCAGGGGCTTTTAGGAAAACACTGACACCAGGAATCCAGCAATCCATCTCAACCAATTTAATCAGAATCTCTGCAGAGAAGTCCTAGGGTCTAACTCATATTTTGGTAACATTTTCCAGATGGTTCTAATGGATGGGCAGAATGAAAGACCTGCAGTAACCTGCCCATAAGCTAGATTCCACTGCCCAAACCCTTGGAACTCTATTAGGAAGCTCCCAAGAACCTGCCTGCCAAGCCTGATGGCTGATTTCTTATCGTCTTTGATCTCATTGGGTTTGTTGAGGAGGCCGGCCATTTTCTGGAAAGTTTCCTTTTCCTTTTATTTTTATGTTTTTTCCTTTCGTGATCTTTCCTATTCAGTTTCCCTCACTACTCGTCTTGCTCCCCTGCCCTCTTAGATGTGGCTGCTCTGTGAAAACCACTCGGACCTCCTGGACCCTAGCTCTGACCTCGCTTGTGAGCCTACAAATTGTATTTCTAGCTGCCCATTGAACACCCCAGAGGCCCCTCCAATTTAACCCAGACCCAGTCTCATGATCAGAACTCTGGCTCTGCCATTTATTAACAGTGAGACCTTGGGCCAGTCACTTAACCTCTCTGTGCCTCATCTGCAAAATGGGGTTAAACAACAGCATCTACCTCTTAGAGTTGCTATGAGGAATGAAGTTTAAATTAGTTAATTTGGGTTAGATCAGTACCTGGCCCATAGTACTCCATAAATGTGAGCTGCTGCTATTGTTGGCTGTTGGGTTGTGTATTGTAATCTTCATTATTGTGCTGGTCATTTCACAGCACCCTGCATTTCCCACCCCAGCATCACCACTGTTATTTGCTCCTTCAGAAGGAGTGGAGGGAAGGAAGTATCTCTCTGAAACTTCATCTGAGGCACAGCACTGCAGACTTGCTGAGGCATGAACATCTTTGGAGTCCATGCAGTAATTCTCACAACCATCTTGGGAGTCAAGTAGTGTCATGCTCATTAACCTGAGCATCAGAGAGTGTAAGTAGTTTGCCCAAGCCCACACAGCTGGTAAGAAGCAGGGCCAGAATTTGAGCTGAAGGCAGATTCCAAAGCCTATGCTCTTTCTACTATAATACAAATGTCATTAAAAACTTAATATGATTATATTCAGTATTGTTAGCCATTTTTAGTAAGTCAAATCTAGATTGACCAACCATCCCAGTTTGCCCTGGACTGAGGAGTTTCCTAGAACAGGAGACTTTCAGTACTAAATCAAAAGGTCCCAGAAAAAAATGGGACGAGTTGGTCACCGTATATAATCAAACCAAGCACTCCCACCCACCTCCAAAAAAAGTAATCTTGTTCTCAATTACCTACAAAATTGCCTTGACTTTGTCCACGTAAAATGTAGTAAGAATAACTGCTAGTCACATTGTTAGTCATTTCTAGCCTTTCTGATGAGAAATCAATCTACCCGTCATTGCCATTTAATCTTTTAATAGCCCTCCCCTGTCAACACGGGTGGTCCCAACATATTTATTTTTTAATTAATTTCATTATTTCTATTTGAATAAAATTGGGTGGGAGAGATATTTTGTTTTGTTTAAATTTAAGAACTTTATTGAAGTGGAAATAAATTATGACCAAAAAATGGTTTTGAAATCCTAGTTAATAAAAGTAATAGACTACAGCAACAGCAAATGGGAATGTTTTAGTTAATAAATCAGTGCCCCACAAATTTTTTTAAAAACTGTTTAAAAAATATATTTTGAAATGTACACATTTATATTATATATTTCAAACCTTTAAACTGTATGTAGTTAGTTCTGATTTTTTCACTGTTAAAAATAATTTTCACAAAAGGAAAAATCATGGTTCAGAAAGATATAAGATGAACACATGTTAAAGATTTTATTTAACTCATTACTGAGGGAACTAGTAAGCTATTATAACTAGTACAAAAAAGAAACCAAAGAACAGACACACATACTCCTATAGATCAAGAATATTGGAATGAATGTGCAAACTGAGGTAAAACTGGCCTTTTTCACAAGGGGGGAGGAAAGTCACTCGAACTTTCAGAGGACAGGATGTACATGTCTATGGATAAAAATAGTTTTGCATTGCTACCAGTCACATACAACTTCTAGAGTCATAAAATAGTTCAAAGATAGTGAAAGGCTAGAATCAGAAAACCAGGGAGGGTGTGATCTAAACAATGCATTGCTTTTCATTAAAGCACGAATGTTTCCCTACACCACCATACAATAAAACATTTTTTTGGACTGAGTTTTCCCACTAGCATGGTTGTGAGTTTGGGGGATCTTGCGTAGCTGTGGAATAAAGCCTTAGAGCATTTATAGAAAACAGGAGGCTAAACGGGGCATATCTTTTTAATAAACATTTTTATATTAGAAAGCATTGGTGAAATTCTTGCAATAAACACTGACTTAGTATTTGTCATCATTCAGAAAATTAGGCCTTCCAAAATGCATACCTCTTTGGTATGCTAATAAGCAATACAACTGGGAGATTAACTTCTATTTGACCCCCAAAGTCCAAAACCAATGTTAGTTTTGAAGGTGGGTCACAGTGCGGTATTGTGGAAAGATCACTGGACTGAGAGTCCAAAGCCCTGCTTGCCATTGCAATTTTGCCACTCTTTAGTTGTGGGGCCT
Source organism: Cynocephalus volans (assembly GCF_027409185.1). Classification (NCBI taxonomy): domain Eukaryota; kingdom Metazoa; phylum Chordata; class Mammalia; order Dermoptera; family Cynocephalidae; genus Cynocephalus; species Cynocephalus volans. The sequence goes on from NC_084478.1 coordinate 17,487,776, forward strand.
TGGCACATCTCATAAAAAACAATTCCAACCCCAACGACACCTAACACTTAGTGGGAGTTTGTATCAGGCGCCATTCTAAGGACTGAGTGTATATTAACTCCTTTAGCTTCACAATGACCCTGGGAAGTGTCTTCTTTCTATTTCACAGCCAAAGAAAGTGAGAAACAGAAATCTAACTCATCCCATGTGATACAGCCAGTAAAAGGTGGAAATTTAACCTCAGTTCCATATTTATGAAAATGACCCAGAGCATTCAGAAGGTCCCATCTGGCTCTGAGATTTTCTGTCATAACACAAAGAAAGCCAAAACAAAATTAAGTTGGAAGATACCAGATAAAATGATATCTACTTCTTTAGAAGCTTGCTTTTTAAAACTGGTCTTATAATTCATCATTGCTCATACCCATAACTAAAAATGGAAACCAGAGTTCTCAGTTGGCCTTGAATAAATTTGAGATGGACAAAAAGGGAAAGTCACCAGAAGAGAAAAGTTGCATAATACCATGGGCGGCAGGCTTTGACCCACCTCCTTTGAAGGGGGTGTCTCTGATCTATTTTCACTTATACTCAAATCACAACACAAACTTCCTAAATGTCTTATATCCTAAAAGTATTCTCATTGACCCTCTGAGACTGGTGGAGAAATACGTCATCTAATGATTCACCTTCACCAAGAATTAGTACCAGTTTTAGATAAATCACTTGGTTTCTGAGTCTTAGAAGTCCAATTATATTTGATCTCATAAATACATGCTTAGGACTCTCTCATTACAGGAAAATAGATCGTGCAAAATTCAGGGTGATGAGGTCAGAGCTGGGCTGCACTTCAACAGTATTGTTGACATCCGGGTGACACCCCCCAGTGGGTTTGGGTCAGGTCTCTGGTTCAATTCATTAAAAACAATAGGGAATAGAAGATTCTTAATTTAGCTGCCCCAAACTGGAAGTAAAACTCAACAATACAGCACAACTATTATAAAGGCATTTTTCCTCCTTTGAGGAGGAGGATAGCTTATGCTGCTTTATTGCCAAAGTTCACATTTATAATATTTTTCTGCATTTCCTGATGTTGAATGTTACCTTGATCATCCAGGACTCAGCACTATTAGGCTTTGGACAGCTGTTTTGCATGAGCTCCAATGTCACATTTGCAAAACTTACATGCTGTCATTAACACTGCCCCCCCCCCCATTTATCCAAAAGAGACTAAGTTAATGTTTTACTATTAGAAAAAGATCTTTGTAAAACTGTTGCTTTGAAAGATGCTTTAGAAAGCAGATGTGGTTTAAATACATGGGTAAAACCAAACCCGGAGCAGCCACTTCACTAAAATCTCCAATTTTGTTTTTCTGTGATTATGAAGCCAAATTAAGAAAAGGACCTAAGTATGTAACAGAATGTTCAACTAATTTTTTAAAAAAATATTTCTACAATTAAATGTATGTTACATTACTTATATATTTGTTTACTTGTTTACTGTCTGTCTTCCCTCATTATAAGGAAGCTGTCTTAGAGCAGGAACTTATCTCATCCCCTGCTCTGTCCCTCTCTGTCCCACAGCGCCCAGCACACGATAGGCACTAGGTAAACCTTTGTTGAATGAAAGTGCAAACAAAATCAACTTTTAAGTGTAAACTTCAAGCACAGTCAAATATTTTCATCATACCTATGTTGTGTTGTTAGTTCCCAAATACATACAATCATTTAAAATGTAGTGATGTCAACAAAACCGGGTAGCAAACATGGAGTGTTTTATTTTCATATTCTGAAGGTTATTTGACACCAAGAAATTATTAAATATTCTTTTTCTGTTTGGCAAAGATACCTAACTGTGTCTAGGGAATATATAATTATTATCATATTGTGTTTCTCCCATAAGCTCACAGTTACATAAATTCTTGTCCCTGGCATCCAAGCAGTACAATGCATTTGACAAAAGAAGGAAATACTAGAATTTACATACATCATAAATCTGTCATTTAGGGAATTTATGGTGTACTTTGTTGAACTGGAACAAAATTTAAAAGACGTATTTTCTTCGTTTTCACACCTTACAAAAAACACCACATGTTTACAAGTTCAGTAAAACAAAAGGTGCAGGGCCAAGCACCGAGCTAGGATTAGACTTACAGGCTTTATCCCCTCAGCTACAGTAAGCCTAGGACAAATGGATGTGTCCTGCTGAAATGACCGGTTATTCATCTAAGGAAGTGCAAAGTACCCCACTGTTCTCAAATTGGCAGTGGGGAACCTTAGAGCTCACATATACAATAGAATTTAAGTTAAACAGATCGAAAGGGGGACTCTCTCTCCAAATATGCTATAAAATGTTATTAAAAGTTCTAATAGAAATTATTTCTACCAGAATATATAAGGTGTCTCATTTGGGTTTTTTTCCAGAGGCGAGGAGCTGAGTGCCAGGAGGTTATTTGGAAGGTGATCCCAGCAAATAACAACAGGGGAAGGGGAGGGTGAGAAAACCAATAAGGATGAATTATCAAGCAAGTTTCCACTGCAGGCACCTGGAGCTCAATCCCACTGGGGGACTCCAGGAGCCAGTGCAGAACATGTTTCAGAATTCTCCCAACCACGGGGCAAGGGGGCTGGGATGCCTAATCACCAAATCACTGTCCATCAGTGGTTTAGGGCTGCCTTCAGTGACTAAAACACCCTCAGACCAAGAGTTGCAAGTGTTCAAGGTAAGCACTTGGCAATTAGCAGAGAATGCCAAAAAGATATGGGTGAGGCACTGATAGCATCTTCTGCGACAGGTTATAAAAGTCCATATGTATGGAACTATGTCTTTTAATTCTTTGGTGCATTTTGTTTATCCTGATGAACACAAACTGGAGGGTCAGGAAAAACCCTGATCGGGTGCCCTCATTTTATCCCTATTTCCATATCTTACTACTTGTGCAGGCCGGAGCTGGGACCTCTCTGTGTCTGTTTTCTCATCTGTAAAATGGGCAGCCTGGACCATATGATTTCCAGCATTTTTTCATCTTAAAATTCTGTGTTTGATGGAAATGGACCTCTTCCTTCCTTTACTTGAACGGTAGGTGCAGGCTGGCCAGCCTATGCAAAAAGGTAGGAGGCACAATGGAATAGTGTTTTAGTCAGGATTCTTCTGGATGCGGGAAACAGAATTCCATTCCCATTAGCTCAAGTTCAAAAGAAGTATATTAAAAAGATTTAGAGCCTGTCATAGAGATAGCGGGCAGCAAGTAGATCTAGGCCTTAATGGAACAGAAGAATCATAAAACTAACTAGAGATAGAGAAAGGGAGATAGTAATAGTGATAGATATAGTGATAGAGAAACAGAGAGATACATAGTTATTTATGTACAGAGGTAGTTATAGCAAAAGAAATGTAATTATAGATATAGAGTCATAGACGCAGTGATAACGATATAGGGATACAAATAACTATAGATACAGAGATAGAGATACAATTATACGTATAGTGATACACATATATTGATGGAGATAGAATTATAGACACGTAGATAGATACAAATACAGTGATAGAGATACACAAAGAGATATAGTTAGGGATATAGAGACATAGCTATAGTTATAGAGATATAATTATGCAAATATAGATATAGTGATAGTGATAGATACATAGCTAGAGAAGTATAGATATAAACAGATATGGATATAGTTATAGAGATATAATTGAAGATAGAGTTATAGATATATAGATCTCTGCATATATAGATATAAATGGAGATATAGATGTAGATGATACAGATATAGCCAAGACCACTGCAGTAGATTGAATGTCACCCCAAAGCTCATTGAAACTTAATCCCCATGTGACAGTGTTAAGAGGGCAGGAAATCCTACTATGGTAATTGAAAGGTTGGGCCTTTAAGAGGTGATTGGATTGTGAGGACCATGCCCTAGTGAATGGATTAATCCTTTGATGGTTTAATGGTGGTCATGGGTGCAGTTTTGATGGCTTTAAAAGGAGAGCAACTGAGAAGCTCTCTCTCTTGCTCAGCCATTTCACCATGTGATATGTGAGTCACTGTAGAGCCACCACCAACAGAGCCCTCACCGGATGCACCCCCTGGACTGTGGACTTCCCAGCCTTTGAAACTGTAAGCAATAAATATCATTGCTTTACAAATTACCCAGTTTCGGGTATTCTGTTATAAGCGACAAAGGCAAATTAATACAACCACCACATCCCTGAGCATTTGCTCCCTTCTTACTCATGGGTCTTGCTCCTCCTGCTCCCCCATCACTCCCCTGCCCTAATTTCAGCTTGGATGTGCCTTTGATTTGACCGGTCACAAGTTTCCAGTGCCCACAACTGACTGACTATAGTCCTAAGTGTCCCAATTCCACATTCTGGAGAGGACCAACGTGGCTTGTGTATCCACCCTGGTCCAATCAGCTGTGGCCTGGGACAGGTAAGTCATAGGGTACAAACCACTATCTACTAGGGTACTTCAAAAAGTTCTCAGAAAGATTTGTATTTTTTTTTTAGGGGGGGTCTGGCGGGTAAGTGTATCTGAACCCTTGACCTTGGTGTTACCAACACCGTGCTCTAACCAAGTGAGCTAACCAGCCAGCCCCATATTATCTTTTAACTCTACTTTTTTCCTTTTTCTTTTTCTTTCTTTTTTTTTTTTTTTTAAAGATGACCGGTAAGGGGATCTTAACCCTTGACTTGGTGTTGTCAGCACCACGCTCAGCCAGTGAGCAAACCGGCCATCCCTATATGGGATCCGAACCCGGGGCCTTGGTGTTATCAGCACCGCACTCTCCCGAGTGAGCCACAGGCCAGCCCCCTTAACTCTACTTTTGAAGTACTCTCATAAGCCTACCACTTCAGTAAGATGAAGGAACTAATTTTAATAAAATGGGGGGTGTCATTCATTCATTGATCAGCATTCCTTCTTTGGTGGAATTAATCCAATTTTGCAATTTCAAATACAGAGTATTTGGGTCACAGCTGATTTTTTTTTCTACCTTTCTGCCAAAGAAAATGTGAGAATCACAGAACTTTGGAGGAAGACACTTGGAGGTCCAGAATCCTTTTAATATATAGATGTAGAAAGTGAGGACCAAAGAGGTGAACTAGCTTGCTCAAGTTGAGGAAATTAGTTGGTAGAACCCAGAACTAAATCCTGATTCTCCTAATTTCCAGTCCTAGGCTCTTCTACCAAACCACGCTGCCTCACTCAAGAGTGACAGGACTCCTGTGTGTCAGGACAGTATGGTTGTGCCAAGTTATTATCTGAGAGAATAAAATTTTCAAGATCTTCTATTTTCTAAAAATCTTGTTATCTAAAAATCATTTTATAAAATGATTCTTAAAAGTAGGGGATAAAACAGAGACAAACATTTACATGTACAGAACACAAAGAATTGATCTTCTTCCTACCTTGTTTCCGCAGCACCCTGAAGTATTTCTGTTAACACTTATGTCATTAATTCTAATAAAATGTTTGCATTACTGTCACCTGGAGCAAGGGATTATGTCTTATTCATCTTTATATCCCAACCAAACATGGTGTCCAGCACATGATTGGCAAGGAAACATTAATGTTTGTTAAAGGAATGATTAAGCCTACAAACCACATATTAGAACTTTTAGAAAATAGTGAGGTATACATTTTTTTTGACAAAGAAAGAAAAGAATTTTGTTTCAGCAAATTTTTCTACTTTTATTCCTTTTTTAAAAAAGTGATCACAAATGTAGCTCCAGTTTTACAATCCACAGAATATTTCTCAACCAAAGTCTTCCGAATCAGGTTGGAGTGACTTTGAGTGAGTCTTTACTCTGAAGGCTTATCTAAACAAGTTGCCCAGGTTTAGTGCTCACAAATTATTACATAGGATTTATGTAGGAAAAATAAATAGACAAGCCTTGCAGGGGCATGCCAAGTTATTATTATGTTCAGTTGTGAACTGGAAAATAGCAAAGGATATTTATACTTGGACCAGGAAGGAAGTATTCAGGATAGACTCAATCTGTAATTCCCCCTTTCCCAAGACAGAAAGAAAAGCCCCTGCAGGTTGAGTGCCTTCAGTTGGAAACATGAATTTGGTTAAAAGTCAAGGGGGCTAACATCAGGCAATGAGATTTCCTTCATGGGCAAGGGGATTTTTCTATTTAAGTAGTAACATTTAAAAGGTTATGGACTCCCTTAAAAATCAGATAAAAGCCATGTTGCTCCTCATTAGAACATATTCCTTTACACATAAAATATTATTCACTATTGCTGGTGGTGAATTAACTATACCCCACCATCACCAGGTTATGACTCCCTGTAGGGAGAATGAAATTTGATGGCAAAATTCATTTCCATTGAAGTCTGACTTCAAAACCCATGTTTTTTCCATGATGTTGCTAGGTAACCTTTAAGACAAGATATTTAACTGCTCTAAACCTCACATTGCTCATCTGTAAAATGGGGTAATGATGCCTACCTTATACAGCTGTCATCAAGATTAAATAATTACTCTCTATGCAATGCCTAGCAGATAATAAACACTTTGCAAGTATCCATTTCTTTCTCTTCCTCAATCACCAAGAGGAGAGTTCTAAGAGCTATCAAAATTTGAGGGGGAAATGAATCAAAGTGTCATATTTTTCTCTTTTAATCTTGCCTTAGTTTCCTTCTGCCTTTGTTTCAAAAGGTGAGAATCTTATTGTTAAAGAAGATCAGACATTCTGAGAACCATGTGTCAGACATCCAGCCAACTTCACCAGAACAAAAAGAAACAGGAACTGCCTGATGGACCCATTTCCACCAAGTAGCCCCCACTGCCTAGCACAGGGCCTGGCATTTCGCAAGGCCCAATAAATGTTTGAGCAAGGAAAGGACGGATGGGGAAGAAAGGAAGGGAAGGAAGATGGAAGAAGATTGGGATTTTGTACCATAGAGCTCCAATGTAAGCATCCCTTATATCGGCCCAGTGAATGTTAATGATGATTTCTATAATAAAAGTGTTCCTGACAGGCACAGGATGAAGAAAAACAAAGTATACCTTCAGATGCACCTGCCACACAGAGTGTGGCAGTGTGTGCATTGAGAGCCACGTACTTCACTGACCCCTTTCACTGAGTAAGAAGAAATGGAAAGAAACAGACTGGGGAAACCCATCAAGCTCTAGAATGTGGGGCTGAGCTACAACTAACGTAGAAGATTAGAAGTCACGAGGTGCCATTTTTGATTTTTGATCACTATTCCTACTGAGGTGCCATGTCTTCAGTAGGAACGGTGATCAAGAAAACATGAAGTTTGAGGGGGAGGATTATGTGGTAGAAACACAGGGACATTAACTCATCCTGTGTGGCATATCTGGCAAGTCACGTCACACGCTGGTGCTGAGGTTTTCCATCTGTAAAATGTGGGTGTTGGTTCATGTCATTGACTGTCCATTAGAATCACCTGGGGAGTTTCTGGAAGTCCCCATGCCCAAGCCATAACCCAGATATTAGAATCTCTGGAGGTGGGACCCACACATCAGTACGGTCAAAGCTTCCCAGTTGATCCAATGTGCAACTGAACTTGAGAACTACTGGTCCAAATGATCTCTAGACCCCGCCAGCTTAAGTGTGGTCCTCAGACAAGCAGTGGGGGCATCACTTTGGGTCTTTTTAGTAATCAAGACTCTCAGGCCGAACCCTGGACCTACACAGACAGAATCTGTATTTTAACAAGATCCCCAGGTAATCTGTACTGACATTAAAGTTTGAAAACACTGGCCTAGACACTTTCACCCAGCTCTTCTGATCATGTTCTGCTTTCGGTGCTGATATTTCAATAATTTAGGGATCTCAGCGCCAGGCACTTTGTCAGTGTTAAAAGTTTTACACGTGTCTCATGTACATAAATTTGGAAAGCACAAGAATATCTCATCATACCTGTTCCATGCAGAGGGTTAAGTGGAAATAGATTGGGGAAAAAAATGTAGCTCTGTAAAGGGCATGGACGATTTTATGACACTCTGATCAAAGATTGTTTTTCCTTTGTAGAATGGAGTAGAGCCCCTGAAGAGCAGTTGCCAGGTTCCTCTTCAAAGTCAGCAGCACCAGTGGGATTATTAAAAACACCTGCCTCCATGTGGCAACTTGTACCCAGCATCTTCTCACCTGGCAACACATCATTTCCAGGTTCCCTCTCTGTTCCTCATATTACCTGACAGCTCCTTTGCCCACAGTTCCCCCCACCCACCCCCAGGAAATAATAGGTGGGTTGGCTGAGGAGTGTTTGACCTCCTCGAAGTTTCCTGTTGTAATGTTCATCCACTCCTTAAAGCCTATGGAAGGGAAAATCGGTTCTGAAAGACAGAAAGGAGAAACAGCATCAAAATGCTGAAACTAAAGCTAGAAAGTAACAGATAAACTTGAATGCAAGATGCTAGTCGACATTTATAAGTCAGGGCAAGGAAGGCAGGATGGCCCCCACAGGTTAGGCTAATCATGTCCAATGAGAAGTTTGTTGAATACAGGTTTATTTGGAGGAGGGAGTGGTTTGTATCTGAATGTTCAGGAACAAGTGGCACGGGCAAAAACTCATAATTTTCTATTCAATTTAGTTTCCAGATGTTAGAAAGCAGCCGACACGGTACTCTACCCATATCCCCTCAGGCCTGACATTTCAGTTGAACTTTCAACAGTCAGTATCTACAGCCCTTTGCCTGGGGGCTCCCTTTGGCTCTAAGCCCCCACTTTGTCCTCAGCACAGAAGGCGGAGGCCCCAGGATCAGTGCCCTGGCAGAAGCGTTCAGGCAGTGACTGAGTGGAGAAAGTGCATAAGTGCCCCTGCTCCCTCCCCTTCGGATAGGTCATTTGGAGATGCATGTTCAGTGCTGGCTTTGGGAGATCCCCACAGCATGAAGCTCCAGTTGCTCACGAAGGTAATTTGATTCACGCCTGATACTGTCTTCCCCAACTCACTCCCTCACTCCCCTGCCACTGTTCTCTGTGCGCCCAGAATAAACCTCCACTCAAACCCTTGCCTCAAGGTCTGCTTGTGAGGCAACCCACACCAAGATAAATTTTATATTCCATTTTCTTTGAGATATTTGCCGGTATAGAGTTCATACCTGATATTCTTTCCTTTCAATTTTAATATTTTCAGTAAATAAAACAAGTTATGGTATGAACAGTCCCAGTTCTACATGTATTAGCTGCATGAACTTGGGCAAGCTGATTAACCTCTCTCTCAGTTTCTTGGCACTTCAAAACTGGGGGAACTAATGGTCCCCCATCTATAGAGATGTGGGTGTCAATCAGATAATGTATGTAAAGTGTTTAGGACAATGCCTGTCTCTATTAGTTATGAACAGTTCAATGGTCTAACTGGTTACCGACCAAGGATACTGAACTGGTGGGGATGCCTACAACCATAAGACAGAAGATCCAATTAAACATGCCTTGTGCCAATATGAACGTCTATTACGGTGGAAAGCAAGAATCTGCAGCAAGAATCTTTCCCATCCCTACTTCTCACATTTCATTGGCCAGAATTAAGGCATATGCCCATAAAACCATGAACCAAGCTTCAAATCAAGACAGCCCCCCTCTTTCTCCCTATTCTTTATTTTATTTCTAACACCGGGTAATGTGTGTGTCGGAGAGCTACTGTTGTGTAACAGATGGTCACAATAAGCGTCAGTAGCTTGGCGGGTGCTGCCAACCTTAGCTGAGCTCATTTGTGTATCTGTGGGTTGGCTGATACACACAAGACTGCACTGAGCAGCTCTGCTTCACGCAGTAGGTCTGCAGGTAGACCAGGTAGCTGTGTTCCACCTGTTCCTCATCCTCCTTTGGCCACCACACTAGCTGGTGCATGGTCCTCTCACGTCCATGAGGCTCAGGAGTCTTAGGCATAGGCTTGGAACTGGCACACTGCAACTTCTGCCCTTATGCCATCGGTCAAGCAAGCCACACAGCCAAGTCCAGTGCTGAAGTGAGGGGTCATAGGCTCTGCCCACTGTGAAGCCAAAGGGTGTGGATATGGGGAGAAGGACAGGGAGGGACCAATCATTCATTCTACTGTAACAAGTTGTCAGAATAAAGAATGTGCCAGTATCATATGAATGCTCTGAACTCCTACAGCATCCGAGTTTCTGCCATTAGCTTCTGCATTGGTTACCCGATGACAATAGCATCTGGGGTCCCACGTAAGTAAGCTGTTGTAAATGAGTGTGAGAGATGACATGTCAAATGAAGGGGTTGCACGGGACTTGGTGGCCTTCCACCTGTAGCATCCCATGATTCGCAGTTTGTGGAAGAAAACCCGGAGGAGTATGAACACCTAAACAGAAGTGAGAGAGCGCGTCATCGTGAACCTGCGTCCTTGGTTCCCGCTTTGACTTTTGCAACTACATGTTTCAATCCCCCAGCGCAGGTATCAACGAAACCTATCCCCCGCCTGAAACAGGTGGCCATAGCTGGTGACTCTGACAAGGCCAAGTGAACTGAGCCTGGGGGAAGCTTCTGCGTGAACAGAGAGCGCGGAGGATGCGCGGGTCGCGCTGGAGGCGGGTCCCAGCCCGATGTGCACGGCCCGCCCCGCCCTCCGTCGCTCACCCGCCGAGGAGCCGCGGCGCGCCTGGCCAGGGCGCCCCCGCCACGGTGCCCGGCCTCCCCTCCCCGCCCGCAGGGACCGCACCTGAGAGCTGCCGAGCGGCCGAGGAGAGAGCAGGCGGCGGCCACGCTGCACCCCGGGTCCCCAGGGGCGCCGGGGGAGGAGGAGAGCGGCCCCGCGCGAAGATGCCACGGCCTTGGGGCCTCGCGCTCCCGCTGCTGCTCTCCTGGGTGGCAGGTGGATTAGGGCACGCAGCCAGGTGAGTGTCTGGCTGGAGATCGGTCCGATGGGCCTGAGCTCCCCACTTTGGGGACACTTCTCTTTGGCCCCTGTCCGTCCATGCACCCCCGCGTGTATGGGGGTGTGTGCGCATGGGTGCCTGTCGCGCTGAGACAGGATTTCACTAAGGTGCCAGGCCCGGAGCGCCCACGGGCTCTCCTCCTCGCGCGCCTTTGGCGGGATTTTGCACCCAGTTAGTTCCCTTTGCATCAGCTGCTCCCCACCTGGCCGCGCCGCGCTCGGCGGGTTACAGGGAGAGAGGCTCAGAGCGCAAGCCCGTGGGTGCGTGTGGGCTTGGTGGCCTGCAGACACCTACTGGAGGGACGGGTGTGTGCGTGCCCTATGTGTAAGTGTCAGTGGGTTCTGTGCTTGTGCCGTTTCGTGTTTTCCACTCTATCCGAAGCGCGCCAACTGGTTGTCAGTCGCTAGTTTTGCTGGGGAAGTGGGGAAAGAAACCGAGGACCATAGCAAGCAAGTCTTTACTGTTCTTGGGCTGAGCCAGCGTGATGCTGGGCTCCTCTGCTCAGTGCCTTCTGATTAGGGTTGACAGACTGGAAAGCTCGTTCTTGCTATGGCAATGCAGAATCTGAAGACGTTGTCTTACTGCCCATAAGCTTTTCTGAGTCCTGAGACTTATTTTTCCAGAGATCAGCAAAGCCACTTAGTAAATGCACACTTACATAGTGCTTACTGTCGACCTGGCACTGCTCTAAGCGTTTTGGAACTATTAACCCATGTAAAGCCCATAACTACTCTGTGTGGAAAGCACTATTATCATCCCTGTGTCGTAGAGGAGAAAAGTGAGGCACAGAGAGGTCGAGTAACTTGCCCAAGGAGGCACAGCCAGTTAGTGACGGAGCCAGGGTGCAGACCCAGGCAGCTGGCCCAGAGTCCCTACTCCTCACCAGTGCACTAGGGCAGTCTTTTGGGAGACACGCACTGAAAAAGGTTTGCCAGTTCTCTGGCTATGATGTCTTGCTTTCTCCTTAGGTGTCTGCTAGAGCAGGGTTTCTCCACTGCTGCCCAATTGACCTTTTGGGCTAGGCTGGATCATTATTTGTTGGGGTGGGATGTTGTTCTGTGCACTGTAGGAGGTTTAGCAGCATCCCTGGCCTCTACCCACTAGATGCCAGCAGCAACCCTGATCCCCGCCCCCCCCCACCAAGTTGTGACAACGAAAAATGTCTCTGGCTATTTCCAAAGGTGATTTGGGAGGCAGAATCGCCCCCCAGCTGAGTGAGACCCCTGCACTACAGAGATATTTCAGCAATGATTCTTGGAGAGAGCGGATAAGAGCCTCGGTTTGGTTCAGGCTTCTTAAAGGTGAGCCTGATTATCTTTGTTTGACTTACAGGAAAAAATCTTTCATCAGAGTCAGCCACGATATTAAGGGATTTTGAAGTTCAAACAGAACAAACCTCAAACCAGGTTCTTAGAATGTATGATCGCAAGTTTCAATTTCCTTTTCATGATAAAAATATAAGCAGATGTAATTTGCTCATAATCACATTTTCCTTGAACGTCGGAGGTTCTTGCATTGTTAGAAAGCCCACTTAAGAAAGACCAAGTGCTATTTGGAGATGAGATTAATAGTTCTTTAGCAGCCAGCAAATGGACCTCCAGGAACTTCACTTTCAAAGTGCCTCCAAATTAAATTAAAAGCCGAAAATCCCCCGAATAAACCAAAGAATATTAAACTGGAGAATCCATATCGGGATTCTGCAGCTCTGCAGTTTTCAAGATGTGAAACGTGGTTTCTTTACACGGTATCAGGTTCATGAGCTGGTGTGTTTATTATCTGCTCAACGTGCTTGGAAATGTCAAGTGGTCGGCTCTTCAGGAACTGCCCAGGAACCGTGTTTAATCAGCTCCAGATTCCACATTAAGGACAACACATGTACAGAGAAAGCAAGGCACCCATTGCAGAAAAGTGTGCTTACTGATTATTTCCTGAGGATTCACAATTTATAGTAAAAACTGACTGCTATGTAGAGATTTCTAATATAAGCACCAGTTGTTGTTTTTAATTGAAACACTGCACCATGATTTTATGACCTAGAAAATTATATGCCTCTTAAATGGTGCTTAGTGCATAGTAGACAATTAACACTCATCAAATGAATAAATCATTAGCTACACGCATTTATCTGCTCTTAAGCATCAGAATTTGGCTCGCTTTATACCTTTTTATGCCCTTTGAGTACTGGGACTACAGATGCTCCTTGACTTACTATGGGGTTATGTCCTGATAAACCCTATCATAAATTGAAAATATCCTAAGTCAAAAATGCAGTTAATACACCTAACCTACTGAACATCATAGCTTAGCCTAACCTATCTTAAATGTGTTCAGAACACTTACATTAGCCTACGGTTGGGAAAATTGCCTGACACAAAGCCTACTTTATAATAGTGTTGAATATCTCACATAACTATTGAATACTGTGCTGAAAGTGAAAAGCAGAATGGTTGTATGGGTACCCAACGTACAGTTTCTACTGAATGCACGTGGCTTTCGCACCACTGTAAAGTCAAAAATTGTAAGTCAAACCATCGTAAGTCAGGGATAGTCTGTACTTAAATGCTCTAGACCTGCTCTATTCCATACAGCAAATATGGTAGCCAGGAGTCCCAGATGGCTATTGAGTACCTGAAATGTGGCCAGTCCCAGTTGAGATGTGCTGTTAAGTGTAAAATACGCATCAGATTTTCAAGACTTAGACTGACAAAAAGAACAGGAAGTATCTCACTAATCATTTTGTATTGATTACATGTTGAAATGGTAATATTGTAGATATACTGCATTAGATAAAATATGTTACTAAAATTAATCTCACCTGTTTCTTTGACATTTTAAAAAATGTGGCCACTATAAAAAAGAATGAAATTCTGCCATTTGCAGCAACATGGATGAACTTAGAGAAAATTATGTTAAGTGAAATAAGCCAGGCACAGAAAGAGAAATACTATGTGTCCTCACTCATAAGTGGGAGCTAAAATAAAGAAAAGAAAGAAACAATCACAATACTACATTAAACTTTCAAAATAGAGAACAGAACTGTGGTTATTAGAGGTGGGAAAGAGAGAGGGAGAGGGGGTGAAAAACTAGTTAAGGGTCACAAAGATTGATTATGTCTTGTAAGCATGAGTGTACTAAACATCCTGATTTAATCACCACATATTGCACACCTGTATTGACATTTGATTCTGTACCCCACAAATATATATAATCAATTATCTTTCAATTAAAAAAGAAGTGGCTACTAGAAAATTTAAAATGCCATCTGTGGCTGTAACTCTATTGGACAGTGCTGTTCTAGAACACTTATTGATCTGAACTCCATCTTGAGTGTTGCAGGTCCTAACACTGGGACCTTTTTGCCTTGAGCACATAAGATAAATATGTTATTAACTTTGCTATTCTTGAGATTAAAGTTTGGAGCAACTCCCTACTTACAACATATTTCTGTCATATATTTTTTCTGTATTGAATTCAAGTGAAAATAATGTGAGATGAAGGAATGACTGGGTTCCTGCTGAGGAGCTGCACTCATGGCGAGGCCTGCTCACTGCAGGCCACACACTACATGGAGAATTGATTCTTCTCAGAGCCCTGTACAGGAAGTGCCACGGTAATAATTCACCACAAATTTCATGACTTAAAACAACACAAGTTTATTGCTTACAGTTCCGGTGGTCAGAAGTCTAAAATGAATCCTATGGAGCTAAAATTAAGGTGTTAACAGGGCTGGTTCCTTCTGGAGGGTCCAGGGGAGAAATCCTTTCTTATTTCTTCCAGCTTTTAGAAGACATCAGCAATCCTTGGCTTATGTCTGTCTCACTCCAATCTCTTCTTCTGTCATCTCACCATCTCTCTGACTCTTCCTGGTCTTCTTCCCTTTAAAAAGAACCTGTTATCAGGCCCACCTGGATAATCCAGGGTCATCTTTCCATTTCAGGATCCTTAACTTGATCACATTTGCAAAGACCCTTTTGCCATATAAGATACTAATCACAGGTTCCAGGGATTAGAACAGGGACATCTTTTTTGGGGGGTGGGGGGAGGACATTATTCACCCTCTTACAGGAAGCCTGAGCTATAAGTCTATTGTTCTTGTTTATATGGGCTAGATTTTATCTTTAAACATAATTTTAGTGATTTTTGAGTAGTCGGTGTATCATTCATTTCTTTATTCCCAAAACTTAAGAGCCAGGGTTTCTAGGAAATAGTAATCATGAAACATCTAATTGCAACATAAAAATCATTTCTGAGCAAGCTTATTTCAATAGTTAGTTTGATTGGCTTAGAAGAGGTTAATGTTCTACTTATATGTAATTTACAGGCATAAATCAGGTTATGTCAACACTAAAATGAGAATAAGTATATTATCTAGTCTTCAGAAACCAGATTGGCATTCAGCAAATATTGTTGAGGCCCTACTACGTGTCAACTCTTTTCATGTTATTTTAATCAATTTTCTCAACAACCTTAAGAAATAGTTTTAGACAGACAAAGGGATGGAGAAACAATGGAAAAACTTAAAGAAGTTAAGTGATTTCTCATGAATTGCATTTGATTTGGTCTTCTGGTCTAAGACCAGTGATATTCCAATATTCCGAATTTATTTTCTCAAAAAAATTGAATACAGAAAAGCTGACATTGTTGCAAAGTGCTTTCCCCCACATTATCACCAGTGCACCTGTTGAGCCCGACTCCAGTCCAGCATGATCAAGGGACATGCGAAGACTAGGTGTTCCACCCTCCCAGCACCACCACCTTCCTCTCTAAGTTTGCCCCTTTCACCCAGAAGCAGACTCTGTGCATTGCAGACAACATTTAAACTGTCCTTATGGAGTGAATGTGAGTCCACCTGATATAAAACGGGGAAGAAAGCAAATTTTCTGGTAATTAATTCATGGTAGGTATTGCATAGGAATAAATGAATAGATGGGTGAATACATATCTGCAAAAAAAAAAAAATGCAAAAGGAAGGCATCGGCCCAAGATACAGGGAGTGGACTGGCTAGCACCTTGGGTCATGACCCCAGTGGCTGCCACGAGGCAAAGAAGACAGGCTGGAACCAGGCTGTGAGGGGCCAAGGAGCTTGGACTTGGTTCTGAGAGCAGTGGAAAGTAAAGCAGGCCATTGCAGGCTCTGCGTTCTTTAAAGCCAACACAGTCATGACTAATTCATGCACAGAATTATGACATAATTGCACAGAATTATCCTTAAGGTAATAAGCCATAGCTGGGTTAATTGGCAGCATTTTTTTCTTTCCTAATGTACATAATAGTGTGCTTACAATTGATGGCATCTCAGATTTGATGAATACAAGTGCAAAATTAAAACTCAAAATACCAAAGAAGCAAATATCTTTACAAAGATCATCACCTTGCTCTTCAGTGTTCCTTTGCTTGGTTTCCAGACACCACATATGTTAGTTATCTATTGCTGTGCAACAGAATACTTCAAAATTTAGTGGCTTCAGACATTTATTATCCCACACATTTTCTGTGGATCAGGAATTCAGACATGGCTTAGCTGGATGGGGCTTGGGGAATTTTTTAAGACTGTTTTTTTTTTAAGAGCAGTTTTAGGTTCGTAGCAAAAGGGCTTGGAGTTTTTCTCAAGGTTGTGGTCAAGCTGTTGGCCAATTCCACAGTCATCTGAAGCCTTGATTCTGGCTGCAGGATCTGCTTCCAAGATGGTGCACTCACATGATTATGGGCAGGAGGCCTCAGCTCCTCTCCATGTTGACCTCTCCATAGGGCTGCTTGAGTGTCCTAAGAACATGGGCTGGTGGCTTAGCTCAGCTGGTTAGAGCGCAGCCTTATAACACCAAGTAACACCAAGGTCACGGGTTCAGATTCCCGCACTGGCCAGCGGCAAAAAAAAAAAGAGTGTCCTAAGAACATGTCAGCTGACTTCCCCCATCGTGACACATTTGAGAGAGAATAGGAGGAAGCTGCAATGCCTTCTGTGTCCTAATCTCAGAAGTTACCCCCATCACTGCCATAGTGTTCTCTTAGTTAGAAGCTGGTCACTAAGTACAGCCCCACAAAAAGGGAGTGGAATTAAGCTTCACTTTTCGAAAGGAGGAGCGTCAAAGAATTTGTGGACACATTTTAAAACCAGCACACCACACGTTCTGGTTTGCCTTCTCTCACACTGGTTACTCCTTCTCAGCCTCCTTTACCAGCCTCCCTTCTTCTATGGGATTCAAAGTGCTGGATTGGAGATCAGTCTTTGACCCTATTTTCTTCTTCCTTATCTACACTCTCTTCAGGTGATCTTTTTAGTCCTAGCACTATCAATGTCATCTATATGTAGATAACTTCAAAATGTTAATCTCAAGCCCCAACCTCTTTCTGTTGCATTTTTTTACCTATTCATGGGGATGTCTCATTGAGTATAGGACATCCAAGACTGAACTCTTGTTCATCTCTCCAGAACTTGCTTCCTTCCACCTTCCTACTCCTCCCTATCCCAAAACAAACAGCATCCAACCAGGCTCAAGCCAAAAACCTGGTCATCATTCCTGACAAGGGACGCTCTTCCTCCCCACTTGTATTCAATCTGGCACTAAGACCCATTACAAACCACGTCTCAAGTCCACCTCCTTCTCTCCCCCCACCTGCCACCAGCCAGCTGCACCACCATCATCTCCCACCTGAGCCAGCACAATAGCTTTCCTTCTCTTGTTCTTTTGCCCCCTCCATTCCACGCCCCAAAGTATTCCTCTTAAAATTTAAATGAGACCATGTCAGCCCTCTTCTTAAAACCTTTCAGTGACTTTCCATCAGATGAAGAATAAAATTCAATAAATAATAAAAATAATAAAACTTTAAAAATAAAATAAAAAATTAAAAAAAGAAAATCCACTCTACTTAAAACGGCATAAAAGGCCCTGCTGGATCTAGCCTTTTGCCTACTTCTCTAACCTCATCTTGTATTATTCTCTCCCACGCTCACTATGAATAAATGAATGGATGAGTGAATGAGATGGAGAATAAATGTAGCTGTCTTAATCACACTTGCTTTGTTGACTGCCTTTCCTTCCTCGTCTCACTTACCCACTTCCCCATCGATGTTCCCTTCACCTCTTAAATAAACCACTTGCACTCAGGGAAATTTGAATACACATCAACACACACTGGTACAGGAGAGCTTGATAGCCTGGGCCAGGTTTTTACTGGGCTCTTAAACCCCTACCCACCCAGGAAGATGAGATATCTTGAGGTATTCCTGGGTCTGTTGGGCTTAGACTCTGTTTCTTGAAGACAGGTAGGAACCCAGAATTAATTTTAACTGGTTAGGTACAATGAACTCGTCATGCTGGGAGCTGCAATAAAACAAAACAAAACAAAAATCAAAAACAACACCACAAAAAACCCCTCATGACTGGACCTTGTTATCCCTATTTAGGAAAACTTTTATTTCAATTGCATGGCAATATTTAGATGTGTTTAAACATCAGCAAAAGAAGTTTAACTTCTCAATTTGTCTTGGAGAATCTCATGAAGTTTCCTGGAACCTGACCATAAACAAGCATACTAAAAATTCTGGCACAGTATATTTGTGCAGAAAATAAGGAATCCTATGAAGAAATACTACACTACTTACACAATCCCTGGAAAGTTTTTAAATTAACTTCAGCTGTGGAGACGGCGATTTTCTGATTAATTTGATCAATGTAGACAGCAAGCTGTATAATGCATTAAAGGAACTCTGGACAATTCAGCATTTAGCTCAGACTCCCAAAGCTTAGGGCCTCCTCTCCACGGAGACTCGCTCACCTACACGGACACTTCTCTGCCTCAAGACTCTTTAGGAAGGGATGAGAGAGAGAGAGAGAGAGAGAGAGAGAGAGAGAGAGAGAGAGAGAGAGAGAGAGAAAGCCAGCCACCAGCCCATCCAGACCTCCCAAGGTGGCAGAGGATGTTGGTGAGATTGATTCAGTCCAAGATCAGTTATCCTCTTTCTAGGTTGATACATTTCTTTTTACCAGTTACCCCAGTTTGATAAAACGATAAAACTGGTTCCATGCGGCTGGGTCAATCCAGCCAAGTGCATAAAAGCTCATTTATAATCAGATATCCTTTAAATTCCGATGGTTGATACGATGCCTTACCCATTCTTCTTTAATATTCCAGAATGCACTGGTCCAATTTTATACATTTAAAAAAATACATGCCTCCCTCACAAATATGAAACTAAGTGTATTTCATATTGATAGCTTTGTAAGTTTTTTTTGTATAAGTGGATCTGCATATAAGGAAAAAACAATGGGTGCTAGACTTTAGGAAAAGAAATGGCTCTTGAAATACTGTGTTGGTCAGGATAGGCTACTGTGTCAAACCATCTCAAAATCTCAGTGATTGAACACAGTAAAAGTTTATTTCTTTGCCTGCCTCACAGTACAAAGCATGCTTGAGAAACTCTGCCATATGCCTTCATATAGGGCCAGCCTGCATCTGTCTTGGGTGGTCATCTTCCTGCAGGTCAGAAAACTCCTTTTTATTCAATGGGTTTTATTTAGAGGAGTACATCAAAGATTGCACAGGAGGCTTTGTGAGCCAGGCCTGGAGGTGGCCCGCAACCCCATCCACCCACATTCCATTGGCCAAAACCAGTCATATGACCCCACCTAACTGGCAGGCAGCTGGGAAATGTAGTGTTTTGTGCCCAGGAGACATAGAAATGGATTTGGTGAATGCTTATCCTCTCACACAGTCGTTAAATTACAATATATGAAAGCACAGACTTTTGGTCATTTTTAACTTACAACAATGGTGATTTCATGTGGTTTAGCCTAATAGGTTATATCCCTTATCCAGAATATTCAAACAGGTATGAAAGTAAAAGAGTTACTGAATAAGTGATGGGAAGTTACTAGTGAGTAGGCATGGAATTACAGCAAAGGGCAGGGAGAAGGAGAGGATGCTGGGAAAGCAACCCAGATCATTTGCTGAGATTAACTTGGAACGTCATTCCAGAACTGTGTAGAAAATAAAAGTTAAAGCTTTTTTTTTTTTTTGTAGTAGTTTTTAAAAATTTTTACAGGATGGCATGTTCTGCTATCATCGTCAATATCATGCTTGCCTGTGCTGGGCTTATTTCTTCCTCTGGATCATATTGTTTCAACTTGAACATAAATATTTTAATAATTAATTTTTCATCCATAATTTAAAATAGCTGCATATCTTCATTTTAAAGGAAGTGGCAAGCATAGAATGCAGAACTAGATTCTTGGTGTGATAAATTAATTTCCATTGGCATCTACAAATCAGTAAGTTAAGTATTAGCAATTCTATCTACTAATGATTTTTCCTCTTTTGACTATTTTTCCATTTTCATGACCAGATGTAGAATTTGATGATTAAACCAGTAAAATCCCAGTTGTGGCTGGCCCTTTGAAGCTATCTCTGAGAACTGGGTGAATACATGGGCCTCACACCCATTAATTGAAAAGCATGTGGCTCATTTATGGACTCACATGTTTCTCTGATGGTTTTTCCTACAGTGTTGTTTCAAGCAGCTTGGTCTCCTTCAGGAAGTATGCACGGAACATGTTGCTGCATCCACAGAGCAGCTAGAGGCTGAACTGATGTTTTCTGATTTGTGTAGTTGTCTAAATATCAGAAACCATTTTCTAGTTCTCAGTCATGAACTGAGTTGATTCTTAAACATCTCTAGCTTCCATTTCTTTTTTTTTTTTTTTTTTTTGTCTTTTTCGTGACTGATCAACCCTTGGCTTGGTGTCGCCCGCACCGCGCTCAGCCAGTGAGCGCACCGGCCATTCCGATATAGGATCCGAACCCGCGGCAGGAGCGTCGCTGCGCTTCTAGCGCCGCACTCTCCTGAGTGCACCACGGGGTTGGCCCTCTAGTTTCCATTTCTTAAACAAAAGAAAGGAAGACGAGATCTGATGACAAATTTCTGATATCTTTCAACTGAACTGTAAATACTAAGATGCATTTGTGACTGGGGAAGGAATTCCTTACAGTGGATAAGAAATCTTACTGTATCGATAACTTTTTGATGGCCCAAGTGTTAGTCATTAACATTTTGGAGAGTTTTATAAAACACTTTGCATAATATCAAAAATGATGAGTTGGAAGAAATTAATACACCTCAGATTTCTTTGTTTCACCTTTTTACCTGAAAGCAGACATGTGAAAGCAATAAAGCTTGAGAAAAAGAGAATTTCTCTGGAGGGTTGTGGTAATGTGCTAATGGTATATGAATTTCATCTTCTGGTAACTTTCTCCTGTTAGTTGACCCCAGGCAGTATTCCTTGCAATCCAAAGTCATTGACTTTGACCAGTACATATGAAATAGGTTTGGCCACCTGTTGTGGACCCTGGGCTGGTTTCGAATTAGACTTTTAAAAAATATCATGTTTCAACACATTTCAATTTGTTTTTGTGTGATTTCACATCTAACTGTTTCAGAAATCTTGTTAGAGCTTAGGGAGCTTATCCTACTTCTATGGAGGTTGTTTTGTGTATTGCAAAATCCTTGATATTTCCAACTGCTTGAAATCTTTCTATAACTCTCTGGAGCCTTCAGGATGGACAAAATGTTGCGCATAGACACAGGCATTTTCTTTCTGGCCCCTGCTTATCTCTCCACCCCTTCTCCATCCCACAATTCCCTCTGCTTCTCCTCCCACTTCCCTGCTCCAAACACATACTACTATCTGTACTCACATTTGCAGGCTACCAACTCCCCATGTTCTTAGTGGCCCCAACCTTGGTACAGGCTATTTTCTCTGCCTGGAACACCTTCCCCATACGACCTCCTCCAACTTCACCTGGGTAAGTTATACCAGTCACCAGAATTCATACTGGGCCCCATTTCCTACAGAAAACCCCTCATCCACCCATCCCAACCTTATAACTCCTGAACCTTCCCCTAGCTCCTGAGAACTTATTCCTTTGGTAGGATTCATATGTTGAAGCATAACTATCTGTTTACGTATCCATCTTCACCCCTAGACTATAAATTCTTTGTGAGCAGAGGCTGTTCCGAGACACCCCCTATAGAACCAGAGCCTAGTATAGTACCTGACGTGTAATTTCCTAATAAATTTTGGGTAGACAAATGGATAGATGGATGGATGAATAGTTTGATGAAATATGTTCCCCTCTGGCTTCTGATACTAGTGAAATACTTAGTCTTTCTTGGCCTTAGTTTCTTCATGTGTAAAATGATAGTTTGGAACTTGATAATATCTAAGGTCACTTTCCTTAAGGTGAAATTCTATGATAATCTCTCCTTACAGTGAAAATTGGTCCCAACAAACATAAAAAAAATGATAACATGGATAAATATAAATAAATACAAATACAAATAAAATAAAATAAATATAATATAAAATATAAAATAAATATAAAACATAAAATAAATGAAATTTTTAACATAAAGTTAAATTAAATAAAGTCACTGTGGCAGCCATGAGACTGTGCCTTGCAGACCTCCAACTGTAGGGAGTGTGACTGACTGAGGGCCACAACTACTCTTGGAAACCTATCACAACTTCTAAGTGAAGCCACAACTCCCACAGGCTGCTCCCAGGAGTGACTGGGCATGGCAGGGAGAGTAAGGCAGGCTCTTATATGGGAAACATGACTCTCCTAAAGGTCCACACATCTAATAACATTAATCCTACCCCTAGTACAAAGAAAAACAATCAATTAGGGAGCATTTACTGTGTAAATCACTGTTCAAAGCCCTTTACATATATTAAATCGTTTCATTATCACAAATATCCTTAAGGTAAATACTTTTGTTATCTCCATTTTAGAAATAAGATAACTGAGGCAGAGAAAGGTGAAGTAATTTGCTGCAAGTCACAGAGTTAATATACGGTAGAAGGAGACCATAGTCTTAACCACCAAGTTATACAGCCTCTCAACATCCGGAGTTGATCCTACTCTCTTTCTAGAAACACTCTCCTCATTCGGCTGTCCTGACAATGTACTAACCTGGTGTTCCTCTGAGCATTGCCTGGGTCTCTTTCTGGACCTTCCTCCTCCTTGGCCCACCTCTAACATGCTGGTTTCCTTAGTGCTCTGTCCTAAGCCTCCGTCTCTTCTTTTATTATGTCCACTCCCACAGATTCAGTAAACGTTCACCTGCAGATGATGCCCAAGTCCAGTCCTGGTTCCTGGACTTTTGGCCCAAATACCCAACTTCCAATTCAATATCTCCACAATTCAATATTAGGTTGCCCATCTAATGAGCACTCAGAATCAGCATGTGCCAAAGAGAACTCATAATTTACTCTATTACCTGATATGTTCCTCCATCCGTATTTCTCATTCCAGAAATATGGCACTGCCATCTACCTGATAGTGCATTGCTCTTACACTCCACATCCAATTGACTAGAATATAAGCTCCACGAGGGCAGAGATCTTATTTTCTTCTTGTTGCTGATGAACTTCTGGAAACTAATACAGTGCCTGATACATTGTAGGTGCTTCGTAAATACTTATTGAATGAATGAATGACTGTACTCCATTACCAAGTCTTTCTGTTCCACCTTGATTCAATCCATTTCTCCCCATCTCCACTGCTACTGTTCCAGTCCAAGCAACTAGAATCTGTCTTCTGAGCCAACTGGTTTCCTTGCTTTCATTCTGCCTCCCTCCAGTCCATTTTCCAGACTGCTGCCATGATAATGTTTTTCTAAAGGAATATCTTATCGAATAACCTTTCTAGTTAAAACCCTTCCGTGCTATTCTGTTGCCATTAGGGTATAAAATCCCATAGCCCTAACTTGACTCACAAGACCGTCTGTGATATAGCCTCTGCCCACCTCTTGAGGCTCATCTCCCACCCTTTGCTCCAATCCGCTGGTCTTCTATAAATTCTTCAAGCACAAGCATGGCGTCTCTTTCCTCATAGTCTGCACTCATTCTGTTCCCTCTGCCTGTAATATTCTTTCTCTCACTCCGTGTAGTTGACCTCTGTTCATCTGAAGTCTCATTTAAAGCCTGCATCTTCAAAGAGAACATCTCGACCCCTTAGATCAGATTACGTTTTTTCGCTTTAAGCTTCTATAGTAGACTGTAGCTCCAGTACCTACACTGTGCTCAATACATAATAATGCCCTATTGAAGATTGTATTGGGGTTTTTGGCATCAGGGAATAGGCAAGGCTCTCCCTAGTGGAGTTGGACAGCATGTTGCTTGCAATTTGCAGTCAAGAAGTTGACAGGTCACCTCTAGGATTTTGTCACTAAATTGAAATTTAATTAAGTGAATCCCACATTCCTTACAAAATATCAAATTAAATTCCCATAGGCAGAATTTTCTCCTATGCAGCTTTCCTGTTTATTGGATTTTCTTTTTAAATCCAACTCAAGTGTCACCTCCCCTGTGACATCTTCCTCCTCTTTCCCAAAGTTAGTTCCTCCCTTCATTCTGCTCCCCAAACATCAGCTTCATGTTTTTAAAGGAAGAGGCAGAAACAGATTGGAGCACTTTGTCAAGGCTTGTTATAGATGTGTATGGTTAAGAAATTATCTACATGAAGGGTTTTTTGCAGGGTGAGAAAAAGTAACATCACCTTGTTCACCACAGTGTGGTGATAGTTGTTTTTACCAACTAATGTCAATCTTGTTCTCAAATTTTAAGAACATCAAGACAAATAACCCAATTAAAAAATTGACAAAGGACCTGATTAGACATTTCTCCGAAGAAGATACACAAATGGCCTATAAAGACATGAAAGATATCCAATATTACTAACCATCAGGGAAATGTAAATCAAAACCACAAGATATCATTTCTCACTCACTAGGATGGCTACAATTTTTAAAAAATGAACAATAACTAGTGCTGGGTGAGGCTGTGGAGAAATTGGAACTCATACATTGCTGGTGGGAATGTGAAATGATGCCACCATCTTGGAAAACAGGCTGGTAGTTCCTCTAAAAGTGTTGTTGTTATCGTTGTTGTTGTTGTTTTTGGTGGCTGGCCAATACAGGGACTTGAACCCTTGACCTTGGTGTTATAACACCATGCTCTAACCAACTGAGCTAACTGGCCACTGTCCTCAAAAAGTTAAAGATAGAGTTACCATATGCCTTAGTTCAGACTGCTATAACAAATTACCATAGACTGGGTGGCTTTTAAGCAACAAATATTTATTTAGTTCTGGAGGCTGGAAGTTCATGATCAGGGTGCCAGCATGGTTATGTTCTGGTGAGGGCCCTCTTTGAGGTTGCAGACTGCTGACTTCTTCAGCTCTCTGGCCTGTTCTTATAAGGGCACTAATCTCATTCATGAAAGCTCCATTCTCATGACCTAATTACCTCCTGTGATATCATGAAATATATATTTGGTCTTCTTCCCTGTCTCCTGGCATGCAACTCCTAAAATCTTTGGAATCTCCAAAGTGATAAGTGTTTTTTATGTATACTAATGAGTTGACTGATGGCTGGCAGTTCCTAGGTAACTTCAAGATGTGGGCTGGTCACCAGAAAGACCCAGTCAGAATTAGTGGGTTGGAACTTTCAGTCTCACCCTCCAACTTCATAGGAGGGGAAATGGGCTGAAGATTAAGTTGATTATTAATGGCCAATGATTTAATCAATCATGGCTACATAATGAAGCTTCCATAAAAACTCAAAAGAACTGAGTTTGGAGAGCTTCAAGATTGTAGAGGATTCATAAAGCAAATGTACCTCACAGGGCCTGGTTTTCCAAAGCCTTGCAGTTTCAAGTATTGACCTTGCAAAGGACAGGAAATTTTCCTCAGGCTATAAAGTCTCTGGTGTAAGATAAAGATTTGCAACACAGCAAGATTGCTGGCTCAAAGACAGACAAGTTGCTAATTCATATGTAAAGTTACTAAAAAGCTGCTGGAGGGAAAAGGAATGTTTGCTAAATCAAGCTTTTGTTAGTGGATCACTTAATTGCCTAACAGAATGTCATCTGACTTTTTTTTACTGAATGTTACCAGCTTCTATTGTAAAAACTTGTTAAACTGTACTTAGCAAAACCCCACCTATGTCTCTTCCTGTAACTTCTTGGTCTGGAGAATAAATGCAGGAAGAGGACCTCAATTCGTAGTTAATTTCCTAAATGGAAGGATGCCTCACGCTTGAGGGTCCTGGGATATTAACCCCTTTCTAGGGCTTCTCACTACTCAAAAAAGATGGGCTTTGAGTAATCTTTGGCAGTTCCGTCACCCAGGGGAAAAGGGGTGACAAATCCATGGGAGGCAAAGTAACACAAGATAGCTAAACACATGGCGGTTCCTGGAGGGTGATGCACCCGGGGAGGGCTCGGAAGCTCTGTACTCCTTCCCCCATCCCTCACCCTATGCATCCCTTCATCTGTGTCCTTTGTAATATCCTTTATAATAAACCAGTAAAGGTAAATAAGTGTTTCTCTGAGTTCTGTAAGCCACTCTAGCAAATTAATCAAACCCAAGGAGGGAGTAGTGGGAATCCTGATTTATAGCCGGTCAGTCAGAAGCATGGGCAAAATAACCTGGGGGTTGCAATCAGCATTGCAAGTGGGGCCTAGTCTTGTGGGATGGACCCCTCAATCTGTGAGATCCAATGCTATCTCCAGGGAGATAATGTCAGAATTGAATAGAATTAGAAGGCACCCATAGTGTTTGCTGCAGAATTATTTGCTTGGTATGTGGGGAAAAAAACACACGTTTCATCACAGAAGTTTTCTGTGTTGATTGTTGTTGTGTGAGAGCAGAGGAAAAATGCTACCTCCAAATACCATAACATTAGGACTAGGGTTTCAATATATGAATTTTGGGGGACACAAACATTCAGTCCATTGTACCATATGACCCAGCAATTCCACTCCAAGGTATATACCCAAGAGAAATGAAAACATGTGCACACAAAAACTTGTTTGTGCACTAACACTCATAGCAACATTATTCATAATGGCCAAAAGGTGGAAATAACCCAAATGTCCATCAACTGATGAAAGGATAAACAAAATGTGGTCTATCCATACCATGGACTATTATTCAGCAATAAAAAGGAATGAAGTACTGTTACATACTGCAACATGTATGAACCTTGAAAACATGCTAAGTTAAAGCCAGACACAAAAGGCAGGATTCTGTTTATATGAAATGTCCAAAACAGGCAAATCCAGAGACAAAAAGTAGATTTGTTGTTGCCAGGGGATGGAGGGAAGGGAGAATTGAGATTAACTGTTAATACCTATGGGGTTTCTCTTTGGGGTAATGGGAATATTCTGGAATTAAATAGTAGAGATGAGTGCATAACATAGTGAAAATATTAAAAACTAGTGAAGTGTACACTTTAGAATGGTGAATTTTATGTTACGTGCATCATATCTCAATTAAAAATTCTAGAATAAAATATTCTTAAAGACATCATGGTGTTTGGACTAGCATTTAATTACTCAGCACACTTTATGTCTGGTAGTTCATGGCTGCTTTGGGAATTGTTAGTTATATGCACACTGGGTCAGGATTGTGATATCCCTTGTAGAATTGTTAGTAGTTACAGATTAGATTATGACATATAGCTGCATTATTCCTCAGTCAAAACGCTTTCTCAGAGCATGACAATGATACTTCCCATGCTGTCCTGTACTGTAACACATCTGTTTACGATGGACTGTGAACTTGAGACAGCAAAGACCAGGTCTTTTCCATCACTGTACTCTGTGTGCCTAAGACAGTGCTTGGAACATAGCGAGTGCTCAATAATGTGTCGCTTTAAAGTAGTGGTACTTAACAGAAGTCAGTTTTGCCTTCCAGGGGATATTTGGCAAGGTCTGGAGACATTTTTTTAAATTATTGAATCATAATTGATTATACAGATTTTGGGGATTCAATGTTGACATATGTTGATCAAATCAATATTACTAGTATGTGTACTGTTACAAATTGTACTTATTCTTTATGCCCCTTGTCCAATCTCTCCCCATCCCCTTTTCTCTCCCCTCCCCCCTCTAATTACCCTAGATTTCTTCTCTCCTTCTGAAAGAGCAATGGTTACTCTGTTGATTTGTTGCCTGGATGATCTGTTCAATGCTGAGAGGTGTGATCAGGTCCCCCAATATTATCATAGAGCAGATGCCTTTTCTGTCATTCTGGAATGGGCTTTGTGGAGAAAGACATCCTCTTCTCTTTATCTCAGCTGGTGACTCTCCTTGTGTTAATGCACTCCAGTGGCTGGCAGACCATCTGTGTGGGGGTTGTGACATCTAGCCACTTTCGTGGCAGCCATGCTTACTGTGGTGGCTGTGGTGGGCCACCCACATGGAGGTGATGTTTTTGGCATGCTCCTTGGTGCTGGTGGTGTGCCTGGCTGTGGGGGGGTCCAGTCCCCACCTCCATAGCCCAGGTCCCTGAGCGGGGCCCCAAGGTGCTTGGAGACATTTTTGATTGTCACAACTGGCATCTATAGATAGCTGCTAAATGTTCTACAGTGCATGGGACAGACCCCAACAACAAAGAATGATCTGGCCCAAACTATCATCATGCAGAGGTTGAGAAACCCTGTTCTAAAAATGGTTGAGTGAATGACTTATGGATCCCTAAAACTAATTCTATTAAAAGATGAGAAAATGTCCCCTTCAAGAAAAACCAAATAATAAAATCATCCTTGCATTTGGTGTTCTCAGTTAATAAAATGTAATGGACCATATTGTTATATAACTGAGTAACAAAGTTTGTGGGAGAGACAGACAGCGAGGGAAACCTACAATGTTGTTTAACTTTCCGACCTTGACTGAGATGTTATTAACTTGAGTAAAATTCAGTCCTGCAGCAGAAAGCACATGTAAAATGTGCATACCTTGTCTGTCAGAGGCTCAGGAAACATTTTTACAGTGTATTTAATATGCATGAGGAAACAATCACAGCCCTTCACAAAATATACCATGAAAGTCTTTTCTTCCAAAGTTTAGTAGCAACCTGTCCAACACCAGGAGGTAGAGGTAGACATGCAGCGACCTTCATCCATGGCCATACTACCCAGGGACACTTGGGGGGTGGAGGACTCACTCAGGCCTCTAGGTCAGGGTTGATGAGCTACAGCCCACAGGCCAAGGCTGGGTGACCCTTCTTTTTACACAGCCCATGAGCTAAGAACAGTTTTTACATTTTTAAATAATTGATGATGAATCAAAAGAAGAATACTACGTCATGACACATGAAAAGTATATGAAATTCTAATTCCAGTGTCCATAAATAAAGCTTTATTGGAACATAGTCACTCCCATCTGTTTACTATTGCCTATGGCTGTTTTTGCACTGGGCAGAGACCTTATGGTCCACAAAGCCTAAAATATTTACCATCTGGCCCTGTACAAAAAACATTGCCGATCCCTGCTCTACAGTGAAAGAGTTTAGCAAATTGTGTTTCCAGGAGGCCACGTGGAATGAGAATGAGCCCTGGGCTGGAATCCTGACACCTGGCTCTGCTGGGGATGTGACTCCACTCCAGTGGGCTGGAGTTTCCTCCTATTATAACATGGGAGGGCTTTGCTGAAGGATCTGTGGGGCCCTTCCAGCTCTTAACCTTCTGCAGTGTGTGGTGAGTCCAGTCTGTTCAATGGTTCTCAGGTGGCCAATAGGGTAAATGTGCAGAGTTCTTGTCTGGGACAAAGCAACAGGGCCAGGGAGTCACACTGCCACACTCAGCACTGAGACAGACATAGAACTGGATAGCTACTGTGCTTATACAGAGCAGATTTGAAAAGTGACACTCCACAAGGTTCAAAATCATATTTTTGACCACTTTTATGTGCTCTACTTTTATAAATGATATAACCCAATTTTTTTAGCCCTAGGGAAGAAGGAAATGGATGAAATGAATTATTGGGGAAGGCTAGCAAGGGATGGTAGTGGAGACTGGCAGACCCAAATTCAGGATTTCAAAATCTAATCTATCACTTATGGCAGGTTTGTTGAAATTAACCTGGTAATTGACATCTCTTCAGTTCCTTTAGTAGTAGGGAAGTCTCTTGCCCTTTCTGTTTTCTCAATACTAATGTGTGATTCTTCATCCGCAGTCCAAGGGATCATGGGTTGTTGGTGTTGGCACGCCAGCCTGGGGTCTGTCAGTATGGAACTAAACTGGCCTGCTGCTACGGCTGGAGAAAGAACAGCCAGGGAGTCTGTGAAGGTAATTTTTGTAAAAACTCAGACCAACCTGCACTTGGGTCAAGGTCCTTAGGTTTTTATCTGTGACACCATAAGCTGTCACAAAATTGCCAGTGAACTCCCCAGGGTCAGAACATGGATAACCACCAATACCAAAGGTCTGGGTTGCTAGGAGATCTCTTCCCAGACAAAATGTGGCTGATGCCATCACACTAGACATGATTTATTTTAGGAGACTGTTTTGTCAATTATTGCTGTGACTATCTTAGTGAGTATGACTAGGTTGTTTTTTTTTTTTTTTTAATCTGGAGAAACTGGGATGGGCAAAAACAGGCCAATAAATTCCTCTTTCTAATTATCGTTTTTTCCAGCTGATTTCTAATGAAATATACTTTTTAATTATTAATAACCCAATCAGTAGGTTTCAGACATAAAAATTAAGTCTTTTACCTTATAGATTTGTTACTCACATTTTTAAAGTTTGCAATGTCAATTTCTAAATGATTTCAAGGGACACATGCATATATGCAAAGATTTTGAATATTTTTCCTATTCTTTTGTACATATTGTAAACTAAGGAACCATAATTTGCCTTGGACAATGTTTCTCAGACCATGTGTTAGGAACCCCAACAGAAGCCTCTGACAATTTCAAAATGGTTGAGGACAGCAGAGATAAGCATAGAGTTTTGCCTTGTTTAGGGTTTTATATGACTTTGCATAAGGACCAACACTTGTGGTGTAGAGGAATCAAATCTGCATTCCTCCTAGCTGACCCTCTGGCCAGGAGTGCATTCTTTCAGTGTGGAATCTGGTCTCACTGTCCCTGTGCCCCCAGCAGGTGGCATATACCTGAACCTCAGTCCCTTATCTGTTAAATGGGATAGTAACACTCCTGTATGTCCCATAAAAGCACTAATATGTCAGCTATTTTTAGAAATGACAATGCTACCTTCTTTTGGCTGGTCTGTCCCTGCCCCAGCCTCTTCCTCTTTAGCTGGTTCAAAAATATGTGGACTGATCATAGGTGAGGGAAGAACTGGATAATATCTGAAATCCATGAAACAGTGGAAGACATTGATACTGTACCCACAGGTTCCATATTATGCAAAACCTTCTGCCATCACAGTTTCCTTGTGATGAGATGGTGAGAGCACGAAGACTGTTGAAAAAATGAAGATCACCATTGCCCACTTTGATAAAGAAAGTTAGAACATCCCCCTGGTACCTGTGTCAGTAAAAAGGGTGGATCCTCATCCTGATTGGATTTATAGTGTCATGATCAAGGGCACTGAGAACTAGACTGATGTATGTGACCTTGGACAAGGTAGGTAAGCTCTCTTAGGCTCTGTTTCTTCCTCCGCAATATAGGGGGAGTAATACCTCCCTCAGAGGGTAAGGAGTGTAAGCATTAAAGGGTGAGCTCATCACTTGGCACACAAAGAAAGTACCTCATAAATTACCACTGGTTCAGAAAGGACTAATAACTTTCATCACGGACTTCCAGGTGACGGGGGGATTGAGTGTGGCTTTATTCTCTTTCTAGACACAACATAACACATTTTTATTTGAAGTCAGTCAGGTGGAAAGGGGCAAAAATCACGTGAGACACATGACTTGGAATCTCTCTTACATTCGCACAAACCTCAGCCCCTGCTGCCATAAAACTTGTAAGACCCAGCATGTTGCTGGCAAATAAATGAGGAAAAGCTTGGGCTTTCTGGAAACGCTATTCTGTAACTGGATCAGAGCATTTGGTCCATGGTACATGCAGCCAATCACATTCTCAATGTTTTTGTGGACTTTATGATACCATGGGCAAGAAAGAATTTAAAGCAAGATGTTAAAAGAACAAGTGCAGAGAGTTCAAGCAAAATGCTCACTATGCAAGTTTTGCAAGCTGAAAAGATTGTCAGCACCCCTACTGCTCCAGTCAAATGTTCAGGTTTTAAATTGCAATGATCTTTATATCTAAAATCTGTATTATATTTTATCCAATTTGCATGGTCCTTCTTGACAGTAAAGTCATATGTTCCTTGAAGCACCAAATAACAGGGTAGTCAGTCCCTGATTGCTGGGTTTCTGGTTCCTAAGCCTGAGTGTGGGCTGTGTGGTAATAAGGACACAAGTCAACCTGCCCAAATAAGCAGAGCCAGACCCCAGGCTCTGAGATCCCAGCCCACCCAGGCCTTTCTCTCCATCTATTTAATCGCCCTTCATTCCAGTGGAGGCTCTGCCTCCATGCATGCTGGAGATTTCTAGCCCTTGGCCTCTGCCCTATCTAAATCTGCTCCCAGGATACAGTCTCATCAACTTGATATAATTAGCCTTAAAATGGATGTCACTTTAGAGAAATGCAATAAAGAATTGTCCATGAACAAATCCCTAATTAAAAGTTGCAGATGGAAGAGTTTGGGGGAGAACTGAACAAGTGAATTTACTTTGCCTAAAGCACGCTTCAATCTCAGGCCATTTTAGACACAAACTGAATTTCTCTTTGCTATAGATGGGCTGTTCAAGTCACAGATCCAAAGTTACTGTAAATTGAAAACATCTTTCTGAAACTTTGACCTTATAGCAGAGATATTATTCACCATTTCTCCTATGTTCTATTTGGCATTTATTCTGGGCTTTTCTGTCTGGACCACATTGCAAATTGGTTTCCAGGGAACATTCAGAGGTCTTCAGGGCTTAAGAAAATAAAAGATTTATTTTTCTAATGTCTGAATTTAAGACTGCATCTCCAAGTACATATCCATAACAAAATAGATGCTGGAAAATAAATTCTATGTCTTTTGCCTGTAAAAGTGGAAAAACTTTGTGGTGGAAGCATTTTTTCCCTATGATTTGTTCAGGACCATAAAATGTTTCCCTGTTAAAAGTTGTACATCTATTACTTTATTCATTATTCAAAAATATTTTAATAGCTGACATGTTCCTAGCACTATATTAAACACTGCAGGAGAAACAACAATGAATGTTTAAGCCCCTGTCCTGAAGACACTCAGAACCAAGTAGTAGGTAGAAGTCAAGGACAGAAGCCAAATATATGCTAATTATTTAGTAAGATGGAGGCATCAATTGCACAGGAGAGGCTGTCCGTGTTCTGTGGAGTTCTCAAAGTTGAGCAGAAGTTCATATGTGGCTGGAGAAATCTGTGAAGGCTTCTAGAAGAAGGAGCCATGCAAGGTGGTCCTTGAAGGATGGGGAGGGTATTAAGCACTGGAGGGTGGGGGAGGGGTACCACAGAAGGAGGGAGGGGAAACAGTGAATGGGAAGAGGCAGAAAGCAAAAGATAGGTCCAGAGAACAGCAGGCAATCTAGTTTGGCCATAGAGTTGCCTATGTCTAGGGAATATGTAAACTAAGACTGGAAAAGAAGGTGGAGGCCAGATCATGGTGGGTTAACTTGGCAATGATACCTGTCCTGTGTTCAGGAGACATCGAAGACTGTGTGATGACTTCCGGGCAAGGAGTGGCATGATCAGAGCTATGCTTTTGGAGTATCAGCTTCAAGTTGCATCTGACATCAGGTTTCCTAGGAGCGGAGCCTGAAAAGGGAATTCTTGTACAAATATTCTATTGAGGGGTGCTCTTAGGAGAAATCTGTAAGGGAATGAGAAATCAGGGGAAGAAGCTAGGCGGAAATGTGGTTTCAGGAGAAGTCAAGCTTCCACCTCATCTCACAAGGACCTCTAGGGTATTAATTGCACCACACAGTTTGTCCTTCCAAGAAACTCGGAACTAGGCCGTTAGACCCCTGCATCAGTGAGGCACCAGTCACAGGCTGCGGAGGGAAAAGCAGGGTGAGGGAAGGGTTCTGTGTCATCTCCCAGGTATCTGTGAGCAAGGCAGTTCCCATTAGCTAGATAAATATTTGTTCAATGAATAAATTGGTGGTAGAAACAGGGATACGACATTGTAACAGGTGGGTTTGGGGACAAAAAAACTATAGAGATGGCTGAGATTTTTTGAGTCCAGGTAACTGGGAAAGGAACGGTGGTATTAACAAAAACTAGGGTCTGGGCTTGAAGAGAAAGGTGTTGGGATCTTTAGGAACAGGCTTGCTGAGAGGTGGACCTACTGTGAACCAGGGGAATTGATGGGCAGAGAAGTAAGCAGCATTCCTGGACAATTGCTGAGTCATTCTTTCACACTGTGGCTATTTCCCGAGCTCCTACTAGATCCAGAAACTGCTGAGAACCCTGGATACCCTACGTGCCTCCTTTCTCTCTCATTCGTTATTTTTTCTTCCTCTCCCTTTCACTTAGGGTTTTCCCATTTTCCTTTTTTTTTTTTCTGTATATTGCTTTTTCTCCTTATCTCCTCCCTGTGAGCTGGACTGAAACTGTCCATCATCTTTGACTATTTTTTCTTGCCCCTGACTCGGTCAGTTACAACATCCTATCCCTGTTGTTTCTGCCACCACTTTATTCATTGAACACATATTTATCAAGTGCCTGCTTTGTGTCAAGTGTAGGAATTCAGAAGTGAATAAACCTGAAAAACAAATCCTGCTTTCGTCATGCTTTCTCATGCCTCCACCATCATCATCATCATCATCGTGATGCTTTTGTTCCTATCCTTAGGGCTGGATGTATCACCTCCCACCACCAATCTGTGAGTTGTTCAGTTTGACTGATAATGCACATCATTAAAAAGATATTGATCATTCAAAAGAAAAATAGGAGAGAAAATATGGAGGAGAAAGAAAGAGGCAAGAAACAGAAAAAAGAGGAGGGACCTTGGCACTTGCTCCAGGGTTGCTCTGGAGTCTCTTCCAGTTCAAACATCATTCCTCTTTTATTAAATGTTTTGTGTTTACATGAAAAACTGGCTGACTGTGGTCTGGGAGGCTTTATATTTCTTTGAATAACACTGAAGGTGTGGTAGTGCTGTGCAGTCACAATAAACTTGCATGTGTTGGATGTGGGCTGTAGGGGGTGATCTCATTCATCCAAAAGTTGAAAACAAACTAGAGAGGAACTCTACACGTCCCCACGAGTACTGTGCCATACAGAGGGCCACTAAGTTTGACATGAATGCATTTCACTGTCCTAACTACTCCTGTTCTTCTATCAAGATATCTTTTCCTCCCACAGCTACGTGCGAACCTGGATGCAAGTTTGGTGAGTGTGTGGGACCCAACAAATGTAGATGCTTTCCAGGATACACCGGGAAAACTTGCAGTCAAGGTCAGTACCACAGCCCAGGGTCATACTACAAACTTGATCCTTGCAGCGAGGTTTGTGACACAATATGGTGTGCAGGATTTCTTAGGTTTTTTTTTTTAAAGTAGAATCTTCAAATGAAGGTGATTTCGGTATGAGATTTTTCAATTGCTTCTCCTTGAAAAATGTAGAAATTTTGATGTTTTTGTCAAGATGCCCAGTAAAAAGCCTTTCTTTTTCTTTAAGCAAGTAATTTTATTGTGTTTTTCTAAACTACCTAAATTATGTACATTTTAATTTTAAAAACCCAACAATACAAAAGGAAATAAATTAAAAAGTGAGTCTCCACCACTAATCTTTCTTATAACCATAGTTAAGTTTGCCCTAGATCCTTGAAGCTCTTTTCCATGATAATACAAACATAAATATTTCTCGCAGGCATCTTTACATATCAGCACATACAGAGCTTCCTCATACGTTTTAAGGCTGCATCTTAGTTCCTGGTGTGAATACTTTTATCATGTATGCTAAAAATGCTCTATTTAACCATTATTATTTATGTTGTCTCCTATTTTTTTGCCATCACAAACAATGCTAAATCAAACATCACTCTACACATATTTTTGCACTTTTGAGTGAGTATTTTTGGAGGATAAATATCTAAAAATGAAATTGTCAGAAATTGAATGATGTGCATTTTTGTATTGTAATTGATATATATATATATATATATATATATATTGGGGGGTTGTGAATATTCATGAGATACAAACCTGATTATTACCCCTCGTGCTCATGATGTGGGGGCTAGATTCATACTGGCTGTATACCCATTACCACAAATTGCATTTGTACCCGTGTCCCCCACCCAATTATCCCCAACTTCCCCTCTCCCTCCCCCCCCCACTTCACTTTGTAGCCCAAGGAATGTTCTCTCCCTCTGTAAGTCCAACGCGCTACTGTGGTCTTTCTTTCCTTCCTTCTTTCTCTCTTAGCTCCCACATATGAGTGAGTACATGTGATATTTATCCTTCTGTGCTTTGCTTATTTCACTCAACATAAGTTTCTCCAGGCTCATCCAAATGTTGTTGCAAATGGGAGTATTTCATTCTTTTTTATGGTAGAGTAGTATTCCATGGTGTGTATATACCACAGTTTCCTTATCCAATCATCCATTGATGGACATTTAGGTTGGTTCCATATCTTGGCTACCGTAAACAGAGCTGCAATAAACATGGGAGTGCGGGTATCTCTTTGACATGATGATTTCCATTCCTCTGGGTATATACCCAGAAGTGGAATTGCTGGATCGTAGGGAAGATCTATCTGTAGTTGATTGAGAAACCTCCATACTGTTTTCCATAGTGGTTGTACTAATTTACAGTCCCACCAACAGTGTAGGAGTGTTCCTTCTCTTTACACCCTCGCCAGCATTTGTTATTCACCGTCTTTTTGATTCTAGCCAGTCTAACTGGGGTGAGGTGGTATCTCAGTGTGGCTTTAATTTGCATTTCCCTGATGACTAGTGATGTTGAGCATTTTTTCATGTACCTGTTGGCCATTTGTATGTCTTCCTTTGAAAAATGTCTATTCAGCTCCTTTGCCCAGTTTTTAATTGGAACGACAATTTATGACTTTTGTCCTAGGATGTTT
Source organism: Cynocephalus volans (assembly GCF_027409185.1). NCBI lineage: Eukaryota > Metazoa > Chordata > Mammalia > Dermoptera > Cynocephalidae > Cynocephalus > Cynocephalus volans. Next base: position 17,524,568 of record NC_084478.1, read on the forward strand.
ATCTGAAGACACTTAAAAGTTTATTTATAGTATCTAGAACAATGGTTCTCAAACCTGAGTGATTGTGTCTCCAGGAAGAGTTACCAGAGAGAATACAGGTGCCCAGTTAAATTTAAGTTTCAGATAAATAACAAATAATTTTATAGTATATGTATGTTCCAAATATCATATGGGCCATACATATACTAAGAAAAAATTAGTCATTTATTCGAAATTTGAATTTAACTGGTCACCTGTATTTTAGTTTGCGAAATCTGGGAACCTTACCCCAGTGGACATTTGGCAATGTCTGAACATTTGGAGGGTGTGTGCTACTGGCTTCTAGTGGGTAGAACCCAGGGGTGCTCTAAACATCCTACAGAGCACAGGACAGCCCCCACAACAAAGAATGATCAGACCTAAATGTCAATAGCACCAAGATTGAGAAACCCTGCTCTAAACATTATGGTGAATAAAAATATCTTATCGGAGCAAGGGCTCTGGTCTTTGCTATAGATCAGTGATTTTCGACTGGGGTAATTTTGTTCTCTAGAGGACACTTGGCAGTGCCTGGAGACACTTTCAGTTGTCACAACCGGATAAGGGGTACTATGGGCATCTAGTGGGTAGAGGCCAGGAATGCTGCTAAACATCCTACTCTGCACAGGACAGTCCCCAAAGCAAAGAATGATCTAGGCCAAAATGTCAACAGTGCCGACGTTGAGAAACCTGGTATAAAGAAACCTGAAATAATTAAGAAAGTGTCCCCAGTCCTATAATGAAGTTGAGCAAACAGCAGCAAATCGAAAGGCTGCTGGGTTCTAGAAAAAGGGAGAGTGGAGTTTTGGAGAAGGGCAGGCTCCCACTCAACTCTACCATTCCCAACCCTTGCTGCCAAGCCCAGAGGTTAGCCACATACCCCGAAATAGCTGCCAGTCCTGTAGCCTCAGAGAGGAATCTCTGAATCTCTATGTCCTACCACCAGCATAGAGGCCAGAGCCCCAAAGGTGCTTCTTAGAACTGCATCCAACTGCTTGAGAGAGGTACGCCAAGAATCATGCTCCCATATGTAATAACTCCGCTGTATCCCTTACCAGAGGCTTTACACCAGAAAACCTGCTTTTCCATGTGTTTTGGATTCTGTACCAAGATACATTCTCAAGAGATTTGGAATACAAATCTCTTTTTCATGCTAGAATTTCATGCTAGAATTCAAGTCCCAGTAAAATATGAACGTCAATGGAGTGGTCCAGTTGGCTGATGTTCAGGGCTGTCTGTCTCCCCACCAGCCCCCCTGCCCCATGGCAGCATGATCCAAGACCACATAGAGCTGTTAATGGCCACCGGCCTCAGCCCTCAACTGATGTCATTCCCAAAAATGCTCCTTCCAAGAGATGAGTGAGTCACCTCTGAGTTAGTGCCAAGTGATAGGATATTCCTGGGTTTCCCATTACGTCACATCAGCATTTCTCCCCCTTTCGAAGTGCTGATGGTCTGTGAGGGAGATGGGGAGGGGAGAGGAGGTAGGCAGTGGAAAAGGAAGCTCACACGTCCAGCTAGGGCATTGGAAAATCTCCACATAAGGATCTTTTCAGAGGTGAAAACAGCCACTTCTTTATTTCCAAGGACCGCTTTGCCTGTTGCCATGCTGGATTTTTGTCTTACATGGAATTTGGCTGTTTTCTCCTCTCTATGTCTTCCTTGGTGGAGTTAAGATATGAGGCCTCCACATGACCAAATTTCCAAAGGCAAGATCCTCTGCCCACGATCCCTTTTAAAGGTTTATTTTCCTTCTGTCATTTTTTATTTTAATAAAAATATTATGTATTCTTAATGTTTTTTTTTATTATTATTATTTAAGAAAACAGTGAAAAACACAGAGAAGAAAGTCACCCTTGATTTACAGCATAACCTCCCAGGCTTTTTTCTTTTCTATTCATTTTTATTTTTTACAAATTTGGGATCGATCTGTACACATACTTTTGTAACCTTCTTTTATCATTTAATGACATCCTGTGAACATCTATACATGAGATTAAATATTGTCCTCCAAACTCACTACCAATGGCTGCCTGACAGGGCTCCCTCTAGAAGGACGTGAGCCAAGGCAATTTGGTCAGTGCAGGACCACCCCATATACTAAGCACTGAAAGGAGGCTGTGCTTTCGGCATCTGTCATAGGCTGCTTGGGATAGTATTAAAGGCAGAAATATCTAAACTGTATATTTCTAATTTTTATCCAAGTAATATACACACAGAATTGTGCACATATCAAAAATGTACAACTCAATGAATTTTCAAACACCCATGTAACCAGTATCCACATCAAACACCGAAACTTTACAGCCACCCAGAAGACTCCTCATGCCCTTTCCAGTCACTTCCACCCCCAACCAGACAACCATATCTTGACCTCTTATCTCTCAGATTAGTTGTGCCTGTTTTTGAACTTTATATAAATGGAGTCATATAGTATGTACTTATTTGTATCCAGCTGCTTCCACTCAATATCCTGTCGATGAGATTCACTCATTGTTGCCTGTAGCTGTAGTTTTTTGTCTCATTGCCGTATAGTATTCCATCACATGAATATACAACTCATTTACCCATCCTTCTTTTGGGAGGTATTTGGATTAATTCCAGTTTGGGGCTATTAAGAATAGTGCTATTATGGTCACTTTAGTATGCATTTTTTCGGTGAGCCCAAATCCATGTTTCTGTTGGGTGTATACCAAGAACTAGAATTGCTAGGTCATGGGTGTGTCTATATCTAGCTTTAGTAGATTCTGCCAAACAGTTTTCCAAAGTGTTTGTACCAATTTATGTTCCCTCCAATGGTGTTTGGTCATTCCATTTGCTCCACATCCTCACCAAGCCTTCCAAATGCAATTTTATGGCCGGAGATGAGGCGAGTAAGTGGTGGGGTGCAGAGAAGCCAACCCAGTTATCCTTCTCAAGATTGGGGTCTAGTATTCCCCATCTGGATGCTTTCTGGTCCGGTTAACCTGTCTCCATTTTCTAACTGCCCCCACAGATGTGAATGAGTGTGGAGTGAAACCCCGGCCATGCCAACACAGATGTGTGAATACACACGGCAGCTACAAGTGCTTTTGCCTCAGTGGCCACACGCTCATGCCAGACGCCACGTGCACAAGTAAGTTTCAGCAGCCGGCCTGCTCTAGGTCAACATTTGAGGCTTGGCTTTGCCATTTGATGCTGGAAAAAAAGCTGACTTGAGTGATAAAAAACAACAACAAAAATTTCTAACAGTGCCCCGGGCTAAAACATCTTTAGGCACTTACTTTTTAAAAAAAATTATAATAAAATACACACAACATGAAATTCACCATTTCAACATATACAATTCAGTGGCATTTAATACAGTCACAGTGCTGTACCACCATCACCACACTCAAGTTCCAGAGCATCTTCATCACCCCAAAAGGAAACTGTACCCATCAGTCACTACCCGCTCCCCGTCCTCACTGCCCCTGGCAACCGCTAATCTGCTTTCTGTCTCTATGCATTTGCCTATTCTGGACACTTACTTTAGGTGGAAAAAAAAATCTAGGGAGAAAAATTAATTCTGTATCTCTATGTATACAGGGTTGAGTTGGGTTTCTGCATGAAAATAAGCATGTTAAACAAAATAAGCATATTGTTTTAGGGAGGTGATAAATTTAAACTCTGTCTCCGGACATCAATTCTTCCCACCAACTACCTTTCTCACGCCCCTTGCCCCACTCCCAAAGATTAGTGACTCCCATTGGAAATACATTTGCACTCACATTCCTGAAAAGAAAAGCCCTTCTGTGATAAGGAAAAACCCATATCCTGTGGGAGGGTAAGAGTCTATATCCATTCATTTATTGAGAGGGGAGGCTTTTCAGGTTTTATGTTGCAGCTGAAAGGCAAACTCACCCTTCCTGCCTGTCTTCCCTGCACCTGCCCCCGCAACCCCTCGCCTCTCTCCCCATCTCTTTTTCCTCCACCCTGCAGCCCCCAGCAAACTCAGAGCCTGTGCCTTCAGCCAGCTTCCTATGGTTGCAGAGTTGCACAGACTCCCCAGCCCATCTCAGGCTTTCCCAAGGTTATAAAGTCTTGCCTAGTGCACGGTTCACTGCTCCCCCGGCTCCTCCTTGTCCTGTCCCTCCTTGACAAAGAGCCCCAATGCCACCAGTCATTTAGATCCTCCATTAGCAAGCAAGCCTAAGAGATAAAGCAGGCATTCATAGGGTCTTTAAAAAAAATCCTTATTATTATAAATTAAACAGAAATGCACATGGAAACAAATGCATAGCTTAACGAATTCTTACAAGGCAAGCACCCTTGTAACCACCACCAAAGAGAACTTTGCCAGAACCTCTTCTCCCCACCCTTCCTCAGAGGAGACCACGATCCAGGCTTTTATAGTAATCACTTAACATTTTTAAAAAGATATATGCTAATGGATGGTTCTAAAACATTCCATGAAAGCCCAGTCAGTGCCAAAAAAGATATCTTTTCCCAAATGGAAAGATAGATTTAGGTTAATTTGAAGATTAAAAGAAGACGGCTGAAGAGAAAAGAAAGAATAAACAAGTAATATAACCATCAGCAGGTGTTCATTACACTACCTTGGGTCTCTAGCCCTGTACACTGTTTCTATTTCTATATACCTAGGGGTTACCTGTTCCTCCCTGTTCATAGCTTGAAGTGTTCAGGTAGCCCTAAACCTCTCTCCTGGATGCTGATTTTATTCTATCTGGCCCCTTGCAGTCTCTTTTGTCCAGCTAGGTGATTGGCATGTTATGGAGGTGGGTGGATGAAGGAGGTAGGAGGGTTTTTCCAAAAGTTCAGGAAAGATTTGTATTATCTTTTAATTCCATTTTTCACCATGCTCCCCTGTTGTGGACATAGGGCTTGAACCATATGAGTCTTTTTTAGGTCCCACGCACTTACGAGCCACACATCCTGGACCCCTGCTAAGAAAATGCATTTTTGTGTGGTAAGTTATGTTTAGCAACAAGTGACAAAAAAATCCAACTAAACAACTTCATTTACTAAAAAAGTTAGAGGCAAGCAGTTCCAGAGGAGCTCAACAAGGACTCAGTCTCTGCCGTCCTCCGAGTATTGATTTTCTTCTCACGCTCATGGCCTCCTAGTGACAATGGCTGCCCAGCTGTAGCTATCACACACACATTGAAGGCAGGTAAAACCAAGGGGCTAGGGGTGGTGCAATGAACCAACGCCACTTTCATGCTAGTCTTTTGATGGTGCAGCAACATCTTTTCCAGAAGCCTCACATTCTCCAGTGGCCTTATCTTTTTATCTCTGGCCACACTGGGTCACATGGCCACTCAATGTTGCAAGGGAAGCTAGGGGAATAAGAAACAAAAAACAAAAAGAAATATCTGGCTTTTCAGCAAGAGAAAAGGGGTTCAGAATGGCTTTCAGGAAGCTAATTAGCTGTATCTGCCACATGTTTTAATATAGTCACCTAAAAGACCAAGTCTTGTGACTTGAGTGACTCTCATTGATGCTAGATATGCATGGAGAGATCTCTAAAATAAAATTTTTTAACCCTAATTACACAGATTGGGAATCCACATCAGAGGTCACATTTCAACCTATGGCAGCCAGCCAGGTGACGTAAAGGTGTGACTGGAACACATACAGAGGAGCGAAAGATGCAGTCTGAGGGGTGCATGCCGTACATAAAGACAGTCAAATTCAACGTGTTGGCCAACAAAACAGACCATGAATGGGATTCAGCCCAGGGGCCACCAAGACACCACCCCTGCCCAGATTCCTTTTGGGTCTCCATTTGGGACTCTGGCAATGAAACTTGTCCTATCACACCATTCCATGTGTTACATTTAATGTCCCAGAATTTGAAGATAGTTTCTTAATAAGCACTTTCTATCATCTCAGGAGGGAAAGGCTAACCCTTGTCTACTTTTTCAGATTCTAGGACATGTGCCATGACAAACTGCCAGTACGGCTGTGAAGACACAGAGGAAGGGCCACGGTGTCTGTGTCCATCCTTGGGACTCCGCCTGGCCCCAAATGGAAGAGTCTGTCTAGGTAGAACATCAGGAATCACCTCCCCTTCTCCTCCTCCCCCGAGTCCCCCTTTACTGAATTTCTCCTTTTGCGTTCATCACAATTGGCTTGTTGACTAGACATTGCAAACTCCAAAAGGTACAGATTTATCTTCATTTCTGAGATGACATTTCTAGCCACATATGCTCTAGACATACTTTGGGATGCTAGAAAGAACATTTCTCTATTATTTTGGATTGCCTAATGCCATAGTGGAAAATGGATAAACATAATTTTATTTTAGTATGTTTACCCTGCACATTTTACTTCAATTACCATCCAATAGAAACTCTACTACTTGTATGCTGTCATTTAATGAGTAAGATCCTAAGGGCCATTGGGCTTCATTCTGGGTTCTAGCTAATATTTTCCTTGGGAAAAAAATAGATTTACTTATTTTTTTAGATGTAACATTATTGAAAGTAGCATACACCTTTTACCTTGGTTAAGTTAGCATGTAACCAGTTTCCCATTGTCTTTAAAACTAAATTGTATGAACTAAGTATTACGTAATTAATTCTGATGGGAGAAAATGAGCAGATTAAATCATAACATTAATTAAAGGACCATATTAGGCCTTCATTTGTAACTCTGAATTTAGTCAAATCCATGCCTTAGAACTGTGGTCTCTTGCTCTTTCTTATTTTGTGTCTTAGTTTTGCATTTCACAGAAGCTGACCCTGAGCAAGTAGTTGATGTGGGAAGTGATCCCAGGAAACTCTGGCTGAGGAGCAGGGAAGTGACTCTGGGAAGGGAAGGCACCAGTGCCAAGGGAATTCAACGAGCAGGTTAAATGAGCTGTGAGACATCTAGGAGACTGGGGGAAGCTGCCTATGAATTTTCTTTTTGGAGCAAGGGTGCTGGGTATTTCCCCACCAACTCCTTCCCTTCAGTGATTGGGGGGCTGCTTCGGGGCATGACCCCCAGCACTCCTAGCCTGACCCAGGTGGGGATTAGAGCAGAATGTCACAGTGCAGCAAGCAGCCTTTGGCAGGTATACAAATTTTGAGTGCTGAGGGACTATGGGTAGGGCACCCACAGGGCACCCTCAGTGACTAAAGCAGACTTTATTCACTTCGTGCTTTGGTTCCTTTGTGGATTTGAATTACGTTCAACCACCAAATTGTGCATACTCATAACTCTTAATTATATTGTACCAAATATACGTACATAATATTTAGAGCAAGTGAGCACATAGCATTAATAAGGGATGCCAAACCAAATGAGAATATTGAAAGAGTTCTTAATCTTCTTTGATTTAAATGAGTGAATATAAGTATGATTTCATAATCTTACTTCTTCACTGCAGTAGTCAAGGTGCTGAGTGTTTATTTATCCTACACGTATATAACTTGATAAACTGCATTTAGAATGCTCAGCCAAGTAGGTCCTAAATCAGTTAAACACTTTTTTAAAGCACACATGTAAATTAAAATTCTGTCTCTGCCCTTTGAGAGTAGCCAAAGATTTAATTAGGCTTATAGGGTTTAGTACTCTTTAGTATAATAAGATTTATATGACGAGGCTAATTCTTACCGAAACTGGATCCAAATTTCCACCTACCTCTTTGATTTGTTGGGTGCCATTTTTATTGGAAGGGAAAGATGATGTGCATGAAAGGGGTCACTGAAAAATAATATTTGGTCACTCCAACACTTATTTATTATTTTAAGAATGCAAGGGGAACAATAAGCCAGCACCAACTTGCATGTTTAACCACAGGCCCAAAAAAACAACGTCACACCTACTGGGTTGGTCATCTTAGCTGTCGGCCCCTCTGTAACACGACTGTCACTGGTAGAAAAGGAGCACACCTCTTGTTGGCTAAAATGGCATCGTTATATAATTACACCTGACTCCATTTATGCATTGTTGCATTCCTGTGCAACCATGTTTCTGTGATTTGAGTCAATACTGCAGGAGCCTTGGAGGAGCTTGCTAATGAAATAATTCTTTTGCAAAATGCAAACTTTAAATATCTGTGTATTTGGTTTGCATAAAGTGTAGCTATCTCAATCTATTTTCAAAAAATATATGTTATACAATATACATAGCTGGGAGAAATATATATTCACTCAGCACACATGTAATGTACAGGTACCAAGTGCCAGCCACACGCTTTCTGCCCCACAAGAACGAGGGAAGATGTGAATATAAGTAGTGACAATAATGCGAGGTGATGCCTCTAAAAAAAATAGGTAAAAAGTCATATAAATACATTAAGAGCTGTGCGTGTGCCTGGAAAGGATCTAGAACACTTCCTGGAGGAGATGGTGTTGGCAAGAGATAATCAGCACACCCAGCCCCAAAAAAACCCTGCACATGCGCATGCGCGGGACGTGAAACGTGCGGGAATGCGTGAGTATTGAGCATGCGTGCGGGAGTGCGCGCATACGTGCAGAGTGTCACCGGCACCTTCTGGTTCTACACCCTAGATGTTGATGAATGTGCCTCTGGTAAAGCCGTCTGCCCCTACAATAGAAGATGCGTGAACACATTTGGAAGCTATTACTGCAAATGTCATGTTGGTTTCGAACTGAAATATGTCAGCGGCCGATATGATTGTGTAGGTAAGGTTTCCTTTTTTCCTCTTTTCACCAAACCTGTTGACTTTCCCCACAGATACAGTATTTTGATGTCAATTTAGTCTATCAGTTGAACAGTCTACTGTACTGACCAGCTTAACAACGGAGTAAAGGTTATATTTTTTAAGTTTCTGGCATTTAGGGAACTCCAATGACATCAATTATGAAGCCAGGTCAATAAAGATTTAAAATAAGGAATATAACTGCTGGAAGCATATATCTTGAGATGATTTTTGTGGGACTTTTTAAAAATGTGGTTTTGGTTTTGTATGTTTTTGATGTATCTCCAGATAACTCATCTAAAACTGGGAACAGTGATGCAGTATTTATATTTGGTGAAAGGAAGTATAACAAGGCCTGTCTAATCTTGAGCTCAGTGGTCTGCTCCTAAGACTTTCCATCAGGGGTGGCTTTAGAAAAATGTGTGGAGGAGATGAAGAAGGCATGTGCTCTTTTCTCTCTCTTCTTTTAGCTCTTTCATAGTTCAAGCTCCAAATAAAATATTCCCTTTCACAGTCACCAAAATCACTCTCTGATAAGATTTTGATACTAGTCAGCTATGGGCCTATTCTGTGTGCAATAAAATATTTATCCTCTAGTGAAGGGATTCCAAGTTTCAATGAGAAAGTGAGGTGGGGTATTTGGGGAGCCCTTGGATGCATGCCTATCACCCTTGATATAATGTAGGGTGGGGTGTGTCCAGTAGCGAAGGGACACAGGCTCCCTGTAGATTCTTATTCACTTAACATGTGTAACACAGGTGTGTGCATGACATGGAAAGTTAACCGCTGGGGAAAAATAGGATTTCTTTCAACCCTACACTCAGGGCTTTCCAGGACACATCTTAAGTAATCATGTTGGGGCAACACTCAATTGCTGGGTTTTGAACCATCTTGTGAAGCCCCCACAGTTCTTTTGTCAAATCTTCTCAAACACAAAGACCATCCTAGACAGGCTCATAAAAATCCATGTTTCTCATAGGTTTGGACTGCACACCCTTCTGCAGACCCATCCAGCTCTGTAATCCAATGATGCTGTATTACAGAGTATAATTATTTTCCCTGATACCTAAGGGGAGATTCCACAGGACAGGCTAGTAATTCACATGGAGAGCTTCAAAAGGAAACAGATCTTCGAGATTTTAAAAGCAATTAGGGTTATCAGCACCAGCTCTAACCAAGTGAGCTAACCGGCCACCCCAGTTTTTTGGTGGCTGGCCAGTATAAGGATCCAAACCCTTGACTTCGGTGTTACAACACCACACTCTAACCAACTTAGGTAGCCAGCCAGCCACAGGTTCCTTCTGAGCTCTGTTTGTGGCTAAATTAAAAACAAAAGGCTATTTTGTGTGCATATGTCTACAAATGCATATATAGAACATGGCATGGAGAATAGGACACATGAACCTCTCGCTTGGGTGGAATTCAGCAAATTTTCCTCCTGTAAATCCAGCAGACAGGCTCAGACCAGCCCAGCCCTCTTTCCTATGGATTTTGAACAAAATGCCCCTGCCTACAAGTTCAGATGATGTCAATGGTTTCTAGCCAAACTTGTCTTCCATTCTTTAGGAGTTTCAAGCCCTTCCAAATATAGAATTTATGTTCCGATATTGTTATTTAGTTCTCAATTAGACAGATGAAAAATGGAAAAAAACTAAACATCTTACAGATTTTGGTAGCATTGATAAGCAGGAGATGAAATTGCTGTGGGGGAGGTGAGCTGCAGGCGCACTCCTTAAATACCGAGCATCAGGCAAAGGCAGGGCTCTCGGCCAATGTGCCTCGAGTCTTGAACACCTCTCAGTTCTCAGGCAACACTTGGTTCATTGGGGGTGTTGAGTGGTTGGCCCTGGAGTTGCTCAAGTGTAAGGGGTGGTCTTTCAGCAAGCCTTGTTACCACAAAGTTGTTCACTGGAATGTTCACATTTTTAGATATAAATGAATGTGCTGTGACTACCCCTATGTGCAGCCTCCATGCCAATTGCCTCAATACCCAAGGATCCTTCAAGTGTACATGCAAGCAGGGATATAAAGGCAATGGACTTCAGTGTTCTGGTAAGTAGCATTCGGTCATGGCATCTTAGCTGTTCCCAGTAAAGCATTCTCTTTGTATCTCCTTCCTCCCTTCATTCCTCTCTCAATTAATCTCTCTTGCTCTCTCTCCCTCTGTGTGTGTGTGTGTGTGTGTGTGTGTGTGTATGCATGCAGTGTTTGAACTTAACTCTGCCTCTGCCTTGTCTTTGCTAATTGGACCACATCTCCAATATTCACTGAAGTTGTAGGCACTAAGCTTAAAGAACAGCAAGGTACTTAATATTTTTCTGGTCACAGCATACTTTCAAATACTGAAAATAAGATGAAGGACAAAAGACACTGAGCAAATATATCTGTCGGGGTAGGCTGGGTTATGGCACAATAACAAACAATCCTAAAATGTCAGTGGCTTAAAACCACAGAGGTTTTTAACCATGAGAATCAGTACTTTTCCCAGAATGCACAACCAAAACAAAGGTCCTTCGAGCACTCATCCAGTATGGAAAGCTGATTTATTCAGTCTCCTCTACAGGGCCTCTCAAAGAGATGAGGAAGAACTGCCAGAGTAACCTGGAATCCTCTTCCTTCCTCATTATTTGATCCCTTAAAACCATAGTGTGTTATTAATGTCCAAAGGAAGGCAACATCTTTAAGTATGCAATTGGGTAGTTGTTTGCAGCCTGTGGAGAAAATATTGTAACCCAGTGCTTTGAAATCATAAATCCCACATGAACACAAACATTTTGTATGTCAGGAAACTTCTGTTTTTCTTTAACTACCCAACTTTAAGTATATTTTGGGGTAAAACAAAATCTTTATTCTTTGAAACCTCAAACTCATCACACTGTTCTATTTGATATCTGAAAATTACTCATTTGTTATTATCCATTCTGCAGCTTAATTATTTCCTTCGTCTTTCACTAGAATGTTTATTTAAAGGAGAAAACTATCTTTGGGTCATTCACTATATTACTTCTTCAGCCCTTTCCATTTTGCTTTAATTCTCTGTAAAAGAAACAGCCATGTTTCTGTTGGAAATCGATCTTAAGTTCTTAACACCCGTTGCTTAAAGGATGGCCAAAAATCCACCCTTATGTGCATAGAAAACTCATAAAAACAAAAATGAGATAATTGTGTCCAATTAGCATTCACCATTATAAAATGTCTCATTGCAAAATACATTCGCATGCACATGAATTGCTGTTATATAATGCAGAGCACTGATGTAGTAACTTTTATTATGGGTCCACTGTTTTGAAAGGTTCAGACTCTACCTTGCAATATGGGAGAAGAGTTAGTGGATTATTCGTATACATCATCTGTGCCCAAAGGAAGAAACACCCTAAATGTAGATATGTATTTTTTCTACTATTCTAATATATTTGAGTATTAATAATACACTGATGAATAATTTAGTCTTGATTTGACAGCAGCTATAGCTCATCTTGATAAAATCAAAACTTAGATAATTTGGGTAATTTGGGCAGTAACAGTCAATTTAGGAGAGAAAACTATGCCATTGAGTAACCAGGCGCACGATTTCTGGAACCAGATTACCTGAGCTTGATTCCTGGCTCCCTAGCCTACTTACCCGTGGACTGAGAACAAATTATTTAACTTTCAGTGCCTCAGTTTCCACATCTGCAAAATGGGGATAATAGTATCTAGCTTTTAATATTTTTTTGATGATTAAGTGAAATAATCCATATGGAATAAATAAATGTTCATCTAGGCAGTTTGGCTCCAGCCTAGACTATTTTAAATGCTCAATAAGCATACCTTAGTAGTAGGAGTAATAGTAGCAAAGGCTTCTTTACCAAAATTCAACAGTCGTTCCCATTGAAAAGCAGCTTCTTTAGTCATTCAAAATATGCTGATGGCTTAATTCAATTTATATAGAGCAAAGCAGATATTTAGAGAAATCTCAAATCCCTCCCAAGAGAAATTGTCAACTTCATCAACAAAAGACTGGCCTGTGAACCTGAAAACTTTGGAATTCCATATTTTTATGTCTGAGTTTCCCAAAGTGCCTAAGACCCTCCTACTGCAACATCCTCCTACTTCTTTATATTCTCAAAAAGACGATGCAATAATTAAGAAATTTTTCAGAGAAAACAATCATCAGTTATGTCAGATTTGAAACAATATCTAGATAAAACCAAATCTAGTTATCATATGCATATCTTCAGACTGCATTTTTATCCTTGCCCCGTTTCCTCTTTTAAGGGACTGAAATTGTTGACAGTACAAAGGTTATGATTTTTTTTTTCTTTTCAATGGGAAAATTTGAAACTTCAAAGCACAAACTGAAAGCAGATGTTTAGGTTTGCTTGGTGTGGGTTGAAACCCTCTTTTGTTATTTATTAAAGGTCCTTAGTTTTATGTTACTGATTGCGTAAAGGAAATTTACATGGAATGGATGTTTCCTATTAATTTTTCATGCTGGGCACTGGGAAAAGATTCAGGGGACTGTGGACAGAATTACATAACGAGGCCTCCAGAGGAAGGTCTATATATGATCAGTACATTACAATCAAAACTTAGCATGCAACCTTTGGCAAGGGAGCTGAAATAGGCCATCTGAAGGTCAGGAAAATGAGTAATGATGCATTACTTGTATTAATACTAGTTGGTTCCATACCTATAAATACAGGCTGTCACAATGATAAATAACGAGAATATTTCTTTAAAAGAGAAATGTTGCTCTTTTGTCATACCAGGCTTAGACTGATTTCAAAATAAAAGCAATGTGCTAATTAAAAGCATTTTTCTTTCCAATTTTGATTACCCAAAATATCATGGACTCCTCCTTGTTTATTTTTCTACTACTTTAGTACAGACCAGATCAGCCAAATGATGGTGAAGGAACGAAGCAGAAGAGATTAAAACATTGTCAAGAAAAATATTCTAATATAATCCCAATCCAATTTATTTTTATAGTATTCTTCTTAGACATCAAAATTGACGTCTACGCCCTTATTTCCTTTTTCTCTAAACTACACACAAGTAGCAGAATTAAGTAATACTAACGTTCTCCCCCAAGGGTCAAAGGGGATAGGAGGACTCAGTCTAGTGGTGTATTTTTAAAAGCAATTGAATTGTACAATGAGAAATAGGAAATGAATTAAAAGAGTAAATATAGAAGCCTCTCTAAAAAATATTCAATGAATAAAATCATTAAGCTTTAGATAGTGGTTAGCTAAGGTGAAGAAATCCAAAGGGGAGAAAGAAAGGGGAAGGAAAATTAGGTATGTGTACATTGAACCATGAATCACCATGTCCGTAGGTCACAAATGGCCTACTATTGGCAATTTATATGGTTTATAACCTAATGCTAAAGTTGTAATTTTTGAACATCAAATTTGAACAAATCTATACAGCTTCCTGGACACCACCAGTTTGGGGAATACCAGCATGAAAGCAGAATTATTAGAGGATGCTGGAAAATCCATCACTTTGGGATCTGTAGCCCAACCGGGTAGTCGCAGGTATTTCCCTACCTAAGTAGTCTCTGAAGCAAAACAAAAGCGTCTTCTAACAAAAGGTAGTTAAGATAACTACCATAACATCGGAACTGCTTAAAACAGTACAAATGTAATTCCTCCTAAAGTATCAAATGGTAGAGGCTCGGATGGGTTCACTCGAAGCATTCACTTACTACACTTTATCACTTTTAAATTGCTCCATTTTTTCTGAGTGATCTAATTATCAGCCAATTTGGAATTTCTCGCCTGTTAATCATTTTAGTTATCCCTGAAAATTCCGTGAAGGAGGTCCTCAGAGCACGTGGTACCATCAAAGACAGAATCAAGAAGTTGCTGGCTCACAAAAACAGCATGAAAAAGAAGGTCAAAATTAAAAATGTCACCCCAGGACCCACTGGGACTCGCACCCCTAAGGTTGACTTGCAGCCCTTCGACGATGAAAAGAGTGTTTCCAAAGGCGGGAACTCTAATGAAGAAAAAACAGAGAATGAAGAGACAATGAAAGAGGAGCTTGAGGAAGAGGAGAGAGAAGAGAAAACCCTGAAGAACGACGTGGAACAGGAGCAACGCCTTCGAGGAGATGTGTTTGGTGAGTGTCACCGTTGTTGCTTTACACATTTGGTGAAAGATGAATTGCCATTTCTCCTGGCAAATGAAAGAGGGAAAGACAGTTTCACACCTTAGGTAGAATGGGTTTGGCCTTAGGTCCTAAGAAGCAGGTTTTCTGTAAAGTCTACCTTCCATAGATGCCAAATCAAATATGCTGTTCTGGGAAACGAGGGGAAGTCTGTTCCCTTACCTGGGGTGGGGGGTTCCTATGTGACCCACCACCCACAGCAGAGGGACCCTCACCCCATGGGTCTGCCACGCTCTACCTTTTTACTTCTTGAAAGCACTTTGTACAGGTCCACTCTATGAAAAGGAAACCACAGTTGTGTGGTTATGATTTTAAAAGCTAAGATAGACAACTGGTGGGGGAGGGGAATTCTATAGTGGAGCTTCGGTTTCCTGCAGGAGCTACATAACCGCCCTATCCCCCTTTCAGTGGTTGCTGTGCAGAAAGATCCCACACTGAAAGTTTCCATTTCGCTTTTGTTGGGCATTTTTTGTTCCCTCTCTGTTTTGCCTTGTCTGTTCTTGGCTCTATGACTGGTGATCATATCTTCAAATGCCAGTTGGATTTAACCAAAGGAAAAGTAGACTCAGGCCCACGCATCCAAGAGCTAGCATACCAGTGACATTATCTGCCTTCATAGAGACTGGAAAATCTCAGGAAAGTGCATTTCCCAAACCTGGTTAGAAGGGACATATCAGTAGCATAGAGGCTTAGTTCACCTAAGGGAACCTCTGCAAAAAGATATTCCAGTTGAGGAAACGAGAACCAATGTGAATTGTGAATGATTTGGAAATGTTAGGGAAACACTGCTCTGTAACTAGAATGTATGATAAAACCGTCTTTCTTCGGTCATTTGATTCATACTTTCAGAGCACGTAAGCTTTTAGGTTTTTTTCTTAACTAATCAAGTGTTCTTCATTAGCCCCTAAGGTGAATGAAGCAGGTGAATTTGGTCTGGTTCTGGTCCAAAGGAAAGCACTAACTTCCAGATTGGAACACAAAGGTAAATAATGCCTGCTCTCACGTATATACTCTTTTCACGTTGTCCCATGTCATTTTCGTGTCTTCATAGGATGAGATGATTGTTTATGAATCACTTCTTTATTCATAAACCCCCAGTGGAAAAATCATTGGGTCATGGCACACAGTGCCAATATTAAAATAGTAAGTGCTTGTGTGATTGGTACCAATGATTACAATATAGTAAGGCTATTTTCTTCAAGGGTTGAGGCAGACTATGTGTGAAGCTGGGAGAAAATTACTCATTTGCATCGACTCCAACGCCTGAGGGCCCACAACCTGAAAAATCACAGTGTACTAAAACCTGGCCCAAACTACCTGTATCAGTTACCTATTGCCACAAGAATGCTGCATAACAAACTGCAAACTCTCAGTGGCCTACGGCACTAGATATTTAGTTCTGCTTATGAGTCTGTATATTGGCTGGGCAGTTCTGCTGATCTGAGCTGGGCTGGGTGGGCTCAGCCTCATGTCTGTAGTCAGTTGTGGGTCTGCTTGGTGACTTTGCCGATCTGAGCTGTGTTCTCTCACAGGCCTGGGGCCTCAGTTGGGACAGTTAGACTCTGCTCTGCTCCATGTGATCTCCCATCCTCCAAGAGGCTAGTCCAAGCTTCTTCTCATGGGACAGTGGCAGGGTTCCAGGAGAAGGCACAGAAGACCTTTAAGGTCTAGGCCCAAAACTGGCACAACGTCATTTCTGCCATATTCTATTACCCAAGGCAAGTCTCAAGGCCAGCTGAGATTTAAAAGTTGGGGAAGGAGCTGAGAAGTATATTGCAAAGAATGTAGATACAGAGAGGGATAAAAATCAAGACCATTTTGGGGATCAATCTATCAAACCCTCATAATCTGGACTTTCTTGGACATGATCTGCTTATGAGTCTGTATATTGGCTGGGCAGTTCTGCTGATCTGAGCTGGGCTGGGTGGGCTCAGCCTCATGTCTGTAGTCAGTTGTGGGTCTGCTTGGTGACTTTGCCGATCTGAGCTGTGTTCTCTCACAGGCCTGGGGCCTCAGTTGGGACAGTTAGACTCTGCTCTGCTCCATGTGATCTCCCATCCTCCAAGAGGCTAGTCCAAGCTTCTTCTCATGGGACAGTGGCAGGGTTCCAGGAGAAGGCACAGAAGACCTTTAAGGTCTAGGCCCAAAACTGGCACAACGTCATTTCTGCCATATTCTATTACCCAAGGCAAGTCTCAAGGCCAGCTGAGATTTAAAAGTTGGGGAAGGAGCTGAGAAGTATATTGCAAAGAATGTAGATACAGAGAGGGATAAAAATCAAGACCATTTTGGGGATCAATCTATCAAACCCTCATAATCTGGACTTTCTTGGACATGATCCCTAATTATAATTACAAATTATATGTGGCTTTTCTAAACAGACCTCAGGGAAAAGCCTACTTACCTTTCTTTTTTTTTTTTTTTTTTAATTTTATTTTGTCAATATACATTGTGGCTGATTATTGCTCCCCATCACCAAAACCTCCCTCCCTTCTCCCTCCCCCCCTCCCCCCCAACAATGTCCTTTCTGTTTGCTTGTCGTATCAACTTCAAATAATTGTGGTTGTTATATCTTCTTCCCCCCCCCCCGGTTTGTGTGTGTGTGTGTGTGTGTGTGTGTGTGTGTGTGTGTGTGAATTTATATATTAATTTTTAGCTCCCACCAATAAGTGAGAACATGTGGTATTTCTCTTTCTGTGCCTGACTTGTTTCACTTAATATAATTCTCTCAAGGTCCATCCATGTTGTTGCAAATGGCAGTATTTCATTCGTTTTTATAGCTGAGTAGTATTCCATTGTGTAGATGTACCACATTTTCCGTATCCACTCATCTGATGATGGGCATTTGGGCTGGTTCCAACTCTTGGCTATTGTAAAGAGTGCTGCGATAAACATTGGGAAACAGGTATACCTTCGACTTGATGATTTCCATTCCTCTGGGTATATTCCCAACAGTGGGATAGCTGGGTCGTATGGTAGATCTATCTGCAATTGTTTGAGGAACCTCCATACCATTTTCCATAGAGGCTGCACCATTTTGCAGTCCCACCAACAATGTATGAGAGTTCCTTTTTCTCCGCAGCCTCACCAGCATTTATCGTTCACAGTCTTTTGGATTTTAGCCATCCTAACTGGAGTTAGATGGTATCTCAATGTGGTTTTGATTTGCATTTCCCGGATGCTGAGTGATGTTGAGCATTTTTTCATATGTCTGTTGGCCATTTGGATATCTTCCTTAGAGAAATGCCTATTTAGCTCTTTTGCCCATTTTTTAATTGGGTTGCTTGTTTTCTTCTTGTACAGTTGTTTGAGTTCCTTATATATTCTGGATATTAATCCTTTGTCAGATATATATTTTGCAAATATTTTCTCCCACTCTGTTGGTTGTCTTTTAACTCTTTTAATTGTTTCTTTTGCTGTGCAGAAGCTTTTTAGTTTGATATAATCCCATTTGTTTATTTTTCCTTTGGTTGCCCGTGCTTTTGGGGTCGTATTCATGAAGTCTGTGCCCAGTCCTATTTCCTGAAGTGTTTCTCCTATGTTTTCTTTAAGAAGTTTTATTGTTTCAGGGTGTATATTTAAATCCTTAATCCATTTTGAGTTGATTTTAGTATACGGCGAGAGGTATGGATCTAGTTTCATTCTCCTGCATATGTATATCCAGTTATCCCAGCACCATTTGCTGAATAGGCAGTCCCTTCGCCAGTGGATAGGCTTGGTGCCTTTGTCGAAGATCAGCTGACAGTAAGTGTGTGGGTTGATTTCTGGATTCTCTATTCTATTCCATTGGTCAGTGTGTCTGTTTTTATGCCAGTACCATACTGTTTTGGTTATTATAGCTTTGTAGTATAGCTTAAAGTCAGGTAGTGTTATGCCTCCAGCTTTATTTTTTTTGCTCAGCATTCCTTTGGCTATGCGTGGTCTTTTATTGTTCCATATAAATGTCTGGATAGTTTTTTCCATTTCTGAGAAAAATGTCTTTGGAATTTTGATGGGGATTGCATTGAATTTGTATATCACTTTGGGTAGTATGGACATTTTCACTATGTTGATTCTTCCAATCCAAGAGCATGGGATATCTTTCCATCTTCTTGTATCCTCTCTAATTTCTCTCAGCAGTGGTTTGTAGTTCTCATTATAGAGATTTTTCACCTCCTTGGTTAACTCAATTCCTAAGTATTTTATTTTTTTGGTGGCTATTGTAAATGGGCAGGCTTTCTTGATTTCTCTTTCTGCATGTTCACTATTGGAGAAAAGAAATGTTACTGATTTTTGTGTGTTGATTTTGTATCCTGCTACTGTGCTGAAATCATTTATCAATTCCAACAGTTTTTTTGTAGAGGTTTTAGGCTGTTCGATATATAGGATCATGTCATCTGCAAACAGTGACAGTTTGACTTCTTCTTTTCCAATCTGGATGCCCTTTATTTCCTTCTCTTCTCTGATGGCTCTGGCTAGTACTTCCAACACTATGTTGAATAGAAGTGGTGAGAGTGGGCATCCTTGTCTAGTTCCTGTTCTTAAAGGAAAAGCTTTCAACTTTTCCCCATTCAGGATGATATTGGCTGTGGGTTTGTCATATATGGCTTTAATTATGTTGAGATACTTTCCCTCTATACCTAACTTATAGAGGGTCTTTGTCATGAATGAGTGCTGAACTTTATCAAATGCTTTTTCAGCATCTATAGATATGATCATATGGTCCTTGTGTTTGAGTTTATTAGTATGGTGTATCACATTTATTGATTTGCGTATGTTGAACCAACCTTGCATCCCTGGGATGAATCCCACTTGATCGTGATGAATAATTTTACGTATGTGTTGCTGTATTCTGTTTGCTAGTATTTTAGTGAGGATTTTTGCATCTATATTCATCAAGGATATTGGCCTGTAGTTTTCTTTTTTGGTTATATCTTTACCTGGTTTTGGTATCAGGATGATGTTTGCTTCATAGAATGAGTTTGGGAGATTTGCGTCCGTTTCAATCTTTTGGAATAGTTTGTAAAGAATCGGTGTCAATTCCTGTTTGAATGTTTGGTAAAATTCTGCTGTGAATCCATCTGGTCCTGGGCTTTTCTTTGTTGGGAGCCTTCTGATAACAGCTTCAATCTCCTTTATTGTTATTGGTCTGTTCAAATTTTCTACGTCTTCACGGTTCAGTTTTGGGAGCTTGTGTGTGTCCAGAAATTTATCCATTTCCTCCAGATTTTCAAATTTGTTGGCGTATAGTTGTTTATAGTAGTCTCGAATGATTCCTTGTATTTCAGATGAATCAGTTGTAATATCACCTTTTTCATTTCTAATTTTTGTTATTTGAGTCTTCTCTCTTCTTTTTTTTGTTAGCCATGCTAGTGGTTTGTCAATTTTATTTATCTTTTCAAAAAACCAACTTTTTGATTCGTTGATCTTTTGAATTGTTTTTTGGTTTTCAATTTCATTCAGTTCTGCTCTGATCTTAATGATTTCTTTCCGTCTGCTAACTTTAGGTTTGGATTGTTCTTGTTTTTCTAGTTCTTTAAGGTGAAGTGTTAGGTTGTTCACTTGCCATCTTTCTATTCTTCTGAAGTGAGCGTTTAATGCAATAAATTTTCCCCTCAATACTGCTTTTGCAGTATCCCACAGGTTTTGGTATGATGTATCATTGTTTTCATTAGTTTCAATAAATTTTTTGATTTCCTGCTTGATTTCTTCTTGGACCCATATGTCATTAAGTAGAATGCTGTTTAATTTCCATGTGTTTGTATACTTTCCAGAGTTTCGTTTGTTATTAATTTCTAGTTTTAATCCATTGTGGTCTGAGAAGATACATGGGATAATTCCAATTTTTTTGAATTTATTGAGACTTGATTTGTGACCTAATATGTGATCTATTCTGGAGAATGATCCATGTGCTGATGAGAAAAATGAATATTCTGAGGTTGTTGGGTGGAATGTTCTGTAGATATCTGCCAATTCCAAATGGACTAGAGTCTTGTTTAGATCTTGTGTTTCTCTACTGATTCTTTGCCTAGATGATCTGTCTAATATTGACAGTGGGGTGTTCAGGTCCCCTGCTATTATGGTATTAGTGTCTATTTCCTTCTTTAGGTCTAATAGAGTTTGTTTTATAAATCTGGCTGCTCCAACATTGGGTGCATACATATTTATGATTGTTATGTCTTCTTGATGGATCAGTCCTTTTATCATTAAGTAGTGTCCCTCATTGTCTCTTTTTATGGTTTTTAGTTTAAAGTCTATTTTGTCAGATATAAGAATAGCTACTCCAGCTCGTTTTTCTTTTCTGTTTGCATGGTAAATCTTTTTCCATCCTTTCACTCTTAGTCTGTGTGAATCTTTATGGGTGAGGTGGGTCTCTTGTAGGCAGCATATAGTTGGGTCCTGCTTTTTGATCCAGTCAGCCAGTCTGTGTCTTTTAATTGGGGAATTTAAGCCTTTTACATTAAGAGTTGTTATTGAAAGGTGTTGATTTATTCCTAGCATTTTATTGGTTGTTTGGTTGTCTTAGGTGTCTTTTGTTCCTTGCTTTCTGATTTACTGTTTGTTTTCTGTGTTTGTTGGTTCCTTAGGTTGTAGATAGTGTTTTTGTTAGCTTGTTTTCTCTTCATGAATGCCATTTTTATTATACTAGCGGGTTTAGATTTTTCTTGGGTTTTTATGGCAGTGGTAGTTATTTTTCAGGAACCAAACCCAGTACTCCCTTGAGGATTTCTTGTAAGGGTGGTCGTGTGGTAGTGAACTCCCGCAGTTTTTGTTTGTCTGAGAAATATACTATTTGCCCCTCATTTCGGAAGGATAGCCTTGCAGGGTAGAGTATTCTTGGCTGGCAATCTTTGTCTTTTAGTATTTTGAAAATATCATCCCATTCCTTTCTAGCTTTTAGGGTTTGTGATGAAAAGTCTGATGTTAACCTGATTGGGGCTCCCTTATAGGTGATTTGACGCTTCTCTCTTGCAGCTTTTAAGATTCTCTCTTTGTCTCTGAGTTTTGCCAATTTGACTATGACATGTCTTGGAGAAGACCTTTTTGGGTTGAATACATTTGGAGATCGTTGAGCTTCCTGGATCTGAAGATCTGTGATTTTTCCTATACCTGGGAAGTTTTCTGCCACTATTTTATTGAATATGTTTTCAATGGAATCTCCATTTTCCTCCCCTTCTGGAATACCCATGACTCGGATATTTGATCGCTTATGGTTGTCTGATATCTCTCTCAGATTTTCTTCAATGTCCTTGATTCTTTTTTCTTTCTTTTTGTCTGCTTGTGTTATTTCAAACAGCCCATCTTCAAGTTCAGAGGTTCTCTCTTCAACTTCGACAAGCCTGCTGGTTAAACTCTCCGTTGTGTTTTTTATTTCGTTGAATAACTTCTTCAGTTCAGCAAGTTCTGCTACATTTTTTTTCAGGACATTGATTTCCTTGTACATTTCCTCTTTCAGATCCTGTATACTTTTCCTCATTTCATCATGATGTCTAGCTGAGTTTTCTTGTATCTCATTCAGTTTCCTTAGAATTATCACTCGAAATTCCTTATCAGTTATTTCAAGGGCTTCTTGTTCTATAGGATCTAGAGTTTGAGATTTATTAACTTTTGGTGGTGTACTTTCTTGATTTTTTGTATTTCTGGTATCTTTTTTTTGGTGTTTATTCATTGTGGCAGGGGGTTTCACAGTCCACCGGTTTGAGACTAATGACTAACTAGGATGTTGCTGTGGTTGCCAATTTCGTATGGCTCCCTCCGTGACTGCTCAGTTGGCCTCTAGTGCCTTGTGTGTGTGGTTGCCTCGGGTCTTGGGCTTCTCCGGGGAGCCACCTTTCTAGTCAGCTTGGACTCTGCTGGGCTGGTGGATCACGTACCACAGGGTGTGTGATCTCTGTTGAGCTTTCACTTCCTGTGCAGGACTTCTCCCTGTTCCGTGTGCTCTGGCCCAGGCTGTTAGATCGTGCAGTGGCGACCCCACCAGGTGTGTGGTTTCTGTCGAGTCTCCGCCTCCCTGGCCGCACGTCTCCCCACTCTGTGCGCACTGTGCTGGGCTGGGGCGTGTCTTCTGCACCCCTTGTCTATCAGCTGGGCCTTCAAGACCCTGCTCGGCACCGCCTCGCCCAGGAAGTCTACCAGGTTTCTGCTAGGCACAGACGACCGGTCTCTCTGGGTGCCTTTGTAGCACTATGTAGATCTTTCTCGGGTCTTGTTCACCTTTGTATCCCCCCAGTATAAACCGAGTCAAGCGCCCACCTGCAGCCTGGTCTCCGTTAGGTTCAATCGGACCTGGGAACTCTCCTACCACACTATTCCCAACCAGAAATTCATTAGGCTTTTTTCCAAACTGGTGGCCGCAGAGATGGTATCTGCCTCCCAGTAACAGGGAGTTTACCTGGGGCTGGAGTCCAGGGTGTGGTGGAGTGACAGTCGGCCCGCCCGTACTTCCTTGCCCTCCCGACACTGGCCGGGGACGCCCCCTGCCACCAGCCCTGCCAGAGAACCGCGGAGGGAGTGGGAGCGGAGGCCGGTCTGCAGGCTCCGGAAAGCCCCGAGCCAGTCCAAGCAAGTGGGAGGGCTCAGTGATGGCCGAGCAGGGCGGAGCTGCCCGCTCCTGGGAAAATGGAGGCAGCACCGGGGCGGTGAGTGGCCTGGTGGTGCAGGCGGGAGCCGCGTGGGTATCCACCCCCCGAACAGAGCTGTGCCAGGGGTCACTCACAGTGCTGTGCCAGGTCGGGCGCTCGCTCTGTCTCTGGTTTGCCGCCTTTCCCAGTTCTCGGCCGCTGCCGCCTCGGGCTGTTCAGTCGTGGTGCAGCTCGGGCGCTCCCAGGAATCTTCTTTAATGCCAGCCTGAAACCTCGAATCCTGAATAGGGCAGCTGGCCGCCTTCAGCGCGGCCCCGGCCTCCGGGGTCCTGTCTGCATCCACAGCAGCCCTGGCGCCGTGTTCCCTGTTTCGAGACTCGCTTTTGCAGCTAAGAAACAGTTCTTTTCCTGCTCCACACTTCAAAGCTGTTGCCTGTAAATGAGGCAGCCTCTCCTGCCGGGGGCAAAGTGGCAGTCCCCCCCCACGACCGGCCAGCAGCAGCAGCCCTCCCTTAAGAGATGGCCAGAGGAAGGTCCACAAGTTTCCCGGCTGCCTGAGGCCCAGTGGCCACCTTTTCCACCTCAGCTACTCCGCGCCAGCCTCCGCAGCCACCGCCATCTTGAAAACCTCCCCTACTTACCTTTCACTTGGTGTAGGTATGACTGCCTTTGATCTTCTCTTGCCTTTTCAAACTTTCCTTTACTTACCACTATACATGTACCAGACTTGTGCTAATTTGATTCCCTTTTGTGATCACATTCACCAGTTCTATCCCTTTGGTTTGTAGGACAATCTCCACTATGAAGAAAGTGTCCCTCTAGTTCAATCCTCCAAATTTGACCTGAGAAGCTTCTGCTAAAAACTCTTCAAAGGCTAGTAACACATGACCCAGCTCCTCTAGGCATCTTGTTTTCCTTCACATTTCTCTTAAGTGTTTTTTTTTTTTATTTCTCTGCATTAAACATCTTATTGCCTATTTTCCTGGCTAGGAAGAGAATGTTTCATAGCACAGGGGATAAATTACATGCTCCAGGTGCTCACAAGTTCCTCCCCATCTCTGCTTTACATGTGCTAAGTAACATTAATGAATTATTTGAGTTCTCTTTGGATCACCAAACTGCCACATTTCTTATTTTGCTTTTTCTTCCAAGATGCTTAATGAAATACAGAAAGTTTAAAATTTTGCACATAAGCACATGACCCTGTGATTCCAATGGTCCTTGAGTAAGGTGTCCTGGAGAGCTGGATCCCAATCAGAAGATTCAGGTGTGCACCCCACCTCTTCCACTTGCTGTTTGACTTGGGCAAGTCACTTAGACTTGCACTGCCTCTTTGCTTTCATGCATATAATTGGGATAAGAGCAATACTGTCCTCTTAGGTGCTGTCTTAGGCTGGGTTCCCTAGAAACAGACTCTGAGACAGGAATTTGCACGCAAGTGGTTTGTGTGGGAGGCGATCCCAGGAAACAGTTGTTGGGGAGTGGGGAAGTGAGACAGGGGAGAGGAGACAGCAATAAAAATGCATTATCGGGTCGAGCCCGTGGCTCACTCGGGAGAGTGCGGAGCTGGGAGCGCAGTGACGCTCCCGCCACGGGTTCGGATCCTATATAGGAATGGCTGGTGTGCTCACTGGCTGAGTGCCGGTCACGAAAAAGACAAAAAAAAAAAAAAAAATGCATTATCAAGTAAGTTTCCATTGTGGGCAACTGCAGCTCAACCCCATTGGGGAACTCTGAGAGCCAGTGTAGAACGCATAGCTCAGAATTATCTTACTGGAGGGGCAAGGGAGCAGGAGTATATTTACACCATCTCCCATCTGACGTTGATTGAAGGCTGCTCCCAGGAGGTTGCTAATTCCCTGGCATTCCTAGCCTGTCATGAAAGCAGGGAAGGCACCACTGTGGCAACTGGACCTCCATCCCACTTGGACTCTCTGCAAGACTGGAGAGAACCTGGATTCCAGTCTGACTTCAGTCCATGTTCAATTCCAGCACTTAATGGTCCTACCCAAAGGCAAGGAAACAGCAGTATCTGTCCACCAGCTCCTGTCCAACAGTGGTTGAGGGCTCTCCCTGATTAAATAACTCCCCAGCATTCTAGCCTTCCTGGCTTGGGCCAAGAATGCCTCAGCCAGAGAACACCCACATACAGAGAATTGTTGGGGGTTGCAGTAGAAAGCTGTTTGCCTGCAAGGGAATGTAAGTCTGACAGGTATTGGTGGGGTACCATCAGCATCAGCTACAAGGCTGGTGTGGATTAAATCAGAGAATGTATTTGAAAGCACTTTGCAAACCACAAAGCACTATACAAATGAAATAGTGTGCTCATGAGAGGAAAGCCTTGAGTTTTATCTTTTTATGGAGTAGTTTGCTATAGACTCTTCCCTTGTCCCAGTTTACATGCTCTGTCTCCCAAATGTTGAGGAAGAGGGGTGAGTTTGGGACAAACGTGCCACCACAATTATGAACCAACTGAAAAGTTAATGTTCCACTATTTGTGGGATGGTAACACCAACTTCTCAAACTAGTAATAGCACTCATTAAAGAATATTGAAGACTGGAAGCAAATATTACTTGGCATCTTTCAGTTTTAAAACTGGGACTAGAAATAAAATATCTTTGCTGGCATAGGGAAAAATAGGGGGTAAGAAGGAAGGAAAGTGAGGAAAGGGGCAGTGTGTCTGTGCTGCTTAGGATGTGTGCAGGACGGACAGCCTGGATCTCAGCCTTAGCTGGGATTCTGGCCCAATTCCAGTACTCAGTGCCTGCGGAACTTGGACAAATCACTTATGAGCCTCAGTTTTACTTTCTTAAAAATGGGTCTGATGATAGACTTTCTTTGACAATCAAATCAAATGGCATAATGTATGTGAAAATATTTGGCAAAGTGAAATAAATCAAAAATCAGTGACTGCCACTTCTGTTTTTAGCTTATTCCCTGTCTCTGCCATGTCTTTACTCCTCAGCATAAATGGATGAACCCCCCAAATCAGAGCCTTAGTTACAAATCAAAAGTACCTCAGTGTTCTCTCTCTTTCCCAGTGGTATTTGTTGGGATCGGCAAACTATTTTCTGTAAAGGATCTAGTAAATATTTTAGGCTTCGTGAGCCATACAGTCTCTGTTGCAACTACTCAGCCCTGCCATCGTAGCTCAAAGGCAGCCAAAAACAATATGTAAAGGAATGGATGTGGTATGCTTCAATAAAACTTTACAAAGACAGACACTGGGCCAGGATGTTCGTTTGCTGGCCCCTATCTATATAAAAGTAACCAGAGGCACTGGTTCAAAACTTAGATTAGCTGACTCAACTGTTCTATTTCTCTGACACATCTAAACAAGGAAGTCATTCTACCATAATGAACCCAGAAACAATCTAGAAACTGGCAGTGTGCCAGCTTATTTGATCCTACATACTGGTGGCAAATTTCTAACTGGAATGTTGGAATCGTGAAGTAGAGAAAAGAAAGGTTTATCACTTACAGTCTCATTTGTACTCACAACATTTTAATTTATGGAGGTGACTGAGTGCTGACACGGAAAGGTCAATGCCATTGAAAGAAGGATTTATTACTTACATTTCCCGAGAGAAGGAACTATGCCATGCCACTCAGGGCTACAGGCCAAGCATCAGGTTTGGGTCAGGAGGCAGAAGCAGGAGTTAGGGAAAACCCTGGGAAAGATCTTTTATTGGGGCAGGAGAAACTGCTTAGAATTGGATATTTTGAAAAATTCAACTGGGCTTTGGGATATAGAGGCTGTTCCTAGCTGCCTGGTGCCTGGCTCTGTGTTGATTTAGGGCAGGAAAAATATTGGCTTGATTTATGAGAGTTAGATAAAGGAGGTGGTTATCTGGAAAGGTATGTTTCCAAGTAAGTTGTTTACTATCTTTAGGAATTAGCTGGTCCTGGAAGGGGCCATCTCTCTCTGGGTCTGTAAGGCCCCCTGAGATGTTAAAACATAAAATACAGCAAATAAAAAACATGATTAATACACTTATGTGAAAAATGAATGTTGGTAAGCCATGGACTACATGAAACATAAAATTCCACAAATCATCTAGAAAGTTCAGGCAAGATCTTCACTAGTTTGTTTGGGTAGAGGAGATTTTATTTTCTGGTCTGAATTTTCTGAACAATTGCTTATGTAGTATTCTCTGTTTCACTTTGCTCACGGGTATCTTGCCCATTACTTATCTTTTTAAAAATAGGGTTTTTTTGTTTTTGGTGTTTAAGATCACAACAGAATTTATCCAGAATGACTTCACAGATTTAACTTGAAACAGGGTATCTTAGGGATACCTAAGGGCATTTTAGTTGCCATAACCTGTACTCTATGCAACTGAAAACGTGGCATTGCTTACCAGAGCTCCAAATGATAGACACATTTCTAATGCTCTTAATGGTTATGAAATGCACTCTTTTTTTATTTTGTTTTTTGGCAGATTTAAATATCTCAGTTGACTGCAGCTTTGACTATGGGGTCTGTGACTGGAAACAAGATAAAGAAGATGATTTTGACTGGAATCCTGCTGATCGAGATAATGGTATTAGATTTGACTATTTTATATTCTACAGTATGGTAAAGGAAAAGAAGCTCACCAATAATGGAGGGTTATTGGGTCAGGCTTGTTTGTCATCTTTGGAAATCTCTAGACCTTCCAAGGTCTCCCCTGATGGGAGAGTCTCCCTGATGGATGACTAACTCGGTCCAGCATACATTCTCCTTGTTAATCCTTCTCCCACATATCTTCCGCCACAAAGGATGCTCCAGCAAACCTCTTCTGTGTTCACTCTCCTGCTGCTGAGAGAGAGAGATGTTGGGATTCATATAAAGTTTGGGAGTGGTGGGGAAAAGGCAGAAAGAAATTGTTCCTTTTTTCCAGCTTACCAGCTATGGTGCTCTATAATGTTTGTTTTGTTTTGTTCTGTTTTGTTGGGTTTTTGTGGGGGGAATAAGTCTTGGAAGGAGATATTATCTTCACCTAAACCTAAACTCTTTAGTAGAGTCAACCTTCAAAGCATGAAAACCATAAAGAGCATCAAGTCAATGACCTGAACTCCTAGACTGAGCTTTCCTGTCTGTTGCTTGAGGATTTCTTTCTGGCCACCTGGACTTGGATTTTTCTAAACTTCAGCTGAGCTGCAGATTTCCTGTCTTTTCCACTGCCTACTATTGATGGGCCCTAGCTTTCCCCTTGAGTAGAGTATTTGGCTTGCATATCCCATTTGGAGCACATATTGAATCTCTGTCTCCTGAAGTCTCACTATATAACTAGGGACAACTGTTACACCTTCAAGGACTCCAGTTCCTTACCAATCAAATTATTTATATAGGGATGTACAGGCTCAGACTTCAGTTAAAAGATCCTTCCTCTAAACTAATTCCTTCCTGTGCCTCCACCGTATCTCTAGGTGGGCTTGTCTTTCCCTACAGAGTTAAATATCAAAGAGAAACATGGGATGACTCAGCATTATTAAAGGGATAAAAGTGCAAGGACAGCTCAAAGGGGGCTTTAGCTGGGAGAGAAGGGGAAACCTGCCTCAGTGGGTCACAGAAGAGAGAGCATAGCTTGTAGGGTTACCAGATAAAGTATAGGGTTCTATATTAGTTTGTTTTTGTGTTGTTATAACAGAATACCTAAGACTGGGTAATTTATAAAAAAAAAAAAAGAGGTTTGTTTGGCTCACGATTCTGAGACAGCAGCATCTGGTGTGGGCCTCAAGCTGCTTCTACTCATGGCAGAAAATGGCAGGCAGTTGGCAGGTACAAGCAGATCACATGGAGAGAGGAAACAAGAGAGGGAGGGAAGGTGCCAGAGTCCGTTAAACAACCAGCTCTTGTGAGAACTAATAGAGCGAGAACTCACTCACTAACCCCACCTCCCAGGGAGGGCATTAATTTATTTGTGAGGGATCCACCCCCTGTGACCCAAACAGCCCCCAACACTGGGGTATTTCCAGCTGTGAACCTGTAAAAAATCAAAAACAAGTTTATCTACTTCCAAGATACAATGGTGGAACAGACAGTGGCCCTGCAGTTCTGGCATCCTGGCAGCAGCCCCACTCCCATGACTCTACTAGACATTGCTCTGGTGGGGGCACTCTGTGGGGCCTCCAACCCCACATTTCTGCTCAGCATTGCTCTAGTAGATGGCCTCTATGGTGGCTCCGCCCCTGCATCAAGTCTCTGCCTGGGCCCCCAGGCTTTTCCATGCAACCTCTGAAATCTGAGTGGAGAATGCCACGTCTCCACTGCTCTTTCATTTTACCAGCCTGCAGACTTAACGGCACACGGACACTGCCAAAGTTTCCGGCTTGTGCTCTCCAGAGCTGCAGCAGGAACCACACTTGGGGCCACTTGAGGCAGAGCTGCTCCAGCCAGAGTGGCCCAGTTGTAGAGAGCAACTTTCTGAGGCAGCACAGGGCAGCAGGATCCCAGGTGTGTCCTCCAGAACAGGTGCCTAAATTTCAGGTAAGCAATGAATGCTTTTTTAATGGCTCAGACATGTTGTTTATCTGAAATTAAAACTCCATTGGGCATCCTATATTTTTATTTGCTGGATCTGGAGACCCTACTAGCTGGGGAAGAAGACTGGACAGTCTCTGGGCCCAGTGTAAACTAAAGCAGTGTCAGCCTGAGTCCTGCAAGTGTCCCTGGGAATTTCAGTAGCAGAAGACTCCACCTTATCCTCGGTGTCTTTCTCCTGGCTTCTATAGGAATTCCTCCTCCTTATCGAGTTCTTCAGACCCCAGCTGGTTAAAGTTTTTGCCCAAGTCCATCAAAGCCACAGCCAGAAGATTGAAGATGAGCAAAAGTCCATTACTACAAGTTAAAAGATAGTTAGAGATTCACAGGAGTAGAAGAAGATGTGTTCTGTCATCCTAAATCATAACTTGGAGAGATATATGAGCTCTCCTAAGCTATTAGGACAAATGCTATTAGGTGGGTTGTGGAATAAACACCACACTGTGGACCCACCGAAGGTGCTGGGCATTGACTCTGTGGGGAAATGCATTCCAAGGTTCAAATAACCAAGGTGGAAATGAAGTTCTGGAACACAAGTTCTCCATTGGTTGCAAGTTATCTGCAGTGCTAAAATATTTTAGCTAAAATTTTTTATAATTGAAAAATTAGAAAAATTAAAAAATTAAAAAATTAGAAAATTAAAATGTGGGGGGTGCCACAGGCCTCAATCCCACTCCTCCTCCTTCCTCCTTCTTCCATCCCATTTCCTTCCCCTTTCCGCTCTCCCCCTCCCTCCCAACTGCTCTGCAACAGCATCCTAGAATGTAAAAAAATAATATTAATAAAATAAAAGAAAATAAATTAAAAATTAGATAAATGGTTTTAATTCAAGCTTTTTGAATGTGGACAACTTCCTCAGTTTCTCTGACCCTCAATTTCTTTCTCTATATAACAAAGGATTTCAACTGTGTAATCCCTAAAATCTATTTTGCCATGAAAATTTTGTTCTTCTGTTTGAAATGAAAAGGACTTCAGCTTTCCCTATAGGAAACTATTGTTCATTTTCTAATAGCCGTTCTATACGTTATAGCCAAATCCTTTACAGTGGCCTCATTAACTGTACATTTTTTTTCTTCTCTTCAAGCTGTTGGCTATTATATGGCAGTTCCGGCCTTGGCAGGCCACAAGAAGGACACTGGCCGATTGAAACTTCATCTCCCCAACCTGCAGCCCCAGAGCAACTTCTGTTTGCTCTTTGATTACCGGCTGGCTGGAGACAAAGTAGGGAAACTTCGAGTGTTTGTGAAAAACAGTAACAATGCCCTGGCATGGGAGGAGACCAGAAGTGAAGATGAAAGGTGGAAGACTGGGAAAATTCAGTTGTATCAAGGGACTGATACTACCAAAAGTGTAAGTGGGAAGAAATGATTAAACTAGAGATTTACATTCTTTTTCAATGATATAATGAACAAAACACTGAAGTACCTAGGCACTGGGGATACAAGCATGAATAAGACTTTTTCCCTACACTTTAACAAGCTTTCATTCTGGCAACATGGGGAAGGTGATTAATCAGCACAACTAATGACAATACTTGTCAGGCTCATGCATATCATGTTCTGTGGAAATGACCTGTTTGTGTGTCCGGCTTCTCTCACCAACTTCCTCCCAAACCAGGCTATACATTACTTAATATGTAAAAGAATGTCTTGCTCACTCGTTCTACACCCAGAACCTAGCACAATGAATGGCAGCTAAAATGTGATTTTTTTTAACTGAACTGAGACAGTGGCTGTTGTCAGGGGTCCCCAAGATCACAGTCACGTTCAGTGATTCCCTAGAAAGGCTCGCAAAACTCAGAAAAGCTGTTATAGTCACAATTACAGTTTATATAGATTAAAATCAGCAAAGAGAAAATGCACATAGGGTAGAATCCAGGAGAGACCAGACACAAGCTTGCAGTTTTCCTCTCCCGGTAGTCTTTTGGGCAGCTCTTAATTCTCCCAGCAACCATGTGTAACAACACTCATAAGTATTGCCCATCAGGGAAGTTCAACCAAGCCTTGGTATCCCAGGTTTTTGTTGGGTGTCAGCCTGCTCATGTGACTGCATGCAAGGCTGACCTTAACTATCCAGATTCTAGTCTCTACAAAGGTCAAGATGATACTGTGTGACCCAAGGCCTCTACCATAAATCACATTGTTAGCATAAACTATCTGACATGACCTAAGGCCTCAGGTAAACAAAGACATTCTTAATCAGGTAGGTTATTCCAAGGGCTTAGGGGTTATCTCCCAGGAACCAGTCAAGGGCCAAACGTTTTTTTTTTTTTTTGGAATATGCAGGGTTTGGACAATCCAGGCTTGCTGAGTTAATCCTTTACTGCACAGTAGGTTTAACAAAGGAAAATAAAACAGAGTTTGAAGAGGAAGTTGGTCAATGGGATGAAACACTGAGAAAAAACAAATAAGATAAAAATTACAAAGAGTCTATTGAGTTTGACCATCAGGAGGTGGCTAGAGATCTTTGCAGGAGTTGTTTCTTTGGAGAGAAAGAGCCAAAGGCCAAACTATAGAGAGATGAGGAGGGAAGGAATTAGAGCCTGAAGGCTGCCACTGTGGACCTTTGGGAAAAGTTTGGTCAAGGTGGGAAGGAAAAAGATAGGGTGAAAGCTAGAAGGAGCCACATGAACAGATGATAAAAGGAAGAACAGTTAGTAGATCGATGAAGTGGAATTCCACTTATACTTTGCTTGTGAAAGATGATGATTAATGTGAGTAAAATCTTATTTCTTGGTAGCTAGCAGTTGTCAGACTAGAAAGCCTAGTCCTTAGTATCAGACACTAAATTTAGCATCTTTTCATTTGTTATGCTTTAATTAAAAAATAACATCTTATTTAAAATATATCATAAGACATGACAATAAATAAAAGTATATTTGGGGCCCTAGTTAATGAATGTCCTAACTACTCTTCCCCTCTGTGGTAAAAGCAGCCAGTGCTTGTTTCGGACTGACGTACAAATTAATTTGAGTTTATTCTCATTGCAGCACATTTGAATCAATACAAATCCAATCCACATGTTTACATTGCTGTGTTTGCAGCATGGTTTGGGGACTGTGGCACTGAGCCATGCTATATACGGATGACATCCTCTGTTAGAGAATTGAAATATGCCTCTGCTCAGCATTTATAATTACTTCCATGCTGAGTTTGTATGTTGGGGAGTATTTTTTATATAACATGGTAACTTGGGGAGAGGGTATACCATAAAATCAGTGATTTTTTAAAAATGCACATTTTTGAAAACATGTCCCCAAAGAACCTGGCTGGTAATCACGTTATAACACAACAATGCTATGTTACAAGGGATACTCAGACCCAGGTGCCTATGTCCTGAATTTTTCAGTTCTAGGAGAAACCTTGATGGTGGATATTGGAGGATGGAGAGGCTGAATAATTCAGACTAAAGCATGTATTCCAGTTTAGCAATGTCATATTGGCTGTGGATATTTGTAGCAGATGTGACTCTTCATAAACTTGGGCATACAACATAAGTCCCATTGATTTCTTTAAATCAAATTATATCTGAATCCAAAGCCCCATCCCATCAAGCTGGGGAGAAATTCAGTCTCAGCTATTTGCTCACACAGGGTTGGGAGAGGGGCCCCCTCCTTAGAGAAGCCTGAGCTTCTGAAAGGCTCAAAGTTGCACAGACATTAAGGGGGGAACAGCACATCTTCACCTCATGGAGGCCATGGGTACCCACATTTTCTGCACCTATGTGGCCCTTAAAGTCATTTGTCTCTTCAACTTCCATGCCAGGCCAGGACACAGAAAACTTTACTAAGGCCAGAGTCGTGTTGAGAATCCAGCCTCAATAGGAACGTCAGGCAACTATTTCCTGCCCAGGGCTCTGCTTCGGACAGGCAGTAGTGCAGCTAGCTAGTCCTGGAGAATCTCACTTTTCCCCCTCACTGCTTTTCCTCTTAGCCATTCACCTTCTAGCATGATCTTCTCAGGGAGGTTAAGCTTGTGGGGAACAAACATCAGGAAGGGGATTGTCTTCCAGAAAAGTCTGCTTCTGATTGTTATATCGCAAATCTCCTTGATAAAAGAGAATATTAAAAGCCTGCCTAATTTTTTGGACCAGGGTAGGTGAAAATACAGTTAAAAACAAATACAAATTAGTATGTCAATTAATTATGCTGACATTTATTTTTAGTTATCCAGGGGGTATTATTCAGGGATTTCAGTGATGGAAAAGCTACCATATCTCAACATGTAAATATACCGACCCTCATTGTCCCACCCAGTGCAGCTGCTGGGAGGGGTCGGCATTTGGCCTCACCTCCACTTTTTAAAAATTATCCAAAAGGAACAACTTCCTGAAAGCAGTTCCCTGCTGAGAAGAGACTAGAGGATGGAGAGACTTCTATACCCAGTTGTGCTATCACTTGCTGCTTAGTAAAACCTTGTCTCCAACAGTTCTCAAGAAAATGTACCCAGCTAGAGAGCAAAAGAGAGCATCCCAGGCAGTGGGCAGTCACAGGCTCTTGTTTCCTCTCTCCTCTTTGGAGAGCCAGGGAAAGCTGGATACAGTGATGACAGCAAGCCTAAAGTCACTTCATCCTCTGTAGCCTTTAAAACTATTCTGTGATTATTTATAAAGCAAAAAAAGAGATGCTGTTGGGGATGGGAAATAGTTTCATGGTGACACTGTTATGAACATGGTTCTTAAAAGGTATTTCTTTAAAATGCCAAGTTGCTATAAGTTTGAATTTATTTTTAAAAAGTTTAGAAAAGACAAAGGGAAATTACTTTATTGTAATCACACCACAGTAACATGAGTACATTCATATTTTGCATTTTAATTTCCACAGAATACGTATTTTAAATAACCACAGTATGCATAGGCTATTGTTGAATCCCACTTTGATAGAATATATTTGTGAGTCATTTTAAAGAAAAATAACACAGTTCAAATTAAATACTCATATTCTTTCCTCTCCTAAATGTTTGTTCCAGGGCAACCTTAATCATCTTTGAATCAGAATCATTTTACTGTCCTCTAAATCTGCTTGTTTCTGATATTGAGAATTATAGAACATATTAGGCCTAATCACCTCTTTATGGGAGACTTGTGGGAGTTTTGAGGAACATACTTCTCCTTACAGTGAATGGTATTGAATAGGTGCTCCATAAATTGTAGCTATTATTATTTTCATAACTATTGAATTTTTAAAATACTTTTGGTGTTTTTTTCTGATTATAAAATTAACACGAACTCTTTGTTTTAATATTGAAAAAAGCATATAAACATTCATTTAGCAAGCATTCATTTTAATCATATTTATTTAAAAATATGTTTGGATGAGTATAAAATAGTCACTGTATATCCTTAATTTTATTAAATGGGTCCTCTGTCATTTTGCATCCAATTTGAAGATAATTATTTTAGAACTCATCCTCTGTTCTCTATACATAGGAAATTGTGAAAATATAAAGAAGCTGATTTCCCTTTTGATTATTAATAAATTTCTTAGATAAAAATGATTAGAGCATATTATAAAACATTTTCAATGCGCGAAAACAATGACATCCCATATAATTTCCAAATACATAAACCAATATTTTAAGAAAAATAACTATTCTTTTAGAAACTACCAAAATCTGAATATATCAAACTAATTCTCTTCAACTATATAGTTTTGCATTAGATTTTTCATGGAGAATATTAAATTTCTTCTAACCTGGTTTTTAATAAGGAAAACCATTTTTGTGTGTGTGTGTGTGGTTTTGCTTTTCTTTTCTTTAAGTGGGAATTCCAAAATTTCCTTTTAAACCTTACACTTCTCAGCTTTACAGGGCTTTTCAGAATCCTGTAGATGTTGTTGTGACCCTGTTTTCTCTGAACAGAACTGTCTCAGTGTAGACACCTGGCATCTGGGTATTAGTATATATTCAATGTCAAAGCCTGTTTCTGTGCAGTAGTGACATATGAGTTTAGTCCTCGTTAACAGTTATTCAACAGTTTGATTATGTCATTGTTTTGAATATTGTGAAGTAATTTTTTTTTCCTTTGCATTACTAGGTCATTTTTGAAGCAGAACGTGGCAAGGGCAAAGCTGGTGAAATTGCAGTGGACAGCGTCTTGCTTGTTTCAGGCTTATGTCCAGATGGTCTTTTATCTGCAGATGGTTGAATTGTCTTTTATACCTTGGTATTTGGCTTTTTATGTCAGTGTTCTGTTTTTTGATATTACATCATAGGACCCTCGCCCCGTTTTAGAAATACACGCTGAAAAATTATAATGTACCAACAGAAATTGTAAGATGCCTTTCTTGTATAAGACATGCCAGTATTTGCTTTAAATATAGTACCTCTGTGTCTTCTCATTCGTTTCTGATTTTTTTCACATTATATTATAAAATGTGGACATGCTGGTTCTTCTCCCTTCCCCAATATATCTGATTTGTCTACATGAGTTTATGAACTTCTCTATATAACGTTTCTAGAATACCCCCCCCCCCCAAAAAAAAAGCACAGAGAAATGTTTAACTGACTTTTATGGCACTTTTTGGAGACTGTGACAAAACAGATAGACTTTTGCCTAAGTGGCTTAGCCTGATCTTTCATAGCCAAGCTTATATACATAAATTCTGTGTAATAATAACATCCAAATAATCACCATGTGTCATGATTTAAATTTTTCTAAGAATATATGTTGTTGATTCTCCATTTACTTATGTATATGATTATTGGCTTTTCTGAAAAACGTAGTTTTATTCTTTTCTCTATGAAAATATTTTATATTCTTTAAAAAATTATTTTCTATTACGAGAAAGGATGACTGCTTTATTAGCCCTCATAACTGCAATACAAATTAGCTTATATTGTTGAACTCAAGGCCTCAGAAAACTACCTAAAACTAAATTAGCAGGTAACAGGACTCAAAAAAAGACTGATGCCTTCTTTTCTGTTTCTCTTTCCTTACAAATTCAAGAAGAGCATTGTGTGGTAACAAATCCCGGGTGTGTTCCTTGAGGACAACATTATATTCTGTTTAAGATTCTGGGTCAGAAACAGGTCCAAGACAGCTCCCCAAACAGAAGATTCCATGCTGTCACCTCAAGCAATTAAACATTGAGCCATGGGAGAGGAAGGAACAAGGGAAAGTGATCCACTTACTAATCTTTAAAATTTATAACCTCACTCTTGAAGGTTTCTTTATACTGAGACGCATAGAAATCCTTCCTCAACATTGGGGGGGACACATTGTTTTCTTTAGTGTGAGGGAATTCCGGCATGCAAAATCCACACAAGACTGTAACTGTACTGTTAAGATAACTGCTAGTTATAGACACCCCCAAAATGGTGTTTCTGGTGACACCCTGTAAAGAACTGCCCAGCTAAGGCAAATCAGCCCACAGAATCCTAAGAGATGATAAAATGGTTGTTTCGAGCCACTAAATTCTGGGGTGTTTTTTTACACAACAGAAGCTAAATGATACAGGTGATCTCTAATACTGTGGTAGAACTTGGAGAAGAACCCTGTCTCTTCAGTGACCAAGGACATTTGAGAGCATAATTGTGGCTTAGAATCAAGGCAGATGGAGGGGGAACTTACAAAGAAGGACAGTGCCCCAGTGATTCAGGTTAAAGGAAGAAATGTTGAACCAGAAGTGAAATAAGGAGGCCTGAGCATCACACTATGTAATGATAGAAAATCAATGCACAAAACTGAGTTAAGTTGTATTGAATAGTCATATTTCACGTTTATCTAAAATCTGCAGCAGAGACTTCCAGTTGCTTACCCAATATCCATTCTCACCTTTTTTCTTACTAGTATAACCCCATATAAATATATTTTTAAGGGGGATGGGCAACGTGCATTTCTCAGCCTCTTACAGATGGGGAGGCCACTGAGTATAAGCTGAAGTCATTGGTGGGGCTTCCAGAAAGGCTCGTTAAAGGGAGCTTACGGCTGGAAGCCCCCTTTTGCCATTCCTCTTCCCCCTTCCTCCCACCTGCAGTGCGATTGTAAAGGCAGATGCTCCACGAGCCACCTTGGGGTCATGAGGGCAAGGCCCACACCCTATGGAGAAGTGCGTAGCTGGAGGAAGCCTGGGTCCCTGATGATGTTGGGAAGTCTCTACCCCTGTCCCAGACTCGTCACTGCTGGACGGTTTATTAAGTGAGAGAAAAATAAGCCCTCTCTTGGCCTATCTAGGATTTCAAACAAAGCACAATCCAAACCCAGTTTATCACTCTTCCTGACTCCTGGGAACTGCCTTCACCATTTCCACCACAAGACCATAGTCTTGGGGACAACTTCTTGGACCCTTAAGTACCAACATATTGTTTGGAATTCCAATCAACAGCCTATATTGTCATGGAGCTCTACCCTGCACCAGTTCTAAACCATACTTGGATTCCTTTGTGGAACCTAAGGTCAGATAATTCAGCCATGACTCCCAGAGCTACTGTTCCTGGCCACCACCCAACATGTGAACCCCTCTTGTCACCCATCTTCTCCCCCTCTCTCCTCCCCACCCTCTTATGGGCTCCCTGGTCCTGACACTAGCCCCCATCACACAGACTTCATTGCCTGGTAAACAACCCCCTTCCATCTTAATTCATGCCAAAGATCTCTTCCTCCATCTCTCAAGCTTGGCCAAAACTGGGCTCTCTCCCCCTGCAGCCTTATCAAATGAAAGCTGCTCATCTTTCCACACTCCACACATAGCAAGGTCTAGACTGGAGGCATTCACCCTTGCTCCACTCTTGTTCACAATCTCTTATTTCTCTACTTCACTGTAAAAGCCACTGTTCCTTGGAGGTGCAGTTAAATCTCTCCACAGCCCTTTGTCCTTCCTAGCCATTGTCATCAACCAGTGTGGTGGTATCTATGCAAATGCCCATCCAATATCCTCACCTCACAGTTTTGTTTTGTTTTGTTTTTAAAGCACATGAACATTTATTGCTTATGGATACATACACACATGGTTAAAAACATAAAAGAATTATATACATCAAGTCTGAGAAGTAGAAGTGAGGTCTGGAGGTCCTTAATAATAATAGTGACATATTAACTCTAAAAAACCCTGACATTTACATAACGTGTTGACCACATGAGAAGGGATGGATGAGGGACTGAACTTCAGCCACATTTGTCGCATGTCCTTTCTTTATTGCTTTTTAATGGGATCTGAAGCTAATTTGATAATGGTTACTTTTGATGTTAGTGACTGTTTTGTTGTTTTCTGTGTTCTTATTTCTATTGAAAGGAATAATAGTTGAAGTTTAAGCATTCTAAAGCCCAAACAAAAGCCAAGTTTTAAAAAGTACATGCTGCTCTTTTACCATCCTAGAACAAAGAAAATATCTACTGATTATAATTTCTACTTCCCTAGTCACTTCAGCCCCAGATTCCACAAATTATCGTATTTACCATAGCCAATCACCTCTACCTGAAAGCTAATCTAGAAAGCCCAGTTACCAATTCTGAAGATGCTCAGCCTGAAAATAATGAATCATGAGAAAGGCATTTGAGAAAACACCAAACCTGGATTTTCTTTTGGTCTGACTTTTCAAAGCCAAAGTGAGCAAACACTCTCTCCAAAGATGTAGAACTACGGTCTTGACACCCTGGGGGATAATAATTGTAACAGCCATATTAACAGCAGCATCCACCAGCACACGGCGAGCCCTCGCTATGTGCTAGGCCTTGGCCTGAGTGCTTTTTGCCTTCATCAACCATGTAA
This sequence comes from Cynocephalus volans, assembly GCF_027409185.1. NCBI lineage: Eukaryota > Metazoa > Chordata > Mammalia > Dermoptera > Cynocephalidae > Cynocephalus > Cynocephalus volans. The sequence continues at coordinate 17,564,165 of NC_084478.1, forward strand.
GCCACATAACAGATGGGGAAGGTCCTATAAATTATTCCTGTACATGGGTGGAGAAACCGAAGCACAGAAAGCTTAAGTCATGTGTCCAGGGCCACAGAGCTGATAATGCTGGCAAAATCCCATTGACGATCCTCTCAGTATATTAGCCACAAATCCCTCACTCTTTCCATCCACCCTGAGATATAACTACATAGGTTAAACTGTTGACTGGATCCTTTAGTATTTTATCTATCAGGCTAAAATAAAATATCAGGATAGATAAAATACTATCCTGAAAGAATAGAAAGTAGTCCAAAACTGAGGATTTGAGCTTTAGCACACTGACACTGACCTGTATCTTTTTACCAGTGTTTGGAGCACATGTTCATTTATCACGTGACCATCTCCAGACTTGAGTCTAGATCAGCACCAGGTTTAGTCTCTGTGGCTGGGGACAGGGCAGGAGAGAGGTCAGCTCCATCCCTGAGGCACAAGGGGAAGGGCAGCATGAGAATGGGAAGGAGTCCCAACCCTTAATCCAGGTAACACCAAGGTGTAGCGTCGCAAAACCCACTGGAAATGCCCACATAGCAGCCGTGTCAAGTCAGAATACAGTAGCTCCGCGTGAGGACCAGGGAGAAGACCACACCCTGGCTGCCCCACACTTTGGCTTAAAAGCAGTTAGGCTAGCTACCAGTTTTGGGGCCCCTGTTATGTCTCTGGCACCGTACTAGGTATATGCCTCACCTCCTCTCCTTAATCATACAAAAACCTGGGGGCGCAGCATCATTATCTTCGTGGCCCAGATGGAAAAAGATGCAGCTTGGAAAGTTAAATCATCTGCAGAGCTGGGATTCAAATTAGTGGCTCTAATTCCCAATCCGTGTTTCGTGTCCCATGGCTTACTGCCTCTTCCTTGCAGGGTACTTGTAGTGGGTTGAATAGTGTCCCCCCAAAAAAGACACATTCAAGTCCTCACCCTGGTACCTGTGAATATAACCTTATTTGGAAATAGGGCATTTGCAGCTATGATTAAGGATCTCCAGAAGAGATCATCTTGGATTTAGAGTGAGTCCTAAATCCAGTCACTTGTGTCCCTTTAAGAGAAAGGAGAGGGGGATTTGTCACACACAGACACGGGAGAAGGCCATATGAAAAAGCACGTGAAGAGGGAGGCAGAGATCAGAGTTAAGCTGCCACAAGCCCAGGAACACCTGGGTCCAGATGCTAAAAGAAAGGCCAGGAACAGAATCTCCCTCAGAGCCAACCCTGCCAACACCTTCATTTCAGACCTCCAGCCTCCGTCTGTGACAGAATACGTTCCTATTGTTTTAAGCCACCAAGTTTGTGGTACTTTGGTACAGCAGCCCTGGGAAATCAATCCTCAAGCCTTACAGCGCCCAGGAGCTTTGTAAGTTTCATCATGAAATCCTACAGACAACCACTGAAGAAGCCTCCAACTCAACAATTTAAGTCCCAGCTAGTCCTGAAGAATGCCAATAATTTTGCTCTTTAGAGTCTCAGAAGCAAGTGAGAACACAATAGAAAGTGTATGTTTCACGAAGAGCTTGCAATTTCTGCAGGGGCGGTACAATTTGGTATAGTTTGGGATTCTGTTTTCAATGGCCAGAGAAGGTCGAATTGACGAGGCTGTGTGCTGAGAGGCATCCCTGACGCATATGGCTCTCTCGTGCTATCTCCTCTCCAGACCAAAGGGGAAAATACAATTATTTGTAATCACTGTGACACATTTTCCTCACACCACATTCTAAAATCTTCAGTCCTACTTGCGATACTTTCCGATAGCCTTTGAATTCCAGCCAGTCCTCCTAACTAAACCTCACTGCTTTGTGCTGAGCTCCAAGCTTTAAAACGGCATGTCCTCATTTACTTCAGGCCTCTGGCCGTTCTGGAGGTCAGAAATCCAAGATCGAGGTGCTAGTTCCTTCTGAAAGCCGTGAGGAAGATCCGTCCCATGCTCTTCCCCTAGTTTCCAGCGGTTTGCTGGCGATCTTTGGCGTCCCTTGGCCTGCAGAAGCCCCACCCCAATGTCTGCCATCATCTCCACATGGTGTTCTCCCTGTGTGCATGTCTCTGTGTCCAAATTTCCCTTGGGGAAAAATGACTTTTCTTTCGGGCCATGGTTCCCCAAACGTGGTCTCTGACAAGCAGCAACAGCGTCTCCTGGAAACGCATCAGAATTGCAAGCCCTCCGTCCCTGGTGCAGGCCTGCAGACTCAGAACCCCCTCACCTTGCAGTTCTTTGACCTCCTCTATTCCACTTCCCATCACCTCCTCCTCAGTCACTGGGCCATGGCCACCCCTTGGACTTGATCATCACCTCTGAACTCTTAAACTCCGACATCCCACTCTGGTCTGTCTGGCTTTCTCCTCTTCTTACTCCTCCTACACTAATTCTTCGGCCTTTCTGAGAGTGCATATTTTCTCACCTCCTGCCAACACGTCATATTGGCAAACCATTTAGACCATCTAATTGGGGAAAGTGCTGTCTCCTCGTTGTTTTCCCGTGCTCCCCTCTGGCTACCGATGGGATTGAGCATCTTGCCATGCCCATTGGCTATTTGTATTTCAGCTTCTGTGACTAATGGCTTTTTATCCTTGTGTCACCACCAGTGTTCTGAAGCCCAGCCTTGGCTCTTCTGCATGCACCTCTGTCTTCCTGACCCAACCTGTAGAGCCTCTGCTCAGCATGTGGGGCCCTTTGGATGCCCACCATCAGCTCTAGGCTCTCCTGTGCCTCCCTTACAGACCTCAGGAGACTTCAAAACCCACGTGGAGGGTGTATCCCATACCTCTCTTGTTAGATGGTAGTTGGGACTTGGGCAACCCCTAGACCCCTTCTGCTCGGGCACTTGATGCCTCCCTAAGACTGCACTGACCCCCAGCCTGGCCTGAAGGATCTTGCAGTTTTCATACTCTTCTCTTTTCTTGGAGGGACAGAACACTTGTGAGATGACTATGGCATATTTTTATCTGGAGATGTCTTCAGATGTTGAGAGTGTGAAAGGTCTAATATTTTACTTGAATTACAAGCTAACAAGTTGGCCTGTCACAGTTTCATAGATATTGGTAGAAAACACAAGAGTCCTAAGTAAAAGACAAAGGACTTTATTACTCACAGGACACCAGGCAACAGGGGGTTCCTGCTCACACCAGTTCCCCTCATCCCCACCCTCCAGTTTCACAGAGGCTGGGGCAATGGAGAGGTGGGTCCAGTGGATGCAGTGCACACAGTGAGTTTGTTCCACAGCTGCAGAACCCTGATTTAGGACACCCCCAATCTTAAAAGAGGGCTGATAGCAAACCTTCCCAAACTTTTCCCTGAAAGAAAACAATACCTTTATTATCTTGGTCAGGAACCAAATCTGCACTCCAGAAGAAAGACACTTTCTTATTTTCCCAGGATGTTCACTATACATTCATCTTTGTAAAGACAGTACAGAACAAAAATTGTCAATGCCTTTGTGCAGAAGATGGACAGAAACACAAGAGACCCATGGAGAATCACCTCCCAACATCAGACTCTTAGCTTTCTGGAATCAATTAGAGGAGGGGATGACAATTAGAAAGACTGGGTAGGAATGTTGGCTCCTTACAAGTCCATGACATTAGAAATAACCCTTGATACAGGCCCAGCTCACCTTCTCTGAGTGAAGGGACCTACTGCTTTCTGGAACTTACTTTTTCAGGACTTCTATTTAAATCCTGTTCCAAGCAGACCACAAGACTTCAGTTAGGTGATTTACTTTCTGCAAATAAACAAGCATGGAGTGAAATCATTCCATACTTTGAAGGAGAACTATCAAAGTTTTAGAATTTGTTATAATTCAATACTCTCCTAGAAAAGTGGTCATTTTTGTTGTTGTTGTTAGTGAAATAGTCTTGCCTTTCAGAACATTTAAAGTGTTTTGGAAATCCAGCAGGGTGAATTGGATAATGACTATTTAGTATCATTTTGAGTAAATGCAGTTCTTGTGGAAGGTAGAAAGCTATTGACTGACAGTCCAAAGCACCAATAGTTTCTCCCCAAGAATCAACAGGGCAGGGGTAATGGATAGGCACATGGTTCTATTTTAAAAACTGGCTTTTGTTGAATGTCGGTGAATTTAGCTCAGTACATTGGTTTTAAGTGAGTTTTATTTATTTAATTAATTGATTGATTGATTGATTGATTGATTTACTTTGACTGATAAGGGGATCGCAACCCTCGGCATGGTGTTGTCTGCACCACGCTCAGCCAGTGAGTGCACCAGCCATCCCTATATAGGATTCCAACCCGCAGCCTCGGTGCTATGAGCGCCGCACTCTCCCAAGTGAGCCATGGGGCCGGCCCTTAAGTGAGATTTTTAAAAACTCCTTTGACAAGTCTGAGATCCTCCAAAAATGTCAAGAAGACTTAGACTAGATCAACATCTAAAAAGCCAATTGATGGAGTTTGGATGTGGTGTCCCCTCCAAAACTCATGTGGAAATTTGATCTCCAATGTGGCAGTGTTGGGAACTGATTGAGTCATGGGGGTGGATCCCTCATGAATGGATTAATGTTCTCCCTAGGTGGGGGAATTAATGAGTGAGTTCTTGCTCTATTAGTTCCCATGAGAGCTGGTGGTTTAAAAGACCCTGGCACCTCCTCTCTCTCTCTTGCTTCCTGTCGCCATGTGATCTGCTTGTACCCGCTGGCTGCCTGCCACTTTCCGCCATGAGTAGAAGCAGCCTGAGGCCCGTGCCAGATACAGCTGTCCCAGAATCGTAAGCCAAATAAACCTCTTTTCCTTATAAATTACCCAGTCTCAGGTATTACTGTTATAGCAACACAAAACGGACTAATGCACCAGTGTAAATGAATTCAGCCTTTCTTTTCTTTAACTCAGTCAGACTGTGACTGCAAATGCCAAATAACCATGTTCTGTTTCCATTCAAAGTGTCATCCTATCCCTGGTGGTCTAGTGGTTAGGATTTGGCGCTCTCAAAGTGTCATCCTGGTGTTTTGTGGTCCTGGTGTTGTGTGGGTGCAGCTTCATTCTGCCTGGTCAGAGAATGAGAAAATATCATAGACCTCAGGATATTTGTACGTGTGAACAAATAAGAGTTCTTTTTTTATGTAGAGAATGGGGTTGTAGATTGCAGTACTTATTTATGAGCTTTTGGAAATTCTTATGTTTTAAAACATCATATCTACACTTCATTAAAGTTTTAGCATTAATACACATGTGAAAAAAATTCTGTAAGATGATTTATAAATAGACTTGTGTCTTAGAAAGCAGTAGTACAGTGTGGTGGGGAGAATCTGGTCTGGGGCCAGGAAGGACTTTCCCTAAGTGGGCTGAAGATAGGTTACATATGCATATTTTTGACAAAAAAAAAAATTATCCTGTGTTTGCCTTTAATCAATTTGGGAGCTTCATATAAATTGCTTTTCTTTTCTACGTTGTTGTTCTGTTTGCTTATTTGTTATGGTTTTCCCTCTCTGCCACTTTCCACAGCATGCAGAGTGCTGGATTAAATGTAATTAGGCAAGAGCTAATTATCCTTTTCTTCTCAGTAATTTCTTTGAGAGCCTGTATATTTATTTCACTGACAATGCTGCTCAAAACTCACTTGGAATTGCCTTTTTCAGGTACAAAAAATCACCCAAGAGACTTGGTATTGTCAATTTATGGTTATGTGTCATTTATGACCAAAAACAGTATACCAGCCCAGAATTCTACTGGTAGGTATAGTACTTATAGAAATGCATAGTAGCGCTATTTGTAATAATCCCAGTGGAACAAGCCAAATATCCATAGTGTCCATTGTGAGTAGAATGGATAAATAAATTGTGTATTTATTCAATGGAGCACTATAAAGAAATGAGAATGAGCAACCTAATGCTACTCACAACAACACACATGAATTTCAAAAATACATCATTGATCAAAAGAAGCCAGAAAGTGCATACTGTATGCTTTCATTTATGTAAGTTTCAAAATCAGGCAAAACTAATCTATGGTGGAGAAGTTGAGGCTGTATTTACCCTTGCGGGACAGCGGGGTGCTGGAAGCAAACACAAGGGAGAAACTCCTGTGGGGCTAGTAACTCTGTTTCTTGATGCTTAATGAATGGGCATGTTTGCTTTGTGAAAATTATTGAACAGTGCAATTATTTGTGCACTGACTTTTCTATATATGTTATACTTCAATAAGAATTGATTTCAAAAGTAAAAGTATTGTCCTCCTTTAAGATGAACCTCACCCATATGACATTGTACAAATGACTTGGGACACCTAGAGTGAATTCACCTCTCAATGCCAGGTAGGTTGTGTATAATCCAGACTCCCATATAATCCAGCCACCAATAACTCTTATGTTAGGGATGTCCCCTGGCCTGCCATCCAGCTATCAATGGACCCTGGACATCAGCAGGATGCTGGAGGTGAAAGGTACTGGAATCTTGAGAGGTAGTTCGACAGGCCCAGGGGCTGAGGCACAAGGAAATATTCCTGCTGTTCAGGAATCTGGAACCTTCACCTGCCCCACATCTATTGGTCTTTCTGGACAGTGATAAAAATTTCTACGTCCCACTTTTCTATCCGCATTGCTCCTTTTAGAAGTCTTTTTCCTCCTAAGATGAGTCCAAGCTACAGTCACGCAGCTCCTGCTGAACTTGAAACACTTCCCACTACATCGTTCATTTTCTTAAATCCACTCTCAGAGTTCCAGCAGTGCCCCCTTGTGTGCATGTGTGTGGCTGTTGCCAGGCAAACAGCACAGAGCTGTCTTCTTCGGCCTCTCCTGCAACCTCTTCGCTTCATTTCTTCCCCTCCCTGGTGTCTTGTGGACTCATGCTTCTCTCTGAGTACCCAGAACCTTCCAATTCAGTCACCCTTGACAGCTTGAAGAATCCAGTCTTACAGATTTTTCATTCCCTCCCATTTCACCCTTATCAATGTTTACTTGTCCAATGTCCCATTCCTCCAGTCTCTGACAAATGAAGGGAAACTACCCTTATGAGATAACTCAGGCACAGGGCTTTGAGTGTAACCTTTCCTAAGTAATACCTGCTCTTTTACAATAGCGGCTCCCAATGCCTTAATACAAAGGAACTAGTAAGACGGGAATTCCAGCACCACGGTAAGGTTGGGAATTCTCTTCTGATGTCACTTAAATCACACAGCCTCGTTAGGACGGGTTTTGTAGTTAGCATTTGCTGGTAGCAAGAAAGAGAAACAGACCCTGGCTAACTTACAGCAAAGGGAAGTTACAGTAAGGATAGCAGGAGTGTGCAGGTGGATGGAAATCCCAGCCAGCCCTGGGAATGGGCTGCAGAGCTAGAAGCAGAAATATAGAGAGGGAGCCGCTGCAGGAATGGCTTGATAAGGACACTAGCATCACCAAATGATCTCTTGCCATGTTTAGTCTCCATGTTCCTCTACTCAAAATTCACATTCCAGGGAAGAGTATGCAATCAGCCCAGGTTGGATCAGGTAGCTGTCTCTGGCTAGCGAAAAACAGCATCTGATTGACTGGAAGATGGGTTGAAAGCTGGGTAGTCCAAATCCCCCCTCCCAAGCCCACCATGGGAACCCCCTTATGCAAAAGCTGGGCTTGAATTCACAGAATTATCCCAGCCAATGTACCAGTCTAAATGATTTACTCTTGTCACGACAAAGGAATTGACACCTTCATTCTCTTTAGTAACCAGAAACCTCGGTGGGATTTGGGTCAGGTTTGAAATGAAGAACAGTTAATATAAACACCATTATATGCACCAGTTGATGTAGCAACTATAGTGTGTTCAGCTGTTAGGGGAAAAAATGAGGCTAAAATGGAAAAATGCTTCTCTTGGGCAGCATAAATCAGAACACTACCTTTTGGCCAAATGCGTCTCCCACTGAAGACCCAGAAGAGAACATGGCTATCCTTTATAATGTCATTTTTGATGAATGGGCCCTCCTGGCAGCACGCCCAGGTCATATCATGGAAGGAGGACTGCAGGTGGTGTGTACAGTGTCAGTCTGTGAGAATGAGCCATGAGGCTAACCCAGTGCAAGAACAAAAGATAAGAAAGCAGCACAGACCAGTGCTTTGTAGTTCAGTGCCATGTCTTGCCATTCTGATGAACTGCTGTTACAAAACGACCTCCCTAATTATTATAAAAATCCAAGAACCAAAATGAAGTGAGGCATTTCCTGGGGCAGTCCACATATCAGGACCACTGGCAGACTGTACTCTTCCTGGTCACGAGCCACTCTGACACGACAAAGCCCCCGGTGCTGGGCCTCTGCTGGGATTTCTTAACAGTAGTGGAAAAGGCAGCTGAGGAGGCAGGAGGCGGTCTTGGAGTAGAGTTGACATCCCCTTGTCCCATTTATTTTTCTATTTTTGCTGTATTTTTCTGATTAAATGGAAATTTGAAGAATCCCTAGTAACAAAATAGTTAAAATGATGTTGCACTGCCTCTGAATTTTCACTTATATGCACCAAGAGGTGATGGAAGCCAGACTTGCTGGTCCTTCCTCATTCCTCTGCTAAATCTGTGGCCGTGAATCTATGCTAGAATAGCTCATATTCTAGAGAAATGACCCAAACGGACAAATGGTGTAGAAAAGGAGAACAAGAGATATGGAGATGACCTAAAGATTACTCTGGGTGCAAGAGGACGTTCAATGAGACTTTTCCTGATTCGTCCAAAGCCCCGAGGCTGAGCACAATGTTAAGTGTCCACGGGTTCTAAGGAGAGATGCTAGACCATCTACTTAGGGCTTACCACGTGGTGAGCCCAAAACTACTTCTGCCACCTGTGCCCCCTCACCCCTCTTCAGCTTATTACAGAAGGCAAGAGTGGAAGAGGGTTGTTACAGTTCTGTAAGTTTCCTACCTGCCCTCTCCCTGAAGGCAAGTGGAGGGGGACTTTGAGAGAACCACTCTTAGAGACTGACAGCTGTCCCTGTCCTGAAGGGGCACATGTTTCCCTTCAGAATGGTGCCTGACTCTCCCAAAAATCTCAATAGGCAAGAAGCAAGCTAGAGCTGCCTAAACCCCCTAGGATGGCAACTGCAGAGGGAGCAGCCTCTGCTTCTGGGGCTCGGTGCGGGCAGAGCAGCTGGGTTTTTCCTGTGAGGTAAGTGCATATCAAGCAAGTAGCAGGGCTTAGATTGTCTTGGAAGGACCTTGCCCAAGAGGACTGCCTGCAGGTGAGGTGACCCAACCAAAAAAGGCTGTGTGGGACGTGCCACCAAAAGCAGGACCTGTTGGTCAACCACCATGCTGAACCAGAGAATGGGTGAGTAGGGGCCCCCGGCAAAGGGAAGGTTCTCCAAAAAAAATCCCAAAAGTGAGCCCACAAAAAGAACAAAAGAGGCATCATTTGGACATCAGCACACAGAGGGCTCTAATACCAAAGGCTCTGAATAGACATTTCTCCAAAGAACATATACAAATGACCAATAGGTACATGAAAAGATGCTCAACATCATTAGTCATCAGGGAAATGCAACGATGATGAAAACGTGAGAGAAAATGCAGGGAAATGCAGTGGATGAAACTCCAAGTCAGATTTTCAAAATTTATATGATCAACGAATAAGTAAAACATTGCAAACTATTTTCTGCTTGTAACAAATCAAAGCTATCAAGTTTTTTTTAAGAATATAGTAGCATAATTCCAATTATACCAATGACTCTCATTTTTTACATCATTAAAAATCTTTCAAAATTTGCTTATAAAAGTAAAATGTTTGTTGATAAAATTTGGCAAAATGCAGAGGCCACATGATGAAAAAATTAAGTAATCCATAAAACAACAACCACTGTACAGTCTGTAGTGTTATTGGGAAATAGATTGTCTAGGATCAAATGCTGGCTACTTAGTTTCTCTTTGCCTTAGTTTCTTTTTTTTTTAATTTAATTTAATTTTGTCACTATACAATGGGGTTGATTATTGTGGCCCATTACTGAAACCTCCCTCCCTCCTTCCTCTCCCCGCTCCCTCCCAACAACCTCCTTTCTGTTTGCTTGTTGCATCGACTTCAAGGAATTGTGATTGTGTCTTCTTCCCTCCCCCCCAGTTTATTTGTGTATTTATTTATTTATTTTTAGCTCCCATGAATAAGTGAGAACATGTGATATTTCTCTTTCTGAGCCTGACTTGTTTCACTTAATGTAATTCTCTCTAGGTCTATCCATGTTGTTGCAAATGGCAGTATTTCATTATTTTTTATAGCAGAGTAGTATTCCATTGTGTAGATGTACCACATTTTCCGTATCCACTCATCCGATGATGGACATTTGGGCTGGTTCCAACTCTTGGCTATTGTAAAGAGTGCTGCGATGAACATTGGGGAACAGGTATACCTTCGACTTGATGATTTCCATTCCTCTGGGTATATTCCCAACAGTGGGATAGCTGGGTCGTATGGTAGATCTATCTGCAATTGTTTGAGGAACCTCCATACCATTTTCCATAGAGGCTGCACATTTTGCAGTCCCACCAACAGTGTATGAGAGTTCCTTTTTCTCCTCAACCTTGCCAGCATTTATCATTCACAGACTTTTGGATATTAGCCATCCTAACTGGGGTGAGATGGTATCTCAGTGTGGTTTTGATTTGCATTTACTGGATGCTGAGTGATGTTGAGCATTTTTTCATGTGTCTGTTGGCCGTTCGTATATCTTCCTTTGAGAAATGCCTATTTAGCTCCTTTGCCCATTTTTTAATTGGGTTACTTGTTTTTTTGTTGTTGTACAGTTGTTTGAGTTCCTTGTATATTCTGGATATTAATCCTTTGTCAGATGTTGCCTTAGTTTCTGATTGTAAATTGTAATGTGACATAATGTGAGAGGGCCACACACACCACTAACAACAAGGCAGTTTAGTTGAAGTTTGTTAGGAAACTTGTAGGTTGGGAACCAAGATCTCACACCCAGTCCTCAGATCTGTCATCATTATCCCATAGAGAAGCACGCTAATTCAAATCACGTGCAGCTGGACTCATGGAAAGTTCTCCAGCTGAGGACACATACCCCTGTTTCAGTTCATATATACAGTATTTACACAAGTTGGGACAGGAGCTTCTGGTTGAGAAAGAGGCTTTATATTAGACAGGGGAAGCTTCCAGAGCTCAGCAAGGGTAAGTAGCATACCAAGGCTGATATTAGTGAGTTTTTCTATTGGGCTCATTTAGACCTGCTAAAGTAGCTTCTTGCTTTCTTGCTAAGTATCCAAAGGAGGGGAGGGACTCTGAGTTTATCCTGCCTCACGTATCAAGAAAGAAAAATGGAATTCACATATAAGAATATGTGTTTCATTTAAGTTCTCTAAAGGATTAATGCATTTCGTTTACACTATTAAGGATATTTTAAATCAGTGGTTTTGGGAGAAAAATTTGGGAGTTGCTATGGTTTGAATGTTCCCCCAAGCTCATGTTGGAACTTAATCCCTAATATGGTGGTGGAAGGTGGAGTCTTTAAGAGGTGATTGGATCTCGAGGAATTTGTTCTTGTGAATGGATTAATCCATTCATGAAGAAATGGGTTGATGGTTTAATAGGCTGTCATGGGCAGGACTGCTGGCTTTATAAGGAGAGCACATGAAAGTACTCTTGCCATTCTCACCATGTGATACCCTGTGTTGCCATGGGACTCTGTACAGAGCCCCCACCAAGAAGAAGGTGCTGAACAGATGATTCCCCTGGACCATGGACTTCCCAGCCTCCAAAACTGTAAGAAATAAATTTTATTTCTTTACACATTACCCAATTTCTGGTATTCTGTTATAAGCAAAAGAAAAGGAAATAATACTGAGGCAAAGATAAGGTCAGTGTCAGAATAACTTAAGGCAGTGGTTTTCACTCTTGGATGACCATTTGGAACACCTGAGGAGCTTTAAAGTCTACTGATGCCTGGGTCCTAACCCAAGAGATTCTGATTTAATTGGCCTGAGGTACAGCCTAGCCACTGGGAGGTTTAAAAGTTCACTGTAGTTCTAATACGTAGCAAAGGCTGAGAACCACTGACCTAGGTACGTTTCCCCAGAATAGCTAAAATTAAAAGGACTGACTGACAACCCAAGTGTCGGTGAGGATGTGAAGCAACTAGAACTCTCATACATTGCTGATGGGAGGGGCAATTGGAACAACCACTTTGGAAAATTGTTTGGTGGTGTTGACTAAAACTAACATACACCTACCCTATGGCCCAACAATTCCACTCCTGGGTATATAATCAAGAGAAATGAGAGCTTATGTCCACCCAAAGACAGGATAAAAATTTATTTGTAATAGTTCAAATATGAAAATAACCCAAATGTCTATCAACAGTATGATGGATAGATTGTGTTGGCTGCATACAATCCAATACTACACACAATGAAAAACCACAACAGGGGTGAAATCCATAGACATAATATTGAGTGAAAGAAGCTAGATACAAATAAGTACATATGAGTCCATTTTCATGAAGTTCAAATAGATAAAACTAATCTATAGAGATAGAGGTCAGAGAGAAGTTGTCTGTGGTGGTGGGAGGGGCAGAAGAGAGCCCACTAAGGGAAGTGTTTTATATCTTGATCTAGGTAATGATCATATATATATAATTTTATCAAGCTGTAACCTTAAGATTTGTGTACTTTACTGTATGCAAGTTTTTCCTCAATAAAAAAGAAATAAAAACACAATTCAAGCATCTATCCATGGCAATTAAATATTATACCAATGAAGGAAGTTCTTATGAAGTTTTAAAAAGTGAAGAATCTTTAACTTAGGGGGAAAAATGTTTTTAAACCATAAGTACAGTCTCCCTCCCCACCCTACCTCCCTCCTGTCCAGCTTGGAGAAAGGCTGGCTGATGTGTTTGACAGAAGCTCCCCCAGGAACTTCCAATACATTTCCCCCACCCCTGGCTGAGAACCACTCGCTTAGTCAATCTATAATGCACCAGCGAGCCACTGCCTGACCCATGCAGGAACTAACTCTTCTGTGGCCCTCTGGGAATTTTCAACTGAGATATTACAACGGTCCTCAAAAAGTTTGTGGAAAGATTCATATTATCTTTTAATTCTATTTTTTCATGAACTTTTCTGTCATTTAACCTGCATGAGTCTGAGGTATACATTGCAGAACTTAAACATAAGGTTTCTGTTTCTATAATCTATACCTTTTTGTTATACTTCCTGACATTTTGTAACTCCTGAAATTTGAAGGGAACTATTTATTGTTTTTATCCAATGCGTTATGTTCTGTGGCTTATAAGAACATTCCCAGTTAAGCCCAGTGTCTGGTCCTGGTGCTTTATCAGGAAATGAACATCAGTCAGCACCTTAGAACTCAGAAAAATGCAGTTTCTCTGACCACATTCCATGAAAAACATCTGTAACTGTTTCCTGAGCTGTGTAACATTAGCCTCTGGAGAGGACCCATAAAAGATTTTGCCTCTGTTCCTTGGGAATTTGCAGGAAAAGGTTGTCTGTGTGAGCCCAGAATATCTATGTTGCAACTCTGAGACTTAATAAGGATTGAAAAGGGGTTTCCGCTCATTAAAGGAAATTTATCAAAGAGTATTCCAGAGAATCAAAGCAGCTAAAAGATAACTTTAGAACAAAGTCCTCAAAACTATGTATGATACATTCTCATAGAAGTGAGTACCTTTATAGATATTCTGGTTAAAAATTGCCCGACTTCTCAGCAGCCTTTTTAGTATCAAATTGCCAGCCCTATTGTAGATTCATGCCAGATGAACTCAGCCAGTGCTGCTCAACAGAACTTTCTGCAGCAATAGACAGGTTCTGTATCTGTGCTATCCAGTATGGTACCCACTAGCCACAGTTGGCTATTGAGAACTTGACATTTGGCTAGTGCAACTGAAGAACTTAATTTTAAATTTTTTATCTAAATGTAAATAGCCGTATGTGGCTACTGTAGCAAACAAGGATGGACAACACAGTAATTATAGCTTGCCTCTTAGATGAAATAATGTTTTTTATCCTTTGCACCAGAGGAAAGCCTAGGGGGTTCTTTGTTTTTGTCTTTTTAGACTTTTCACTAATTTCTATTTTTTTCTTCGGAACAGAGTTTATGAGAAATTGGTTATAATATCCCTCAAGGCCATACTAACAGAGTTTTGAAGTAATTTCTAGTTTCTAAGCTATCTGCTTCAGGTTGAGTTTTCCATAGTTTAAGTACAATTGTACTTAAACATTGTACTTAAAATATCTGACAAATATCAAATATTTTAAGAATTGAATGTTACAAACCTAATCACAAAGGAAATATTCCTTCCTAGATAACTGCTTAAAACTAGAGATTGTTGTTCTGGAGGACTGTAGTGCTCCATATTTTTAAATAGGTGTTTCCAAAGGCGGCCAAGAGTATTCACAAAATGAACAAAAACCTATGACCACACCACCCTGAATGCGCCTAATTTCATCTAATCTCGAAAGCTAAGCAGGGTTGGGCCTGGTTAGTACCTAGAAGGGAGAAAATGAACAAAAAAAGTAACAACAGGAAAAGAAGAGAAATATCATTAACGCATGTTAAATTAAATAAGCAGGAGGCCATCAGTCTTAGGCTGTCTCTGTACTTTTGAGTTTCTACCTAATGAACTGCAACCTAACTTAGTATGTAAACAATTTATAAACTTAACTTAGGAGTATAATAAACAGCTGAGTCTCAGCCAATCACAGGTTGCCAACTCATCAGACCATATCTAAATAAGGCAAAGATGGAGCTGTAACCAATTAACCTATTTCTGGACTTCTCATTTGTGCACATTCTTTGCTTGCAAGGGTCCAATAAAACCACAGCGATGGTTGAACTAGAGAATGTAGCCAGCTCTGCTGATCCCCTACTCTAAGGTAATTTGGGGAAAGGTCAAGGAAGCATAGTATCCAATCCAATACACCAGATTGGATGATATCAGAAAGCAGAGTGGTTCTATGATTGAGTAATGTAATAAATTCTACCTAGAAGGAGGGAAGACAAGACCAGTGACTCATATTGGCCAGGGTAGGGGATATTTGGTCACTTTTGTGGTTTAGACAATGTTTATGTTTTTGTCAGTATTCCAACATGATTACAAAAAAGTCTTGTTTTTATCTTGATCCATCACAGCCAGAGTGGCCTTACCTGATGTTGATGTTCTGGGAAATTATTTATGTTCCATAGGAGAACACCAAGGACCAGTTGTGAGTGCCCAGCCAGCTCAGAGCTGGCAGGGGTTGCTTTTCTCTTTCTCTCTAGCCTTTAAACTATTACAGGGCTAAAATGTTTGTTCTTATAAACCATAATGTGATATTTCTTAAGGATTATATCTTATTAAAAAATTACTTACTGACATATTAAAACACAGCAAAGATGACTTGTTATTCAGGATCACTGCAATAAATATAGAGACCACTGCAACAGGGTCTGGCAGTGAGGGAGAGGGATTGGGCTCAACTCCAAATACCACATGGATAAGTGGGAATTTATAACCAAGGAGCAAGTTGAGGCCAGTGGATGGAAAATTACTAAGAGGAAATATCAGGGGAAAGGGGGACTCTGGCTAAACTGAACTAGCAGGATTCTTGCTGAAAGCAGGCCAGGGCTATTAGACATCACCCCGGGGGATGGTGGAGGATGAGGAGCCCAGTGAGACTTGGAAAGTGATCAGATATTGAGGGTGGGGAGTTCTTGCTAAACTCACTGAGCAGGTCTCTTTGCTAAAACTGGATTTGACATGAGTCACTCTTTGCTCATTTAATGAATGTTTACTACTCTCATATCAACTGATGCATGCTAGGGTGTAATTACTGCTTGTTGAGCTCATTACTTAAACAGATGGTTCACATTTATGTCCTCGGTTATATCAACCTCTAGCTGAGCACTGTCTTGACTGTAAGCTGAAAGGGTAAGTTGTAGTAAGTAGTTCAACTAACTTCGCTTAAAAAAAAAGAAAAAAGAAAAAAACATGAGTAGCGTTCGTTTCAATCCAGGCCCAGGCAGGGACGGAGCGCCTCCTCCACGGAGCTGCGCAGAGGCGGCCCCCCCCTCCCGCCCCGGCTGCAGATGGCTCTGCGCAGGCGCCATTTCCCTAGCACGCATGCGCTGGTTCCCAGGCCGGTCTTCTCTAGTCCGTGGACTCGGATTGGTTGAACTTTCGTCGTCCTGCGTGGGGACCAGAAGTTTTCTCCGGACGCGCAGGCCCCGCGGGGTTCCGAGGCTGCGCCTGCGCCGTTCAAGATTCTCCCAGGCCTCCGGCCAGCGGAAGGGCGAGCCCCTGTTTCCGGTGGAAGCCAAGCCCCGCCTGCCGAGGCTGTCCGCTGCGCCTGGGGCCGGGTAGGCCTCTGAAGTGCCCCGGCCCCCTCCTCTCCTCCAGCCGAGGTTGCAGGGGTGGGCAGAACCCTCGGGGCTGCTGCTGCTTGTGTGCTTTGCTCGTTGCTCGACCCCACCCCTTGGAACCCGAACCCGAGCTCGGCTGGGCTGAGCTGGCCCCTTCCCCTCGCTGCACCTTTACTAGGGATCAGCGTTATGGGAAAGGGCCGTAGCGCAGTCTTGAGTGGCTGTTCATTCGCCATCGCTTCACCCCCTGTGAAGCTGGAGGGGTGTGGGGGGCTTAGCGCTAGAAAGTAAAAATTTCACTTTCGATTTTAAAGAGATCTAAAGATCTAAACAGATCTAGGTTACTGCTGCTGACTTGTTGCCAGCTTCTGGAAATTTTCACTGTGATCTTTCCTTGTGCTTCTCACGATTTAGGCAATTTTAGTGCAGATGGGTGCACCTTGCCCGTACTGTAATATTACTGTTTCCAAGCTTTCGTGTGCATTCGGTCAGCAAATGTTCAGAGCCTACTCTTGCTGGCACTCTCTGAACTATTTTTTATATGTATTCAGAAGCTAGAGTATATATGTGTGTGTATCTAAGCATTATTTCCGTGCTGTCCAATATGGCAGCCACTGGTTACAGAAGGCTTGAGCACTTAAAATGTGGCTAGTCCGAACTGAGATGTGCTGTACGTGTAAAACTGAATTTTGGAGAATTTTCACAAAAAAAGAGAGTGTAAAATATCTCAATCTGTTTGTATCAATTGCATGTTGAAATGACAGTATTTTGGATACAATGGGTAAAATAAAATGTATTGTAATTAATTTCACCTATTTTCATTTTTTAGCGTGGCTACTAGAAAATTTTAAGTTGTATTTATGGGTTACATTATATTTCCATTGGACAGCAATGCTCTAGAAAGAGGTCAACAAGCTATGGCCTGCAACCAAATCCAGCCTGCCTGTTTTTGTAAACAAGCTGTATTGGAACAAAGTCACACCCATTCATTTCTGTATTTTCTATGTCTGCTGCTGTTCCTGCTATAAGAGCAGCAGAGTTGAGAAGTCCATACAGAAATTGTATGGTTGCAAAGCCTCAAATATTTACTGTCTGATCTTTTACAGAAAAGGTTTGCAGACCCCCTGCTCTACAACAATGCCTAGATGGTAGATAGTTTTAGACCTTTTTATTGTAGACACACATAATGGTCAGTCAGGCTTACTGTGTCACAGGCATAGTTAGGCACTTTTGTAAAGACTATCTCATCTGATTCTCATATTAATCCTAGGAGGTTGAATTTCTCCCATTTTGTAGATGAGGAAATTGAGGCACAAAATGGTCAAGAAACTTACGCAGCTTGCTCAACACCCCTCATTTCTGGGAACTGTAAATTCTTGACCTCCTTATTTAAATGGATTGACTCCTCAGACCCACAGTGGGCACCATGTGTTTTTGTTTTGTTTTGTTTTTTGGAAGTAGAATGTTCCAAATGTTTTTTTGAACTAAAATTGAGATGGGCTCGGTTTCCCAGAGAAGAAGCCAAGGGGCACTGGGCTTAGGTGGGATGAATCAAGCAAGCTGGTCTGCAGCAGTGAAAAGAAATGAAGCTCACAAGCAGAGAGGAGAGAGAGCATTGTGGATGCTTTTCACTCATTTAACAACAACAACAACAAAACTTGTTGAGCAATAGTAAGCACTGGCCAGGTGTTGGCCAGGTGAGTATAAGTGAATAAAATAGACATTGTTCTTATGGTCTTGTGGGAAAGGCAGACAATAAAAAGTGTTTTAAAATGTGATGAACACCATGAAAAAACACAATGTGCAAATTATTTGATGTTTTTAACAGGTTTCCTCACCTGTAGGAGGGAGATAAGCCTTACCGGCATCCCGGGGATCTTGTGAGGACTGAAATGACATGAGTGTGCAGGGCACGTAGAGTTGCTCAATGTACCTTGCCCTCCACTTTTGAGAGGTAAGTGAGGAGCTGAGTATCGGAAATTGTGTGCGTCATGACACTTAAAACATTACAGTCACCAGTTGTAATTTGTAGAGCAGGGTATTGAGTGAGTTGTACACAGCAGATGTTTTTAATATTTTCTGATGTAATGGGACTCTCTAGCAAAATCCAAAGCCAGAGAGGTTCTGTGCATTAAGTCCAGGAGCAGGACAGAGCTGTCTTTGGGGATGATGGCAGCCTAACTGGGAGGTCCTTCTGCGGGGGGTGAGGGTTGTGCCTGTGTGTGGTACACTCAGAATCGTCTGGAGAGCTGAACAAATACCCAGGCTCTACCTTCAGAGATTCTAATTCATTTTATCTGGGGTGAGGTCTTGGCATTGTTTATTTTTGGTTTTTATTAAATTTCTCCCAGATGATTCTAATATGCAGAGAGGGTTGAAAACCCCCAGTGGTGAAAGATAGGCCAGGCCCCCAGAGCTGCTGGAGCAAAGTCACAGAGCTGTGAAATGGGCAGTGCCCATCTGTGGTTGAGAGTAGTCTAAGTGGAGGCATGGAGGGGACACTTTTCATCACCAGGCCAAGGAGCTTGGGCTCCATCCTGAGAGCAGAGGGAAACTTCTGAAGGTCTTTAAACAGGAAAAGGAGGGAATATCTTACTGAGATCTGTACTAGAGGATGATCTCTAACGAAGTGCTGTGAATCCAATGAAGGCAGTGGAGAAGCAGTCGCAGCTGGCCAGATGATGGAGAGCCCAGATAGAGTTTGGTACCGTCCTGTGTGTTTCCCCTAGCAGCCACTGTCTAGCCTTGTGGAGACACCAAGTGTGTTATAGTTGTCCAGTTTTGTCAGTATTCCTTCCACTAGGCCACCAGCTCCTTCAAGGCAGAGACTCTCTCTTTAGACTCAGCATCTAGGATGAGCTAGATACATAATAAATGTTTGTTGAATGAACCGTGTAGACTCTAAACTGAGCTCACAACTTGCTTTGTCTTTTTATTGCAATTCTCAAAATTTTGTATCCTAGTGGCTTCCACATTGTACCCTCCTAGGGCAATAAATGCTTCATAGCCACTCGATTGTCCCACAGCAGTAATAGAAAGTTCGGCAGGATTTCAATGCTGTTAAAAATATGGAGGAGAGAGGAAAACAGTGTGGTGATTCTTCAAAAAATTAAAATTACCATATGATCCAGCAATTCCACTTCTGGGTGTATACTCAAAAGAATTGAAAGCAGGGTCTCAAAGAGATATATGTACACCCATATTCATAGCAGCATTATTCACAGTAGCCGAAAGGTAGAAGCGACCCAAGTATCCATCAAGAGGTGAATGGATAAACAAAATGTGCTATGTCCATACAATGGAATATTATTCAGCCTTAAGAAGGAAGGAAATTCTGTCACATGCTGCAACATGAATGAATCTTGAGGACATTAAGCTAAGTGAAATAAGCCAGTCACAAAAGGACAGATACTGTATGATTCCACTTATATGCGGTCCCTAGAATAGTCCTATCCATAAAGGTGGAAAGAAGAATGGTGGGTGCCAGGGCGGGGAATGGGGAGTTATTGTTTAGTGGGTACAAGGTTTCAGTTTTGTAAGACGAAAAGAGTTCTGGAGATGGATGCGTGACAATGTGAATATACTTAACACTACAGAACTCTACACTTAAAAATGGTTAAAATGGTACATTTTATGTTTTGTATATTTTCCCATGATTAAGAATTTAAAAATCAATATGAAGGCGAGGTACATAAAAGAACATATGAAATGAAGAGCAAGTACTTTTTGGTTTTTTACACATGAACGCATTCACTTCTATAGATTTACAGGAGTGAAGAAAAAGATTTGCTGCTAAGACAAGCTGCTGCTTTCACCCTGCAGCTATAGAATTCTCCTTCAGAATCGCCTTGAAACTCTGGGCCGCAGTTGAGAAATTCTGACCTGAGTCAAACATTGCTTTACCTCCTCATGGGCACGCTAGGCCTATCTCTTATTAACCACCTTTCTGAACATCTGGCAAACCTCAGTCCTGATTTTTTTCAGTTAGGAATGCATACACAAGTGGAATGCAAGCAGAATGAGTGTTTCTTTGTTAGGAAACTTTCCAGCTCTTGGGGAGGGCTCAGGGGTGTTGAGCTACTTGATAACTTAACATTGTGACATGACCACTTCACTTCCACAAGATCTGAAACAGACAATTCTGAGAGAAATGTTCAGCAATCAAGGGTGTATATTTTTTATTCTTCTGTGCTATCTTGCCTGTTCTTTGTTTATTGAGGCTTTGATTCTTAGGAAGACCTCTTTTACTGTTTTCAGTCTTTAAAAGTGGATTTTAAAAGGACAAAGAATTATCTTTAAATACTGGCTCTCAATAATTAGGAAAATTACCGTAAGATCCTGAATTAAGATCCTGAATTGATGGCCCACTGAGTGACTGTTAGACGGACTAAAAACAAAACTGAAAATGACTGCCCAGGTTTTCTGTGTTCTAACTCCCTCTGGTGGTAAAAATGCAAGACTCGGAATCTTTGTCTTTGAGCTGTCCCAGCAGGAAAACACCAGTGGCCAAGGGCACTTAACTGTTTGTATTTCGGGATAGAGTTCGAGGGGAAATGCAACTGTGTGAGAGTCAGCGATCGACTTCTGAGGAAACTGTGACAGGTTGATGTAGCCACCTTTAAGTGACAATATTCTCATTCCAGAGGGTAGGGAGAAGTTGATTGATCCATTTCCCCTACCATTTTTCAGTAGGTTTATATCTTAAATGTATATAGTTTATCATGAAATTATATTAGACTAATAACTTTTCTGATTATGAAAACAATACATGCTCATCACAGAAAATACAGAAAAAAGTGAAAGAACAAGTAAAAATCACCTAAAATCTTGCCACTCGGAAATACTACTCTTTACAATTTTGTGTATCTCTCTTCAGCCTTTTCACATGTAATCTCTAAATAAAATTTGGATCAGACTCTACATTTTAAATAATAGCTTTATTCAAATGTAATTCACATACCGTACAATTTACCTATTTAAAATACACAATTCAGTGACTTTTAGTATATTCACAGTTGTGCGACCTCTCTCCACAATCAACTGTAGGTTTTTGCCACCACCCCCCAAGAAAAACCCTGCACCCATTATCAGCCACTCCCCCTTTCTCTTCACCCCCATTGCCCTTCTCCCCCAGCCCTGCCTAGCCAACCACTAATCTATTTGCTGTCTCTATAGTTTGTCCTATTCCAGACATTTCATAGAAATGAAATCTTACAATATGTGGTTTTTTGTTTCTGGCTTCTTTACTTAGCATAATGTCCTCAAGGTTTAGCCACATTGCAGCAGGTGTCAGTACTTCATTCCTTTTTATGGCTGAATAATATTGTATTGTATGGATATACTACAGCATTTTATTTTTCCATTCATGAGTTGATGGACATTTGGGCTATTTCTTCCTTTGGCTATTATGAATAGTATAGTTTTACATCCTGATTTTTTTCACCTACCATTTTTTGACTATTTTCCCATGTCATTAAATATTTTCTAAAAACATGATTTTAAATGGTTATATTATTGTATCATCCTAGGAGTGTGCCATGTTTTGTTTTGTTTTGTTTTAGCCATTCTCCTGTTTGGAGGCCTTCTGGTTTCTTCTAACTTTGAAGAAAATTCTTAAAGATACAGCTTCCACATCTCTTATTTCCTTAAAGTAAATTTATAGAAGTAGAATTACTGACAAAAAGGACATTACATTTTATGGCACTTGTCAGATGGTTTCTAGGAAGATTGTATTCTGTCTGTAATTGCTTCAGTTTTGTTAGCATGTGTATGTTCAGTGATGATTATTTAATATCAAGTGCTATAAAATGGAGTCCATGGATTTTTGAAAAGACAGGATCCCTGCCGTCAAGACACCTATATTCACAGTTAGACCAGACAGACAAATATAGATCCAAGGGTATTATGTAGGCAAGGTTGTGTACATTATGTGGAGAGAAAAATAGACTGGTTAGATAAAGTAAACATTTGTCTTCCCGGAATGAGATCCACACAGACAAAATCATCAAGCAATTTTTTACACTTAAAAAAAAAAGTTAATGAAACCAAACTCTGTAGGGACCAGTTAGTTCAGAATCGTAAATCGTCTTCATCGTTGAGTCTGCACCTTCACCCTGTTGTTCAGAAGACTCAGATGTCAGCACAGTGTGACCTGTTGACTTTTGGGGCCCTCCAGGCCTAGATCCGACTACTTTCCAACCTGTGCTGTCTCAGTTTCTGTAGATTGCTTGAGACATTAGCATTCCCTTTTTGTCCTGTTTCTTGTTTTTTTATTTTTCAGAAAAGTACCACTTTACAGATTATAAAATCAGCAAGTTGTGTAGCTGAGTGTGGGGAAAAATTAGTTCAGCATTGCTCAACATTACCATGTTAATGCTGACATCATCACCAAATTCCACCCAAATGAATTGAGTCATCTGGATCTAGAAAGATCATTGATTTGTAAAATAGGGGGTAGAGAAAGTTAGAGCAGATTCTCCAGCAAGCCTCTTTTAAGCAGATGTTATGCAGAAACTCTTTGCAATGCCACTTTTTTAAAACTGCTGAAAATAAAACTCTTGAAACTAAACCATGCCACGTTGCAGATTCCATTTTCTAACGTGTCCAACCCATTTATATTACATAACTCCTTGAGAAGACATTGGCAGGAAGTGCTGTTTTACTATCTGGAAACTGTAGCTAACAAAGGCAAGCTCGAGAAACTGAAACCTCTTTATCTTTGCAGCTGTAAGGATGTCTGACAAGAACCAGATAGCTGCCAGAACTTCCCTTATTAAGCAACTAATGTCTCAAAGGAATTTTGAGGATCTTGGCAACCACCTTACTGAACTAGAAATGATTTATGTGACTAAGGAGCATCTCCAGGAGACAGATGTGGTCAGAGCCGTGTACAGTGTCCTCAAAAACTGCCCCTCAGTGGCTTTGAAAAAGAAAGCCAAGTGTTTGCTCTCAAAGTGGAAAGCTCTTTATAAGGATACTCACTTCAAAGCAAGGGACAGCTCTAAATTATTGCCTATGGGTGATAATAAAGAAGAAAATTCAGGACTTTCTCATGATCCAAGTCAGGAAGAGATAGTGGGCGTCTGCAGTTCTAATTCTCTGCTATCACCCCAAGATGTTGCCAAACCCACCAAACTGACTGTGCCCGAAAATAGCACTATTCAAGTGGATCCTA
The DNA here is from genome assembly GCF_027409185.1 of Cynocephalus volans. Taxonomy (NCBI): domain Eukaryota; kingdom Metazoa; phylum Chordata; class Mammalia; order Dermoptera; family Cynocephalidae; genus Cynocephalus; species Cynocephalus volans. The sequence continues at coordinate 17,587,629 of NC_084478.1, forward strand.
AGGAAGAGCATTTCAAGGGTGATGACCCTAAATCCACTGGCAAGAGATCAAGTGAGTTGCTGGATCCCACAATGCCTGTGAGAACCAAATGCACAGAGCTTCTTTACACAGCTTTAACTAGTTCTTCCACAGATCAGCCAAAAGCCGATTCATGGCAAAACTTTGCAAGAGAAATAGAAGAGCACGTTTTTACCCTTTATTCAAAGAACATCAAAAAATATAAAACATGTATCAGAAGCAAAGTTGCCAATTTGAAGAACCCCAGAAATTCTCACTTACGACAAAACTTGCTTTCTGGAACTATGTCTCCAAGAGAATTTGCCCAAATGACTGTCATGGAGATGGCAAACAAGGATCTGAAGCAGTTGAGAGCTTCCTACACAGAATCTTGTATCCAGGAACATTACCTTCCCCAAGAGATTGATGGCACACAGACAAATAAAATAAAATGCAGACGCTGTGACAAATACAATTGCAAGGTCACTGTAATTGCCAGAGGAACACTTTTCCTTCCAAGCTGGGTGCGGAATTCAAACCCAGATGAACAAATGATGACCTATGTGATTTGTAATGAGTGTGGGGAGCAGTGGTACCATAACAAATGGGTGTGCTTGTAATTGTAAGTGTTCTCTTAACAGATAACCCAAGTGATACCTTTTGTTTCTACATCTCTTTTGTGTTTGTTTTTAAAACCTTAGACACACTATTCTTAAAACAGTCCTAAGAAGAAGGAAAGAAAGTCATTTGCTGAAGCTCATGCCACCATCACTAAAAGTTATAGTTTGGGGAGAGAGTGGATGACTATTTGCATTGTGCTTTGTGGCTGTTTAGCACCTTGCTATGTGCAGAATGTGGTTGACAGCAGCTCAGCCTAACCTGGGAGCCTGTTAGAAAAGCAGACTCGGTCCCCATGCTTCTGAATCTGCATTTTGTTAGGATCCCCAGGTGATGCTCCAGGATAATTTGAGAAGCGCTGCTTCAGCAATAGGCCTGTGGTTCTCAGCAGTAGCTGCATATTAGAGTCACTGGGGAGCTTTGAAACTCTACTGGTGCTGAGGGCCCACCCTAGAACAATTCAGTCTGAACCTGCTAGGCCTCAACATTTCTTTTTTTCTTTCTTTCTTTTCTTGGCAGCTGGCCAGTACTGGGATCTGAACATTTGACCTTGGTGTTACAACACCATGCTCTAACCAACTGAGCTACCTGGCCAGTCCTCAACATTTCTTTTTTCATTCCTGAAGTTATTTTAAGATGCAGTCAGAGTTGAGAACTACTCATAAATAGACTGTCATTTGATCATTTTATAGCTCTAAGAAAAGTGTTATTCTGTGCACTTTACAGATGAGGAAACTGATCCACAGAGGTGCCTGACTGTGCCCAAGCCCGACTCAAACTGATCCCAGATTTTCTTCCCCAATTCACAGTCTGAGACTGGCTCAATATTGAGAAATGTATTCCTGGAGATAAAGGACTAAATTAATAGTGTCTTTAGGCACTAATGTAAGATGACTAGAACTTCATTATTTTCTCCTCCTTTTTCTTACCTTACAGATCTCCCTTAAACCATGAAAGTTACCCTATAGCTCATCCCACAGTTAAAATTTTTATAGTCCTCTTGCTTAGTTGAAGGAGTCGTGTATATATTTTTTTATCTTTGCATGAGTTCTTCAGGATATATAAACTCTTTAACGATGACTTCTAGTTTCTGATGTTAGGAGTCTTCATATTCTCAAGGGCATGTGTGTTAGATCTGAAGTTCAAATTCAGTCCAGCCACTGGAATGCATTGACACAAGGAGAGTCACCAGCAGAGACCAAAGAAAAGAAGAGGATGTCTTTCTCCATAAAGCCCATTTCAGAGTGACAGAAGAAGCATCTATCTGCTCTATGATAATATTGGGGGACCTGAATACACCTCTCAGCATTGGACAGATCATTTAGGCAACAAATCAACAGAGTAACCATTATTCTTTCAGAAGGAGAGAAGAAATCTAGGGTTATCGGGGGGGGGGAGAGGGGGATAGGGAGAGACTGAACAAGGGGCATAAAAAATAAGTATGATTTGTAACAATATATATGCTAGTAATATTGATTTGATCAACATATGTCAACGTTGAACCCCAAAAATATGTATAATCAATTATGATTCAATAAAAATTTTTTTAAAAAAACACAACAAGCCTTCTATGTGGATACAGCTGATTTTTTTCTTTAAAAAAGTCATAGAATGTTTGTTATTTTTATAGTTTTAAAAAGCTTCTGAGTTATCTACAAACCTATATTTGTACTTTTTCACCAGCACTTTTCTGCTAACTTCCTTTGTTGGAGCCCTGAAGGCCTAACAATGTGTATATTTTTTCCACCTCATAACACAAGTTCCCCAACAGGTGCCTAAAACTAAAACACATTCGTGTTTTCAAATGAGTTTGAAGAAACTGGCTTGAGGCCATCAGTGTGAATTCTGTTTTAATATCTTTTCTCCCTGCGGCTTCCCAGGGCTGCTTTATTGTGACACAACATGTTAATTCTTTAAAGAGTAACTTGCAAAGTCATCTAAAACCTAGTTTCACAAAATGTGGTTTCATATGACTCAGTATGGTTTTAAAAACTATTCAGTGATTATGAAAGAGCCCAGCACATGAAAACCAAGTTTGACTAGTTCAAGTCTGTGTTTGTGTTTGCATTTTGGAGCTTTTGTGTGTGTGTGTAGTTTTTACTTAATTCTGGAATTTTGCAAACTAAACTTGCAGGCAAATAAAAGCACTTGAAATGGAAATACCCTTTCCCTCCAAGATATAGAAATCTGTGTGGTCTTCCTCATTTTGTATCAACTTTTGTCAGTGAGTTTTGCAGCTAGAGTTAGTAAAACAGTAATCTGGGTTTTTTCTTTTGGTTGATAAGACAGCATTACATTTTCTAAGTATAGATAAAAGTTCTTTCACATTCTATGTCTTATTCCCTAAAAAAAAAAGGGGGATTTTTTTTTTAAATTGCTTGTGAGGTAAAGATACAAATTTGAAATCCCTTTTACAGAAATAGCAAGCACAGAGGCCCCAAGGCGGGAGGGTTCCTGGTATTGTCAAGGTACAGCAGCAGTCTGCTGCAGCTGAGGTGCAGACAGTGAGGGCAAGAGGGTGAGGGATGAAGTTCAAGAGGCCACTGGGTTCATGAGGGACCTTGTCAGTCGTGATAAGGACTTGGGTTTTTTTATTCTTTTTATTTTTAAGCACGATAGGAAGCCACTGAAGCTAGGGAGTTTGTACTGGAGATTTGAATGCCCTGGAAAGATCTCTCTGGCAGTCTGTTGATATAGATGGGGAGGGAAGCAAGGATGGATGGAGGGACTTGAGCTAGGTGTCCATTGCATTGGGCCAAATGTCACATACTGGCTTCAAACAAAAGTACTCAGAGACTATGCATCTTTACAGTTGACCAAGTTCTTGACAATTTTGCAAATGGATGTTTCATAAAATACACTCAACCCAAAATTCTCTACCTGTGGCCTGTAATAAAAAATAACAAACAGTGCAGGAATTCAGCAGAAGTGTACCCTATACCCTGGTTGCAGTGGTTACCAGGAGTCACTGCATAGGGCATGAACAGTTGTTATACCTGAATGTAGGTGGGCTGTCTTGATAGGTTTTCCCATATCACTCTCCCTTTGTCTGTGTTACTTTTTTTAGATAAAAAGTTGGACACAATTGCAGCTCTGTCTCTGCCCTGAACACTTCCTGTGCTGAGAGGCTCCTTTTATTCCCTATTACCATTTCTAAATGCCAGTCGGGAAGCTGACAGCTGGCAGTGCCCCACTGCCTTTGCAAGGGCTAGGCCTTCATCTTCTAGGTCAGATTGCCTTGTTATTTACAACTTCCCAGTAAATGCAAAATATTTTACCAAAATGGGTATATTTATATCTGTCAGAGGTACTTACTGTAAGTACCTAGATTCTAAAAGGCGCCTTCTTGCTTTCAGAAGAGCCCCACAATGGCAAGGGAGAACTGACGACAAACTCATATAATCCCATTTGCATTATTATTTAAAGTTCAGTTTCCAGAGATGTTGCCATGCGTGCATTGTCAGAAACGCTCTGCAGTAACAATTGCACATTGCTTTACCCTTTGCCAGGCGCTGGGGGCAAAGAGATGATTAAGACTTTGTCCCAACCCTCAAGACCCACAAAATGTAGGGGAAGCAGGATGTGATGTAGCCAGCAACCATTTTACATTTTAAGAACTATGAGAGACACCAACTTAGAGAGGCAGGGGTGCAGAGGACCCTGGGGGATCGAGTAGCCCAGTATGGAAGGATCAGGGAGGGCTTCATAGAAGCCATGATCCTTAGGGTAAATCTCGAAAGGAAGATGGCCAGGCAGAGGAAGGGGGAAGTATGTTCCAGCACATTATTTGCTAGATTCCTGGCACTTTATCTACAGCATCTCATTTAATCTTCAAAACTGTCCTGTCACACAGCATTTTAGAGGCAAGGTAACTGAGGCTGAGAGAGATTAATTCACTTGCCCAACTGAGGCTGAGAGAGATTAATTCACTTACACAGAGACAAAGCCAGGACTATCTTATAATAAAGCAGGTGGGTTTGTTTTGGGGGGGAGTTGGTTGGTTGGTTTGCTTGTCATATCAGTTTGCTTCCAGAAATAACATCAGGCTTCCCATTAATTCCAGGCAAGGTACAGCTATTTTTTAATTTTTTTTTTCTTTCAATGACAGGAGTATGTAGTCCATGGACTCTACTCTGGCCCAGTGCTATGTACTCTTCCCAATGATGGGGAGATTGGGTGGGACCACCTGGCATGGGTTGCTGGCTCCCCTGACACAGGGGAACCTTCACAAAGCTTCTTGTGGCATCCATGTGGTTTATCTGGTTGACTGAAAAGTGAGTGATGATTAAAATAGTTAACTTTTAAAATATAAAAACATAGCTTTTTAAGGGACATTTACATTTTTTTTAATGAATTTGAAGACTATAAGTATATAAATGCACTTTCAAATACCATTGCCTAAATGGTATATGAAATACCATGAATAAATAAAACATTTATATAAATAGTTATATTTATATAAATATTTGTATTTATGTAAATACCATAAATTAAGTATTTTTATTTATAAATAAAATATAGGGCCTTTCTATCTTCATTTTCTGTCTGTAAGACCTAGGGAAATAACAATCAATTATGAAAAAATAGCCACGCTATTTTGCATCTTTTGTTAAATTATTATAAGTGCCCTACAGGATGGACAGTCAAAAAAATAGAGTTAAAATAAATTTGTTGGACATATTCTTGCTTTGTTATAAAATGTAAATGAGATACAAATAGGAGTAGGTTCCAGTTAGTCATTAATCTTTTTCAAATGATGACAAATATTTTTTAAAAATCCAAAACAGTCATGGAAAATTTACAGATCTAATCAATAAGCCAGCTAAAATACCACCCATTCAAAAACTTCTTTACTTTTTATTTCTGGAATATATTCACGTTTGAAATGTATATAAACATGGCCATAGATAGCTCCCCAGCAGCTGCTTTTAAATCATCAGAATGGTATCATAATTCACTAAATTCACCTTTGTGTACTGAAACAAAAAATTTATGAAATTTCCAAGGGTGCCATTGGGGCCCTGAGGCATCTGGATTCTACCTAATGTGCCTATCCGTGAACGACTGAAGACATGGGCCGGCAAAACCTGTTTCAGTTTTCCTTCTGCAGCCACAGCAGAGCCAGGCACTTGTCCAGTCCCACGTGGCTCTTCCTCAAGGTCTATGATTACCGTGCACCTCCGATGGGAAAAGCTGAAGTCAATGTTCACCCATGTCTAATAGAAAAGGTCTGGAAGGTTTAAGTGGACCGCTTTGGTATTGATGAGTCCACCAGGCCATCTTACCTTTTCTTGTCTTTAGTGTCTTTTCAGACTGAGGATTTCCATTTCTGCAGTTTTGTTTTCGTACAACAGATGGATTTTTGCCCCCCAGCTTTGTGAAATCTCACAAATTGCTGAGCAGAAAACATCCAGACAATTTAGTGGATTTCTATAATCATTTAAAAACAAGATGATGGCTAAAAAACACGGGGGATTCTTTTTGGGAGTGATAAAGATGTTCTAAAATCGATTGTGGTGATAGATGCACAAATCTATGAATATGCTAAACAACACTGAATTGTATACTTTAAGTGGGCGAATTGTATGGTGTGTGAATTATATCTCAACAAAGCTCTCACAAAAAAATCAGATGAACCGAGGGAGGGAATTGGAGACAAGGTCTCTATTGGATATTTATCTCAGTGAGTCATTCTGAACCTTTAGTGTTCCAATTTACTCATACATGTAATGGAGAAATGATGGCAGTCTTCCTCAAAGGGGCTTTCAGGAGGTGCCTCAGCCAGATCACAGGCAGATAAAGAGTGAGTCTCCTCCCAAGGCATTGGAATTGTCGGGCAGTTTGCTGGGCCCTGGCATTTGGTTTCTGCATGGAACACCCCTCCTACTTTCGCGCAGCTCACAGGGCTAAGCAGGATCCCAAATCATCACTCCTTATGTTGCTTCCCTGCTTCTCAAGCCACAGAGGGGAGCTAAACTATCGATGATATTAAGCCCCTGGTAAATAGAAAATCCTCTGGAATCAACCCCGAGCAGTTGATGTTTACATTCCCCATTGGATCTGTGCTCGGAAAAGAAACTTGTCATAACTGCAGGACAATGAAATCAGCCCTCCACCCTCACGCCTCATAGTGAGGCCCTCAGGTCAGCGGCATCAGCATCAGAAATACAGAAGCAGATACAGAAACACGGGCCTCATCCCAGACTTATCAAATCCCAATCTCCGTTTTCCCATTTTTACAAAGTCCTCAGTGATGATTCCTGAGCTGTTTTTTAGGCAGCTGGCCAATACAGGGATCCGAACCCTTGACCTTGGTGTTATCAGCACCACATCTACCTCCTGTGCATATTAACGTTGGTGAAATGCTGTCCTGTCCACAGCGATTGGGCCTATGAATTCTGCCTTCCTGCTTGTACCTTTGGATGAAATGCTGACACTGATCTTTCCACTTGTCCGTGTCACCAAGACCTCCACCCTCCAGGTTGCTATATTCAGGGGACAATTCTCAGCCCTGAAACCTATCAGCAGCATTTGACGTACTCGCTTCCCTCTTCATTAAGAACACTTTTTCGTGTGGCTTGCAGTAGGTTACACTCTCCCTGGTTTTCCCTCTCACTGGCTACCGTGTCTCAGTATTATTTGCTGGTTCCTCTTTACTCTCCTGACCTTTTAACTTTGGAGAGTCCCAGAATGTAGTCCTTGGACCCCTCCTGTATGTACACGTGTTCCTGTGGTGATCTCTAGGTCCCTGGTTTTCTATACCATCTATATGCTGATGACTTCCTGTTTGTCTTCAGGCTCGCATCTCTCCTCTGAATTCCAGACTTGTACATTAACAGCCAACTTGACAACTCTACTTGGATGTCTAATAAGCATCTCAATCTTACCATGTTTAAAATTAAGCTTCCGGTCATCTCCAACATCTGCTTCTCCACTTAATGGCAACTCTGTACTCGGGTAACTTGAGCTGAAAACCTTGGATCCATCATTGACTCCTCTCTTTCTCTCACATCACACTTCCAATCAACCAGCTAATCCTACTGGCTCTATTTCAAATAGATATCCAGAAATCCAACTTAAAAATGGGCAAAAGATTTGAATAGACACTTCACCAAAGAAGATCCAGGAGTGGTCAATAAGCACATGGGAAAATGCTCAACACCATTAGCCCTTAAGGAAATGCAAATCAAAACCACCATGAGATAACACTTCACACCCACAAGGGTGACTATAATAAAAAATAAAAAATAAAAACAATGGAAAATAACAAGTGTTGCTCAGGATGTGGAGAAATTAGAATCTTTGTACACTGCTTGTGGGAATGTAAAATGGTGCAGCCACTTTGGAAAACTGTTTGGCAGTTTCTTAAGAAGTTAAGCATAAATTTACCATAAAATCCTGCAATTCCACACCTTGATATGTATACAAGAGAAATGAAAACTTACATCACACAAAGACTACTCATATGTGAGCATTCATAGCAGGATTATTTAGCCAAAAAGTGGAAAAAACCCAGATGTCCATTAACTGGTGAATGGATAAACAAAACATGGTATATCAATTCAAATAAATATTATTCAGTAATAAAAAGGAACAAAGTTCTGATACATGCTATAGCATAGATGAACTTTGGAAACTCTTGCTAATTAAAAGAAGCCAGTCACAAAAGATCACATATTATATGACTCCATTTATATGAAATGTCCAGAATTGGAAAATCCATAGAGACAAAGTAGATTTATGGTTACCTGGGGCTAGTAGTGGGAAAGGGGAGTTACTACAGATGGACACATGGGATCCTAATGGGGTGATAGAAATGCTCTAGAATTGGATTATTATAATGGATGGACAACTCTGTTATTTGTTTAAAAATCACTGAATTGTGCACTTAAAACTAGTGAATTTTATTGTATGTAAATTATACCTCATTAACACTGTTAACAAAATACCCAGAATCTGACCACATGTTATGTTCTCCGCCACTGTCCTGATTCTAAGCCAGCCTCATCCTCACCTGAATGGCGGATTGTCACCTGGATAACTAATTGTCAAACACATACAACCTGCCAAGTGGATGACTGACTTCCTCTCTTGTCCCCTAAGTATATTTCCAGCACAACAGCCAGTGTGATCCTGGGAAATATGCCAATCAGATCATGTCGCCCCTCTGCTCAAAATTCCCTGCTGGCTCCTTTCTCCAAGAAAAAGGAGGCATTCTTACAATGGCCTTCAAAGCCTCACTAATCTGGCCCCCTGTTACCTTTCCGAGCTCCTCCCATGCTCCCTCCCCCCTTGCTATGGACTGCTGTCAGTCACACTGGCCGCCTTATTGCTCTTTGTGCCAGGCACACTCCTGCCACAGAGCCTTTGACTGGCAGTTGCCTCTGCCTGGAATGCTCTTTCCCCAATTCCTAATGACTTACCTTACCTCCCTCAATCCCTAGCTCAAATGGCATCTTAGGCAGCGAGGTTTGCCCTGGCCATTTCCTACATTTTTTTTTTTTTTCCATAGAGCTTATTTACCATTTAAATGCAGTGTCTTGCTTATTTATATTGTTTGTCATCTGTCTCCTTTCACTAAATTGTAAACTCACGGGGCCTGGGAATTTTGTCTTTCTGTTTCTCAGTTTATTCCCAGCTCCTAGAGTCATTCCTGGTACACAGAAAACCCTCCACAAATATTTGTTGAATGAATGCACTTAAGAAAACCGGAAGAGCCAGGAATAGGACATATCAATACATACATACAGTTATGTAAAGGATTAAAAACAAGTTTAGAGGGAGTAATTATAGTTTATGATAGGCAAAACAATTTGAGTGGAAAGGATGGAGAATAGGAAAAGCGAATATTTTTTTCCCGGAATATTTTGGAGCTTTTCTTCTCCATCTTTGAGGAAGCATCACATATACTGTAGTCTTAGGCCATGTACGCTCAAACTCCAATACTCCTATGAAGCTAATTCTCCAATTGTCTTTTAATCTTTCCCTTGCTTGCGTGTTATTCTCCATTTTGGTGTTCAATAGCATTGTCACAGCGATAAATAAAGAAAAGGATATAAAAAATAAAGTTCTATTTGCTCATTGTTTTACTTGCCAGAAGATCCTGCAAGTATTTGCTAAGGAATATGGTTGAAAGAGGTTACTAAAGCGTTTGGTGATTTTATTGTTGTTGACTTAGTTATCCAGTAGAATGCATTACAGACTATACTTGGCTATATGTCAGTAATTCCAGGAGTGGCTTTTTGAAAATAATTTTCCTCAAGTCATATATATAAACACTATTTGCAACTTAACGAGGTTTTTTTTTTAAGTTTATGTGCATTTACTTATTTTTTGTTACAATTCAGTTGTTTTTAGTGTATTCACAAAGTTGTGCAACCATCACCATTATCTAATTCCAGAATCTTTTCATTACCCCAAGAAGAAATCTGGTACCAATTAGCAGTCACTCCCTATTCCCCCCTCCTCCCAGTCCCCAGCAACCACTAATCTACTTTCTGTCTCTATGGATTTGCCTATCCTGGACATTTCATAGAAATAGAATTATGCAATAGGTGGTCTTTTGTGTCTGGTTTCTTTAACATGAGTTGTTTTTTTAAACTCAAGAAGCAAAATACCCTCTCATCTACAAGATAAAGGTCACAGAATTTTTTTTTTTCTTTAAGAAAAGGGAAGTAAGGATGTTTCCCCTAGTTTCTTAATTTATTTGGCAAAGAAGAGTTCAATCAAATTTCATCACTAGAACCATTGCGTTTACTAGGGACTAAAGTTAGGAATTCTTAGCAAGTTAGATCAGTTTTTCCTCCCCTGTACATCTCCTCCCAAACACATATATCCTGTGGTATAAAATTATTGGATAAAATATATGTCATAAAATTATTTGAATTGTATGGCTTATTGAAAAGTTGTCCATTTCTCATACAATTCCATTATGTCTCTAGGCTAGGGAATTTCACACTTAGCCCATTCCATGAGTACAATACTTTTATTTTTTATTTTTTAAATTTTATTTTATTTTGTCAATAGACAATGTGGTTGATTATTGTGGCCCATTACCGAAGGTACAGTACTTTTAAAAGTTGCTTAAAATTGCTTCATTAAAAAATTTCCACTTATTGCTCGAAAGACCATTATAACATGTGATTCAAAATTTATAAATTACCCAGAATCCTATTGCTATAATAATTCAACTGTTTTGATTTTTCTTTGTTCCTTTCCGTTCTTTTGTTTAGAAACTTTATATGCACAAACACACATACACAAATGTACTTTTTACATAATCGTAACTATGATGTATATGCGATTTTTCTTCTATTGCCTTTAAAAGTTAAGTTCAGACTCACATTCATCAGCAAATCAGCAAAGAGATCAAATTCCTCGCTTCAATCCTGAATTTTAATGCCTGTCCCTTCTGCCATTTTTAATTAACTTAACAGAGTTAAGCTATGTTTAGAGTGTGGCAGAGAAAGAGCGGGACTATTCAATATGCATATATTATTTTTAAGAGAATATGTTAGATCTAATTATGGGCTGGAGAAACTATTACAATTTCCACTTTTCCATCAGTTGTGAAGATTTAGTAATAGTGTGCATGTTGTCTTTATTTGGAGATATTTATTGAGTGCTGCTATGTGCTCGATTGCCCTTGTCCCACTCTTCCCGTAGCCCTTCCCATTGCTGCTTGCTCATGCTTAGCTCTCGGCAGGACTCTCTCCTCCTTCATGCCTTCTCTGGTGTCATCATCCTGAATTCCCACCTACTACTGCACCTTGTTTATTTCCTTCAAGGCCCTTAATCCAATTTGCAACTACATTTCTTTAGTTGCTTATTGAATGTCTCCTCCACTCTTCTCTAAGCTCTCCTGGGAAAGGGACTGAATTTATTTTATTCACCAAGATAAGGTTGTATGATATGAAAAAAAGCTGGTGGGTGGGACCCAAAATGTAGAGGAGGGGGTTAGTCCTCAGAGAAGGGGGACGGTGGCTGGGGATGCCCCTGAATTCCTCCTGTGTCTTATTTACTGCTTTATTCTCAGCACCAGGCACAGTGTGCACACTCACTCTGTATTTGTTGAATAAATAAGTATTAACATGAACTGACTTTTCATTTCCTGAAAGCTGTAAAATCACCCAAGGGAAGAGAAGTAAATGTGTGTTTATGCTGCAGGCATTGGACAGGTTTGGGCTGGTGTAGTGGTTGCCCACAAACTTGGGAGGGTGAGCTCGTGTGGGCTCTTGACTCCCATACCCCTCTCTTCTGACAGTGGGCAGGCAGACCATAAGCAGCATGGAGGGGGCTTTTGGTTCCCAGCCATTCAACATCAATCATTGGATAGAATTCATGGGATCCATGAAAGAGTATATGTTCTGTCGTGGTTGAGGGTCAGAATTTTCATTTGGTCACATCAACCTGAAACTGGAAATTCTGAAATTTGCTCACCGATGATATGTAGACTAAGGATGGTGCTCCTATTCATTTTTGCTGTAGAACTCCTTTTTAAGCTAAGCAGTGAAGAAATCAGATTTCTGGTATTTCTTCACATATTAAAATTTTATCTGACTGAAGGATCAGTATCAAAAAGTTCTATATTAGTGCAAGAAACATGCTTAACTTAGTTTCCCAGCAAACTAGACAAGTGTGACATTGGTTTGAAATAATGAAAATGTACATGTTATAAAAATATGTAAATGTATGTAATACATTATTAAATATTTCAATATATATTGACGACATATATATTATTAAAAAATGTTTCCTCAACCAAATTGGAAATTTTCTTCCATGTACTATTTGGTAATGTTCTTTTTCATTTAACATTTTATGTTATCGATTTTCACTCTGACTTGACTTTAAAGCCAAATATAATAGATTTTGAGCTGATTTTGTACATATTTTATGCTTTTTCCCCTTCTAAGTGCAGCTGTCCAAAAAATCTATGCAATATTGAGAACAAATGTCTTATTTTGGCCAATGACTTGGGAAAAATATCACATTTCTGACTATTTAAATATGTCATTTAATGGTCAAATTGCCTACCATTGAGTTCTGTGTTTTTCCTTGTACATGAAAACTAGTCAATTCAATTATAATTGGTATTTATTGTACCCAAGTCTGGGGCTCACTTACTTGTAGCTTTTCATCAGAGATGCCAGAGGTGATTTCTTTCAGACTCCAGCTTGAAATGGGGTATTAACTCCCACTTCTCACAGTAATAAATCGAAGGAAAGGAATCATAATGTGTAGCAACCTTGACCTCTTTCTCTTGCATGACTGATGCAATGGTGTTTACAAAATATAAAGATGAAAATTCCAATTAGATGAAAGGAGTCAAAGTAGGTCAGTTCTTAAATGTTTTCATTAATAAACAAGTTTCTGGAGCAAGAGAGATAGAGACCATCTATCCAACTTGTGTCAGCTTGCCAACCACACACATCCAACAACAAAAATCCCCTAAACTTGTTATTCAGAGAAAAATCTTTCGACCCATCCCACTCTTGCACTGACATATAAATCAGGTAAAAAAGTGAACGATGGAAGAGACCAGAACATACTAGCATTCTTAAGTGTCAGTTGGCTTGTATCCAAGTAATAGTTATTTCAGAAAAAGTAACTTTTGGGGCTGACCAGTGAGCTCAGTTAATTAGAGTGTGATGCTGATAACACTAAGGTCCAGGTTTCAATCCCTGTACCGACCAGCCGCCCCAGGAAAAGTAACTTTCCTTATTCTTTCTTCAAGTACTGACTATAAGGTACACTCAAATATGTTCGAATGCCTCCTTACATTTTGAAACAGCCTAAGAATCACTTGTAGGACCTTCTTAGAACCCTTTTTTTTTTTTTTTTTGGAAAGCTCTTGGATTTCTTAAGGCTTACTTTAAGTCAAGATACAATAATTGCATAAGAGCACTTGTTACTAGCAGTTGCACAGATAAATTCCTATTCCATCATTCCTTGACTGTAGTTATAACATACGATTTTCAGGTGGCATTTTCTTAATGGTCCTGTGGATTGCTTGCTGCAATTTGGCCAATGTACATGACACTATATTTTTTTCTATTGGAAAATTAACTCCAATGTTTGTATACATCTTATTATGTGGTTTTAATTATGTGTTTTTTTGTTTGTTTGTTTGTTTTTTTGTCTTTTTCGTGACCGGCACTCAGCCAGTGAGTGCACTGGCCATTCCTATATAGGATCCGAACCCGCGGCGGGGGCGCTCCCAGCGCTGCACTCTCCCGAGTGCGCCACGGGCTCGGCCCTTTAATTATGTGTTTTAAAACAAGATAATATCTTTTCCTCCTCCCTATTTTCAACAGATTAGCATTTTATAAACATTTACTCATATTTCCTTGAGGACATATCCTGCACAGATAAAAAATAGATTTCTCTTAATATTTCTTTTTATAAGAAAAATTTATTTAAGCTCAAACTACACATCAATCTTTATTAAGTGTATTATTTTCACAAATATTCTAAAATGCCTTTTATACTTGTGAGAAACTCTCTCAAATCTACCTTTCTAGTGCTGAGTAAAAAGTCATTACCTGAAAGTGACTCCCCAAAAAGCCAGAGTTTTAAGTTATTGTAGGCCCCAAAATCATAAAAGTGAGATATTTTTCTTGGAAAAGAAACAAGCTAAGTCTATCCCATAAAATATATTGAGAGGTCACTAAGAGTCTGTCTAGCCTCCAGGGGCCTGTATCAGACGACTCGTGCACTACTCAGCTCCATATATAAAGGGAGGAACTAAGAGCTTCTCCAGTTCCACCTTTGGCTAGGACCGTCGTTAGAAATGACAGAGGCAGTATTTTAACAAGATTAAAGGAACATTTTAATATGTCATTAAAAAGATTCTTGTTATTCCACAATATCACAACTGTTTTCATTTTTCATATTTGCTTTCGTCCGTTTGCGCATTCATTTTTATCATTGCCATCACATCCTGTAATTGTGTTCATAAGATCTGTTTATTTCCACTTTCCCTAGCCTTTTTTTTAAAAAAGCTGTGATTTCGTGCTCGCCCTCGCTGGAAGGCAGGCTGGAGGACAGTGGGTGCAGCCGACACGAAGGACCCCGCGACTTAGCGAGTACCGTCAGTCAGGGAGTGTGTGACGGCGGGCCCCGCCTCCCTCGGCCCCGCCTTCCAGGGCTCCGCCCCCAGGCCCCGCCTTCCGCAGCCTGCTCCCAGGGTCTCGTAGCCGCCCCGCCCGATCCCCGCCCCGCCCCGTCGCCATGTTCCCTCCGTGCTGAGCCCTAGCAGCGGGAGCTGGAGCCGGGCCGCGCTGTCATCTTCGCCTCCCGTGCGCCAGGCCCCCGACCCTCCTTCTGTCCTCCCTGCACCCTGACAGGCCGGCCCGAAGCTCCCGGGGCGTCCTCCGTGTGTCCGCGAGGTGAGCGGGGCTCGGAACTCCCTCGGGGCCGGGTGGGGGCCGGGCTGAGGGGCGACCCGTGGGCATCGAGCGCGGCGTGGGCCTCGGGAGGCTGAGGCGCGGTGCGTTTGGGGCTGTCGTCTCCAGGAGAGGGGACGGCTTGATGTCCCCCTGCCTCCTACTGACTGACGCAGGAAGAAAGACGACTTCCCACACCCACTCGCCCACACCGGGCAGAGAGATCCATAAAACACCCCGGGTGGGAGATGCTAAAACCCAAACACTGGGGTACTGGGGGTCAGACACACACGCGGAGAAAGACACCCAGTCACCTGGGGACACACGTACACACCAGCCTTTACCCCAACCACTCGGGAGCACACACACCCCGAACCAAGCCCTACGCTCCAATGACTCATATAGGGAAAGCAAAGGCGCTCACACTGCTGGGTTTTGGCGACCCTGACATTGTCCCCAGCTGAGCGTTGGCTTCAAGTCTTGTGACTACTCCGGTGAGGCGTTTGGAATGTAAAATCCTAGGGGCTGCAGGAGGCGCTTTGGGGCGTTTTCTAGTTCAGACACTGGCTAAGGTTTCAGAATCGCGTTCCTTGCTTTCTTCCAACTCATGAAGTAAAAAGGCGAGAGGAGAATTTTAAGTGCTGACCAAATACTTGGTAGAGGTATTGTTTTTTGTTTTTTAAGTGATGACACATCCCGTGACCACAGTTTTTTGAGGAATAACTTTTCTGCTAGTTTCCAAATTGGCACGTGACCACAGTCTTTTCATAGGATTTCAGCTCCTAATAAAATCAGTGGGCAGAATTTGTTTGCATTTTTGGTTTTCATCTTTTTTTTTCGCTTTTATCTTTCAGTCTCTGGCACCACTGTAATGGAAAATCCCTACACTGCTTGTAATCTCAAAAGCTGTCCGGTGGAGCAAAACTAGAGAGGAAGGAAACCCAGAACTATCCAGTTAAGAACTTTTAAAAAGCCTTCATTTTTTGACTTTTTCTTGTTGAAGTTATCATTACAACTTATATAGAACTCTCAGTATCTTACTTAGATTCCCAAATCTAAAACAATGGTGTGACAGTCTGGTACCTTCAGTATTTTTGTGTGCATTGTAGTAAACTCCTCTTGCTTATAACTAAAAAGTTTCTGGTTTGTGACTTAATTATTTTGGAGACTTTTGTGATTTGGGGATATTTTTGGTTTATTATTTGGGAGGTTAGAATAGACAGACAAAAACTAAGTAGAACATAGTTCTTGACTCCAAGCTCGGTTCTTAGAGATTAGGGAGATATTTTAGTGCTGTTTCCTCTTTCCCCCCCTCTCACTTTTTGTTTCTTTCTCTCAGCTGCTTCTTCCATCTTGACAGTACTCTGGAGGCCTGAAGATAAATCCCTTTGGGTTCTAGAAATTAATTTTTTTTAACCTCCCCTCATTTCTTACCATTTATTGGGCACCCACACTGGCACTGAATGTTCTGTGCATGTAAATCCTGTACATACGTCATTTCATTTAATTCCTATAGCATTTCTGCTATAGTAGCTCCATTTTATAGATGAGGAATTTGCTGGGGCTAGGAAATGGGCCAGAGCAAGGATTCAAAGCAGGTCTCTGATTTTAGAGTAGTAGTTTTCAACTGGAGGTGGATTTTTGTCTCCACAGGGGACATTTGACAATGTCTGGAGGCGTTTGTGGTTCACATCTGGGGGCAGAGAGGTGCTGCTGGCATCTGGTCGGTAGAGACCAGGGATGCTACTAAACATCTGATAACCTGCAGGACAGCCCCCCCACAACAAAGAGTTTTGTGGCCCAAAATGTCACTGGTGTCACTTCAACAGCTTCTGTATTTCAAATGCAATGTTGTTTTCCTATTTAGGATACTTCATCATTTTAAGAGCTAGCAGGATAAAATTCTCTTGATTAAGAGGCATATTCATTTCATAGGTTAAGGAGTGAGCAAATAATTTCTGATAACAGAATCCATTTTTTTTTTTTGTTCTAAGGCAAAAATGGCAAAAGGAACTTGAGAGCTATTCAGATCTATCAAAGTGGACTTAGTGAGTTTAGTTTCTGTATTATTCCAATCGTCAGCAAACAATTTCTGAGCAGCCTGTGACACTGATAGAAAGGTGCTGGCGAGGCAGGCAGGAGGGACTCCTGACCTTCCTGAAGCTTACAGTCTAATCATAATCATAAGATTAGGTTCTGACATCGTCCCAGAATAGAATTTATTGCCTGGGATACTCAAGAACAGGATCCAGGTGTTCATTA
This sequence comes from Cynocephalus volans, assembly GCF_027409185.1. Taxonomy (NCBI): domain Eukaryota; kingdom Metazoa; phylum Chordata; class Mammalia; order Dermoptera; family Cynocephalidae; genus Cynocephalus; species Cynocephalus volans. Next base: position 17,604,893 of record NC_084478.1, read on the forward strand.
AAAAACAAAACAGCTTTGCACCTAGCACAGAAGTATCTGTGTCGTAGCATTTACCGTGGGTAGGCTTAGATGAAATGGGAATGTTCTTTGTAGCTTTGTATGATTGACCACATGTGAATATGTAGAATCGAACTGAGGAGCCATTCTTGTTGAGCATAAAATTCTTCCTTAAATTTAACTCAGTAGACAATAGTTATGCATGCATTTTATCATTGAAATCAAGGACTAGATGATGAAATTTTTTAAAATGGCTTTTGCATAACTTTCTCATAGTTTTTAGCCTGTTTTCTCCATGCCTAAGACCACGTACTGCTTCATTCTGGTGGCAGATGTAAGTTCACTGTTAAGTGAACTTTGGGAATGATGGGTTGAGAGGGGGAATCAAAAAGTTGGATCTCTTTTTAGGCATCACTGTAAAAGTGTTATCACGTAGTCAACATGGCATTTTTTTTGTTGTAGCATTGGTTTTTTGACTCATATTAACACAGCATGTTCTTTGCTAGTGAATAGATTTCTCTCTCTTAAAAGGTGTTGTCTGCTAAGTGGGATGCTGAATCACACACCTAAAAGTGATTGCTAGCACATGGGGTCTAACAAAAAAGATGTGTTTTATTCTGGGAAGGGTTGAGAGGAATTGGTGCTGGGGAAGAGTCTTGCTCCATCATTAGTTGGCTTGCTAAGTTAGGTCACCACATTTCTTTCTTTGTGAAATGAGACAGTTGTACTTCATAATCTCTAGATTATATGACACCAAGGAGAGACAGCAAATTATGAGTTCGAAGTAGTTTTGCCCAGGCAATTTGTTGATTAAGCAGCAGGAGGAAATAAGCCAAGTGGAAGTGTGCGTGTTTGGGCAACGCGTCTAACTTGAAAGCTATCCAGATAATAAATGTTAGTCAAAACCAAGCATGAGAAATTAGGGCTCGTGACCAAGTAGGTCATCAACAGAGAACATTTATTAAGGATTGGGGGGGGGGGGTGAACTCACAAAATGCCTCAGGGGAGTTTGATGGAAAATTATGATGCAAGTGGAAGGTCAGGATACCTGAGGGAGGAGACCTGGAGCCACCTAGGTGTGTAGGTAGAGGGCATTGCTGAGGAGCCTGGGGGTGCCCGGGCTCGTTGGATAACCACCTGGAAGAGAAATCTCTGTTTCCCAACAGACTCTTGCATGACTCTTGTGAAGTTGTGCTCTGGGTATTTCCACATTCTGGATTTTTCCATTACTTTCTGTTAATATTTGACCATGGTGAGTTCAGGCTTTAGAATGCTGGTGCTTATCTTGAACATAGAGAGGACAACTAGATGTAAATGCATGTAAATAAGGTAACAGCTAGATCCGTATGGGGTGCAGAGAGATGGTGTGTGTATTTTGGAAAAAATATAGAAGTGAGGCAGGCAGTTCAGGCTTCATATTCTGCCTTCACAGGGCCCAGCTCATTGCAATCACTGGGAATCGTCAGGAATCTATGGACAGACTCCACTTTTGTCTTAGGCTTACAAATGTATGCCCCTGACTGACAGGGAATGGAGAAACAGTATAGAATAACTGGATACATTCGTCCCATTGCCACATTTATCCAAATGTGAAGGATAGTGAAACAGTATAGAGGAGCAGAAGTAACTATTTTAATTCCAAGTTCTTGCAAATTGGATTAGGTTTTGGGGGTACAGAAGCTGTTGTAATTTCCAGAAGGTTAGTTCCCATAGAGTGGCTATGATATCAGTGTTAGAGAAGCCTGAAAAAATCCTTACAGACTTCTGTTTTGAGAACTTGCTATGCAGAACCCTAACAGATAGGAGCGTTTTGATGTTTCTAACAGGTTCAAAGAAGCTAGAAATCACTGGGTTATTGTATATATAGCTAAGTGACTGCTCTCATCTGTGCAGTTTCATGCTTGTGTATTTGATTAGATGAATATACCTAAAAGTACAAGTCCATACATCATGTAGTTGGGAGTCAGAACAGAACTGCTTGAGGACCACACTTTGGTGAATGCAGAGTGGTCTCTGGAACGAGTTTCAGTATTCTTAAATAAGATTTTAAAAATAGCTGTTTTTGAGCAAACAGCTGCCACCCTCATAATCCACGTTAATTTTTGTGAATTTGCCGTGATGCTTTGGGATACTTCAGCACACAATTTGGGAACCATGGGATGTTTTCAGCTCTAGTTTATGGACTGCAAGATTTAGTTGTGAGGAGATAAGGCATCAAAGTCAGTTTTTAACTCTCTGCCCCCCTTCCAGTATCGGTAAGATTTTCCCTTGGGCCTCCTTTCCTTCCTCTTTCCTTCCCATTTTCTGCTGCATACACTTCTTTAGGAAGTAGACCTGCTGGGGTGACAAAAGGAGGTGGAGACCCCTGAAGCTTTCAGCCCCTGCCTGTCTCAAGAAGTGTCCACATGCTATTGAGTTCTGTGGTGAGTCCTCGTTGGCTTGCTTCTCCCCGCATTAGGTGTCGTCTCTTCATTCTGTCACTACTGGACTACTTGCTTTCCATCTTCTAAATTGCGTTGCTCTCTTGCATCTACCTTTGTTTCTTCTTGGTGTCCTGTTTGGGTTTGTACCTTTTTTTAGTCTTTTTCTGTCATTTGGTGGCAGTAAAGGTAACACATGTTTGACCTGCCCTGTTTAATTAGACTTGGGGAAGTTATTTAATCTTTACGAATGTCCATTTATCAATGTATAAAACATGGGTGATAGTGTCCAACTTGCAGGTGATTTTAAGGTGATATATGTCAGGTACCTGGTAGATATTCAATAAATAGTGACTGCTAATGTTACTACAGCCATAGCATTTATCATCATGTAAACAAGACAATGGCAATAGGTAGGGAGGGAAGTGGACACATTTCGTGTGTGGATGGATGAAGTAAGACAGAAGAAGAAAGATTTTGGAAATGGGGAAAATAATTAGCTTGGTTTTAGATATGTTGTATTTGAACTACTGTCAGGGTACCAGATGAACATATTATAAGAGGGGTTGGAAATTCTTGCCTGGCCCCAGGGTTTGAGAGGGTGGAGGTGGACTTTAGGAACCACTGGTTTTTATAGCCCAAGAAGATAGTGTTTGGGAAGAGCTAAGAGCCTCAATCTTGCAAAATACCTTTATTAAGAGCTTGTTAGGAAAGGCAGCAGTCTAGATTGAAGAAAGCTGAAGGGGCGAGAGGGAGAGAAAGCAAAACCTATTGTTAGAGCAGTTTTATAGATGAGTGAGTAGGAATCATTTTCAGGAGGGTCACTGCCAGGCTATTTAGACCTGATAGAGGCACTAATGGGGGGCAAGTCCTGGCTAGGACTTGAAGGTCCCATCTATGCTTCTAGCTAGATGTGTGATACTGCACAAGATACTATCCCAGTTGGGCCTCCGTTGCCTTATTATTATTATTTGTTTTGAAGACTTGAGTACCCTTCTGAGATTTTATGTCAGATACAGCCTGACAGATGGCTATACCTGAAAGAATTCACCATCTACTATCTGGGCCTCACGTGGAGATACTGGTCAAACTTGAGGGTGTTTTCTAGAAATGTACACAGTGAAGTCCAATGAGAAGCACTTTTCTCTTTATTCACTCTAGGGCTGCTTGTGTCTTAGGGCATTCAGATGAGGCCTGAGGAGAAGACATTGGATCGGCCATTAGGAGGTTTCTGGTGACTTTTGCTGACACTCAGGGGACTGGAGGGACTGGAGCCCATGTGTCATATAAGCTGAGTGGAGGGTTAATCAGGCATGGAGGCAGGTGGGGACATGGGTAAAGACAGGGAGAGTAAGTCTGGGCTTGGAAAGCTTTTTGTGAGAAAAGGCAGTTTCAGCACCTCAGTAGGGACAAACTGGGGCATCGTGGATGAAGAAGTGACAGTTACATCAGATAAACTGAACTTTATAAAGAGCTACCTGCAGCACTCTTATGTTTCTTCTCATTTTGAGCTGGTGACAACTTTCCAGGGAGCCTCTAATCTAGTTGAGTCCTATATGCCAGACATATAACTGCCCTCTTTAAATACATCTTGGGAAATTCTCAGTCCTTTTACTTAACTCCTCTGACAGTCAAGTTCTACTTTGCCGTGCCCTGCGCCTTGTGGACAGCATTTGTATACAGTTCTGCCTCCTCCCCTTTTCTGCTCTAAATTAAAGACACCTGGTTTCTTATTTAACTTAAAGGCGTGAGAACCAGTGTTTCTTTAATGGATCACAAAACATCACAGAGCTTATTTGGTTTGGCTTTTGCTGCTTTAATATATTTTTCTAACATACATATTCAAATATTCAAATTAATTCCTTTCATAGTTTTTCTTCCTGAAATAACTAGCCACATTCTTATCTTGTGACTTTTGTCCATTTCTTTGCATTTTAATTCTGTCCGCCAAAGTGTAACCTTAAATTATCCCTCTTTATTGTCAGGAAGCATTTTAAGTGCCTTTTACAGGTAAGTGCCTTATTACAGGTAGATTTATGCTTGGTCCTTAAATGTTTCGTTAAAAATTAAACTAAACAAAACAAAGGCCAAAACATTATCCTCGTTTCCCAGGATTAGCAATTTCCCATGAATAAGGCTGTTCACTGAACTATCACAGTTTATGGTCAAAGTGTAATATTAATAAAATCGCGTGGATGACAGAGAGAAAGAGGGTGTTATGAGCTACACAAATGGACCACAAATAACATGCTAATGATGCAGACGTGTATTCATCATTTCTTGGGGTCCAAACTCTTTTAAGAATCTGATGAAACCTATTTTACTCTTTCCAGAAAAAAGCTCAAGCACACGAGCTTCCATCCAAACACTCATCCTTATTTCACATGTGATTCTAGGGGGTGCATTTCCCCCTGAAACTTGTTCATTAAATAACCACACTCTAGGCCTGTACTGTCCAATACAGTAGCCACTAGCCTCATGTAGCAATTTAAATTTAAACTAATTAAAATTAAGTAAAGCGAAAAACTGAGTTCCTCAGTTGGACCGGCCACATTTCAAGTGCTCAGTAGCCACATGTGGTAGTGGCTACTGTGTTGGACAGTGCAAATATAGAACATTCCATCAATGCAGAAACTGCTGGATCCTGCTGCTCTACACTATCATGATGGTTTAAGATTTAGTTCCTTAACTAAATCGTTTCTTGTCCTCCTGACTTCCTCCCTTCCCACTCCCCCCACCACTGTTAGTGATTAGTTAGCATACCTAACTACAGAGGTGCCTGTTTTAAGAAAAATTGTTAACATATATTTCTTAAAAGTTAAATTAGATGATTCATCTTCAAAAAAGTGTACTTATTGAAATGAGTTCTTTAAATAGGGTAGATGCTCTGATATAGTGACATAGGGATAGTGTGGTTTGATTTACACAGTTTTTTCCCTTCTCCAGCTTCCTCTGTCCATGAGGTAATGCTCAGTGATTGACTAGATATGACTAGATAATTTATTTCATCTCTCTCTCCTCTCCCCTCTCCTCCCCTCTCTCATACCCTCTCTCCCCTCTCCTCTCTCCTCTCCTCTCCCCTCTCCCCTCTCTCCTTGATGTAGAACTAGCACCCATTACACTTAATGACTTTCCTTGACTTGTTCTTACATTTTAGCAGTATAACCAGGAAGTCTTTAGAAACAAACTGGAACCAATTAGGCTAAGTAAGACACACTTAAGATATAAGGAAATAAATACAGCTCAAGTGAAAATAGAAATAATTTCATTCAAGATTATCCATGTTTTTGTTTCCCTGGATAATTTCTTTGAACCTCAGTTTCTCAGGCTGTGAAATGAATGGAATGATAAGTGGTATGCTTCTAACTAGGACATTTGGGGTCATTGCAAGAGGAACTTGTGAATTTGACCAAAAGATCTGTTCCTAAATTTAAACCAAGAGTGATAAATTCAATTTAAGTTTTTGGAAGTAAGAGTTAGTCAAGGGGTTACAGAGTATATATTTCAAAATCTGAAGTTTTTGAAGCCTGTTCTCCCTTTGGCAGCTTTTTAGAGGAATGTAGTAGTCTTTCAACGTTTGCCAGCTCCCTGTTGCGGTCAATCAATAGTACTTGTTTTAAAGTGGTTTTCTCATTAGAATGGCAAATAAGAATCAATTTTTTTGTTCTGTCCCACACATTTTAATAGACCTCAAAAATAGAATGGGGGAAGAACTGATAAACAATTGTAAGTACAGGAAGTACAAATAGAGTAATAATAGAATAATAAGAATAAAGGAGGAAGTAATTTACTCTTTGTTCTCAATTTAGCATTTATTTACATTTCACCATATGTAGAGCGTTGCACAAGATGTGGCAGACCAAAAAGGGGACAAATGAATGGATGGCATGAGGTGCTGCATGTCTTTGCCGGGGAGTTGACACTGTGACTGATGGTGATAGAGCATAAGCAAATGAGAGCTGTCGTAGAGGTGGAGGTGCTGATGAGAGGGAGGAAAAGAGAAAGATTGGGTTGTGGGGCAGTTGTACCAGGCAGGCTTTTTATAATATAGCTGTTGAGGTAGGCCTGCCAGGCCAAGGTGACAGCCTGAGCAAAGGTGTGGACAGAAAATGCCAGTGATAAGTTTGGGTATGGTGAGTTGTAGGGATATGGTTGGGACAGGCTTGTCAGTGATGTTAGTGAATGCCATGCTCAAAGTCCTATATGATAAAAATAATGAAGACATAAATGGGTTTAGCTGTCTGTAAGAATGGAGGCAATTAGATCCGTGACCAGTTAAAAAAAAGTCTAACTTTAATCCATACAAATATTCATATTAGAGATTTATATTCTTGATGTTTGAGTCTTGATGCTTTATATTCTCTCCCTTGGTTTGTTTTAGCGTGTGGCTTTAGAAGCCAGCAAGGGGTTGGAGAAGGCCAGGGAAAGGGTACCACTAATAAATTATCCATCAGCAATTGATAGTGCAAAAGTACACAATTGAAAAGTTGAGAAAATAGTGTTATAAGAAGGAGAGCATTGATACAAAATATTCTTCTCTTGCCTTTTGAGTTTTGAAGTATCTGCTGAAAACATGGTTCATTTTCTGTCCTGCCAGTGACCTGCTTATCCAACTTCCCACTCACATTACTGTATCATATAAGGCATATGTTGGTGCCAGCAAGTGAGATTGTAATCCTAAAGTAGTATCTATTGTAGGTGCAACTGATTTATTTAAAGGGATGCTGCTGAAGGGACAGGGAGACCATTTGCAGCTCTAGTTGTGTAAATCCTTCATCCTCCCCTCACCTGCAACCTGTTCTCCCATTGCAGCCAGTTACCTTTCTGGACTTCAAATCTGATCGGGTTGGCCACTGCTAACACTGTTTCAGTGGCTCCCCGTCATTTCTAGGGTACAGGCAGAAATCCTTCTCATGGCTTCTAAGGCCCTGTCTGCTCCAGGGCCTCACTCTCTAGTCCCATTTCCCTAGAACACTCCTTGCTCTCTGGCCTCGAGGTGCTTGGGCCTACCTTGGGTTCTCCCAGTCCATTGCGGGGCCTTGGCAGGGTTGGTCCCACTTCCTGGTTCTGGCTCCCTCCTCTCTTCTCATAGTTTTCTCTTCCTCCTGCTGAGCTTAGCCTGTGGTCAAACACACTTCCCCTGGGTCAAATCTCCCTCTGGTGGAGTCAGACTTTGGTGAGGGCTGCATTTTGAGGACAGCATGGGGCTAAAATGATCATTGAGACACAGCTTTGGAATGGACCACACTGGAAACTGATGTACAGTCTCTCATTAACACAGTGTAACACAGCCCAGTTTCCCTCCAGTGTTGGAAGTCACCACTTTTTCCTTAACTGCAGCTTGGCAGGTGAAGTAATTGGCTTGTGTTACAGGATCACGTATGCAGTCTGGGTCTGATTGAGGGAGCCCAGGTTTACACGTTGTGCCTCTCACTTACTGAGGAAAATGGTGAGCAGAATCCCCTGAACTGTTTTAAGTTTTTTGCTGAATGTGAATAGTTCTACCTCTCATTTTGAAGGACTTGCCATAGTTGTGACTTAAATGGGTTTGTGTGTAGATGTCACCTTTACCCAACTACAGACTCCTCAAGGCAGGGACTGTGTGTGTGTGTGGTTTGCATTCTCAGTGTCTGGCACATAGTAGGCACTCACTAAATGCTTGTTGAAAAACTGCTCTCTCACATGTTCTAAGGAACACTAGGCTTCTATGGGGAAGCAAACATTTGACTCACATTTTATTTAAAACATGTTTTAAACTTCTTAAACTCTAATAAAACATAGGCACTCTCAATTGTGCTTTGTACTACAGGTCAACAAATAGGATATACTAGTTCTGTCAGATTAACTTGTTCTTTTGGAGATTTGGAAATAAAGCAAGCAGTTGAAAGACTCTTACCATTTGCAACTGCTTATTTTCATTATACCTGCAACATCAATAATAGAACCCTCAGAAACAAGTGCAGAGGCGGTTGAGATTGACATAGCTGTTGGGTTAAGTGCCTGGGCTTTAGCTGAGCCTAAAGTTCATATCTTACTCCTCCACCTTTTGTTAGTAGTGTGACCTTTCTGAGTCAGTATCCTTATCTGTAATATGGGGAAAATAAGAGACTTGTGAGGAGTAAACACAGTGTCACAGAGTAAATGGCATACAGGGCTCAGTCAGCGTTAGCTGCTATTGTTATTGTTTTATCCTTAACCACAAAATGTCAGGATTTTGAAGAGACTCTTTCATTGTTTGAATTTATAAGGTAAGGACTACTATATGTAAGCCCCACAGAAATGCCCGTTTCTTTTAAAAAAGCGGGGAGGGAGGGGGGCTTGGAACCATTGGTTTAGACTGAGAGGCTAGTACTTTAGCACAGTTTCCCATAGTCATCACTGGGAAACCTTCAAATTGGATTTGATCTCTAGGACTTGAATCCCTTAGCTTCTTAATGTAGGCCTGCATAATGCTCTGATTTGTTCTGCCTATAACTTATTGATGTTTGACACAAGAAATAGCCATAAAAAGAACCTGTCTGTAAAACTGCCAGTAAAGACTTCATGTATTCATTCCATAGAAACTTCCTGAACTCCTATAACGAGACTGGCACTGTGACGAAACGCTTTTCTACTGGCGTCTGAGTGAATCTTCTCAACAACCCTAGGAGGTAGGTACTGTTGTCACAGTTGTTCCCATGAGGCTTCCGAATGTTAAGTAGCTCACCCATAGGGCTGCATTCGTGGCCTTAGGTACCAGGAACCAGTTCTCCTTTCCGACGGTGTGCTTTTATTTGCTCAAAAGCCATTTGCCTTGGCTGCCCAGAAGCTTCATGACACTATGCTACCTTAGCCTTAGCCTAGCTTTTCTTGTGTCACATTGGTGCCCCTCCCTCACATGGCCCTTCTCTGTTTTCCTCTATTGTGTTATCTTAATTTTATTCTGTAGAATATGACTTATTCTAAGCCACCCAAAATTGGGGCAAGTTTTGAAGAATGAATGAAATATTATACATTTCATCTTAATATAAATTTATAGCTGTCTCTGAGTGTGAAACAGAAAAGAAGGGTGGGCAGGTGAAAAACTTTTTGAAAAAATAATGATTAAAGTATTATTTGATTGTAAGACTTTTGCGGGGGGTGCTGAGAAAGGTCATAGACAGCATTCAGGTGTGGTTTTCCTTTTAAGTTAAGAATCTGGCTGCTATAGAAGTCACATCTTTCACATTTTAATTCTTGTTTTTACTCTTAAAATTATGAAAACAAATGTACATTGCTAAGGAGTTTTCTAATTTTTTTTCTTTGCAGATAATGATGCTTGAGCTGAAAAATTAAGGTAAGATTTTTGACCTTTGTAATATTCTTCTCATTCCGATTTCTTTATTTATAGAATTTAGCCAATTACTAATGTTTTAAGCTTGGTGAAGATTATTCTCTTTTAGATGATCATTCCAAACTGTGGATTATAAGAGACTTTACATTACAGTTTTAGGTAAATTTTGAAAATAACAGTAGGATACCACTTTATTATGAAAAAAGACAAGAACTGTCCAAGTGTCCTGATAAAATTATAACTTACAAATCTCAAGGAATTCCTTAATTTGGAGATGTGTGCAACCACTATTCTGGGTTGGGTTTGTTGGATTGCATGATCTGGCTTATAATTTGATTTAAAGATTCTAAAACTTCAGTGCTGTCACTATTTCAGTAAGTAGAGACTTACTGAAATACTGGAATTATGTGCCTCTGTTAAACCCTTATAACACAACTTGGAACTTTTTGGTTTACATATCTTAAAAATTGTGTGAAAAGAGCAATGTGGAGTGTGGTTGCTGGGGAAGAAAAGGTTTCTGGTGGGGGTGATGCCCATGGTGAGCAGTTCTAAATACACGATATTGGTTGGTTGGGGGGTGGGAGTGGGGGTATTCCCAGCAGAGGGAGCAGCCTATGCCAGGGCAAAGGCAAGAGAGTGTACCGTGAGCTGAGCAGGTGCAAGTGAATTCCAATTCCATGTGACAGTGCATTTCAGAATGACTGAAGCAGAGAATGTGAAAGGGGAGGCGGCCAGAGGGAGGCTGGCCAGGCGTCTGACCTTAGAAGTTGGCCTTAGTCCTGAATCTCTGGAGAACGGAACCATTGAGGAATTTAAAGTATTTTATGGAGGGGGCATTAGACAGATGCTTTCCCTGTGTCAAAATAGTTGGTTTGCTTTTTTGGTTTGTTAACCTTTTTCCTTTAAGTTGAAGTTGGTTAAGCAAGATTCCAAAAAATTAAACAAAGCAACCAATTTAATGCATTATTAACCTATGTAATGAAATTGAGGAGCTTGAGGTTGTTTGTTTCCTCTCTAACATTAATTTAGTCTGGGCATTGAGCAAAATGATACATTTGAAATCCAAAAAGTTTCCCAAGAGGTATGCATCTTAGTTGCCTCACACTTTTGTTGGACAGTTTAAAGTGTATTAATTACAGTAGTAATTGCTGGAGTAGTAATTTGAAAGAACCAGTAAGAGGGACTAAGGTATGTTGCATTGTTTTTTAATCATATTTTCCCATTCACTTGATTTCTCATTATACGAGCTGCTATGGGTTTTTACCAGAATAGTAGAGCATGTAGTTAAAAATGCAGAATTCTTCTTTATTTGTTTATTTATTTACTTTATTTTTTTGTAGCTGGCAGGTACAGGGATCTGAACCCTTGACCTTGGTGTTATAACACCATGCTCTAACCAACCGAGTTAATCAGTCAGCCCAGAAATGCAGAATTCTTACCTGTTAGTATTCAATTACATTATACTGGGTCACATTTGCATATGACCAGGAGACAGGCAGATAATGTTCACTGCAGTGATTTTGCAAATTCATCATAGTCAGTATAACAATTATAGTTTATGTCTCTATTACTTTCCCATCGTGGGATTCACAGTATCTACTTTCATGATAAGGTTGATGACCATTTTTGCTTTAGAGCTGTGCTGTCCAATACAGCTGCTGGCTCCTTAAATGTGGCTATTTAAATTAGTTAAAATTAAATAAAATTTAAAATTCAGTTCCTCACTCCCATCAGCCATATTGGACATTTCCATCATTGTATAAAATTCTGTTGGACAGTGCTGCTTTAAATCTTCCTATGTAAAGTTTAATGTACTTAAAAGCCACTTAATACTGAAGTATTTATAGATTAAATGATGATTTGATTCAAAATAACTGGGCAGAACTGAGAGTGGGAGGTTATGGAGGAAATAGGATTTGCCATAGTTGCCAATTGGTGAAGCTGGGTTTAGGGTTCGAGGGAGTCCATTATAGTCTCATTATTCAGAAATTTTGTGTATGTTTGAAATTTTCCATAATAAAAAAATTAAAACAGAAATATTAAATAGAACAGTGCTCCCACCAGCATTTATAAGTAGCCATCTGTCAATAATCATCTTAAATCTCAGGCTCCACTGGCTGGCTCCTGTAGTGTAGGAAAGTTTTTAATCCTGCCCCAGGGCTTCTCCTAAAGGGTATGTATAGTATCATGTTGTCATTTAATTTCTTTTCACCTCAGAACACACAAGTAAAGGCACAGGGTCATATTTGCTAAAAGCTGGAGCTGTCCAAATGAGTCTTGGGTAGAATATGCTAGATTATGATATATTAAAAATCCATTGCTGCTGAGATTAATTTTAGCAAACTCAAAATAGTGTATCTAATGGGAATAAATAAAGTTCATGTACTCAGTGGTTAGCTGCTTATTTCACAGCTAGATCAGTCAGCTTCTGTCTGGCTTTCCTGGTTAACAGCACCTATGTGTGAAGGGGCGGGGGGGGTGGGGGGTGGGAAGCAGGAGTAGTAGAGAAAATCCCTGGCACGAGGAAAGCCATCAGTGAACACCATCACTATGCACTGAAGGGCTGTGCGAAATTGTTCAAGAAACTTGCGGACTTTGGTTTCTAACCGCATCTTTAACAAATGGTGGCGGAGCTTATTGTGAGCAGAGAGGGGCTTATCATAGAGTGAGGGTTCAGAGCAAGCTCTTTGGGGTCAGACTTGGGCTTGAGTGCCAACTTCACAGTGAATTATGACCTAAGAAATGGGAAGAGTGAGCCCTTACCAGCTGTTTTAGGGAATAATGAGTGGTAGGATAGTGGCTGTCCTGTGGTTAAGTGTTCAGTAAATGACAACACTTGTTATTAGTTATTCCCTTTGCAAAAATGAATTGGGGCCATATGTTTTATTTCACTTAAATGATGATATTCATAGAATCACATAGAGGAATGTACAGGTATAAAGAAATGTAATGGTACCTTTTTTATTTTACAGGTTTCTGAAGTCAAAGCTCACAAGATTAAAAATGGCAGGAAAATCATCACTTTTTAAAGTAATTCTCCTTGGAGATGGTGGAGTTGGGAAGAGTTCTCTTATGAACAGATACGTAACTAATAAGTTTGATACCCAGCTCTTCCATACAATAGGTGTAGAATTTTTAAATAAAGATTTGGAGGTGGATGGACATTTTGTTACCATGCAAATTTGGGACACAGCTGGTCAAGAGCGATTCCGAAGCCTCAGGACACCATTTTACAGAGGTTCTGACTGTTGCCTGCTTACTTTTAGTGTTGATGATTCACAAAGCTTCCAGAACTTGAGTAACTGGAAGAAAGAATTCATATATTATGCAGATGTGAAAGAGCCCGAAAGCTTTCCTTTTGTAATTTTGGGTAACAAGATTGACATAAGCGAACGGCAAGTGTCTGCAGAAGAAGCCCAAGCCTGGTGCAGGGACAACGGCGACCATCCTTACTTTGAAACAAGTGCAAAAGATGCCACAAATGTCGCAGCAGCCTTTGAGGAAGCAGTTCGAAGAATTCTTGCTACTGAGGATAGGTCAGATCACTTGATTCATACAGACACGGTCAATCTTCACCGAAAGCCCAAGCCTAGCTCATCTTGCTGTTGATTGTTAAAGAGATTCTCATAGCATTCTAATCAATTCACACATATACACAAAGTAAACCCGAGGGTGGGTGGATAAGAGAATTAGCGTTGAAGCAGTGTATCATCTACTAATAAAATTAAACTATATTGTTGCTTCATTAGTTGGTGGGAGAAGGGACACATCCACTCACAGAGGAATCATTATTTACTCAGTAATGGCACCTTACATTTACAAATTGTAACGGCTGTCTAATAACGTTTCTTTAAATATGTAAGTTACACAGCTAATAAATGAGACAAACAAGACTTTAATCATAATTAAAACAAAAAACTTGACTATTCTAGAAGGTATACTTGGATTGATTTTTTCCTGGGAAAATGGAGAACTACTTTTTATATGTGTATATTTTTATGTAATTAGCATTCTATTCTTGATTCAGGGAAAAAATTTCCTAAAGCAATAATGTTAGATATTAAAGATTAAAATCTAATGCATCTAGAATACATTGTTATTTGATTTACTTCTTCACATTCTCTTCAAAATGATTTAACTATTCCTATTTTCATTCTTCATATAATTAGAATTGATCTCACTAGTAATGACCTGTCATTTGTGTACCACACATCCATTCCCCACTCCCACCTCCCCAACACAGAAGCTAACTCTCTCTCTCTTCAAGGAAATACTGAGAAGGATTGTACTTTGTAAGATGGTAAATGAAGACATCTTTATTTAATCAGGTCGTTATTTAGTGTCTTCTATATTACTGAAACTTCAGTGATTTGCTCTCAACATTTTTTGTTCTAAAAAGAGGACTTGCTTCAGTGACCAGACTTGATAAAGCAAATTGTGGTCTCTCACAGGTCAAGTTCATATGCTGTGCCATTGACAACGATCTGATCCTACAGAGGCAAACCAAAGCCTAGACTGCAGTTAGTGTGGACAGAGCCCCCTTGACTGTGGCATGGTGGGGTTTTCAAAGGACATTTGGGGTTAGGGGGAGCTTGTTGTCATTCAGGGAGGGCAGATTTTGAACAACTAGATTGATACATTTATCTCCCTGGCCCCACCCATTGGGAACCACTGAAAAAACTTACTACAGTCAGCTAAGCTTTAGAAAGTCTTATTTCCTAACATAAGGGACAATTTTGCCATACAGGAACATTTTAGCCATACAGGAACATTTTAAATTTGGGGCAGGGACTTAGTTTTTTTTTTTGTTTAGTAATTTTTATTATGAATATTCATGAAATACAAAGCTAATTGTCACCCCTTGTGCCCATGAGGGCCAGATTCATACTGTCAGCATACCCATTACCAGAAATTGCATTTGTACCCTGTGTCCCCCACCCAATTATCCCCAACCTCCCTCCCCCTCCTCCTTCTCCCCCACTCCACTTTGTAGCCCAAGGAATGTTCTCTCCTTCTGCAAGACCAATGCACTACTGCGGTCTGTCTGTCCTTGCTTCTTCTCTTAGCTCCCACATATGAGTGAGCACATGTGATATTCATCCCTCTGTGCTTTGCTTATTTCACTCAACATAAGTTTCTCCAGGTTCATCTATGTTGTTCCAAATGGGAGTATTTCATTTTTATGGCATAGTAGTATTCCATGGTGTGTATATACCACAGTTTCCTTATCCAGTCATCCATCGATGGACATTTAGGTTGGTTCCATATCTTGGCTATTGTAAACAGAGCTGTGACGGACATGGGAGTGTAGGTATCCCTTCAACATGATTTCCATTCCTCTGGGTATATACCCAGAAGAGGCAATGCTGGATCGCATGGAAGATCTATCTGTAGTTGTTTGAGAAACCTCCATACTGTTTTCCATAGTGGTTGTACTAATTTAGTCCCACCAACAGTGTAGGAGTGTTCCCTTCTCTCTACACCCTCATCAGCATTTGTTATTCACTGTCTTTTTGATTATAGCCAGTCTAACTGGGGTGAGGTGGTATCTCAATGTAGTTTTAATTTGTTTCCCTGATGACTAGTGATGTTGAAATTATACTACAAAGCTGTTGTAGCCAAAACAGCATGGTACTGGTATAAAAGTAGACATTCAGACCAGTGGAGTAGAATTGAGAACCCAAAAAATCACCCCTCAGGCTTATAGCCATCTGATATTGGACAAAGGCAACAAAAATCTACATTGGGGAAAAGACTGCCTCTCAACAAGTGGTGCTGGGAAAACTGGATATCCATATGCAGAAGAATGAAACTAGATGTGCATCTCTCACCATACACTAAAATCAACTCAAAATGGATTAAAGACTTAAGTATAAGACCCGAAACTGTAAAATTACTAAGGGAAAATATGGGTGAAACACTTCAGCAATTAGGTCTGCACACAGGCTTTATGAACATGAGCCCAAAAGCAGAAGCAGCAAAAAAGAAAAACAAATGGGACTATATCAAAATAAAAAGCTTCTGCACAGCAAAGGAAACAAGAGAGTGAAAGGACAACCTACAGAGTGGGAGGAAATTTTTGCTAACTATGCATCTGACAAGGGATCAATATCCAGAATATACATAGAACTCAAGCAATTATACAGTAAAAAAACAAATAACCCAATCGAAAAATGGGCAAAGGAGCTAAATAGACATTTTTCAAAGGAAGACATACAAATGGCCAACAGATAAATGAAAAAATGCTCAACATCACTGGACTTTGTTTTTTAAAATCAAAAGTGTACCGTCTTGTAACTTGCTCTTTTCTCTTTATATATCTGGACATATGTCTACTATAGTAGACCTTCCTCATTTATTAGCCATATAGATGTCTAGCTATTTATTCAAACCATTCTCTGTGTAAATTGATCTAGCAGTAGTATATATGAAAGTGCCAGTTTCCCACACCTTGATCAACAAGGGGTATTAGGAAAATTTTTATTTTCTAGTTAACTTTTTGAATAGTTACTTGGTTCGAAATTATAAGGTACAAGGGACAAATATCTCTACCCTAGCCACCCAGTTCTTGTCCTTGGAAACAGCCATGTATCAGTTTCTTGTGTATTCATCTAGATATGTAGTATATAAGGAAAGCATACTGTATTAGTTTGCTAGGGCTTCTGTAACAAAATACAGATTGAGTGGCTTAAACAATAGAAAAATTTTTTTCCTTATAGTTCTGGAGACTGGAAGCCCAAGATCAAGGTGTCAGCAGGTTTGGTTTCTTCTGAGACCTTTCCTTGGCTCACAGATAGCCACCTTCTCCCCATTTCCTCAAGGTCTTTCCTCTGTGCATGTCCAAATCCTTCTAATGAGGACACCAGTCAGATTAGATTAGAGCCCATCGTAATGGCTTAATTTTAACCTAATCCCCTCTTAAAGGCCCTGTCTCCAAATATAGTCCCATTCTGAGGTACTGGAGGTTCACTTAATCCTTAGCTTACTGTCTGAAGGAAAGGAAATATAAGAACATAAGGTGACAGAAGCAACACATTTCACTGTGGCCCATAACTTTAGTCCCAGTCTCATTTTATAAACATGGATCCAGGATTCTAGAATTATGGCAGGATCACTGTTCTCATTCTCTGACAGAGGCAGGCATATGACATTTAGCACGCAAAAGCTGTTTTTCTTTGGCTTCTCGGGTAGTGCTGTGTATAATGCCTATAAATTTTTTTTTAAATTTTAATTTATCAATATACAATGTAGTTGATTTTTGTGTTCCTTTACCAATTCCTCTTTCCCCCCTTCCCTCTCCCCCATCAACATCATATCTGTTCACTTGTCTTATTAACAAGTTCAAGGAATTGTTGTCTTCTTCCCTGCCCCCCCCCATTTGTTTGTATATTTATTTTTGGCTCCCACAAATAAGTGAGAACATGTGGTATTTCTCTTTCTGTGCCTGGCTTATTACACTTAATATAATTTTCTCTAAGTCCATCCATGTTGCTGCAAATGGTAGTATTTCATTCTTTTTTATAGCAGAGTAGTATTCCATCGTGTAGGTATACCGCAGTTTCCTTATCCACTCATCTGATGATGGACATTTGGGCTGGTTCCAACTCTTGGCTATTATAAATAGTGCTCCAATAAACATGGGAGTACAGGTATCCTTTCGACATGATGATTTCCATTCCCCTGGGTATATTTCCAGCAGTGGAATAGCTGGGTCGTATGGTAGATGTATCTGTAATTGTTTGAGGAACCTAAATTTTTATAACAACATTTCTAAATGTATAAATAGGCAATGTATGTGCTACCAATTTCATTCCCTACTGCAGAATCCTTTAGTTTTAAATGTGTTACCAAATCTTGACTATGACATTTGATTCTAGATTGTTATATCAAGAGCAAGCTATCTGAATTAGGAAAATGGAAGGCCTAATTCTCAACTTTTTAAATAAAAATATTTCAAGATTACTGATAAAGAACTTTTTATAAATAAAACTGTTCACAGGCAAATACTGATCTGTTGTTAAGCAACATGAAACGGAATGTACCACTTTTAAATATAAAAGGAATTTCATTAGGTTTATATAAATTGAGACCACAAATAAAAAAGTTTTCCAGGCTATTTAATCATGTTACTTACAATGAACACATTTCTGAGTATACCCCACTGTGGTGACACTTTATTTCGGAATTTTTCTGCATTCAGCTTAAAAGGTGTTTCTTCCCAAGAAACTGAACTTTTCTGTCAAATGCGCTTGATCGAATAGGAGAATTGGGTTCATAAAATGGATTCATTGCAAACTAGGAAAGAAGAAGGTATTAGAGAGCTTGGCAAAGCAAAAAGGCTGACAAATCATAGGTCTCTAAATGGAAATTATTTGAGTTTTAAATTAAAAACAAAGAAATTCAATACAAAGTCTGAAGACCACATTTTTAAGTTTCACTGAAAACACTCCATTGTTAAATACTAGTGTCCCCTTTAGGAAATTTTTGGTTTTGTGTTTTAGTTTTGAGAAGTACCTATGGCAAAATTAATGGTAGTATGGTGTGTGTTGCCTATATAAAGCTAAATTAACTTTCAGGATTCATCCTGTGTGTGAAATATTAATCTACTTGTATTAATTATAAATATATGGATTCATCTTTAAGTCCTTTTGGCTACATAAAACAAGTGAAAAATCTGATATAAGCTCAGAGTTAAAAAAAAAAAAAAAAAAAAGAGTCATACCACACTGCTATTAAAAGGTACTCTTGGGCTGGCTGGTTAGCTCAGCTGGTTAGAGTGTAGCCTTATAACCCCAAGGTGACAGGTTCAGATCCCCGTACCAGCCAGCTACCAAAAAAAAAAGGTATTCTTTGAGGTAACTTTTTTTTAACAATCACATTTTTAATACCCTCCTGTAACGCAAGGCTAAATGATCAGTTTCTCAGCTATACGTGAGTGAAAATTACTCATATTAAAGGGGAATCACTAACGAGAAAAGGAGTTACTGATTTTTACACCTTAATAACTTGATACTGTCCATCTTTATAAGAGTGCTTAATATTCTTGCTACCTCTGACTAGGAATATTGATTGTTAAATTTTATTACTGTGCTGATATGCAAGAAATCCTGTCCAAATACAGAACACATTTAAATTATTAAGAATACACTATTGTTAGCACTGCAGTTTAACCATGACGTCCTATTACGATTTTATTTTTCAATTCAATATCAAGAAATGCAGGTAGCACCACTGTCCTTGAATGACTATTTGATAATATAAGAACTACTTCTTGCCAGTTTATAATCTATATTCATTGCATTGCAACTTATTTGTAAAGTAGATGGAAAACATAAGATTAAATTACAAAGCAATTTTCCTTTATGTAGGCTGCTTCCTTTATCTTTTTAGGGTTCCTAATAAAATCAACTATATGCACCAAAAGGGGAAGAATGAAACCAATTTACCGTCACAATCAATTAAAAATAACTACCACGAGTTGTTTTCCTAAATATGAGGGTACTTCAAAATGTTTGTGCAAAATGGAATTAAAAAATAATGTGAATCCCTCCATGAACTTTTTGAAGTACTCTTGTACATATTAACTTGGTGGTGAAGAGTGGCCTGCTGAAGGAGTTTCCAGAGATAGTACTGATTGGGGAAAAGTTAGTCTGAAATGAAAACTGTACAGCATAAGGGAGTTACTTTGATAGGCCAGTTTCCTGTTGATGTTATCCTTTTTATAATCAGATTTTAAGAATTATAGAATATACCATACCTTTATATATAAATCATAGACATCAGTAAAGAAGTTCTTTATTCCATCTTCTTGTCTTATGTCATGAAGCATAATAAACCTCATATGTAGAATAATTAAGGCATAATCTTTCGTAGAAATGAAAAATGAAAAGCAGTCACTTGATACAATATTCTTCAAATTAGCCACATGCAGTATATTTTGCAATGGAAAAGCTGAATACATAAGCTGGGTTTAAAATCAGTATAGTTTTATCTTAAAGAGAACATAATCTAAAGTTAGAAAATAACTATAAAATTAAGTACAATCATCCTCAATATGGTTCAGATAAATCTTGGTTTTATATACGAGACTTAGTTTTAAATTATCTGTTCAACAAAAGTAGCCTCATACTCTTTGAAGTCTACAGTCTCAGAGCCTGGCATCTATGTTCCATGCTCTTCTAGTCTGTTAAACCAACCTTTAGTTAGGTATCTACTAAAAACGTAAGGATATGTCCTGCGGTGACAAATGCTGACACAAACCACTCGTTGAACTTGTCCACAGTTTTCAAGTACATGTTGTTTGACAGCCACATGTTCTCATCTACTAGGTCAAGAGCAGCATGAGCTATGAACTGGTTCAGATGACGATGATCGTCCTGGAAGACAGAGAGCAGCAACAGATAAACATTTCCATATGGCATCAAGAATGCTGACACTTCATTCTGTAAATTCTATATATGGTTTTCTTTTGGGGAAGAAACATAAAAGTCTGCTTTTACTTCATCTGTAATTGTCATGAGACATACATCTTCAATGTTTTTATATACTGTATTTTTAAAATTTGATATGTAAAAATCAACAAGAAGAATAGCCAATTACTTAATAAATGTAATGTGTTCAAGAAACTATACAGAAAATTATTTTTTAAATGTTGCAAGATGCTGTGACCATTTTGTAACCACTTAGGCACGTGAAAAAAGAATACATTTAAGCAGACAAACAAAAAAAAAGGTAAATCCTGCTTTTAAGAAGCTCACATCTTATTAGAGGAAAAGACATGGAAAAAAATGTGTAAGTGCATGCAGATCAAGGAGAGCACTTTGGGCAGACCAGGGCTAAAGAGGCAGTGAAGGACAGTCGTTTGCACCAGGCCTCAAGGTCACGAGGAAGATAGCGCCAGGTAAGCAGTAGAGACAACTGAGGAGGTTTCAGCCCCAGCTGTGAGCAGTCACCTATGTTAAGAGTAGGAGATGGTCCTGTCAGAGCTGGGAGTGTCCTTTTTGTGGACTGAAATGGCTTAACTGGAAAAAAAGTGGGACTGTCCCACCATAATGTAGAGAGGAAATTCACAACTTGGAATGCAGACTTAACTCCTGTGGAATTCTTTCTCACAAAATTCATTTGTCAAAGAATACCTCTGTTATGTTGAATTATGTCCTCCCCAAAATTCATATGTTGAAGTCCTAAGCCCCAGTTCCTCAGAATGGAAAAAGGGTCACTGCAGATGTGGTTACTTAAGATGAGGTTATCCTGGAGTAAGCTGGGCCTCTAATCCAGCATGACTGGTGTATTTATAAAAAGGGGAGATTTGGAGACAGACACACAGGGAGAATACCATGTAAAAATAGGAATTCTGCTGTCATAGCCAAGGAACATCCCGGAGCTAGGAGGCCTGGAACAGATCCTTCCCCAGCACCTTCAGAGGGAGCGTGGCCCTGCCAACACGTTGATTTCAGACCTATGGCCCCCAGATCTGTGAGACAAATTTCTGTTGTTCTCAGCCACTCAGGTTTTGGTACTTTGTTACAACAGCCACAGAAAACTAATACAACCTCCTTGCCAGGAGGTTGTTCCCATGAGTGGTCTGGAGGAAGGTTGCCAGTTGCCCTGGAATCCCTCACACAGCTACACTGTTTACTTCACTTACGTTGCCATGGCAAAGCTAACTGAATCCTTAAAGAAATGGATGTATTTTGTGTCTGGCTCACAGTAATGTTTTCCTTTACACCGACAATAAATCTTCAGTGATTAGGAGCAAACTGTTGAAATGCTTTAAGAAGGTGAATGGTAGCAGGAGAAAGAACTAAGATCAGGTTACATGACAAAGCATTTTTATATGCTTATATGCTATTTTTATATGCTTATATGCTATTTTTATATGCTGCTTTGCCCACCACAAGGCCATTGGAGTGCACAGAAACTATATTTAAGTAGCCATATCCCACAAAGCAACTATTGCTACAGAGATACCTCAAAACAAAGTTTTTTTTTGTTGTTTTTTTTTAAAAGATGACCGGTAAGGGGATCTTAACCCTTGACTTGGTGTTGTCAGCACCACGCTCACCCAGTGAGCAACCGGCCATCCCTATATAGGATCCGAACCTGTGGCCTTGGTGTTATCAGCACCACACTCTCCCGAGTGAGCCACGGGCCGGCCCTCAAAACAAAGTTTTAATGAGCAATGTTATCATAACAATGTGGGAAAATAGTGTAGTAACACCATTTCTATTTCTACCTATTTGTGGTAGATAATACCTTAAATTTCTATCTTATTTTTGTGGCAAGATCTGAATAGTTGAAGAGTATCATACACTGAACATTATGCATTACAATTGATTTTAAAAATCAATTCCTTGTCTTAACAGACATTACAGCCTATTTTTGGAGTCAGGAGAAACAGAGCATCCTTGTCAGCAATTTATTAGGAACAAAGACTAGTACAAAAAGATGGAGGGAACCAGGCTATTCTCATCTGAAGACTCTATGGCTCTGTTTACTCTGAATGGCAACATGTTCTTAAACCAAGCTTGCTTTTCTGGAACCATCCTTGGCAACAAGAAAGTTGTATGGCATCACCTCTGGTGCTGCTTTCGAGTTTCCTGCACATAGCCAGGGCGTCACTGGGGAGGACAGCACACAGTCACCACCCAGCCAGGAAATGTTCTAGAAGGCAACTCAGGACAAGGTGCTATATACCCATTTGCAGCAGAAGGACATGGAAGTAAGGGTCTCTTTTAACCCTCGCAAGTATAAATTGATCTACTACGTATGTCCTGACGAAAAATGTGATTCAATGAAACAGAATAGACTTTCATGGCATTTCAATGCAGAAATGACTATTCTTCCAGACCCACTACAGGTAGATTCTGCTTCTATGTGCTTTCACAGTGGGTGGCACAGTGAACTGAATGTCATGGGAAAGAGACCCAGAGCATCACGCTTGTCCGTGTGACGAAAGTGTGTGCTAAATTAAAGGATGAATAAACAACTCCAAGGACATTCCCTGGCTGGCTTCTATCAGTCTGTGGGACTCCAGAGCGAGCCTCATTTAATTGTGGTGGATTTCAGTCACCTGATCTGTCCAGATCTCTTCCAGTTCTAAAATCATATTATACCATATCATTACAACGGCATAAAAATTCTTATGGAATTTAAGTTTCCATACGCACTTTGGATTCCGCTTTCCCAGCTGGCAAAAACTCCATTTCAAAAACAGGATTATCATGGTGGCCAACAATTACAAAGTAGAAGCTTCCAGACATCGTCTTCAATATATGGCTCCTAATTAAATAAAAAATAACACACATTTTTAGTATTCAATACTGAAATCCAAAAATGACTAACAGGAAGTCTAGAATTCATTTTTTTTTTTAACTTAAACCTTACATCACAGAGGAGGATGCCACTAAGCTTGGCATGCCTTCCAGTATACTACCATAGTTATATGGCTTTTGGACTGTACAAATTATATACTGTGATATGTCCTGTAGAATACAATGTACTGTATTTTCATAGAGAAATTGGAAGACCTCTAATATGAAATCATAAAAACAACATTCTTGCTCCAAAAGTTTGGAACATTCAGCTCAAGGGTCCCTGTGTCTGGTGGAGTAAGCCAGGCTTAGCTTGGACTGGACCAGTTAGCACTAGCAATAACATCTGGAAAGATTGATAGAGGGTGCTGATTAATTAAATACAATACAGAGTGGTGAAAAGGCAAAGGAAATAATTAGCTTGCCGTAGAAATTTCCAGGAGGCATCCTTCTATGGAAGCTAAAAACAACTGTACCTCATGTCATTTACACAGGAGAGACACTGTAGCATTCGTCTGCAGACTGTGTGCTGTGTTTGTCTTCTTCCTACCTGAAGAATGTGTGCTACAGATGTTAAGTCTCCGCAAATGCAAGAGCTTATGATATCCCTCTTTGTACACCAACTTATAAGGAAGGAAAACACAGTTTTGTATTCTAGAAAAGATAGAAGAAATAATCCAAAAAGGAAGACATTCAGAGGTATTGAGAGATCTTAGGCTGGCTAAAAAAACTAACAGAAACGGGGGGGGGGGGGGGAATAGTGATTCCATGGCTTCTAGCACAGATAATTGAAATCTGGATGGAGAGATGGGTGGGTGGATGGATGATGGGTGGGTTTACGTATGCATGTATTTTTAGCACAAGGGCCTTGGAGTCAGACAAAGCTACGTTCTAGTCTAGCTCTGCCACTTACTAGCAATGTGACCACAGGCAGTCCTTAATCTCCCAAAGTCTGTTTCCTCATCCGTGAAATAGAGGTAACATTGTAGCTACCTTAAGGTATACTTATAAGGCTTATACAATCTAATGCACATAAAGCACCTGGCATGGTGTCTGGCTCACAGTACACGGTCAATAAATGTTATCTAGAATAACATGCAGGAGCATAAGCACAGCAGGATGTGGGGGCTAGTGACTTGTCAACATGGGGTGGAAATCTAGTTACCTGGGAGTGTCCAGTCTCCCAGAATATACAACTGACATGTGTTAGAGCCCACGACTCATCAAGCCTCACTGTTCTGCTGATTCACACACAACATGCAATGAAATCAGAAGAAATCTGAAATATACTTCCTAATGAATGCAACATTTTGTAAAGGAAACCAGGGCACAGCTGACACTTTTAACTCTAGAATCAGAAGGCTATCACTGCAGAAGAAAATTCAGATAGGAGACTTTTCTGGCATGATGAAGTACTATTTAAAATGTTATCTGGGCAGGGGCCAGCACAGTACAGACTGCAGGCCCAACCTAGCCTCACCTGTCCTCTACTGTCTAAGGCTGCTTTGGCCCTTCAATGGCAGAGCTGAGCACCTGGGAAAGAGACCATCTGGCCCTTTACAGAAAAAGTTTGCCCCTGTTTTAGGGGAAAGATGAGAAAAAGATCCAAATAGTAAAACTGGATAACAAAGATAAGAGGGATAATACAAATGCTATGCAAAACTGGGAGAATTGGCAATAATTCTCCAGAACAAGTGAGGGGAAGAGGGATGGGAAATTGAAATTTCAACAAAGTAAACAATGATATCATAAATCTTTGCTGAAATAGGTTTCAGAGCTGGGATTTGCCAAGAGAAGTGCTTACTTTCTTCAGCACACTCAGGCAGCAGCATAAAAAAAAAAAAAAAAAAATTATGCAGCAGAGAAGAAATATATGTGTAAAGAAGATAACCCGCTCTCCCCACCCCACCCCCACTCATCCCTATATGGAAATCCATGAATGAGAAGCCTAGTGCTAAGTACAGTGTGAAGATAAACAGAAAGGGTACTCAAAGAAAGACTGCATAAGGGTTCTGTTACAAACTACCCAGCTGGGCAGAAGAGGAGACAGAGCTTGCTTTATATACATTCTGTCCTTGACTTGAGCTGCCAACAATTTGATTTTCGTAAACAGCTGAAGAAGCAAGAAGGGCTGTAACTCTCCATTCAATTCTGCCAAGGAAAAACTGACAGGTGAAGTGGAAGAACTGAAAACCCTGGGAGAAAATAACTCCATTGTCTCTGGAAGGGAACGCCTGTAATCATTTAGCAAATACTTGAAGGCTTACTACACGCTGGGTATCGGGCCAAGGTGAGGCACACTCATAAATTCTGCACTGATATGGCAATTTAAAATGTGGCTAGTGTGATTGTGCAACTGAATTTAAATTTTTTTTTAAATTTTAATTAATTTAAACACAAATAGCCACATGTGGCTAGTGGCTACAGTATTGGACACTGCGGCTCCAGATCAATGATTCCAAACTTTTTTTTTTTTTTTTTATATAAAAGTTTTGCAACCTCCTCCACCTTCCCTCCACCCACAAAGCACGTATTACTTAGAATTCCAATATCTAATACAAATAATACAAATAAAGCAACCACTGTGGTTGAAGTGCCTGTGTTGGCATGACTCTATGTCTGCTCAGTTTTCCCACCACTTTAAATAGGGGACCTTGAGGCAATACGAGCAAAGGCTAGGTCTGGAGGTGCTGAGGAGGGAGCTACCCAGAACTTGGGGATAGATTAAACTGAGAAAAAGAGAAGAATTTAGGATGGTTTCCAAATGTCTGGCAAAGGTGAACAAGCAATGCCCCCTCTCCCAAGATGTCTCCAGAACCTGTGAATATGTTAGGGTTCGTGGCAAAGAGGAAATACGGTTGCTCATCAGCTGACCTTAAAATAGGGAGATGATCCTGGATCATCCAGGTGGGCACAATGCAATTAGAAGGATCCTTAAAAGTGGAAGAGGAAGGCAAAAGAGGGAAGTCAAGGGGAAATCTGACTATGGAAGGATGGTCACAGAGATGCAACATTGATGGCTTTGAAAATGAAGGGGCCACAGCCAAGGAATGCAGGAAGCTTCTAGAAGCTGCAAAGCACCAGGAAACAGATTCTCCCCTAAAGCCTCCAAAAGGAACACAACTCTGCTGACACTTTGATTTTAGCCCAGTGATACATATGTCGGACTTCTATGCTACAGAACTGTAAGGTAATAAATTGGCAATGTATTAACCCATTAAATTTGTGGCAATGTGTGAACGGCAGCAGTAAGAAACTAACACACATGTCAAAGCTGAAAAACCTGCGGGTGTGAGAAAAAGGAAATCCTCAAGAACTGTCAGCAAATGGGTAAAAGGCACATTCTATGAAGTGACTGTGGACAAAAAAGAGTTCATTTACGTCTGGTTACAGCAATAGCTACGCTAATTGTCTGGTTGGGGTTCTTGTTGGACTCCTGCCAACGTAGCCAATTGACTTGTTGGGCTAGGAGCTCACAGATGCTTCAAACTTGTTGTACAGACTGGGTCACCAGACCCCTCACACGCAGGTCCACGAGCTAGGTAACAGGGAAAGATCCCAGGAGCCGTTGGCAGATGACATAAGCTCAGTCCTCAGCTTCTTCAGCAGTCACAGCAGAAGCAGCAGTAGCCTCTCTGAGGGTCCCAGGGACCCTGGCAGCAACAGCCTCCAGCAGCACTAATGGCCTCCCCATGGCCCCCCAAGGAGTATCCCAGGGGCGGGGGGGAGGGGCACCATAGATCAGAGCCACTCATCCTTCATAGTTAAGTCCATAGCCCAAGACACCTAAGTGCACATGCACAATTACATCAGACAATAACCAAGTAACACCTGAGCACACATGTATATTTACATCAAATGCTCTGCAAAATTCTGAACATCTGAGGGGCTCTGACCATTTTCCTATATTTTCCCTACAACCTACCCCTTCAGGGTCCCTTGCTGTACAGTCTATGCATTCAGAATCTTCCACAGTGTTCCCTTAGTAAGGATAACTGACCCTTGCATTCACATATTACATATTCCATCCCAACAGCCTTTAGCTTGTTCCAGCACCAACTCAAAAGTCCAAAGTCTCATCTGAGACTAAAGACAAAACTCCTTTCAGCTGAGTACCTGCAAAAAGATCAAAAACAAGTTTATCTACTTCCAAGACACAGTGGTGGGACAGACATTGGGTACACATTCCCATTCTAAAAGGGAGGAATAGACAAGAAAGGAAAAACAGGCCCCAAACAAATCCGAAACCCACCAGGGCAGACATTAAGCACACTGAGGCATCCGGGTTCCCAAAGCATTGGGCAACCTCACTCCTACAGCTCCACCAGGTGCAGCCCATTGAGCTGCCCTTATGCCTGCAGCTTTTCCAGGCTGTTCCAAGTTGCCAGCAGCCTCACAGTTCTGGGTTCCTGGCGGCAGTCCCGCCATCCTGACTCCACTAGACATTTCCCCAGTGGGGGATCTCTGTGGGGCCCCAACCCCACTTTTCTTATTATTTTTTTTTTTAAAGATGACCGGTAAGGGGATTTTAACCCTTGACTTGGTGTTTTCAGCACCACGGTCTCCCAAGTGAGCGAACCGGCTGTTGGGAAATATAGGAAAAATGGTCAGGGCCCCTCAGATGTTCAGAATCTTGCTGAGCATTTAATATAAATAGGCATATGCGCTCAGGTGTTCCTTGGTTACAGTCTAGTGTAAGTGCACATGTGCACCCAGGTGTCCTGGGTTATGGACTTTATAAGGATGAGTGACGCTGGTCCACGGCGCCTCCCAGCCCTGGGATGCCCCCCCGTGGGGGGAGGGGAATGGGGAGGCCACTACTGCTGCTGCTGGAGGCTGCTGCTGCTAGTGCCCCTGGGACCCCCTGTAAGGCCACTGCCACTGCTGGACCTGTAAGCTGATGCCGCTGAGGAAGCTGAGGGCTGAGCTCATGTCATCTGCCAACAGCTCCTGGAATCTTTCCCAATTACCTAGCATGGACCTGCGTGTGAGGAATCTGGGGACCCAGCCTGGCATGTGAGGGGTCTGGTGACCCAGTCTATACAATGGGTTTGGAGGGTCTGAGTCCTAGCTCTGAGAATATAAATGGAAACTTAGTACAACTAAAATAATGAAACATTTTGGCTTTAGTTATGATTTGCCTTACTTTACACCAGCCATCCCTATATAGGGACCCGAACCCGTGGCCTTGGTGTTATCAGCATCACTCTCCCAAGTAAGCCATGGGCCGGCCCTCCAGCCCCACCTTCCTGCTCCACTTTGCTCCACAGAGGACCTCCGCAGCGGCTCCACCCCTCCAGTAGGTCTCTGCCTGAGTCCCCCAGCTTTTTCATACATCTTCTGAAATCTGGGTGGAGGCTGCCACACCTCCACTGCTCTCAAGTTCAGCCTACAAAACTTAACATGACGTGCTCTCCAGAGCTGCTGGGGCAGGGTTGCTCCAGCCAGTGCAGCCGGAGTGCAGAGAGCAGTTTGCTAAGGGCAATGATGCCTCAGATCTGTCCTCCGGAAAAACTCAGTTCTCCTAGGCCTTGGGGCTGTGATGGCAGGGGTGCTCTCCCAAACTTCTGAAGTGCCCTCAAGGCCTTTCTCCCATTATATTGGCTATTAGCATCTAGCTGCCCCATCTGTGGCTCCTGAATTACTTGAATCAGCTCGGCATACGCCCACCATTCACTCAGTCTCAGGCAGTTCTCCAGTGTTCTGCCCACACAGCGCGAACAGCTGCATTCACCCACTCCATCAAGGAGTGGCTGCCCTGCCCCTGTGCATATCTGCAGCGATTCTGTAACCACTGCCACAGAGACAGGCACGTGGTAATGGAGGCAAACTTTACCAGCTGAAGACATACTTGAAATTCTGCAGGGGCACCTGTCTTCAGGTCATCTGCCCATTTGCATCGGCACTCTTGGCACCCAGCGAGCCATCTGCTTTCTCGGGTTTATACGGCACCAGGTGAACCATCGGGTTTAAGTGACACCCTGCAAGCCGTTGGGTTTCTCGGGTTTATGTGGCACCCTCCAAGCCTTCTCAGGTTTAAGTAGCACCCGGTGAACCATCTGCATGTCGGACAAACGTCACATGCATTTACTACATCGTCTCGAGCATATTACACCATCCACCCCTAGGTCCCATAACTGCAGCAGCCAGGAGCTCTCCCTGTTTCTGCCGCTTTACTGTTTCCCCAAGCCAACCAATTTGACCAGGGTATATGGGACATAGATAGTGAACTGGGTCACCTGAGGGTTGCCTACAGGTCCGCCCGGTCCCATAGGCTGCTCATGCTTCACTTTCTGATGAGCAACAGGTCATTCCAGAAAATGCACAGTACCCCCCAGCTCACCATCGGGTTTGTCATCGTCCCAGGTGTAGGAAGCAGGAATGACCTGTTGCTGTACTTCAGCCTCCGGGGCATGTATTGCGTTTTCAACCTGTCTGCTTTCTGCTACAAATCTCAAAACTGTGCCGCTTCATGGGGCTTCTGGTCCATGTTGGCTCGCAGTACAGCGAGCAACAGCCAGACTCCGGTCAACAAGAAAGGGGCCACTGAGCACCACGCACTCAAGGGTAGCCACATCTCCTCTCCCTCCCAAGGGGCTTTCTGCTTCTTAGCCTGCTTGGCATCCTACCCATATCGACAATTGCTGGGCTCTTTTACCTGCCCAGAATCCTGTTATGACTACACCAATTGTCTGGTTACAGCAATAGCTACACTAATTGTCCGGTAGGGGTTACTGTTGGACTCCTGCCAACATAGCCAATTGTTTTGTCAGGGTAGGGCTCACAGACCCTTCAAACCCGTTATACAGGCAGAGTCACCAGACCCCTCACACACCTGGCTGGGTCATCAGACCCCTCACATGTAGGTCCACGAGCTAGGTAATTTGGAAAGATCCCGGGAGCCACTGGCAGATGACACGAGCTCAGTCCTCAGTTTCTTCAGCAGCAGCAGCGACCTCTCAGAGGGTCCCGGGGGCCCTGGCAGCAACACCCTCCAGCAGCAGTACCAGCCTCCCCGTGGTCCCCCAGGAGCACCCAAGGGGCGGGGGCACCGTGGATCACAGCCATTTGTCCTTTATACTTAAGCCCATAACCCAGAACACCTGGTTGCACACGCGCAATTAGACAATAACCAATGAACACCTGGGTGCACGTGCGTATTTACATCAAATG
This sequence comes from Cynocephalus volans, assembly GCF_027409185.1. NCBI lineage: Eukaryota > Metazoa > Chordata > Mammalia > Dermoptera > Cynocephalidae > Cynocephalus > Cynocephalus volans. The sequence goes on from NC_084478.1 coordinate 17,635,108, forward strand.
CTCAGCAAGATTCTGAACATCTGAGGGGCCCTGACCATTGTCCTCCACTTTCCCTACAATGTACCATGGGGCATGGGTTTCAAATCACTGCAGAAAAGGTGTCGGGGAGGTAATGAGGCATCAAGGTGAAGCTATCTGGAGCAATACGGGGACAAGGATGTGGAAAAGAGCAGGCGCTGTGTTTTTTCCAGCATGTATCCCCAATGCCCAGCACAGAGCCTGGTGCATAATAAATAAGTGCATAATAAATAAGTGCTTGCTCAACGTTTGCAGAATGGAACTGCAGGAAGGGAGCTGTAATTTGGACAATGTTGGCAGATGATACTAGAATGCTGGAATGAGATACAGGGGGGAATTTCAGTGTTAAGTAGCCTCAACACTGAAAAGGACCTTCTGAAAGCTCTAGTGCTGAGGTCCGACAATGAAGTTTGTGTTCAGGTGGTCAACAGCACTTTCGTGAGAAGGTGCTGAAGTTTGCTAAGGTACCTATGAAGATATCCTCCATGACAAGGGACTAAACTCGGTGGCTGATGAGAGGGGAACAGAATTCTCACTTGTGAAAACAGCAGCTGTCCCCAGTGGCTATGATGACTTGGGCTCCCTTTGTGAGGGAAAGAAAGCAATTTGGTGACCCAAGGAGTTCTCTGACCACCTTAAATAGGACACATATAAGATGTACTAACTAGTAAGGCACATAAAAATAGTACCACAAATTTGTGAGGCTAGGAAGGGCAAAAGCCCACAAGGTGTGTGAAATATGTTAGGGAAAAACAAAGCCTTTTTAGGCTATGATCAGGAAAAAGCAGGGAAGAAACGTTAACTGCTTCAAGCGCTTGGTACACACTGAAATAACAGGATGTAGATCTGCTTAACTTCATTTTCCCTGTTACAGGCAATGACTTTCAAACAGTGAGTGTGGAAGAAACCAGGTTAGGCAGGCTGCAAAACTCAAGATAGGCATGTTAAGAAAATATACAGACATTTCAATAAATCCAGGTCTTCAGATCCTGGCAAATTACATATCTTGGATTAACAAATGTGATTATATAACTACCAATAAGTGACATTTGAGAAACTGCAAGAACAGTGTTGGAAAAATAGAATAATTTGGTCAGGCCCCCTCACCTCAGTCCGGTTGGGTGTGATGGAGCACATTCTTTGTAAACAAAGTGTGCGTGGGTGGAGTTAGTGCACATGTGCACCAACGTATCTTTTTAGTTCTGTTGCTATTCTTGTGTTCTTGAGAGTGTGTGAAGCAGTGGCCCTGAACTGCTAGCTGGCAGAGAGCTTGCATCTAAAAAAGAGAGCATGTTTACTTTGCTGGCAGCTGCTCAATTTTTCTTTGGACTTTGCCGGTAGCAGTTGAGTTTTGAGTTTCTTTTTGGACTGCCTAGCTCTCAGACGTGTGTGTGCGTGTGCGTGTGTGTGTGTGTGTGTGTGTGCGTGCACGCACACAATAAAGACTACTCTTTCTTCAACCAGGGCTCCAAGGACCTTTTTTCCAGTTACATAGCTCATAGACCTGTGTTTCAAGGGTTTGTGACCCAGTCCGGACAATGGGCTTGAGGGGTCTGTGAGCTCCAGGACCCAGCCCTAGCTCTATAAACACAAAAGTACCATACCATCAGAAAGAGGTAAATGTTATTCCTATTTTCAGAAATAGGAAAAGGGCTTATCTTCTAGTCTATAACTGGGTACATTCAAAGAGACTAAAACACCAACAGAAATATGTATTAAATGCCTGTTTTCAGTCAGACACCATGCTAGGAGCTACTCATTTAATGTGAATCCCTAGACAAAAATAGAGGTTATTATTTATTCATATACTCATGGTTATACTAAGAACAAGTCAGGCTGAACTTACATTTTCTGTTTTAGAAGGGAAATACCATAGGTAGACAGTAAGTCATTTTATGAAGTGTTTTGGTATCTACCTAAGAACAAACTGGAGATCTGAAGCCTCAGCAATAATTCAGTCTTGCTAGAATGGTGCCCTCCACGAAAGGAAATACATTGTTCATCTTGTTCACTGTGGTATCCTCAGAACCATAACAGTGCCAGGGTCCAGTAAGCACTCATTGTTTGCTGAATAAGGTACAACTCATAGCTGACTTCAGTGTCAATACTCGAAGAACACTGAGTGCTCCATGTCAATTTATGGCATGGTCTGTTCACAATAGCCAAGATATGGAACCAACCTAAATGTCCATGGATGGATGACTGGATGAGGAAACTGTGGTATATATACACCATGGAATACTACTATGCCACAAAAAAGAACGAAATTCTCCCATCTGCAACAACATAGATGAGCTTGGAAAAACTTATGTTGAGTGAAATAAGCAAAGCAAGGAGGAACAAATACCATATGTACTCTCTCATAAGTGGGAGCTAAGAGATAAAGAAAGGGGTTCCAGTCAAGATGGGGGAATAGACGGTTCCCAGCGTCACTCTCTTCCACAAATCAACCAATTTACAACTATAAAAATGTACATCAACCAAGATGTGGCCACTGGCACTCACGGGAAGAGGAGGAGAGACCTACAGAGTTCATGAAGGCAGGAGATACCATAATGAGAGAAAGAAAAAACTGCTCTGAGTGTTTCGGGCCACGGCCGCTTTAATGGTAAAACTGCAGAGCACATGGAGCAGGAGCCGGCAAAAGCCACAGCTGTGCCCTTTGGATGGAGTTACTTGGAGTCAGCAGGGGCGAACAGAGCCTTGGCCGCCCCCAGGACAGCAAGACCACTAGTAGGGTTCCCGTGGACCCACGCAGGAGTGAGGAGCCAGAACAGCTGAAAAAAGGGAGCCATTCAGAGGCTGGTGAGTCATTGCAAGGGACCGGTGCTGGGCCCGTCCCATGGGAACTGTTTGGAGCACGGGCAGTGGGGAAGATGGGCCCACCAGGAGAACACTGGGACACAGCAAGGACAGCTGGTCTGCCCCCCAATCAGCATAGGACCACTCAGAGGAGACTGGTCGGGAATGCAGAATTGCATGGGGTGCAGTTTGATGAAAAAACTCAGGCCCAGATCAGAGATTCTATACAACCCAGATCCACCAGGTCTCTGGAGAGCTGGAAGTACCTATAAGATCAGCTATTAAACCCTGAGCTGCACAAAAAGCCTTCCCTAAACAGCAGCAAAGCAGCAATTTAGCTCAATCACACAGCTCAAGTACTGGTTCCCACAGGAAGTTCCCCCATTTTAGAAGTAAGCAAAGGGCAAAAAATTAGTTCTGGCCCTGGCACACCACCAGCATCTTGGGCCTGCCTGGAAACCGGAGGCTTGGAGCTGAGGACCAGACCCCACTCCCACAACCAGGCACACCATGCCAGCACCTCAGGGCCCTCCCAGGGAGCCAAGGCCTGGAGAACGGGACCAGACCCCCCTCCCACAACCAGGCACACCACACCAGTGCCTTGGGTTCCTCCCAGAGACCCAAGGCATTGAGAAGGTGACCAGACCTCACTCCCAAATCCAGGCACAGCACCAGTGCCTTGGGGCCCCACCCAGGGGACAAGGGCATGGAGAAGGGGACCAGACCCCCCTCTCATAACCAGGCACACTGCACCAGTGCCCCTGGCCTGCCTGGGGACCCAAGACACAGAAAAGGGGACCGGACCCCCCTCCCACAACCAGGCACACCACCAGTGCCAAGGAGCTTGCCAAAAACTTCACCTCCATGTGGGTGGCCCACTACAGCCACCACAATAACCACAGTTGCTGCAAAAGCAGCTAGATGCCACAACCACCATGCGGGTGGTCCAACAACCACTGGAGTGCATTGACACAAGGAGAGTCACCAGCAGAGATAAAGAAGAGAATGTCTCTCTCCACAAAGCCCATTTCAGAGTGACAGAAAAAGCATCTCGTCTATGATAATACTGGGGGACCTGATCACACCTCTCAGCATTGCACAGATCATCTAGGCAACAAATCAACAGAGTAACCATTATCTTTTCACAAGGAGAGAAGAAATCTAGGGTAGAGGGGGGAAGGGGGAGGGAGAGGAGGATGGGGAGAGATTGGACAAGGGGCATAAAGAATAATTATGATTTGTAACAATATATACGCTAGTAATACTGATTTGATCAACATATCTCAATATTGAACCCCCAAAATATGTATAATCAATTTTGATTCAATAAATAAAGTTAAAAAAAGAAAAAAAAGAAGACGAAGAAAGGAAGGAAAGACCACAGTGGTACACTGGACTTGCAGAGGGAGAGAACATACCTAGGGATACAAAGTGGAGTAGGGAAAGGGGGATGGGAGGGGAGGTCAGGGATAATTGAGAGGATAACTGGGTGGGGGACACAGGGTATAATCACAATTTGTGGTAATGGACATGCTGCCAGTATAGATATGGCCATCATATCTTAGGCATGAATGGTGGCAATTTGCTTTGTACCCCATGAATATTCATAACCAATAAAATAAAAAAATAAACAATTGATGGCATGGGGTCTCTAGGGAGGCTTTCAGGTTGAACTTAACCTAGTCTAGCTCAGCATTTGAATCAGTAATTTGGATGAAGACAATTTATCATATTTACAGATAATGCTAAAGTTAGGATTCAAAAAGATCTACACAGCTAGGAGAGTTAAGTGAAATTAGCAAGATAGAATTAAGAGGATGAGAAATAAAGCCCTGTATTTTATAAAGAATCAACGGCACAACAATAGGATGAGGGAAACCTAGATTAAGAGTAGTTCATCTACATGAACCCAGAAGTTCTAATTTGTTGCAAGCTCAGCAAGAGGCAGCAGTCTGATATGATGTTCAAAAAAACTAATGCAGTTCTAGTCTGCATTAAGAGAAACACGATATCCAAGCAAGGTCGAGAAAGTGCCAATGTCCTCCTTACTAATAATATCATCTTTGGGAAGGCACTCAGTTCTGGGAATCACATTTTAAAAAGATCAATAACACAGAACTGTGTGTGTTGGGGAGAGTAAGAACTGGCAAGGGAATGCTCTAGAAACAAGACAAGAGCAACTGAAGGAACTGAGGATGTTTAAACTGGAGAGGAAAAAAGACCTTTCCGGGGCTAGAGGGAGTGGGGTACCGCACAACACTATCTTTAAATACGATATGCTGTCTAACAGAAAAGGGATTTGACTAGGGATGGTAAATGAGTTTCTCCTTGTGAATGAATTCTAGTTAGCTGGTAGTGACTGCCAGGAACTGGTACTGAGAACGATTCTGAGACTGAGTGTGGTCAGCAGGAAAGATGGCTGTTATCAATTATCCATGTCTGGGGAACTGCCTGACAGAACCCCCGCTGTGTGTGTATGTGTTTGTTCCCTATCCAGGAGAGCAGCCGCCTGCTCACCCATCTCTTGGAATCTCTTTTCACCCTGCGTCCTGCAGGGGAGGAAAGGGCAATCCCTTTGGCCCTAACCCTCTAGGGAAAGGAAAAACCTATTGGGGTCCCGTGTGGCCACTGGAGACAACCAACAGCTGGTGCCCCGTGTGAGGACGGTGCCTCATACCACTTTCACCTTTTCCTTTCCATGCGATGGCCAAAAATGCTGCACGATCCTGAAAGACGGATGACAAAGAGGCCCCGACCTACAGTGCGGAGCTTCAGAAAGAAGGACGACGTTCAAGAGACATCTGCTATCGGGGTGAGTACCAATGGCCTCAAGGTCGTATCTTTCCTTTTTCCTTTTCCTTTCATTTCTTTCTCTGTCTTCTCCTTTTTAGTTTTCGGCCATGGGGAATTCTCAAGAGAAACCCAGCAATCCAGCCTTGAGGCTCTAAAGTATTTGTTAAACAGTCGGGGGTTAGAGCTTTCAGACGCTACTGCTGCCACAACTCGGGCGGCTGTTCTATCTATAGCACCTTGGGCGCTCTCGGCTGATTTGTTCTCATATGATACCTGGGACCCTATTCAGGCCCTGGCTCAGAAGAGAGAAGTCCACCAGGGAGTTGAGCCACCCTTAGGCTTTTATCCCACTGTATCCACCCTTAAACTATGTTTTAAGCCTAGCACTACAGACGACTTAGACTCCCCGCATACAGAGTGCATTTGGACAGCTTTTGCTGAGGAGGGAGCACAGGACAATACAATTAGTGAAAAGGGTTATCAACAGCCTGAGCCAACGGCCAATGGGGCCCCTTGTGCAAAGCTCTATTCCGACCTTTCCCCTTTTGGTGATAGGGTAGAAGAAAAGCAGGGTCATAAGACTCTGCTCCAAAATACCAATTGGGCTAAATTTGAAAGCCCACCCCCGCCTTTTTCCGAACAACCCCAAGCTTTCCTGGTTTCAGCTCCTCTTTTCAGTAAACCTGAACCACTTGAAGATACATGGGGAAATCCCATAGATCAACTAAAACCTTCATTTCAAGCCTACCCTGTTAATGTTAATCCGGGGGGCAACAGACCAGCCCCTTGGAATCCTTGGGAAGCCCAAGATTCAAAAGAACTAAAAAAGGCTATTGCCGAGGATGGCCCTAATTCTCCATGGGCAGAAACTATCCTTCAGGGACTAGCCCATCAGCCCTGCACCACCCAGGACTGGAAGATATTATGTAAGGCAGTTCTCTCCCGAAATTTGTTTATTAAGTTCTGTGCCTTTTATAAGGAGGAGTGCCATGCCCAAGCGGAAAGGAATCAAGCAGCCAATCCTGTCATCCCAGTTACCTTTGGCATGTTGTCCGGAACTGCAGATCAATATAGTACAGGAATCCAACAGGTGGCAATCCCGCCTCCTTACCAAGACCAGGTCAGGGCTGCCGCCTTAGCTTCCTGGACAAAGCTCGCAGAGGGCCCCATGGAGCCCCCAATTGCTGGAATAACCCAGAAGCCCAATGAAGACCTCCCTTCCTTTATTGTTAGGGTAGAGCAAAATATACAAAGAACCCCCCCACACACACTGGCCCACTCAGAGATCAGTTTGTTAAGATGCTTGTATGGGATGGAATGACCACCGATCATAAGTTGGCTTGCACAGGTTTAAGGGACCGATCCATGGAAAAGTGGGTTATCGCTTCCAAGGAGGTACAGAGTCAACATTTTCAAGCCAAGACTTTATCCACAGCCTTGCAGGCTCAAACACAAAACTTAACCAAAGCCTTCAAGGCTTTTACCACCCTGATCCCCTCGGGAAACAATACTTCCCCGCCCTTCAAGGGACAATGACTTTGTTGTGGAAGACAAGTCCATTTTAAAAGCCAATGTCCCAAGGATAAAGGCAAAAAAACCTCTACCACACCTTGCCCCTGATATAAAAAAGATTACATTGGAAAAAGGACTGTAGGCCCAAAGTTGACAAAGATGGCAATCCTTTAAACTAAGCCAGGGGCAACCCCTAGCCCTGTCATCCCAAGGGGGTCATAAAAGTAACCAGCCGAGCCCGTGGCGCACTCGGTAGCGTGCTGCGCTGGGAGCGCGGCGACGCTCCCGCCGCGGGTTCGGATCCTATATAGGAATGACCAGTGCACTCACTGGCTGAGTGCCGGTCACGAAAAAAGAAAAAAAAAAAAAAAAAAAAAAAGTAACCAGCCAAAAGGGCCCAGGGCTAATTGGACAGTCCCTATAGTCCCCGGAGTAAGGCCAAAAATGGACATCACCATCGAAGTTCTGATGCTTAATTGATACAGGGGCAGATAGAACTGTCCTCCACCAAGGGGAAGTGCCTCCTAGCTGGGATGTCATCCCTGGGCCTCAAATCCTTGGGGTAGGAGGTGAAACACCATCTTTTGAAACAAAAGGATGGTTAAAATGGAGAGATGCAGATGGCACCACTGGGGAGGTGAAGCCCCTCATTGCTTCCGGACTTAATGCTAATCTTTTAGGACAAGACGTCCTTAACCAGGTCTTTTATGATGAGCAAGAATACCAACAACAGTTCAACACCCGCTGTCACCCTAATTACAAAATGCGAGCTCAACAACCCCTCCCCAGAATCAGGGTTCTGTAAGAACCCAAACGCCCCCAAGGGATCACACCGAGGAATGTAAGAACCCAAATGCCCCAAGGGATCACACCCTGATCACATAAGTCCTTCTCAGCCACACCCCATCATGGCGCTGGTTGCCCTTCTCTTCCGTACTCTCCTTCCTGCCGGCATGAATCGCACACCAATCAGCTCACCCCAAGCCGCATGCGGTATGCTAAGTAGGGATTGTATTTTAAGCCAATCAGCCTTCCCTAAAAGCCCTATATATTTGTGTGTGCCACCTAATAAACGAGCTCTCTCCGGTGGATCATCAACTGGTGTCGACTCATCCTTTCAGATTCACCCCCAATTCTAGAGGCCACTGCTCCCCTGGTCCCCCAGATTAAATGGAGAGACGGACCTCCAATATGGATGGAGCAGTGGCCACTCCCTTCTCACAAACTACAGGCTTTAAGAGATATTATCCAAGAACAACTTAGATTGGGACACATTTGATCCTCTGTCAGCCCTTGGAACACGCCTGTTTTTGTAATAAAAAAGGCTTCAAGAAAATGGAGAATGCTCCAAGATCTTAGAGAGATAACCAAAAGGATGATTATTATGGGAGCTCCTTTGCGGGGCCTACCTTGGGCCCCTGCCATCCCCAGCCACTTGCATCTCATGATCATTGATCTCAAGGACTGCTTGTTTTTCCATCTCTCTCCATCCACTTGATTGTGAAAGATTCGCCTTTCGGTCCCATCTACCAACTTCCAAGGGCCTGATGAACAGTATGAATGGGTGGTATTGCCCCAAGGAATGGTCAATAGTCCTTCTTTTTGCCAAAACTTAACTCATGTTAACTGGAGAGGGCTTCAAGCCTGATTCCCACAAATCCCAGTTTCACGGTTAAAAAGAATTGTTCATACCTGTAAATCTTGCATACTGTATTTACAGGTACTGCCTTTATAACCCCCCGGTGTAAACCCTAAGGGGCTCAAATCTAATGTTTTATGGCAAACTGATGTCACTCATTATCCAGTACTTGGAAAATTAAAATATATTTTCATGTCTATTGACACTGATTCTCATGCCTGTTGGGCTACAGCCCACACTGGGGAAAAGGCTAAACATGCACAAAGTCATTTACTACAATGTTTTGCCACACTAGGCCTCCCCAGTCAACTTAAAACAGATAATGGCCCTTGCTTTGTTAGCAAAGCCTTCCAAGATTTTTTATCCACTTGGAACATACGCCACTCCACTGGCATCCCTTACAATCCTCAGGGACAAGCCATAATAGAACGTCACCATCAGAATCTAAAAAACCAACTTTTAAAACAAAAAGGGGGAATTATCAGCCCCCACCAACAGTTAGGAATGGCATTATTTACCTTAATTATTTTAAATTTTCCAAAACATGAGCCAATAACTGCTTTCCAAAAACACTGGTCAACCTAATCCCCATGTCCTGCCATTCAGGTGTGATGGAAAGATCCCCTTTCAGGACAGTGGAGAGGCCCCGACCCGCTCTTAACCATGGGCAGAGGATTTGGATGTATTTTTCCTTTCAACGAGCCCAACCCTATGTGGGTGCCAGCCAGAAATCTCAAGTTCTCACCCACTTCCCAGGGCAATAATGACCCTGAGGAAAACCTTTCTTAGGTTTTCCGGGAAAGTCCACAATGAAGCAAGCTTATCTTCTGCTAGGGGTCTTCTCCATGATTGGTGAAGCAAGTCCACCCTCTTCTCCACACACTCCGGCTAACCAAACATGAACAGAAGGGGCTTGGACTTGCTGTTTCTGCAACAAGGAGGGTTATATGCAGCCCTCAAAGAAGAACGTTGTTTTTCGCCATTCCGGCGTTGTTAAAGATTCTTTAGCTAAATTAAGAGAAGGATTAGAAAAACTTAGGAGGGAAAGAGAGGCCAATTCTGGCTGGTTTGAAGGCTGGTTTAGAACTTCCCCTTGACTCACCACTCTAATATCCACCTTAACAGGCCCTCCATGCATGTGGGGCCGGCTAACGGCCCTTATAAGGCGCAACCTAGGGTCCCTCACCATGCTCACCCAGGTGGTGGAAAAGGTACCTAATGAACAACACCCCCAAGACCAATACAGATTCTTTCAGCTTTGGCTTGGTTGGATAGTCAACAACGGATAAGATCCCCTAACGGGGGGTGGGGGACAACCTAAGACAGACACAACCACACAAGGCTTCTATTAAAACAAAAAGGGGGAACTATGGGACCACACCCTTTTTCTAAGCAAAAACAACAGATGGCCTAAATGGATAAAAGGTGGCACCCAGGGAAGTTAAGGGGGAAGGCTAAGCATAGAGAGGCAAGGCACATGCACATATGACCTTTTCAAGGATTGGCTTAAGCTTGGAAATCCCCACCTGCTAAGCATATAATATGATCTCTTGTGTTACAATAAACGGAACTGCCTGACAGAAAAAAAAAAATATATCCATGTCTGATATGGGTTTGGGGGAGTACAGTGCCTACATGAGGGCCAAGTATTTGTTAGTCTGGACTAGACGGACTTATTCCAAACTGCTGCACTGGGCAAGCCCAAGGCCACTCAAGGAAGGAGTTTCCTTCCACTAGAAGGAAACTAGAAATGTGGAAGGGGAGTCTAGAAGACCACCACTGCTAGACTGGGAAGGTGAAGTCAATGAACTTTGAAGGCTCTTCTAACTCCTAAGAATTTTAAGTTGCAGGCAAATGCAAGACAAAACTCATGGACCAGTTCCAAAGCCACCCATCTATATAGCAAACCTCCTTATAGCCTCTACAGAGTAACTTCTTGAAAACTGTCCTGTGCTCCTGACGGCAGTGATTTCAGTTGTTCCGTAGACCTGAGGCTGCAAGACTCAACTGGCGTGACACAGGACATGTCTATTGCAATTACGAGCAGTATGAATACTATTGATAGGTCTCTAATGTGAAATTTTCCTGTTAATATTATAGGCAACTCCCCCACCCATAAGTGAGGTTATGCTGGCTTTTAGAGAACATTTTATCTAATTCTATTCAACTATAGGATCAAAAAAAAAAAAAAAAGGTGGAAGTGAGGGGATCTTCAGGCAAAGATGCTTTTTGTCTTTTTATTTATTTTATTCTTTTTTTTAATTTTTAAAAATTTTTTTTGCTTTTTGTCTTTTTAAACAGAGGACAAGTGATTCTACTTTTCAACAGTATTTACAACATATCAACATCTTTTTAGAACACTTTTTATCATTTTACTATTTTGCTAAAAAGCATAATGCTTCTCAGCTACAGGATCATGTACAGTACTAGTACTCAAAACAGATTCCCACGTTGCTCCACATGTCTTTTCTCAACCTCACTGCTCCACTTCTGCTAGAGTTGACTGGTCTACTTATTTTTTTCTCCCAAACTCTGATTGTATCCACTCCAGAGGTACTGTTATGCTTGGAAGGCTTTCCCTGATTCTGTGTGCAACAGTTACTCATCCTTTAAAGTCCAACTAAGTCCCTCCTCTTTCACAATGATTTCCAACAAAAACCTACAGGTTCTCCACCTTCTATGAAGTCCTGTCACTCTTGCTGCCTCTTAAATACTTCAAGCTTTTCACAGCCAAGGATCAAACTCATTGTACTCTTCTTCTTTGGCCCTGTGCACAAGGCTGACACTACCCCAATTTTGTCTTCATAGGACTTACACACCTTATGTCCCCAGCACACAACTTTGGAGTCAGGACAGATTCCTCATTGCCCCCAAGAGGGTCCTGACATTTCTTTCCCTAGCTCATTTCCCCCCTTCCTGCGATGCTTTCCTTTCTGCACAACATCTAAATCCTACCCAGCAAGGTCCTGATAAAGTTACACTTTTTCCATAGAGATGTCCTTGATTACGTCCAGCTTCAACCACCTTTCCTTTTTCTAAACTATTTACCCAGTCTATAATGCGTCTTAGTTCTTGTCCAGTTCTCTGGCTGTAATGATTTTATCACCGCTTCTGTGAGACCGACTCCTTTTCTTTCGAATTTCATTTAAGCATCTTGGGGACCAGACTCACCTTTCTTTATCTTCCTCATTGCACTCAACGATGGGTACTGTAAAAAGTCTAGCTCCGTAGATGTCAACCAGAGGCGATTTTGCTTCCCAGAGGACACTTGGCAACCTTTTTGGAGACATTTTTGCCTATCACACTTGATGGAGGGGTGCTACCGGCATTTACAAGGTAGAGACCAGGATGCTGCTAAAACCTCCTACCCTGCACAGGGCGGCCTCCTACAGCAAAGAATTTTCCAGCTCCAAATGACAATCATGCCGCGGTGAAGAAACCCTGGGTTAGCTGAATGACGTAGTGAAAGAAAGGCAACGGCAGCAAAGCCCCCCAGAGGGTGGGCGTTTGCAGGCCCAAACGCGGTGTGGACTGACCCGCTGGGCTGTGCCTGAGTCAGGCGGCCGCGGGCTGGCCGGATCCGGCTCAGCTATCCCAAGCCGGGGTGGGGTGGAGATACACGGCCGACATCCCCCGAGGACCTGGAGCACCCGTCCCCCACTCGCTCCATTCCCTACCTGCAGCGACACGCCGACAACAAAAACACCCCATTAACCACCGGGCGGAGGCACCCCGCTCCGGAGCCGCAACTGGAACTACCAGCAGAATTCTCGCGAGACCTCGAGGGTGCGCTCTCGCGAGATGTGGGCGAGGCTACCGGTCGGCGCTGCGCAGCCGTGCGCATGCGCCTTAGTGCTCCACAGGAGGGTGGTTGTTTGGGTTTGCCTCGGAGGAGTGGAATGGGAACTGGGCTGTGAAACTCTCTGTTCCGTTTTCTCTCGCCACTTTCCGCCACCTTTCGCCACCTTTCGCCACCTTCCGCCACCTTCCGCCTTTGAGAGTCGCGCCTGGCTCACGGCTCCGTCCACCCTTCAGAACGCGGAGAAAGGAAGTGCGCGCCTCTGCCAGAGTTCCTAGTTCGGAGTGCGTGACAAAGCGTTTAATCCCCCTGTTCCTCCCGAACCGCCGGGACAGAGGCCGGGCTAGGCCAGGGTGGGACGGGCAGGGCGGGCTCGGGAGGAAGCTGATCCCTGGTGACGATGGCTCAGGTACCTAACACCCGCCGCTCCTCGCGGACAGGCAGACGTGAAGACTCGTTTGTGTTCGTTAAAGCCCCTTTCCCCGCTAGACTTCTTAGGGCTTCCCCGGAGCCCACTGGTCTCTGCTTAGAAATTCGGGTCCCCTCTGGTCACCTGTAACCATTTTCTCTTCCAGTCCATCATGCCCCCCGACTTTGATGTGTTGACTCGGGATGAACTGCGCAAAAAGCTGTACCAGACGTTTAAGGATCGGGGTATACTGGATGCGCTCAAGGTATCACATGAAGGCATATTTGTGTCATAGCTTTTACAAGTGTAACCTGTAACAGGTAGTCCACATTTAAATTAATCCATTTAAATTAATCCAGGGCTTGGGTTTTAAAAATAGTATGATATGTAGATTGTATTGGTGAATTACAATTTTATGTTCCCGTGTAACTCTTTAACCTGGAAAGAGCATATTCAAATAATTTATTGAACTGACATTAAGACAGGGAGTGGATGACATTTAAATAATGAATACTTTTTGTAACATTAGGCTTGTTTTATAAATCTGGTTTACAGGTTCCTGAATTACGTGGTTTTGTAATACTCACGTTTGGATGAAGGAAGACATTGATGCCACATAGCAAATATTAAGTGTACTGCTTACTGTAGAGTAGTTTTGGAAATGAAAAATTTCTTCTTGAAAATATATTGAAACGTATGAGTATTTAATTGGGGCAGCAAATATTTGTTAGTACACTTTATATTTGGATTAACATTAAGGAGTAGAACTAGCTCAATGTGTTTTCACTGTGATGTACATTTCAGAAGTATATTTTACATTTAAAACAGGAAATTAAGGAAAAGTGAGCTTGGTTTTTCTCCTCTCCTCCCCCATTGCTTTTGTAACCTCATAAAAATACTTCAGACTCATCTGAAAAATACAGAAAAGCATATGGAAGAAAAATCATCTCTAAAATAACCACTAATTGGTATAATATGTGTCTGTATCTTTTTTTATTTAAATTATATGATGAGCATTTTCCCGTTTCCTTAAAAGTTTCTTAAGTCCTCATTTTCAGTGGTGGCAGGCTTATCTTTTGGATGTATGGGTAATTTATGTAGCAGTCCCCTGTTGTTGAATGTTTAGGTTATATCCAGGTCTACACATAGCTTTGATTGCATCTCTCATTTTTTGCCTAGCATAGATTTAATGGCATTACCAAGTCAGGGAGCTTGAGCATTTTTAAGGTTCTTTGCTGTATGCATCTTGTTCTGGAAAGATTATAATAGTTTGTATTATACCAGCAGTTGAGAATGTCTGTCTCACTCCAATATTTTTATCAGTACATTTTTTAAAGCAATCTAAGATTGGGAAAACTATTATTTTAATATTTCTTCCCTTTGATTATTAATGAGGTTGTATATATTTTCTGGCCATTTGCATGTTTTCCATTGATTAGCAGTTCATGTTCCTTGCTCATTTTTTTTCTATGGTCTTAGTGTTTTCTTACTAACATGTAAGAGCTCTTCTAGTAGAAACTATTCATCTTTTTTCCATTTTTGTTGCAATACTTTAGCTCGGTGTTCAATTTTTAGTTTGGCTTTAAAGATACTGATGTTACATTTTTATATGGTCAAATCTATTGGGTTTTTATGTTTGTTTGGGGTTTTGTTTTGTTTTGTTTTTTTCTTTTTTTGCTTTTTACCCACAGTAAGTTCTCCATTAAGAGAATGAATAGTCACTTTTTAAATTTTAAAAAGGCTTTATCGTTTACACTTATCTCCTTAACTCACTTGGAATTAATTGTACTTCATGAATACACTTTCTAATGTTGAATGATCTTTGCATTCCTGGGTATGTCCTATTATGAATTAGATTTGATAGTATTTTACTTCATTTCCGTAGTCACAGTTGATATTGACCGGTTGTCCTTTTCGAGCTATCCTCATTTGCCTTTGGTATCAGGATAATGCTAGCCTTGTTCACTTTACAGCTGCAGCATAGCCCCAGAGAAATATTGTTCTGTTCATTTTGCTATTTGGTTTCTATTCCAGCTTGATCAATAGCAGGGCAGATTTTTACTTTCTCAGTCTGAGCTAAATTTTACTTTCTCAGTTCAGTGACTGTGGTGTGGGTAAGTTCTAATTTTCAAAGTTTACTGGATTTTTTAGTGGCCTAATTTACATTCTATTGGGGTGTTTGAAAAGAGTTTATATTTATAATTAAGTACAGAGTCATGTAAGTATTAAATGAAACTTGTCAAATCTTCTAAATCTTCTGTTCCCTCATTTGGTGTCTACTAAATCTGTCAGTTTCTAAGAGGTGTGTTGAGGACCCACAAGTCTCTTCTCTCCCACTTTCCCTTCTCCCACAATAATTGTCTTCCTTTCATACTACTCTTTGAGTTTTATCTTAAGGACACTGCAAAATTTAATTCTGAATAGATTTCTCTCTTGAATTGACTGCTGGAAGTTCCCAACCCAGTTTTGTGATTCCTTCTAGCAAGTGCTGAATGGCACTGTTTTTGTGTTTGTCAGGATAGGAATTCATTTATAATATCACTTCATTTTTTTCTACTTTTCTCCCTGCTTGTATCACCCATTTTATCCCTTCATTTTTTTTCTGCTCTTATTTTCCTCTCACCTTGCTTGTATCACTAATTTTATCCTGTTTCAGTACTTGTATGCAAGATACCCTAAATCCTTTTATTTATTAAACTGTGTCTAAATATATTACTTCTTAGCTTGTTACAATTCTGATTAAACTACCTCTAAATTTTACTGTTGGAGAATGCTGTGGTTACTCTTTTCTTGTTTTATTATTTCAGTTACTGAATTGTATTGGATGAGGCTGAACATGTCTTCTGTTCAGCATGAATGTCTTTTTAAATATAGGATTTTAGATGTATAATAAATCCTGTTGTATCCTGGTAATTATATACCATTCTACTCTCAGTTAAAGGGTAGAAGAGAGAGGTATAACAAGAACTTTATTTCTTGCTTGCTTGTATTCTATTAATATGAATTATTAGATATTATTTCCTGCTGAACCCCACAAATCTAAGCAGCATATTCTTAAGCCCAGCCCAATTGTATGTTTCCAAATCATATGTAAAATAGATAAAAACAGACATCTAGTAGTCTGATGTAGGAGATTTTCTTAAAACCCAAATGAATAATAATGCTAGTGTTGTAACCTTGAGAAAATTATCCACTTTGAGCCTTAATTTCCTCATTTATAAAACGTGAGAAAATTGTTGTACGTACTTATGTCTTGAGATGTAAATACTCTATGTGAAAGTGCATTCTTAATAAGCCTTCTTTGGGTATACTAATTTCTGTCTTGCATGTGTTATTTCCCTTTTGGGAACCCAACTTTATTTTGATCAGTATGCCAATAAACTGGTTTGACCCAATATTATTTTCATATCCTCCAACAGTTCACAGAGGTGTGATGAACTGGCAGAATTTTCTCTTATACTTGATAGCCCAAACATAGCTGCTGAAATGGTTCTTAGGGAAATGAAGTTAGAGTCCACCAGTGGTCTGGCTAACCACCAGGTCACTTGGAAGCTGGGGAAAGAAAGCTTTTTCCAGAACCCACTGGGCTGCTTGTCTCACAGGGTAAAATGAAGTATGCAGGGGAAGGTTTCTAACTTTTGGCCATGGATCTAGAACCATGCTGGAAATAAGAGGAAGGATTCCACTTAACGTGACAAATCTGTGCATATCTCTAGTGAAACAATCCTGCTGAAATTTTGTCTTTTGTGTTTCTTTCTTTATTATTATTATTTATTTTATTTTTTGCACTAGACCCAGCTCAGAAAGCAGCTGATTCATGAATTGATGCACCCTGCATTGTGTGGAGAACTACAACCTCAGTCCCTTTCAGTGGAAGGGAGCGCCCTCTTAATAGGCGCCTCTAACTCTCTAGTGGCAGATCACTTACAAAGATGTGGCTATGAGTATTCACTTTCTGTTTTCTTTCCAGAAAGTGGTTTGGAAAAAGAAAAGGTAAAGAAAGTCTTTTTCTGTTTTTGATGTTTCTGTGAAGTTTCTTTCTCTGATGATTGTAAAGTGGTGCATAATAGCTAAGTGCTGTTTAACTAGCTAGGTCCATTTCTCATTCATCTTTAAATTCATGTCACGCCTGCACACAATATATTTGTTATATAACAAATGAGTAGTAAACTCCTTGGTATCTCACTTCTTTTGTAAAACAGTAATGTATAGAATCACCAAATAATTTGGAGCTACAATTGATCTTACATTTCATGTAGTCTAACAGGACGTGTAACTACCATTTCTGCTCAATGTCTGCTGTGAGTTTGGCACTGTGCTACTCACACTGCAGGTGTTACGTGTGTTACAGATAGGAACTACACTCTGGAGAGGTGAAGTGACTTGGCCAAGGTCATGTAACTTGTAAGTGGCAATGCAGGGCAGTAAATCTAGATCTCTAAAGTGTGCTCTTTTTATTATGCCACAGTCTCTTCAGATATTTCTCCTCTTTGTAATAACATAGAGAAGTGAGAAATATGTAATTTTAAGGTATATGTAAAGTTCTCAAATATTGCAACACATTTTATGTTTTACTACTTCTCTAATTATTTTAACTATATTTCTTCACCGTTACTGTTGAACAAATTAGTCACACTTTATTATTTTAAAGGCAGTGTGGCAAACTTTCCATATGTGTGTTTTTTTAATAGACTTTATTTTTTCAGAGCAGTTTTAGGTTCACAGCAAAATTGAGTGGAAAATACAAAGAGTTATCATATCCTGCCCTCCCACTGCTGCGACAGCTTTCTCCACTATCAACATCCCATACCGGGGTGGTACATTTGCTACAATCAATGAACTAACATTAATAGATCATTATCACCCGAAGTCCGTAGTTTACATTACGGTTCACTCTTGGTGTTGTCTCTATGTCTTTACTCTGTTTTGTCTATAGTTGTTCACAAGTTTCATATTTCAAAGTTTTAAGGAAACAAGAACATTAGTATTTGAATGAATACTTGAAATTTAAATATACTTTATTTCTTCATTAACAACCAAATTTTATTTATCAACATTAGGAATTCATTTTTGCTCCATCATTCTCCAACTTTCTAATTATACATATCACAATTTTGCTTATTGTGAAAGTAGTGGTCAATTATATAATTATTATAGGAGTAATTAATCTAGTTCATACACTTAATGATTTCTATTAATATAAAATGCCATGCAGAATATTTTTTTAAAGAAAAATCAATTGAAAACAAATTATATCAGTGTTCTCAGAGTAGAAATAGTAAATGATGCATACTCTAGTAGAATTATATCTTAAGCGTAGCTACCCAAAATGTCTCTTTAAAAATATTTTAGGTGTACCTTAGTCATTCATAGTTGTAAGGACAGTAAAAATTTAGTTTTTTTTTAGCAGCTGGCTGGTATGGAGATCTGAATCCTTGACCTTGGCGTTATCAGTGCCAACTCTAACCTTATTTACATTTTTTTTTTTAATTTATTTTTTTTAGAAGATGACTAGTAAGGGGATCTTAACCCTTGACTTGGTGTTGTCAGCACCACGCTCTCCCAAGTGAGCAAACCGGCCATCCCTATATAAGGATCCGAACCCATGGCCTTGGTGTTATCAGCACCACACTCTCCCAAGGGAGCCATAGGCTGGCCCCTCTTATTTACATTTTTAAACAATGAGTACTTTAAAAAAGTAATTGTAATTGAAAGACCCTAGAACTCACTCATATATTCATTGGTTCATCAGATATTTGAGTGTCATCTGTAAGGCATTACCATTTCTGTCATTTCTGTCAGGCATATTATCTTTGATGTGAAATATTTGGAGGTTAATTACATGATTAAGAAAGGTATTTTATCCTTTCGACCTCAATATGTTTATCATAATGTATCTAACAGTATAAGGAAGAGCTTCAACTTTGCATTATTAGCATAGTTATAATCTTATTTAATCTGAAGCATGATTCTTAATCTCATATTTAGAAACACATCCTAATTTATCATTTAAACATTGATATAAAAATATGTCTACCTAATTATATCTTTTTTTCTTAAGGTATTTACTATGCAGGATCTATTACAACTCATTAAAATCAACCCTTCATCCAATCTCTACAAATCACTGGTAGGATTATTTAGTTTTCATAACCTGCTTTGGTTTGTTAATTATAACTGAATAGTTGAATAAAGGTGAAATATTTTCTTTTAACAGATTTCAGGATTTGACAAAGAAAACCAAAAAGGTAGGAACCTTTACCTTTGTAAAGAATAACAAAATTTTTGGGTGTGCTTTTTCCTATAAAAGTATGAAGTTAATAATTTTTAGGTGGAAGAGAAGGAAATTTATTTTGAATTAAATAATTTCATTTTCCTTGCTAACCATACCTTACCTTTTTAAAAAAATTTATTTTATTTATTTTTTACCTTACCTTTTTAAATAAACAACAGTTCATCTGTCATTCTGACAAATGCAGGTCATTTTCCTCATATTTCCATCTTTTTAATAAGTTAGATACTCGGAACTGCTCGACAGAACCCCCGCTGTGTCTGAGTGTCCTTTAACCGGGCTGGTTGGGGCCGGCGGTGTGCTCACCTCTCTTCACGGCTCTCTTCCCCTGTCTCCTTCCAAAGGGAAGAGGAGGGAAAGAGGAATCCCAGGCTATTCGCTCGCCCACCAAAAGGAACGAGGCTAGGGCTGTTCGGGTCGGCCAGCGGCGGACCCGACAGAGTGGTGCCCGGTGTGAGGTTTTTTAAAACTCATGGGTGAAAGGCGAGCGAGTGAGGCCCCTGGCTGCTTGGTCCTGAAAGAAGGTCGACAAAGGGTGATCAACCAGCGGAGTGGCCCCCACAACCGCAGTAGTCACCATGAAGTAATCCGCCTGTGTGTCAGGAACCCTTTGTGGATGCTCCAAGTGGCTGCCCTCCTTGAGTCAACAAGGTCATACAAGCTGCTACAGAACCGACGCGGATTGGCTCTGCTATTTCTACAACAATTCCACAGGTCTGTATAACGTCATGAGAAGTAGAATCCTACTGTTCAGGGGGCGGAGCCTGGCTCAGGAGGTCAAGATGGAGGAAGAGGAGAGCTGCCTGCCGCTTTCCCGCCACGAGTAGAAGCAGCCTGAGGCCCGCGCGAGATGCAGCTGTAGCAGAATCGGCGCAAAGGAACGGCTTCGAAAGGGTGTCTTTACCCTGCCGAGAACCGGGAATCTTCCCCCAACCCGCACGCGCGACCTGCCGGTGCACCAGGGCCCGCGTCCCAGCCGCAGCTGCAGATGTGGAAACATGGAGGCCTGAGCCGGCGTGTGTCACTCCAGGCTGCAATGGTGACCGCGGCTTCTGCCCCCCCCGCCCCCACCCGCCGTCCCTGGAGCTGGAAGCGAATCAACCGGCAGCCGAGACAGGGAGACGTCCAGCGGGAGAGGCAGAAGCTCCGCAGAGACCACATGCCCTGTGGGCCGCCACTGCCTGATCCAACAGGTAGGCTTCACGGCTGCCACCCGGCTTCATTCCGAGCCCAGCCCAGTGCACACAAAGCAGGGAGTCGTCCGGCAGGGGAGGTGGGAACTCCACAGGGTCCATGCTGCTGCCGTGCAATCCAGCAGCAGGTAGGCTTCACCGCTGCCACCCGCCTCCATCCCAAGCCCGGCCTAGTGCGCACAGAGCAGGGAGACATCCTGCAGGGGAAGGGGAAGCTCTGCAGAGACCAGACGCTCTGTGGTGCCTCGGCGCATCCCAGGAGCCCGGGCCAGAGCGCAGGGAACAGGGAGTCACTGAGGTAGCGATACCAAATTGGCAGCCACAGCAACATCTTAGTCAGTCAATAGCGTCAAACCTGTGGACTGTGAAACCCCCTGCCACAATGAATAAACATCAAAGAAAAGATACCAGAACTATGAAAAATCAAGAAAGTACACCACCAAAAGATAATAAATCTCAAGCTCTAGATCCTATAGAACAAGAAGCCCTTGAAATGACTGACAAGGAACTTCGAGTGATAATTCTAAGGAAACTGAATGAGATACAAGAAAACTCAGCTAGACATCATGATGAAACGAGGAAAAGTATACAGGTCCTGAAAGAGGAAATGTACAAGGAAATCAATGCCGTGAAAAAAAATGTAGCAAAATTTGCCAAACTGAAGAAGTTATTCAGTGAAATAAAAAACACAATGGAGAGTTTAACCAACAGGCCTGTGGAAGTTGAAGAGAGAACCTCTGAACTTGAAGATGGGCTGTTTGAAATAACACAAGCAGACAAAAAAAAAAAGAAAGAAAAAAGAATCAAAGGCATTGAAGAGAGAGATATCAGACAACCTTAAGCGCTCAAATATCTGAGTCATGGGTATTCCAGAAGGGGAGGAAAAAGGTGATTGCATTGAAAACATATTCAACAAAATAGTGGCAAAAAACTTCCCAGGTATAGGAAAAATCACAGATCTTCAGATCCAGGAAGCTCAACGATCTCCAAATGTATTCAACCCAAAAAGGTCTTCTCCAACACATGTTATAGTCAAATTGGCAAAACTCAAAGACAAAGAGAGAATCTTAAAAGCTGCAAGAGAGAAGCATCAAATCACCTATAAAGGAGCCCCAATCAGGCTAACATCAGACTTTTCATCACAAACCCTAAAAGCCAGAAAGGAATGGGATGATATATTCAAAATACTAAAAGACAGAGATTGTCAGCCAAGAATACTCTACCCTGCAAGGCTATCCTTCCGAAATGAAGGGCAAATAGTATATTTTTCAGACAAACAAAAACTGCGGGAGTTCACCACCACACGACCACCCTTACAAGAAATTCTCAAGGGAGTACTGGGTTTGGTTCCTGAAAAATAACAACCACTGCCATAAAAACCCAAGAAAAATCTAAACCCACTAGTATAATAAAAATGTCTTTCATGAAGAGAAAACAAACAAACAAAAAGGCTATCTACAACCTAAGGAACCAACAAACACGGAAAACAAACAGTAAATCAGAAAGCAAGGAACAAAAGACACCTAAGACAACCAAACAACAATCAAAAAAATGCTAGGAAAAAATCAACACTATTCAATAACAACTCTTAAGGTAAAAGGCTTAAATTCCCCAATCAAAACACACAGACTGGCTGACTGGATTAAAAAGGAGGACCCAAATATATGCTGCCTTCAAGAGACCCACCTCACCCATAAAGACTCACATAGACTAAGAGTGAAAGGATGGAAAAGGATTTACCATGCAAACAGAAAAGAAAAACGAGCTGGAGTAGCTATTCTTATATCTGACAAAGTAGACTTTAAACTAAAAACCATAAAAAGAGACAATGAGGGACACTACGTAATGATAAAAGGACTGATCCATCAAGAAGACATAACAATCATAAATATATACGCACCCAATGTTGGAGCAGCCAGATTTATAAAAAAACTCTATTAGACCTAAAGAAGGAAATAGACACTAATACCATAATAGCAGGGGACCTGAACACCCCACTGTCAATATCGGACAGATCATCTAGGCAAAGAATCAGCAGAGAAACACAAGACCTAAACAATACTCTAGTCCAATTGGACTTGGCAGATATCTACAGAACATTCCATCCAACAACCTCAGAGTATTCATTCTTCTCATCAGCACATGGATCATTCTCCAGGATAGATTACACATTAGGTCACAAATCAAGTCTCAACAAATTCAAAAAAATTGGAATTATCCCATGTATTTTCTCAGACCATAATGGATTAAAACTAGAAATCAAGAACAAACGAAATTCTGGAAACTATACAAACACATGGAAATTAAACAGCATTCTACTTAATGACATATGGGTCCAAGAAGAAATCAAGCAGGAAATAAAAAAATTTATGGAAACTAATGAAAATAATGATACATCATACCAAAACGTGTGGGACACTGCAAAAGCAGTATTAAGGGGGAAATTTATTGCATTAAATGCTCACCTCAGAAGAATGGAAATATGGCAAGCGAACAACCTACCACTTCACCTTAAAGAACTAGAAAAACAAGAACAATCCAAACCTAAAGTTTGCAGACGGAAAGAAATGATTATGATCAGAGCAGAACGTAATGAAATTGAAACCCACAAAACAATACAAAAGATCAATGAATCAAAAAGTTGGTTTTTTGAAAAGATAAATAAAATTGACAAACCATTAGCATGGCTAACAAAAATAAGAGAGAAGATTCATATAACAAAAATTAGAAATGAAAAAGGCAATATTACAACTGATTCATCTGAAATACAAGGAATCATTCGAGACTACTATAAACAACTATACGCCAACAAACTTGAAAATCTGGAGGAAATGGATACATTTCTGGACAAACACAAGCTCCCAAAACTGAGCCATGAAGACGTAGAAAATCTGAACAGACCAATAACAAAGGAGATTGAAGCTGTTATCAGAAAGCTCCCAACAAAGAAAAGCCCAGGACCAGATGGATTCACAGCAGAAGTTTACCAAACATTCAAAGAGGAATTGACACCGATTCTTTACAAACTATTCCAAAAGACTGAAACAGACCCAAATCTCCCGAACTCTTTCTATGAAGCAAACATCATCCTGATACCAAAACCAGGTAAAGATATAACCAAAAGAGAAAAGTACAGGCCAATATCCTTGATGAATATAGATGCACAAATCCTCACTAAAATACTAGCAAACAGAATACAGCAACACATACATAAAATTATTCACCACGATCAAGTGGGATTCATCCCAGGGATGCAAGGTTGGTTCAATATATGCAAATCAATAAATGTGATACACCATATTAATAAAATCAAACACAAGGACCATATGATCATCTCTATAGATGCTGAAAAAGCATTTGATAAAATTCAGCACTCATTCATGACAAAGACCCTCTATAAGATAGTTATAGACAGAAAGTATCTCAGCATAATTAAAGCCATATATGCCAAACCCACAGCCAATATCATCCTGAATGGGGAAAAGGTGAAAGCTTTTCCTTTAAGAACAGGAACTAGACAAGGATGCCCACTCACCACTCCTATTCAACATAGTGTTGGAAGTACTAGCCAGAGCAATCAGAGAAGAAAAGGAAATAAAGGGCATCCAGATTGGAAAAGTTGAAGTCAGACTGTCCCTGTTTGCAGATGACATGATCCTATATATCGAACAGCCTAAAACCTCTACAAAATAACTCTTGGAGATGATAAATGATTTCAGCACAGTAGCAGGATACAAAATCAACACACAAAAATCAGTAGCATTTCTTTTCTCTAATAGTGAACATGCAGAAAGAGAAATCAAGAAAGCCTGCCCATTTACAATAGCCACCAAAAAAATAAAATACTTAGGAATTGAGTTAACCAAGGAGATGAAAAATCTCTATAATGAGAACTACAAACCACTGCTGAGAGAAATCAGAGAGGATACAAGAAGATGGAAAGATATCCCATGCTCTTGGATTGGAAGAATCAACATAGTGAAAATGTCCATACTACCCAAAGTGATATACAAATTCAATGCAATCCCCATCAAAATTCCAATGTCATTTTTCTCAGAAATGGAAAGAACTATCCAGACATTCATATGGAATAACAAAAGACCAGGCATAGCCAAAGCAATGCTGAGCAAAGAAAATAAAGCTGGAGGCATAACACTACCTGACTTTAAACTATACTACAAAGCTATAATAACCAAAACAGTATGGTACTGGCATAAAAACCGACACACTGATCAATGGAATAGAATAGAGAACCCAGAAATCAACCCACACACCTACAGCCATCTGATCTTTGACAAAGGCACCAAGCCTATACACCGGGGAAGAGACTGCCTCTTTAGCAAATGGTGCTGGGAGAACTGGATATCAACATGCAGGAGAATGAAACTAGACCCACACCTCTCACCATATACCAAAATCAACTCAAAATGGATTAAAGAATTAAATATACACCCTGAAACAATAAAACTTCTTAAAGAAAACATAGGAGAAACATTTCAGGAAATAGGACTGGACACAGACTTCATGAATACGACCCCCAAAGCACAGGCAACCAAAGGAAAAATAAACAAATGGGATTATATCAAACTAAAAAGCTTCTGCACAGCAAAAGAAACAATTAACAGAGTTAAAAGACAACCAACAGAGTGGGAGAAAATATTTGCAAAATATACATCTGACAAAGGATTAATATCCAGAATATACAAGGAACTCAAACAACTTTACAAGAAAAAAACAAGCAACCCAATTAAAAAATGGGCAAAAGAGCTAAGTAGGCATTTCTCTAAGGAAGATATACAAAAGGCCAACAGACATATGAAAAAATGCTCAACATCATTCAGCAGCCAGGAAATGGAAATCAAAACTACGCTGAGATCCCATCTCACCCCAGTTAGGATAGCTAAAACCCAAAAGACTGTGAACGATAAATGCTGGCAAGGTTGCGGAGAAAAAGGAACTCTCATACATTGTTGGTGGGACTGCAAAATGGTGCAGCCTCTATGGAAAATGGTATGGAGGTTCCTCAAACAATTGCAGATAGATCTACCATACGACCCAGCTATCCCACTGTTGGGAATATACCCAGAGGAATGGAAATCATCAAGTCGAAGGTATACCTGTTCCCCAATGTTCATCGCAGCACTCTTTACAATAGCCAAGAGTTGCAACCAGCCCAAATGTCCATCATCGGATGAGTGGATACGGAAAATGTGGTATATCTACACAATGGAATACTACTCAGCTATAAAAACGAATGAAATACTGCCATTTGCAACAACATGGATGGACCTAGAGAGAATTATATTAAGTGAAACAAGTCAGGCACAGAAAGAGAAATACCACATGGTCTCACTTATTGGTGGGAGCTAAAAATAAATAAATAAATTCACACACACACACACACACACACACACACACACACACAAAAACGGGGGAGGGAAGAAGACATAACAACTATAATTCCTTGAAGTCGATAGGACAAGCAAACAGAAAGAACATTGTTGGGAGGGAGGGGGGAAAGGGAGGAGGGAGGGAGGTATCGGTAATGGGCCACAATAATCAACCACATTGTATATCGATAAAATAAAAAAATTAAAATTAAAATTAAAAAATAATTTTAAAAAATGAGTTAGATACTCAAATAAGAAAACTACAGACAGTGTCAAGAGCCCTACGAACAGATTGAAAGATATTCTATGTAAAAAAAAATCCACAATTTGGAACATTTCACAAAAAAAACTAACAACATTTAGGCCAAGTATCTTTGTATCGTAGGTGTCTCCCTCATGTATAATTATATTATAGAGTATTAAATGTATTAATATTTGCTTAAGGAATGAAATATCTGTTCAGTAATGTGTTATATATATTTTTTATTCTTAAGTGTTTATACAGACCTGATTAATTGCCTGAATTTTGGCCTCAATAATCACCTTTCATAGAGTCCATAACTACCATGGTTGCCAGACTGTGGGTTAGATTTGATGATGGGCTTTGTAGCATGAACATAAATAAGCTGGCAACTTGCCTTTGATGCATAGTTATTCTTTAGGTCTCTTTAAATAATCTGTGACATTATATAATGGTCCTTTTGTGTTGGTGTGCTCTTGTATCTTGTCTGTTGCCAGCACTGCTGCCATCTGTATAGGACATGTGTGCATTCATTCATTCAGAACTAATTCAGCAAACATTCGAGTACCTACTTTCTGCCAGCTATTAGTTTGTGACTTAATTTGCAGGTCTCTTGGGAGTAATGTTAGTAGAGGATAAGTAAATTGATCACAAGACATTCTGGGATGCCTGCAAAATCGATTATCCCTACTGAAATTCAGTACGGTAAATGGTTCTGTATTCTGTACCCTAAAGTAATGCTGTCCAATATAACTGTGATGATGGAAATGTCTATATCTGTGTTGTCTAAGGTGGTAGTCACTAGCCTCATGTGGCTATTGAGCACTTGAAATGTGGCTAGTGTAACTGAAGAACTGACTTTTTAGTTTAGTCTGAATTTAATTAGCCACATGGGAATAGTGGCTACCATATTGGACAGCACAGGTCTCAGGTATATAGCTAGTATCTGCTGCTTAACTATTATTTCAGAAGGAAATTTAGGTTTAGGGCTCAAAGGGATATTAAGCAATATTCTACTTATTATAAGTAAATTATCCTTAAAAATAGTATTTTACCTTTAAACGTTTTAAGTCTCTTTAAATGTTTCTGGTTCAGAAAGACATCTGTCTAACAGCCCTTACCATCTTTACCTAGCATCCCAGTAAAATTTCTGGAAGTTAGAAAAACTATAAGTAGCCGATTTGTCAGGCATCCTAGTGCCAAAATTTGGGTAGTACCCTTTGCTAACAATAAGACAGCTAAAGTTAAAGTGATCTTAAAAATTGATGGCTTCCAATTAAGAGATTAAGACCATCAGAAAACATGTAGGAAGTTATTTTGTCCCTAACTGTTGTCTGTCCCCTGACTAGAGACCTATGGTCTTATCTAACTATGTTTACACTCTGGGAGTGCTGAGCTGTTGAATGCTCTTTTCACCTAGATTCTATTCACCCATTCTTCCCATCCCTAATTTTTCCTTTCAGAGACAATGATACCCAGAAAATGATGGGCAGAAAATCTGAATGAGGGTAGAAAATTTGGACGTTGGCCTTTTGTTTTCTGGAATTTAAAATCCTTACCTGTGATTGGCAAAAGAATAGACACATAAATCAGTGGAACAGAATTAGAGAGTCCAGAAGTTGATCCTCACAAATACAGTCAACTGATTTTTTTACAAAGGTGGAAAGGCATTTCAGTCTTTCAGGAATGAGCTACCAAGCTATGCAGAAATATAAATGAATCTTAAATGCATATTGTTCTTGAAAGAAACCGGTCTGAAAAGGCTACATCTTATATGATTCCATTTGCATGACATTCTGGAAAAGGCAAAACTATAGAGATGATAAACAGATCAGTGGTTGCCAGGGATTTGGTGGGAAGGGATGGGGAGGTTGAGTAGGCAAAACATGGGATCGCTTAATCATTTAGGGTGGTGAAAGTATTCTGTATGATACTGTAATAGTGGATATGTGACGTTATGCATTCGTCAAAATCTACAGAACTTTACAGTTCAAAGAGTGAACATTAATGTATGCAAGTTTAGGAGGCCAGGTGATCCCAGGATGGAATGCAGGCTGTGACAAAATGATCTAACTGTAATCCATTCACTGGGAGCGGATGGGGAAAAAGGTGCTGAGCTAACCAACTTTGGAAATGAGTAGAAACTGTAAGACTAAAGGCAAAAGGAACTGTACATAACCACTGAGCTCCAGGTGATAGTTATTTCCCATGGGGGGACTGGTTAACAATTCTGAAACCACTGTACGTGTATACTGGAATTAAACACTTAAGTCAATGGGTAGTGGATGCTGGGAGCCAGGTTTCTCACTGTTGCAGTGGGAATTTATAGATAAGCAAGGGGAAGAGGATAGAATGATCCATGTGGTAATGTATTAGTTGGAGACATCAGTGTGAACTCATGTTCAGCTTAATATAGATAATAGATGCTATATAGAGAAATATTTATAGATATCTATGTACACAGGCAAGTATACACGCATATATTTCCTGGTTCTGTCAGCTGAGAGGACCTAGAAGCAATGATACTCCTGTAGCAATGTACACCCCTAGTGCCGAATTTGGGGCACTAAGTTTTGGTATCTAGAACCATTCTTTAATAAAAGGAACCTGGGCTCCTTGGAGAAATAGCTGATTCTAGAACTGGAGCACAGAATATACAAGATGAATCTGGAGCATCTTACAGTGCCAGAACAAAAGGAAGTGCTTTTAAAAAAAATTCACAATGAAAGAGCTCCCAAAAGCCAAAGCTGGAACAATTTGTGCAACAAAATAAAATATTGGATTATATAAATAGAAGTATGGCTTATAATTGTAAGTATAAAATATCTGTGAGTTCGTATTGATATAAACAAATGATTGACTAAATAAATAAATGAGTAGACTAGGCAAATCCTTCTTAGAGGGTGAGGATAGATATGAGCGTGTGCTGGGAGGTGATGGAGGAGGAGCGGAAATAATTAGGGCCTGTGAAAAGTACTGCAAAACTGAGAAAAGGTAACAACCTTAGAAATACTTAGGTGGCAGAGCACATGTCTGAAAATTATCTACTGCAGGATCTCGAAAATTTATACAAAATATTTATCCTTTTCTATACAAGGAGATAAGACATGGCTTTGGCATAACAGCAGCAGAGAGGTATAAGGGGAGAACAGGCTGACTTGAAAAGGTCAAGGGGAGAAGATGGGTGGGTGAGACAAAGAATTGCAAGAAAATGAAAATGAAAGAACAGATTTTATACGTCCATGAGGAGAAGTAAAAACCTTGATGGGATGAAAAATTGAATAAGGGATTTTAGCAGCAACTTGAGAAGCTCTTCCAACATGTAGAAGGAAAGGATAAAGGCATAAAAAATAATATGAGAAGAGACATAGAGAACAAGATCTAACATCTGGGTAATTGTTTCTAAAAGCAACCAGTACAAATAGAGTGGATATACTAGTCAAGTATTTTTTTTTTTTTCCCATGACCGGCGCTCAGCCAGGGAGTGCACCGGTCATGCTTATATAGGATCCGAACCCGCAGCGGCGGGAGCGTCGCCGCGCTGCCAGCGCAGCACGCTACCGAGTGCGCCACGGGCTCAGCCCCAAAGTATTTTTTTTAATGGAAGAGAGCTTTCCTAAGCCAAAGAAAGATATATATTTGTGGATTTGAAGGGGGATACATTTGGTTTAGGCAAAAATCAGTGAACATAGATATGTTCTTAAACTTTTGTGTTAATAAGAGAAAAAAAATGTGAAAGTCCTAAGCTATTATGGAAGGAAAAAACAGTTATCTTTAATGAAACATGTACCAGACTGGCCTTGAATTTTGGAGGGGAAATCATTATGATTAAGAATTTTATACCAAGGCAATTTGGCTTTTACATGCACTGGCTCCTGATACGTCATTGAGTAGCTCATATGTGATTGATGAATAGGGAAAGGATGTCTGCATAAGGGGAAGTTGTAAGGTTTATATGTGATTCTGCCTATGCAGGGGAAGCTAAAGTCGGGAGTAGAATTTCAGCAGAGAAGAAAAAAGGCCTTTAACTTGGCTAATGCAGAAGCAGGAGTTCTTTCAAATCTGTTTCTAGAAAGTAAAAATTTCCAAAATAATTTATGCTCATAGTTAAAAAGTTTTAATCTATTTTAAAGTGAAAGAAAAGTAGCAGTTTCTGCCTATGTTCTCTAATCTCACTCTCCACTGATAACCTGAATTAATAGTTCCTTGTTTATCCTTCCAGAATTTTGTTTATGAGTGTAAAAATCTGTGTATTTGTAATTAAAGTACACATACAATCATAAATGGGATCGTATTGTACTGTTTTGCAATTTGCTATTTTTATCAACCAATATATCTTTCTATGGCAATATATTTAAACTATTTTTAAAGAATGTATTTAACCCCTTGTTGATGGAGATTTAGTTGTTTTATTGTTTGTTTTTTGCCATTGGAAGCAATCAGTGTGCAGTGTGCACCCTTTGTGCCCTTGTGAAAGTATAGCTGTGTGAATTCACAGAAGTGGTAAGACAGGTTCAAGAGCATTTTATATACATAAGCACTAACAAATCTCCCTCCCAACTGAATGAGCATGCATATATCCCCACTCCCTTGCTAACACTTCATATTATCAAAGTTTTAATTTTAGCAGTGTTATAGGGAAAATATAATCTCTCTGTTGTAGTATTAATTTATTTATGATTTTGTTCATGTTTATTCAACTTTTAAAAATTTTGTTCATGTTTGACATTTTTTTCTGTGAACTGTTAGTCAATGTTTTTCCCCATTTTTTTGTCTTCTTTTACTGATTTGTAAGAGCTCTTTGATATAATGAAAATTATTCCTCTCTCTGCATATTACAAGTATTGCTGATATTTTTTCCAGTGTATCATTTGCCTTTTGACTTTATTTCATGCTATATATATTATATAAGTTTAAATTTTTTATGTAGTTAGATTGATAAATATTTCTCCTTATTCCTTTTTGTATCATGCTTGAAAAGACCTTTCCTCAGAAATTATTCTCAAAAGAAAAGCTAATAATGTAAAAAATGATAATGTTATAAAATCAAGATTGTATAAACAATGAGCAATGGTTGAATGAAAGAAAGTTCTGAAACAAAACTATACATTGTGTTTTTTAGGTTTTCTTATGCAGTTTTTAAGAGAATTGGCAGAATACCATCAGGCTAAAGAGAGTTGTGATATGGAAACTCAGACAAGCTCAACATTTCCTAGCAAAGACTCTCTTGGTAATCATAGCTTTCTTTCTTAATTTTAGTTCTGCTCTTTTCTTTTTGAATGAAGGAAATTACCTGGTTTACTGTATTGTGTGGTTATTCCTTGAACTGGAGGGATGCAACCTGTAGGCAGCAAGGGAATTCATTTCTTCTGGAATCATGTTGCTGGAAAGAACCAGAAATTGCTCTCCAGTGTTGTTCCCTAGCCTCACGAATGCCAGTGATACATTGGCCAAATCACGCAGGGACCCAAAGGCCCACCTTCTTCCTTGTTTGTTGGGTTTAATCTCTCTTAAGTGGGAGGTTCTTCCTTGTGTCTCATCTAGGTTTATTTTACAGCCACTGAGTTACAAGATCGTGGACTGTTTGCTTTGCGAAGAACTGGAGAAGACAGTGGCCCATCACTTCATTTTGTGGTTGAGGAAAATGAGGTCCTCAGAGGAAGAGCAACTTGGGAACACCCAGTCTGGGTCACAACTAATATTAAAATCCAAGTTCTCTGGTCCATGATCTAGGGCCTTTTACACTGTGTGGCTTTTCTATAATACCATCCTGCCCCTTAGTTTCATGCTCAGTAGAGATGGGAACAGCTGTTTTAAATGACCTGTTTAGTCAATTTCTTGGCCATTCCTTACTCTTTTTTTTTTTTTTTCTTGTCAAGTAATTTTGGTTTATTATTCTTTGTTTTTATGTTGTTTTTTTAAATTTAATTTAATTTAATTTTGTCAATATACAATGTGGTTGATTATTATGGCCCATTACTGAAACCTCTCTCCTTCCTCCCTCTCCCCCCTCCCCCCCAACAATGTCCTTTCTGTATGCTTGTTGTATCAACTTCAAGAAACTGCAATTGTTATGTCTTCTTCCCCCCCTGGTTTTTTTTTTTTTTTGGTGTGTGTGTGTGTGTGTGTGTGTGTGTGTGTGTGTGTGTGTGTGTGTGTGTGTGAATTTATTTATTTATTTTTAGCTCCCACCAATAAGTGAGAACATGTAGTATTTCTCTTTCTGTGCCTGACTTGTTTCACTTAATATAATTCTCTCAAGGTCCATCCATGTCATTGCAAATGGCAGTATTTCATTCTTTTTTATAGCTAAGTAGTATTCCATTGTGTAGATATACCACATTTTCCTTATCCACTCATCTGATGATGGACATTTGGGCTGGTTCCAACTCTTGGCTATTGTAAAGAGTGCTGCGATGAACATTGGGGAACAGGTATACCTTCGACTTGATGATTTCCATTCCTCTGGGTATATTCCCAACAGTGGGATAGCTGGGTCATATGGTAGATCTATCTGCAATTGTTTGAGGAACCTCCATACCATTTTCCATAGAGGCTGCACTATTTTGCAGTCCCACCAACAATGTATGAGAGTTCCTTTTTCTCCGCAACCTTGCCAGCATTTATCGTTCAGAGTCTTTTGGATTTTAGCCATCCTAACTGTGGTGAGATGGTATCTCAGTGTGGTTTTGATTTGCATTTCCCGAATGCTGAGTGATGCTGGGCATTTTTTCATATGTCTGTTGGCCATTTGTATATCTTCCTTAGAGAAATGCTTAGCTCTTTTGCCCATTTTTTAATTGAGTTGCTTGTTTTTTTCTTGTAAAGTTGTTTGAGTTCCTTGTATATTCTGGATATTAATCCTTTGTCTGATGTATATTTTGCAAATATTTTCTCCCACTCTGTTGGTTGTTTTTTAACTCTGTTAATTGTTTCTTTTGCTGTGCAGAAGCTCTTTAGTTTGATATAATCCCATTTGTTTATTTTTCCTTTGGTTGCCCTGGAGAATGATCCATGTGCTGATGAGAAGAATGAATATTCTGAGGTTGTTGGATGGAATGTTCTGTAGATATCTGCCAAGTCCAATTGGACTAGAGTATTGTTTAGGTCTTGTGTTTCTCTGCTGATTCTTTGCCTAGATGATCTGTCCAATATTGACAGTGAGGTGTTCAGGTCACCTGCTATTATGGTATTAGTGTCTATTTCCTTCTTTAGGTCTAATAGAGTTTGTTTTATAAATCTGGCTGCTCCAACATTGGGTGCGTATATATTTATGATTGCTATGTCTTCTTGATGGATCGATCCTTTTATCATTACATAGTGTCCCTCATTGTCTCTTTTTATGGTTTTTAGTTTAAAGTCTACTTTGTCAGATATAAGAATAGCTACTCCAGCTCGTTTTTCTTTTCTGTTTGCATGGTAAATCTTTTTCCATCCTTTCACTCTTAGTCTATGTGAGTCTTTATGGGTGAGGTGGGTCTCTTGTAGGCAGCATATAGCTGGGTCCTCCTTTTTAATCCAGTCAGCCATTCTGTGTCTTTTGATTGGGGAATTTAAGCCTTTTACATTAATAGTTGTTATTGAAAAGCATTGATTTATTCCTAGCATTTTATTGATTATTGTTTGGTTGTCTTAGGTGTCTTTTGTTCCTTGCTTTCTGATTTACTGTTTGTTTTCTGTATTTGTTGGTTCCTTAGGTTGTAGATAGCCTTTTTGTTTGTTTGTTTTCTCTTCATGAATGCCATTTTTATTATACTAGTGGGTTTTGATTTTGGGGGGTTTTTATGGCAGTGGTAGTTATTTTTCAGGTACCAAACCCAGTACTCCCTTGAGAATTTCTTGTAAGGGTGGTCGTTTGGTGGTAAACTCCGCAGTTTTTGTTTGTCTGAGAAATATACTATTTGCCCTTCATTTCGGAAGGATAGCCTTGCAGGGTAGAGTATTCTTGGCTGACAATCTCTGTCTTTTGGTATTTTGAATATATCATCCCATTCCTTTCTGGCTTTTAGGGTTTGTGATGAAAAGTCTGATGTTAGTCTGATTGGGGCTCCCTTATAGGTGATTTGACGCTTCTCTCTTGCAGCTTTTAAGATTCTCTCTTTGTCTTTGAGTTTTGCCAATTTGACTATAACATGTCTTGGAGAAGACCTTTTTGGGTTGAATACATTTGGAGATCTTTGAACTTCCTGGATCTGAAGATCTGTGATTCTTCCTATACCTGGGAAGTTTTTTGCCACTATTTTGTTGAATATGTTTTCAATGCAATCACCTTTTTCCTCCCCTTCTGGAATACCCATGACTCAGATATTTGAGCGCTTAAGGTTGTCTGATATCTCTCTCTTCAATGCCTTTGATTCTTTTTTCTTTCTTTTTTTTTTTTGTCTGCTTGTGTTATTTCAAACAGCCCATCTTCAAGTTCAGAGGTTCTCTCTTCAACTTCCACAAGCCTGCTGGTTAAACTCTCCATTGTGTTTTTTAATTAGCTGAATAACTTCTTTAGTTCGGCAAGTTCTGCTACATTTTTTTTCAGGGCATTGATTTCCTTGTACATTTCTTCTTTCAGGTCCTGTATACTTTTCCTCATTTCATCATGTTGTTTAGCTGAGTTTTCTTGTATCTCATTCAGTTTCCTTAGAATTATCACACAAAATTCCTTGTCAGTCATTTCAAGGGCTTCTTGTTCTATAGGATCTAGAGCTTGAGAGTTATTATCTTTTGGTGGTGTACTTTCTTGATTTTTCATAGTTCTGGTATCTTTTCTTTGATGTTTATTCATTGTGGTAGGGGGTTTCACAGTCCACAGGTTTGACACTGTTGTCTGATTAAGATGTTGCTGGGGTTGCCAATTTGGTATGGCTACCTCAGTGACTGCTCAGTTGGCCACTAGTGCCTTGCGTGTGTGGTTGCTTCGGGTCTTGGGCCTCTCCGGGGAGCCACCTCTCTGATCAGCTTGGACTTGGCCGGTCTGCTGGGTTACGGGGTGGTACCGCAGGGTGTGTGTTCTCTGCCGAGTTTCCACCTCCCCTGCTGGACGTCTCCCTGTTCTATGTGCACTGGGCCGGGCTGCTGGGATGTTCAGAGGCACCGCAGAGCGCATTCCTTACTGTTAAATAGTAATAGTGCCTTTAACTTGGGAGAAGTCCATAATTTGTAAAGACTGTATTGTATGACTGGGCCTTTAATTAAGTGCAGGTTGAATTGCATTAGAAACATATTAACTGCTTAATATAAAGCAGTGCAGTCCAATAATGTGAACCACATATGAAACTATATGTTCTAGTAGTCACATTTAGAAAAGTAAAAAGAAACAGGTGAAATTTGTTTTAGTAATATATTTTATTTAACCCAGTACATTCAAAACATTATTTCAACATGTATTCAATATAAAAAATATTAATGAGCTATTTCACATTTATTTTTTGTACTAAGTCTTTGAAAGCTGGTGTGTTTTTTGCACTTAGAGCACATCTCAATTTGGACTGGTCGCATGTGGCTGACCAGTCCTGTATTGGACAACACAGTTATAGAGCATTTGGAAAATACAGAAAAGTAATTGGAAGAGCATGTCTAAAGTTATGCTACTAGAGACAAACACTGTCATTTTGATCTACTTCTGTCAGCCTCTTTGTTCCTGCACATACTTGTTTGATAGTGGTGTTAGACATGGTTGAGTTTGTACTCCATTTTCAGGTTTCCTCTCTGCTGTGTGGTTGCTTCTGATGCACAGTTGGTTTGAGGGCCACTGGCCTATTGAAAAGAGCAATGGTATGACAGAGTCAGTAGACTTCGCTTTAGTCCCAGTTATGCCGTTACATACTTGCTTAACCTTCTGGAAGTCATTTAAACTGTATGGGCATTTGTTCCTTATCTACAAAGAGAGAGGGGGTTGAAATACAGGATCTTTGATTCTTTTAAAGTCATTGTTTTGAATGTGTAAATCAGCGTTAATCAAAGTCCATAATAAAATATGAGGGTACTTCAAAAAGTTCGTGGAAAAATAGAATTAAAAAATAATACAGATCTTTTCATGAGCATTTTCAAACATACAGAAGAGTTGAAACAGTTTTACAATGAACACTTGTATACCCACTACCTAGATTCCACCATTAAATTTGTGTTGTATTTGCTTCATCACTGATCTGTCCATCCATTAATCCATCTTAATTTTTTTATGTATTTCAAAGTAAATTGCAGACATCCTTATACTTTCCCCTAAGCATACCCTTTACTTTTGAAAAGAGGTTTGGCCTCTTGTGACCCTAACCATATTTATATATCCTAATTTGATGTGTTATTTTTTAATAGCTGAGAAGCTTCAGCTTATTGATGATCAGTTTGCAGATGCTTACCCTCAGTGTCCAAAGTTACAGTCTTTAGAAATAAAGTTAAATGAATATAAGAGAGAAATAGAACAGCAGCTTCAGGCAGAAATGTGTCAAAAGGTAAGCTTTATCTTGTTGCTGTTAACAAGAGTGGTATCTTTGCTTGTCTTCTAATGTGTTAATCTTAGATATAAGGGGAAATACCTGGAGCCTTTATTAAAGAATGGGATACTAAACTGTTGTGCATATTATCTTTATTTCCAATTGATATCATTTGTTTATGCCTTTTGAATGAACACTACAAATACAGTGAATGAGATAAAACTAAAGATTAACTGAACTAAATGTAACATGTTTGGACAGAGCATTAATACTAAACCTAAATATGGAGAGAGAATTTGTTACTATTTCTTTAGTATAGTAATTGGTATTTTCCATTTTTTTGTGATAAATTTGCAGTTGAACTATTTTAAAGATACTGAAATAGCAAAAATTAAAATGGAAGGGAAAAGAAAGTATGAGAAGGAATTAGCTGAATTACGGAAAGAATTTGAGAAAGCTTGTCAAGCAAAATCTGAAGCCCTCATTTCTCAGGAAAAGATTAACTTTGAGAGAATTCAAAAGCACCAAGAGGTAATATTTAAAAGTCATTGACTGGGTGGCTCTTCCCTGCAGCTGTTAGTAGGTTGGCTCAAGATCCAGGAAGGAGATGGGACAATTGATGGAACAAGGCCCTTGAGGAGCAATAGGGCCAGGGGCCAAGAGTGCAAATAGAAGGATCGGCCTTGAAAAGGACAGCGTACATTCTTCCTCTGAGACTGGAGAGAGGAAAGAACTGCAGAGGCAGACGTCCGTTTCAGGGTTGTGCGAAACTCACACTAATGAGCTCCGTCTTCTCAGGCAGATTTGAGAGTTAGGTAGTTATTTAGCGCCAAGTACACCCCCTCTACAGTTTTGTATAGCACTTCTGGGAGTTGGGCCTGTTTCAGGTGTACAAATAAATGTTGGAAGCACAGATCTTTGAGATGACTGGACTGTGTTTAGTCTAACAACTTCATCTTCAAGATAGGTGACTGACTAGCTCCCCATTTACTTAACTGATTATGAGAAGATTGTCATCCTCAAAATGCACCAGGCCTTTACTCTTCCACCTGGAATGCCTGTCTCCTTCTCTCCCTGATAAAACTGTACTGTCCCTTAATACCCAGCTTGAATGTCACCTCAGTGATGCTTTCCCTGACTCCTAGTGCGTCACTCGGTTAAGCCTCGTTTCTGTGTAAAGTCTTACGTACTTCAGTTATGAAATCCTCACCTCCTAGTGTATTTGATTGTCTGTTTCTCCCTAACTAAATTGTGAGATCCTTAAAGATGGGGACTTTATCTGTCTACCTTTTTATATCCAGCTCCCAGTGTGCTGCTTGACATGTGGTAGGTAGGTAGTAAATTCTTGCTCAATAAACACATACGTGGAAGGATGGCCCATTCATTCACGAGTTCACATTAGCTTGCTAACGCTGAATCAGAATGACCCATGAGCTGAAACATTCAGACAACACTACCACCAGACCCATGGGGGTTTTATTGCTGAACATACATTTTGTTTAATTTTTTTTTTTTTTTGCTGAAGAACTTATCAAAATTTTAACTGAGAGATGTTAAAGAACTAAATAGAATAATTGGACAAAGAATGTTAGGAATATAGGGTAATGTAGTTTCGCAGTCATTGGAAGAATTTTCTTATGCAAGGGAGTAAATTTTTGTGCAACCTAAAATAGGTGAAAAGCAATCCTTGAATTGGAATCTCTTGAAAGTGAAATTGTTGCCCTAAATGTCTGTACTTTGATTGTCTTCTGGAATTTAGGAAGCAGTGTATTAGTTCATATCTGTTTTATTCTTTAGCTTGCTTGCTAAAAATTAATGCTTTCCTATACAGATTGAAACAAAAGAAATTTTTACTCAAAGGCAGCTTCTACTAAAAAATTTGGATTTGCTAAGAGACAGAGAAGCAGAGCTGAAGCAAAGAGTTGAAGCTTTTGAGTTGTAAGTAATGCGTGTTCATTTTGGATATTCAGAATGAATATAAAAGAATTTCTAAATATATGTCAAAATATTCTAATGCTAATTGACAAATAGAGTTCTTGCTGGAAATGGTGATATCACCTAGCTTTAGAAGGTACAAGTTAAGAGAAACAAAGACTAGGGTTTTGCTTTTGAAATATTAGACAATAGGATCAAAAGAGAATGAGACACCCATCATCATGCCAGACAAATCATTTGGAGAAGCTAATAAAGCTTGAACAGATTGTGGGTTTTGTAGTTATGTTCAGTCATTCTAATATGATAGTTACATGTGTGTTTAGTAACTGAACTCCAAATATCCAGGCCTGCAGCATTTACCTGCTCTGAGCTCACACAGGAAATATGGTGGTTGAACTTGACTTACATTGGGTGGAACTATTTCTCGTGGTGTGTGTGTTACTCACTTTTTTCTAAGTGCTCACCAGTGTTCCTTCAAATCTTACCTGGGATTGATAGCAGGCTCACCTGTGAATAGCTTGTGCTATAAACCTTCTTTTTTATTTGGAGTCTGCTTTTTATTGACACCCATAGGTACTCCAGGAATCTTAGTTCATTAAGGAATTTGTCCCCATCTTCATTAATGTTTTCTCACTTCTATGGGGTCACTTTGTTTGATTCCTTCTCTGTGTCTGCCTTATTCTTTTTTTGGCAGTACTGAAGAGGTAAATTGATCAAGAGAGAGAAATGAAAAGGAACAAAATTTGGGCAGGGAGAGTTCCTGATTATATCAATCTACTGCTTCCTTTACTCCTCCCTTCCGAGCATGTTAGCCAAATAAATTGAATTCAGTGCTCCATGGCTTTCCAGATTAGCCAGCAGAGGGAGCTAGTAGTACATAGAGCCGTCACCCTGTTCCTGGACTAGAAAGACTTTGTGGCATTTCTGGTGACCTGATCTCAGCACCTCTGAACCTGATTCCCTGGCTGTGGAATTGGTGTGAAAGTTGATTTAAAGTCTCACTGGGGAGATCATTCCGTTCTTTGGTATTTGGAAGCCCTGATCGATTCATCTATCTTTTGTTCTCTTTTTCAGCACTCTTTCTATGTTCAATCAAAAGATTATTAAATGACAAAAACAGATCTCCTACCTTTGATGTCTGTGGGCTAGTTGATTAGATCCCACAGTTAGAAACAATATTAAAGAAGAGACAAACACATAAGTACACTAACTTTTGTTTGTGACTGATAGTATCATTCTTTCACCCTTAAATTGATTATGGCCATTTATCACCTGTAACCATGGTTTTCAATGTTAATTATCTTCTGTGAGAAACCACATTGATCTTGACTCTTTCCCGCTCCCCACAGCCAGGTGCCTCCATCCTGTATAAGGAGGACTTCTGACTCTCTTTACTTCCCAGTAGTGACAGTCACATACCAGTTTTAGTCTGTTGAATTAAAAACACATGTTCTTTTTTCCCCAAAATTTGTTACCTGTGATTTTGTAGTTTATTTGCTTTATATGTTTTTTCTAATTTTAGGACCCAGAGGCTCCAAGAAGAAGAAAATAGAAGCGTGAGTGAGGCACTTAGGCGACGGGAGCAGAATATAAAGAGTATCGAGGAGACCTATGACCAAAAGCTCGAGAATGAACTTCTGAAGTAATTGTTTGGCATTTTTAAAGAAGTAGTATGTTTGAATCAAGGTGGTGGAAACATGACAAAAAGTGATGAAGCAGATAAGACTAATGTTTTCTTAGTGTCTGTAAAAGTTAGTGTTTGAAAAAATACATTTTCATCAATAGTTCTTTTCCCAGGAATATTTGAGTTAGGATAGTTGTTCAAAGATGTGACATAGAGACTTGCCTCCTCTGTTCTTCTTGCTCATAGCTTTTCTAACATTTATTGAGGGCCTGTAATTTGTTTAATTTTTAGGGCACATTGTGAGTTACTCAGCTTGCGCAGCTAATAAGCTGTAAAATTGGAATATAATCACTTTTAGTTATCCTTTCCTCTGCTTCCACTAAGATGGGGATATCTAACAATTTAAAAATTATTCTACTTAGTGGTTATAGTTTTTGTCAATGAATATGTGCCTTGTATTCCTTCAAGAGACTGCAAAGCCAGAATCAAAAGAAACGAACTAAAATTAACTACATGAAGCAAAAAGTGATATAGGAAAGGAAAATGTGGACAACTGGGGTTACTTTGGCTTTTCTGCAGTCTGAGCGTTGTGTACGAGCAATAAAATCTCAGTGCAGAGGTATTACTCCCATACGGTAACTTTTCTCTCCACAGGCACTATAGCATCCAGCACAAGAGGTGCTCAGTTGACGTTTGCTGAGCAGAGGTGTCGCTGAGATGACTCAGCTTAGCTGCTCTAGGTAGTTCTCAGTCCTTGCTTCTCTTTATTGCTTTGCCCCTAATTTGTCACTGCTATTACATTACGTAGTACTTGCAAAGGTTTCTTGAGGTTGTTTTTAAAATATATTCTGTTAAAAAAAAAAAGAGAGATAGAGAGATATAGCTGCTTTTCCTTTTATCGGTTTTGAAATGATGGATTTCATCCACGTATTTTGTCAGCTCCTGTACTACAATAGTGAACACTGGAATATCTGTAGTTGCTAAACGTTTAGAAATAAATGAAAGTGTGTATGTTGATTTTACATGTTCGTGGAGCTGGAGAACTGTTTGGTGTCATTGTGACATCTTCCATGGTAGGGAGGTCTGTCCTAAGGGCTCCTCATAGGACTTTGGCAAGTGTTGAAGTTGGTGGAGGACGTTCCCCATGGAAGAACTTCTTTTTCCCTTCTCGGAACCAGAAGGGCAGCTAGTGACAGCTGGGGATAAGAAGGAAAATTCCATGAAAATGTGCCTTTGGGTAGCACTAATGTGTACGTAATGCTGTTGGCTCTCAGTACTGTGCTTAGCCCTGGAGTGCAGAAGTTCTCATCCTGTTTGAAGGTGGAGAGATGGGAAAGATGGATTAGAAGCCACTGCCTTGTTATCCTTTGGGATTTAGAATCTGTTGTGTGCTGTGTAAGTTTAACTTAATTTACTTCTTTGCTCTTTGTGTTATTTGAGACCAACTGAAAAGCAGTGCTTTCAGTAAGCTTACAATAAAATGACCCCGTGTTTTGTGCGATTGAGTTTTGGGACCAAGTTTACAGGATCAAGGCAGGGTTTTACTAGACTTTTTTGTTCAGCATTCAGATCCCAGGCCTCAGTACTGAGAGACTTTAAAGTTTACGCATGGGCATATTCAGCACCCTTGGGTGCAACTGCACCATAGATAAGCTCATGTATTGATAGCAGTCTTTACAGGGAGATGTCAAAGAACTCATTTTTAATTCATTTGATTCTCAGGTATCAACTTGAACTAAAGGATGACTACATCA
This sequence comes from Cynocephalus volans, assembly GCF_027409185.1. Lineage (NCBI taxonomy): Eukaryota > Metazoa > Chordata > Mammalia > Dermoptera > Cynocephalidae > Cynocephalus > Cynocephalus volans. Next base: position 17,676,933 of record NC_084478.1, read on the forward strand.
CTAGAACTAATAGACTGATTGAAGATGAGAGGAAGAATAAAGGTGATTCTCAGGAGGGGCGGGGGAGCTGTATTTTTCAGTGCTGATATAGGTTATTAGCTTCCTGAGGTGGATCTGTTCTATATTCTAAATATATGAGGGTACTTCAAATAGTTCATGGAAAGATTTGTATTATCTTTTAAGTGTGTTTTTTCCATGAACCTTTTGAAGTACTCTTGTATAGCTTATACTTCATTGTGACTACAAAATTACACATTTTTATAATTTTAATTTTACCAAATTAAAAAAATAATTATTGTCTTTTACTCCATTTTTGGAAACCTTCATGTTTAACATTTTATATATTCCCAAAGGCCAGTGATTTATCATCAGTATTTCATTCAGCTTTATTTCAATATATTTTGAATAAATCTGCGATTGTCAAGAAGGTAGAAGGAACTTATTGCCATCCTGTAAATATTGCTTTTAACCATGAGAGAGACTTCTTACTTATGGAAAATTTTATTTTAACATCTCTGGTCCCTGTGATCTAGTTTCTTATTTCTTTTACTTCTAATAGATTTTTATGCTTTGTGATATTTTTATTTGTCATATAACCTCTTAAACTCTTGTAAACATTAGCTTGAGACTGTGAAAGTTGAATAATTTTTCAATCTTCAGATATTTCAAATTTCAATATATTTCTAGGAAATTGCCTATAACAAGAAGCTGAACTTTGGGTGGAAATTTCAAACAGATTCTTGGGAGTAAACCAGGGCTGGGTACTTGATATTGACCAGGCACCCAATGTGTGGCTGCTGCTTTTGTTACTATCTTGTGGAGACTAACACTTCTTTTATGGATTAGTACCATCATGTATTTAGCAAATTGTTTTGATGGTATATCTACATAGACTTGTGTTAGATGAAGCAAAAAAATGCAAAATAGCAGCTACAAAATAGTAACAGATCTTTTTCTTTAAGGAAATTAAGAGCTGCCAGCACTAGGGTCCTATGCTCTGAGCAGACAGTGTGACTCTGGTTAGCATGTGTAGCAGGTGGAATTTCACCACCTATGACAGTTAGAACTTCATATCACCTGTTGGGTAACAGGGTTTATTCCTTACTTGCCCACTAAATTTTTGACCTGTACATTTGCTATTTTAGATTATGAAATAACGGTCATTAGATCTGACATACTGGCCATTAATTATTAAATGGCTTTTGTATTCAATAGGAAAACATTATGATGTTTAATTGGTGGGCTCTTTCTTTCAGAAAAAGCTATTCATTTGCAGGAGGAGCTAACAGCTATTAATTCAAAAAAGGAAGAACTCACCCAATCTGTAAATCGTGTGAAACAACTTGAGGTAATTGTTAAGCCTGTTTTTTTTTTTTTTGAAATAGATTTTAGGCAGTACATGAAATTTATCTTAAGTCATCCTCTCAATATATCTGGACTGTTTACTATATGACTAAGAAGGTGATGGCTGAAGGGAATTCACTAGTTCAGCATTTCAGTGGAAGTCATATAGGGAAGGGTAGCTAGGGCTTTGGGTCCTAGAGTCCTGTTCAAATCCTGTCTGTCCTTTATGGCTTCTGTGCCTTTGGGTGAGTTCCAGGACCTCAATGTTGCTTTGCCTCCCATGGATTTGTCCTCCCTTTTCCCCTGGGTGATGGAGCCACCAAAGATTACTCAAAGCCCATCTCTTCTGAGCAGTGAGAAGCCCCAGAAAGGGGTTAATCTCCCAGAACCCTCAAGAGTGAGGCATTCCCTCCATTTGGGAAACTAACCATGAATTGGGGTTCTCTTCCCACATTTATTCTTCAGACCAGCAAGTTACAGGAAGAGAACACAGGTGGGGGTTTTGCTAAGTACCATATAACAAGTTTAACAATAGAAGCTGGTAACGTGCAATTAAGTTGATCCACTAACAAAAGCTTGATTTTAGCAAACATTCTCTTCTTACAGCAGTTTCCCAGTATCTTTACATATCAATCAGTAACCTGTCTGTCTTTGAGCCAGCAACCTTGCTGTGTTACAATTCTTTATCTTACAATAGAGACTATATAGCCTGGGGAAAATTTCCTGTCCTTTGCAAGGTCAATATTTGAAACTGCAAGGCTTTGGAAAATCAGGCCCTTTGAAGTACATTTGCTTTATGCATGCTCTACACCTCAAGTTCCTGATCTATGAGTTTGGGGCTGCTTCCCACATCACATGGTTATTGAGGGAATTCAACGCACTAACTTATGCACCTAGCCCATAGCAGGTGGCCAGTACGCGCATTAGCGTCTGCCCCAGCCTCTCCTCCCAGCCCCTCCTCCCAGCCCACCAGCAGCAGGGAAAAATTCCTGTCATTACGTCTTTATCCTGTGGATTAAAACAAAATGAGACGCATTTGTCACATGTCACTGTTACTTTACTTCTGTTTGTTAGTGTGCTTGCTATCTGAAGGACAGAGCTGGCACTTCGGGTACTTAAAATATATTGTATATGTTAAATATATTTTTGCAACTGTGATGGTTTACTTTTTTGAGAACTTTATAGGCTTTCATACCTAACTAAGAGATATACAGACACAAAGGAAGCACTTCACAGCATGCTGGTGACCATTTCTAGCTCACCTTTTTATATTTAAAAATATGTATGTTGTTACAGTGCATGGTTGTTACTGGGTTCTTGCTTGCCTCTGGAAAATGGAGTGATAGTATTCATCAGAAGCACTTGCTTCATAGGACAGGGGTCTATAGAACTCAAGTTACAGGAACTTCCCATAACCCAGCTCTCAGGCAGAAGGTGACTTTCATTATTGTACTCAGGGTCTTGTCATTGCAGAGAACCTGACTTCTGTCTGGCTAATTAAATCTTCTTCTTAATTAAATTATGACACTCAGCTTAGAGCAGCCTACCATCTTTTACTTTTGCAGTACTGTGAAGTCATTATTCAAATGTAAGTTTTCCTTTTTCAATTTCAGTTTGAGTTAGAATCTGTCAAAGCCCAGTCTTTGGCAGTGACAAAACAAAACCACATGCTGAATGAAAAGATTAAAGAAATGAGTGATTATTCACTACTAAAAGAAGAGAAACTAGAGCTTCAGGCACAAAATAAATTACTTAAACAACAGCTGGAAGAGAGGAGAAATGAAAACTTGCGTCTCCTAAACCGTATGTCTTTTTTTCTCTTTTGCATGTTTTAGGAATTCATATTAGGTCAGTATTATAAAACTGTGCTTTGTACCTATAAGGGAGGCTTAAACTGGGAAGATTTTACAAAATTAAGATTCTCAGATTGAAATTACTTCCTTTTTATCTGCTATCACATACTTTATAGCATTAGTGTGAGAAGAAATATTTTTAAGCTCTACAAATATGCCTCTCTGGATTGGCATCAGGGCTCCCCTCCTCCTCTGACTGTTGGTTGGGTCTGGCCAGTGGGGACACCAGCAAACTCTGTGATGGACGGAGGTCGAGGTGGTTGTTATCTCCATCCCCACCCCAAACTCCATATACGGTGGTCCTGGACTGGTCACTGCAAGGTCATGTGCCCACCAGATGGCCTCTTACCAGTGCTTGGCTCCTACACCAGCTCCCTGTCTCCATTGCTGGGAATTTCTTCCTCCGTTAGTCCTTCACACCCAAGGGGTGCTAACAGCATGTCCCTGTCACTAGCCCAGAGAACTACACTGTCCTTTGTGGTTACCCTACATAAGTTGTCCCTTAATAAAGGGTCCTTAGAAGCCCCAAATTGAAGACACCATCTGCTTTCTACCTGGGACCTAACTGCCTCTTACAGATGCACAGATCAGGTTGGACCTTGAGGCAGTTATCGACTGGTAAATCAGATAGCTCATTCCATGCCTTCTGTGCATGGAAGAGGAGAGGGACAGGCTTTCAAGATAATTTGAGGATTTGAAAGAGTTCTTTTACTTGGAGTAGGACTCCAAGAGTAATAAAGTTTACGTTAACATGCACTAAATTCTTTTGTTCTGAAATTTGAATCAAGATTTCTCTTAGTCCACTTAATATAATTAATATAATATTAATTGCATGAGTACAAAGAAAAGGAGCAACAATTTAAAACCTCTTTAGCTGCTTTGTTAAGTGAAATAAGAAAACTTAAGGTTGATAATGACCAGGATTTTTTTTTTTTTTTTTTTTTTACCTTCTTAGGCCTAGCTCAGCCAGCTCCTGAGCTTGTAGTTCTTCAGAAAGAGTTAAAGAAAGCAGAACATGCTATAGTGTGTAAGCAGAAGGAGTTCGAAACCCACAGGCGAGCTCTGCAGAAACAGCTGCAGAGTGAAGTGAGTACCGCTCTCGCTGTCCTGGTGTGCCAGCCCACCCTGTAGATGCGTAAACCTGGCACAGATCACACCAGCATTGGTCAGATTTATTTTAATATCAAAAATTACTCCGCCACATGTTAAAGGTATCTTTTCTCATGTGAGAAAATTCTCTAGTGATTATATGACTTGATATTCATAATAGTAATAAAATTGAGAGGAAAGCAAAGTCACCTACACGTACAACTTTCTGAGTGCCCCATAGTACCCACTGTTACCTCTTGAGTCTCACCCTGAGACTGACAGATATTCACTGTCTTTCTGATTTCTGCCTGCATGTCCTGGAGTAGCTGTTCTTTGATATAACTGGAAAAGATGGTGAAAAACTTGTTTGTGTGTTCTGTTTGTTGTTTTTATAAAGGGACCCTGTTGTTTATTGGTGTGAAGCTTCTCAGAATTGGCAAAACAGAGAGAGAGAATAAGTACAATAAGAGAATTTTTCCTTTGGAAGCAAGCTGTGATTTCCTTTACATTGATTTCTTTTTCTCTGAATCTTCTCAGGTTGAGCATTCTGCACAGCTGAAGGCCCAGATGTTAGATTACAATGCTTCTGTAAAGAGGTTAACCGTTCAGGCTGCTGATTTAAAATTGCAACTGAAACAAACTCAGACAGGTTAGAGACATTTTTAAGCCATAAATATTTTTGTGCTTGTTTAAAGCTTCCTACACAATGTGGAAATGTAATGATCATAATTTATTGAATACTTACTAATTCTCTTAGTATGGGAAAAGCCATAGAACTATGTGCCATCTTGGAAGTAAAATTCCCTATCAATTTCAGGAATACCAGCTGGGTCGTCAGCTAACGTGACTTGCCTTCACAGGTACCCCATGGCTTGGGAGAGCCTCATGTCCCAAATAGGAAAGGCATGGTAGTGACACAGAAGTCCCCAATTTCATCCTAGGCTTTCCTTATTTGTTACGCTGATCGGCTATTCAGTAGTGTTACGTATGCCTTGATAGACACACAAATGTATGAGAGAAGCAGGGTGGATTAGCAAAAAGAGCATTGCCATTGGAATCAGAGGATTGTTTTTCTTTTCGACCCCAATTTTGAATTTAGTTGTTTGACCTTGGGCATGTTACTTTAACTTCCTTGGGCCTCAATTTCCTCATTTGTAATGGGATGATAATACCTACCAGGCCATGGTGAACAAAGATGAAATGAGATGGGTCCCAGTCCAACACCTGGAACATGAAAGACACAGGAAAATGGTTCCTGCTGCTGTTTCATTATTATGTCTTCACTGTGGATGCATATCTGCCCCTTCTTACTTCATAGGAAGGATATTGAAGCTTAGATACTTTCTTCTTTAGCTTTAGCTGCGTTCATGCTCAAAGAACATGAGTGTTACCAAGTTCATCCTGTTTCTTCACCCTGCTCAGTCCCCACTTGTACTGTTTCTTGGTCAGTCCCTTTCTATCTGCACTAGTTTTATTTTTATCTCTTTGCTCATTTCTGTTCTTTCCATTCATTCTTCATTTTCTCTGAAAAGTTTTGTTTGCCAAACTGCCCATAGCTGAAATCATAGCAGTCTTGTGTTATGAAAAATAGTCCAGTGAAGATGGAATCTTCTGCATGCCTGTGTTGCCCATCACAAGTTTCTGTCTTGTAGCATCATAGGGAGGCATTGCAGGAGAGGAGCAGGAACGCGCCCTGGCTTTGCACTAGGAAATCCAGTGACTCTAGGACTAGCTGACTGTGTGACCCAGCCTCAGTTTGCCTCAGTCCCCTGCCTGTGAAATGGGAGCAGTGAGAGTTTCTTGACCACAGGGTTGTTGTGAGTGCGGGTCCTCATTCCCTTACCCAAAACTCAGGCCATGCACTGTGGATTTCGCAACTGCCCTGGGAGTTCTGGGGTGGCATACTCTAGTGAAACACGTTAATCATTCTGCAGTCAAATGTGTGAATATTTAATACTGGGTGGGACAAATAGAGATTATAAATGGATTTACATCAGTTCAAATCAAGCTTTTTAACCAAGTGAGTTCATCTGGTTAGGCTTTGCCACCAAATAAATTATGAATAAATTTTCAGTTCTCAGAGCTTTTTGGATTTCAAAATTGTGCATAACGGATTCTGAAATTATATCACAAGTTACAAAAGAAGACGTGTGAAGATGTAGCTGGTACATATAAGCTCTCAATAAATATTCAGTTATTTTCATTACTGTGGCTTCAGAAACTATTAAATGTGCAAGTTTGTTCTTATCACTTTCTTCTTTCAAAAAATCATTTTCATTTTATTCTCCTCCTTATCCTCTCATTTCTCAAATTTTCTCGTAATGCGCAGCCCTAGAAAATGAAGTGTACCGCAATCCGAAGCAGTCTCCGATCAGTCGTTTCGTCGGCGGATGCAAACTGGCGCCTCATGACATTGATATAAGTGGGGATTTCTTAAACAATCCTCTTGAACAGAAAAAAGTTATGGCAGGTGCAATGACACCAAGGGTCAGACATTATCCAAATGCACGGATGGAGGGCAGTTCCCTCGATTCTGACTTTGAGTTTGTAGCCAATGCTAAGGCAAGGGTAAAAGAGCTAGAGCAAGAGGCGGAGTGCTTGGAGAAAGCTTTCAGAGATTACTATCGGAGAGTTATTGAGAATCCTGCTAAAAGCCCATTGCCAGCTGAGAGTCCACCATCTCTGCACCTGCGAGGAGCTCCCATAAACATCACTTCCAGTGCCCTGGAAAGAGGTGTTTCTGCAGAGGACCGAGTTGTTCCTGGGCAGCCTCCAGTAGGCACACTTAAAGAGAAGAGCGAGGCCTCGGAAGTGCTGACTGACAGCGCCAGGTCACAGCCACACAGGCGCCTCTCCTCCACGCCCCTGCCAAAAGCCAAAAGAAGCTGGGAAAATGAAATGTGTCTGGAAGGTGAGCTGCTGCACAGGGGGTTGCAGGCTGCACTGGAGCTGGGGGACCTGGTCCTTGCTGGCCCTGTCACTAGATTGAGGGTGCAGCCCCTAGAGAATGGGAGGTGGTGGGCATGGCATGCAGTGGTCAGGCAGGGGTGGCCGGTCCCTGAACCTGCGATCTCCTGGTGAGCAGTGGCGTCTCCCCGGGTCACAGGGTTGCTGTGGGAGTCAGCAAGATAAAGAGCATCAAGGTCTAGCATTTGCCTGGCACACACGTTCAGGGAATAACAGTGGCCTTTTCCTTGCTGCTGCTTGGTTTTATACATTGTATTATTACCACTACAGTTTAATTTAGGTGCTTGAATTGTTAATTTTGTGGATCATACTCACCTGTTTGCAAGGATGACGGATAGAACTTATTTTCAAACTAATAGAGCTCTTTAGAAACCACGTTGGTATCTCCTCCATGCAATTTGTAATATTCTCGCGCTGGTTTCTTCTGTCCCTTAGGTCTGGACAGGTCACACATTGCTTCCCCAAGTCCTTGTCCTGACAGAATGTCCCAGCCATCACCTGCTGAGTCTAGGCACAGCCTCTGCCTCCCTCCTTTCTCCCACCCTCCAGAACAGAAGGCGGGGTAAGTGTCATGTTCTGATCCACTTCAGCTATTCATGCTACCTGTGGTCTCAGACTTTGTTTGGTTTTTTAAGGTGATATTAAAGATCATGTGACAGTATAGAATTTGCAGTCAGACTGTAAAATGATGTGTCCTCTTTGAGATTCATCTGAATTACCTGGGGGAAAACAGATAAGGTTCCAATTTGTATCATTGAAATAAATTCTAAAGTGATAGTGGGTTCTAGAGTACAATTGTTGAAGCAGGATGGAGTGGACGTTTTTAGAAACTAGGCCGGTGCGTCGCCTGGGCTGTGATTTGAGTTACAGGCGGACTCCTGCCCATCCCTCTGTCCACAACAGGAGATTCTGACTCCTCAGTTCTGGGTTCAAGCCTGGGCATCTGCGTGTTTATATAGTTCTCCTCTACAGAGTTGAAAACTGCCACATATGTCTCTCATGGTCATAAAGCATTTAATTTTTTTTATATTGTACTTTCTTGTGATAAAGCCAAAAGGAAAGATGCCAAGTAAGGACACTCTGGTACACACTCAGGCTTTTGAGGTATTGCATCGTGCTGATGGTGTGTGGAAGTTGTTTTTTTCAAAAAAGTTTTTGTGGTTATTGAAAAAGCTAAACTCCTAGGCATAGCACTGAGAGTGCAGCATTACTCTTTGTTAACAGTGGTAGCGCCTGCCTCACAGTGCGGGGTGGTTCCCAGGGGTGACTGAGTGGGTGTGGTGAGTGCTCAGCACACTGGAGCTGCTCTTCGTAAGTAGAAGAAAAACGAATTCTGTATAGCATTTTCTTCAGTCACAAAAGGTTTTTTGTCACCTTGTGCTCTTGGGTTTTATGTTATTAAAACTTCATTCATGAATTTTATTCTTCCAATCCAGTCTTTGTCAGAGACAAACTGAAATTCAAGACAAAAGTGAATTTTCAAATTTGGACAAGCAAGCTTTTAAGGATAATGAAGAATTTGGATCATCTTTTGAATGTAAGTTCAAATACAAGTACTGCTTTTTATAAGTTGAAAATGTAGAAAGCTTAGTTTTGGTGAAACCTATGCATTGGTATAAAAAGCAAAGCAGTTACAAATTTGTGCATTTTTATTTTGTGGTAAGATTAGAAATACAGACATAGTGCCTCTTTTTTTATCACCGAAATTTTGAGATGACTAATCATTTAAAAGTTAGAGCTAAGCCAATAAATGAATCCTTAACTTACCAAGTTTGGGATTACCTCAGATTTAAAATAAGTGATTTTCCTTAATTAATTAATTATTTTTTTAATGGAATATGAAGGTGTTATTTTTCTTTATATTGATTCTGTTGACCATCTCAGATCTAGAAAACCCCATTCTTAGTGAAAGAATGGAGGTGAAAGAATACTAAGAGTCCAGAAACTGCTGGGCGTCCTGGCTCTGGCCCTGTCTTAGGCTGTTTCACCTGGTAGCCCAGTTTGTAAGTATAAAATAAGGATGTAGAGGCCATCGTCTCTAAGGCTCTTTCCAGCTTCATGAATCTTTGTATTTGTATATAACCTATTGTTTAGCCTTGTAAACTTCATCGTCAAATCTGAAAGTATAATATTTTGAACACTTAAATGAGAGGGCTTAGTAACTTTTGTGAAGTCTTTTTAACTTGCCAGTTGAAAGGACTTTGTTAAATCATCGATATTTAAATAGAATTCACATGATTATCAACAAGCCAAGTGAATTCTCTGTCACTGAATTGATTTTCCTTTTTTTTTTTTTTTTGCGGCTGGCCAGTACAGGGATCCAAACCCATCGCACATGACCAACTGAGCTAACCATTTAGCCTTCAGATTGCTTTTCCTGTTGGTTAATGAATCCAATTTTGTAAATAGATTTAACTCGTTAAAGTGTAAGACCACGCTGAGAAGCGCATATGTCGGCAAGTGGTTATGTTGAGAACTTCCAGACTCCTAGAAGGAAAGGGCTCTAACCCAGTTGCTTGGCTGCAGCTCCCTTGCTCCCCCATTAGTTACCCCATGCTGCACTGCCCTCCCTCCTGCTATCATGAGGAAGGACTCATGGGATGATTGTTTGTACCTCGTGTAGGTGCAGGGAGCATGCTGAGGCTGTTTGAAGTGGAGGGGCTCCATCCCGCTGGAGATATGCCACATGTGGACGCGGCCACCGCTGCACCCCCCAGACCCATCTCATATAATTACTCAAGTAAGTTTTTTGCTTTTTAGTGGACAGCATGGCCACACACTGAACGCCAGTCTATATGCTCTGAAAATTCTTTTGTGTATCACTGAAGGACTTTTGGTAAGCGGACGTCATTCAAAGTCTTGGGGTTGGGGTGTTACTGTCAATTTCTGAACTAACTTCCAATGTGAACATGTAAAGACAGTGCTGAGGAAAAACTGAAGGAAAGGCTTCTCATTTAGTCTTCCCACGCCAGTTGCTTTTTAAAATAACTCTTCTTTAATTGTTCAGAGTCTGACAGAGCAATTGTACTTTTCCCGAGGACTCTTCTGCAAAAACCATTCCACAGGAACTTTATCATCTAGGAAATCATGGTGAAAATTTGAAAAAATGGTTAACTCCCATTATACATTTTTAATATGATTGTAACATTTTATTTCTTTTTCTATCTACTTGCTTCCTTTGTGTCAAGAAATTAGGCCAGAAAACCTTTATATTGCAGTCTTCAGAAAAGCTGTCGACACTGAGTTAACTCATCACTGGAGAGAACTGGTCATGAGACTTCTCTTGTCTGGCCCACTTTCTCTTTCCTCTTCTCCAGGTTACCCTCTTCCCTCACTGGTGGTGGGAGAAGAAGGGGAGAGAGCTGTGGGGAGTTTATGCTTTGTCCTGGGGCTCAGCCCACAGCCAGGTCCTTTTCTGCTCAGACCAAAGTGGTTAATCCTCAGACTTAGAAAGAAATCTCTCAAGTAAAGCTACCTCTTAGTCCCTCCCAAACATTGAGAAAACAACATCCTGCAAACATATCCAAAGCCTGTTGTTAGCAGTTTCTTGGCTTAAGTTTTCTCAGGAATATGAAGGGTTACTGGAAGAAGTGAAAGGTTTTTGAGAGGGTGGATGTTGCTGATTCTAGAGTCAATCTTCTTTGGAAACCTCTCAGTCAGCAAGACTCGATCAAGAGCCTTCTTTCTGCTGGGCACTTTCCTAAAGGCTAGGCATGTATCATTGAACTAAACTAAGCCCTTGCCTCCCTGGAGCTTCTAGTGGGGCAGTCAGATGGTCAGCAAGCCGGCCCCAGGGGCAGGGAATGGGAGGATGGCACCTGTGGCAGCTACGGGAGAGTGAGTGTGACAGGCGGCCGCTCAGCACAGCCTGAGTGAGGGGATAAACAGAACAGTGGGCTAAGGGAAGTCAGCTGAGGAGCCAGGCACTCTGCCTCTGAGATGCAATGTAGATTACAATAATGGCTTTTAAAATAATTATTAGGCAGCATGGTTTTGGTCATTGAGAAATTCTCTTGTATTCACCATTTCACCTCCTCTTTTGGTCACAGAGGGGAATGAGAAGGGGTGAAACTTGGTGTCTTTGCACTGCCCGTGGATGTGCTTCTTTTCTTTACTCTTGTGTCCACGAAGGTTTCTATGTGCCACCACAGCGCTACAGAATATACCCCAGAGCAGAGAAGTAGCCCCCTTTTTAAAAAAAATTTATTTATTTATTTGGTGGGGGGGCGGTGGCTGGCCAGTATGAGGATCCAAACCCTTGACCTTGGTGTTATCAGCAAGCACCACGTTTTATTTTTATTTTTTTAAAGCCCCCCGCCTTTTTTTAAAAATTGGCACCCAAACAACATTGCCATTTTGAGATCACTATTCCATATAAGAAAGCGGTACTGTTTAGGAGTAGCCCTCCTTCCACCAGCAGTGAGGAGGTTGCATTTCTGCCTGCAGAAATGACGAACTGCCTCCTCTGATAGAGACAGACAGAACAAAAAGATTCGAAGTCCTCTGATGAACCTATGAATTTTTCTGCTGATTAGCATTGCTTGGGTTAAAAAAAAAAATAGGTTACGGGCCAGAGCTGGAAGAGAAAGGTCAGCATAATCATCTGCAGGATTCAGATTTAATTAAACTTTTGAGGTATAGGGACCTGTGCCAAAAGCTAGCAGGAACAGACAGTAATTAAAACATGGGCCTTGCCCAGAAGGCATAGAAGTGGGAGAAACAAGTACACATGGTTTCTGACAAAGCAGCCACAGGACACTGTGAGTTAGGTGTTGGTGTTGGAGTGCTCTCTTGCCACTTCCGGCGTAGGCAGGTGCCACAGAAGAGAGTGGTGTTTGTCGGGTCTCCAATAGCATTTTGGGTTTTGTGGGAGAGGTGGGAGGAATGGAGCACCTCACGCAGAGGAGACAGAGCAAGGCACAGAGCTGTAGTCAGGTGCCCGTGAGTGGGTTGCTACAGATGAGTACCGCAGGTGCAAAGTTAGTGGTGATGCAGGAAATGAGCCTGGAGGGAAAAAGGCAGATTGTCAGAGCCTAGGCTGGATTTGGCCTCTGCAGAGATGTCGCACAGCAAATCCATGTCTTCCCTTCAGGGAAAGCCTGGTGCTGACACCGGCAGGTTGCTGGAAGGTGGAGACTGACACCAGAGGGAGCATTGACTCAGTTGTTTCAGTGGTCCAGGGAAATGGAGAGAAGGAACCTCCTTGCAGCAACAGCAGGAGGAGCTCAAACCTGCAAGCCCTGGTGGCCAAGTGGACGTGGGGTAGAAAGAGCATAATTAAAGGGCCAGGATGGTCATGTCAGGGATGAAGCCAGTGCCATGGGATTTCCATGTGCCAATGGCAGGGAACCCATGAGAAACGTGAGGCTAGGGAGAGTGCAGGACTAGAGGAAAAGATGTGGGAGTGATCGGTACAGAGGCTATCGCCAAAACCCCAGGAAGGGTGGCAATCAGCCTGGAGGAATGAACAGGGAGGTGGCCAGCAGTCGGGGAGGGCAGTGGTTCTGTTCTGTTTGGGGTAGGAGAGACGAGTATCTTTCCGGGAGTAAGAAAGTGTTATAAAACTGCTATGTACATAAATAGGGGCCACTGGTTCAGTCAGGCTCCTAACGTAGGGGAGGGATCATCGTAAGCACACGCAGAGACCTTGGAAAGGAGGGAGGACATGGACAAAGGACGTGAAAATGTCATGTGGAGGGAGGACAGTTGGAGTCGTTCTTGGTGAAGGTGACTTGTATTTGTCTCAGTGAAGTAAAAGGGGCGCGCTGCTAGGAGTGGGCCTGGGGGCTTGAAGACAAAGACGCACAGCAGCTTGGAGCAGTGTGCAGACTCACCTCCCCTCACCATCAGGCACTCTTCCTACGTCTCACCTCGGGCCCTGCAAACCCGTCCTGTTTTCGCTTGCAAAACCTGATGCTGGAACCTACTCACTCTTATTTTCTGTCCCATTAGGTATAGATCAGAAACAAATTGGCGAACAAAGGGAAGAAGAAAAAATATGGGAACAGCAAATGAAAGAACAAAGGCAGAGAGAAGAAAGAAGGCAGAGTGACCGGCTAGAGGCTTTAGAAAGGGAGCGAAGAGAACTGGAAAAACTGGATCAAGAAAGGGTAAGTACGGCTTCATAGGCTGGAACTCGTTTCTCCAGTGTATGCCTTCAGTAAGTGCCCTGAGCTCAGGGAGGCGAGTCAGTGATGTCCTGGGCTAACTTAAAGGTGTCCCTAGCCTCTCCTTGTGTCTTAGGCAGTGAGAAAGGCTGCGTAGAACGCAGCTTATGAGTCTCTTAGTGAAGGATCAATTGTGAGAGCACTTTTATGTGCATTCTCTGATCTTTATTTAAAACAAGCCCATAGAGGAGGTAGCCTGTGCTTTGCTGTAGAACTTCACTTCATAAAGGGGTTTAAAGAAGAGGCTCCTGAGGCCAGCTAGCTGGGATGAGAACTACCCAGGGGAGAGTTGGCTGCCAGTCCACAGTGGCTTCTGGGGGCACACACTGCCACCTGCTTTCCTCTAGTTCTCTTCTTCTATGTCTTGATTCTGGTCCTAGATACATGGATTACTCTGGCCACTTAACGTGCCTGCTAAATCTTGCTTAATCTTCCATACGAATGTTCTTTGAACTCCTGGTTAATTTGGCTCTAAAAAAGCACAAGACACTTTAGGCAAATTAGTCTCTTCCTTCATTGAGATGACATGTGTGTCTCCCTTTGATAGCAGCAATGACTTCAGTAATTAAAAAAAACCTCTGGCATATAGGTTGTACTTAAAAGATCAGGATTATATCACTGAGTTTTTTAAACACTTAAGTTTTTAAAATGTATTTGTGTATTTCCTATTTTGGCACCCATCTGTTTTATAGAGAATGATTGAAGAATCATTGAAGATTGAAATGGAAAAAGAATTAGAAATGAGCATTCAAGAAATGAAAGACAAATCTGCTCATGGTGAAAGTCCTTTAGAGAAATACATGAAAATCATCCAGCAGGGGCAAGAGCAGGAATCAGCAGAGAAGGTACCCGTGCTGTGGACAGGGCAGCCTGTGGGTGAGGGACACTGAGGGCTTCTGTGGTTCATTTTAACACTGTGAGACAGAAATCTGTCTCCTTCATTGAAGACAGAAAGGTTAAAAGCATAGAAAATCCAAAGTTCAAATGGAACCTCGAGTCTCTTAAATATATCACTCTTGAGAAAATTTCATAGCTTTTGCTTAGGTAAAAGATTGAAGAGATTTTGATTTGTCAAAGTTTGTAAAGGTTGGGGTGTCTCTTATTAAGAACAAAAAAGAAATAATGAAAGATCTACCATTGAATAACAAATGCATTGGTACTGAGACAATATATGTCTGAAGTATTATAGGTGTTGAAAATGCATATCATATAGTTTATTTTGATGTGCTTGTTAAATTTCATGTTAAAAAGTCCTCTTTTTTAGACTCATGTTACATATATATTTCAAAAAGTTCTTAGAGAAATCAAAGTGTTTCATAAAATTTAATACATATGTAATTTCAAATTTCTTCTTTCCCCCTCTATCAGAGCTCAAAAAAGACGGTCAGACAAGGCTCAGTAGTGGACACACTGCCGTCTACTGACAAAGACGAGAGGTACGGCTTCCCCAAACACTGTGTTCCTTACGCAAACCATTTCTGCTCATTTTGTCAGCCAAAGGAAATGGTAAGATGTTTGAGGTTGCCTGTGAGAAATTATTGAATCAGTCAAAGTCACTGGCTTAAAAATTGTTTTTTAACTTGTGAAACTGATCTAGATACACATTGTAAGCGAGGGCAGAAACCCCACAGGGACATAATGAGAACATTATGCAGATCCCAAATAAACTTGAGTTTTTTAAATTTAAAAATTTTTACTTTCTTTCCCTGATTTAGTTTTACAGGCTTTTCTCATGAAGAACCAGAGCCAGATGACTTTTGGTAATCATTTTTGCTGATTAGCTTCTTACACACAACAGTGAGGAATTACGTAACAGTTCTGAATATTTCTCTGCAATCAAAGTTCTCAATAAAAATTGTGTAATCCAGTATGTTTTTTTGTAATTTTATTTGGTACTGTAGTGGATGAACCAATAATCATCTAGTCAAGTGAAACCCCTTCTCCAGGCATGGGATTTCTGATTCATTATGCTAAAGTATGTTTGTGTTAACATTTTCAGATAAATATAGCCTATTTTATTGGTCCAACTCCAAGCCTCCCTCTTGGAAGTTTAAGCTGTGTTCCTTTTTCTCTGGAGTTGGGCTAACACCTGTAAAACAGGAGGCCATCTTCCCCAACATTCTCCTGTTTTGTCCCTGAAGGTAAAGACAGATTTTTCCATTCTAGGCTTCGTATCTGCTATGGTTTGACTTTGTCCTTCCAAAATTCATATGTTGGAACTTAAACCCCAATGTGATAGTATCAAAAGGTAGGGCCTTTAGGAGGTAATTAAGAAGTCATGAGGGAGGAGTCCTCATAAATGGGATTAGCAACCTTATGCAGGGGCTGGGAGGAACTAGCTAGGCCCTTTTGCCCTTCCACCATTTGGGTATGTAGCGTTCGTCACCTCTGGAGGATGCAGCAACAAGGGGCCACCTTGGAAGAAGAGACAAGGCCCTCACCAGACACTGAACCTGCCAGTACCTTGATCTTGGACTTCCCAGCCTCTAGAACTGTAAGAAGAAATACACTTCTGTTTATGTATTACCCAGTCTAGTCTATGGTATTTTGTTATAGCAGCAGGAATAAGCAGACATCTTTATTGTGTAATCTTTGGTCCTTATTTTTAATATAATGGACTTTGTTGGTTTTAAAATGAGTAGGCTCCTGCCCTATAATTTTGACTTCATCTCTTAAAAGTTTTATAAAGCATAACTGGAAAAATCTCTATTCCACCCTGTAGTGGTTCCTACATAGTGTGGCAGGATTACTGTCAAGAGACTGCTTATGATCTTATCTAACCATTATTTACATTTATTTGGTGACTCATGTAACTTAAATACCTGCACAAAATGCTACTGACATAGAAGGTACTAAGTAGTGTGACAAATAACACACTACTAATTGGGCTCCTGATTCTTCTCCTGCCGTGCATGAACGAAGGGTGATGATCCAGCATCAGCAGCTCATTTAGAAATGTCAATGTGTCAATAATGAGAAAGGCCGGTCCTCACTAAGGTCAGATGTAGAAAATCCAAGTGCGTGATCATGCTGACAGATAAATAGTTCAGATGAAATCCTAACAAAATTAGCTCTGCTACTTTAGAGAATAACTGTTAGATTTTTTTTTTAATATTCCTGAATAAGTCTTCTTTCAGTAGACTTTTTATACCTTGGGTTTGAAAAACAGCCAGTGGTAGCTGGACCCTTACTAAGGCTCCTCCTTTCTACTTTGCCCAGTTTAAGGCTTGTGTTAATCCATAGGTAAATGGCTTTTATTTGTTGGAGAAACTAGTCAAAAAAAATTCTATACTTTCCACAGAGAAATAGAGAGGGCTAGTGGCACTTTATGTGAAATACAGCCCAGTGCGTTACAATATTTTTTCAAATTGCTCTTGCTGAAAATATTTTTGTCAGAAATAAAACATGGAGCACTCTCAGACTTGATTCCATACAAATGTTAAATATTGATTGTGCATATATAAAAATGACACCATACTGAGGACAGAAAAAGATAGGATTTATGTCTGGTAAAAAGGCAAGCGAATGAAGCTATAATTTTATTTCATTACTGATAGTACATCCACAACTATTTCTACCTAAATAGATCTTTAAAATAAGCATACACAAGTATTGACTATTATCTACAAATATTTATTGTAACACTTGAGTAGAACTACAGGAAGCCCTTGGCACTGATAGAAAATATTGATTCACTGTTAGGTTACAAAAATTTATACATAGCAAAATTTAATGCTCTTTACATAAAAAATATTAGACTACTTAAACAAAACTTTCAAAAATTCCTGGTTATAGCTACCAGAATTAGAAAAGGAAAATTAGGCTTTAGACACTGCCTTTTCTAGAACACTGGACTCTAACAGCACCTCCACTGCTGGAAAAAATATTTAAGTCTGTCATGCAACAGGAAAACAAAACACTAAGCTATTTTGTAACAACTGTTCTACACAGAAAAGAGCTTCTTCCAGTTTAAAAAAAAAAACTCCAAATAGGCATGTTTAGGCATTAACCAAAAAAACAAAAAGAATCCAAATGAAATATTATACTTGATGTTCAATTTTAATAGCATCTTGATAAAGGTATGCTTCCTTTCATTTGAATACATTTCTGCACATGTATATGTTTTAAAATCCAGGAAACAGCCAAACCACAAGTTAACTCTTAACATGAATATACATAGTTAACCCTATATAGTATGCAGCCCCTTTGAAAAGCACTGATGCACTCCACAGTTACATGGATCATTTCATAAAGAACACAAAGTTTACCATCACTAATACCCAGTACCTACAGTTACTTAATGTTCTGGAACATAATGATATAGAAGGCAAGTTTCTTTTGAAAATGGCTTAAACTCAAACAGTTTTCTTGCTGAACATCAAACTTTATTATTATTCCAGGAAACTAAGATTTAGATGAGAAAAAAAAAATGAAATAAATACCAACCCTAATTTAAATTAGGTATTCAAATCTATAAAAGTAGGAGGTTAGAGGTCTGTGGTCAATTAGCAATTAGGTTTTAGATAGTTGGTATCAAACTGTAAACTCACTATCCAGACCACTTAAAAATGGTTTACAATGGTGATCATTTTAATAAGGTAACACTTCTTAATTAAAAACATTTATGGAACAAAATTCTGTGAAGGATTTTTGGGTCTCTGGTTAAAATATAAATTCTTAGAAATTTAAAACAAATACTCATTAAGGCAGAGCTGACATTTATTTCCCAAGAATGATGACAACTGGGTCATTATCCTTTTGTTAAAATGAAATCTGTTATAAAATTGATTCTGGAAAGCTTGTCAATGAGTCAGAATCCAGCTGCTTCAGAATTGTTGTAGCTCATTTTAGCATTATTGAAAAATAGATTTCTGATTGGCTCGGGAAATTAACGGGTCCTGGGCTTGGGGGAGAAAAAGCTAATTAAAAAAAAAACAATTGTAAGAATCATTATCTTTGATAAGCCAAAGTTTAATAAATGTCAGCTGTCAGAAATGGAACTTCATACCAATTCCATTTTATTTCCTATATAGATAACATTTATCTGAGGACAGATGGCAAATATAAATTTAAGGTCATATCCCTTAATGCTTGCCTATCACGGGTCCCCATTAAGGAGTATGACGTATTCCCATTGCCTGTCTTGGTAGAATTGCTCTAGCAGTAAGTGTGAACATGCCACAAATTTCAAAAGGATGAGCAATCATTTTGTCAAAGTGTTGCCTTTTAAAATGGCTAATGTGAAACCTCCAATATTTATTCTAAAGAAAAAGATTTACCCACTGGAAAGTTTTCCTAGAGATACATCCCGGCAGCTTGAGACAGACAGTGAAGTGTTTGTACGTCTACGTTAGTTTGATGGGATACACATCTGTACTGCAGAGCAGCTGTCTGATGATTTGTCAGAACTGTGAATTCGCCGGCCGAAACACTCTGGCAAATATTTATGTGTAAGAATTGAGTTGCTCTTTTGACCGAGACTGGATATCTTGCAGTTCCTGTTCTTCCTTTGCTTTGATATCCTGGTAAGCCTGCATTTTGCTCGCATCCTTTAAGTAAGCCCAGTTAGAAGACAGTATCATGAGGAAGTGGATCTGGAAGAGAAGGGTGAGCACGATGGCTAGTGAGCACGTGAGAAGGCAAAGCGAGCTGCTAGTCAGATTAGATGGACTCGACTTTAGGGGACGAGGGTTACTCGGCACTAATACTCACTGCTAGCAGAGCTGGCAGAGACCGAAAGCATGCTCTACTAGTGTGCTTCATATTAAAAGGCTGCAGAAGAGTTAGTACACAAACATAGTGAAACTTGAAAAAAATGGCCAAAGTTATTGTTAAGAAAAAGCAAAAATGAAATACAAGAGGGTGCTTTTTACCATTTTAAGAGGAATTTTAAAGACTAATGCCAAAGTTCAGAAATACATCGTGTGTTTATTTTAAATAAGTGTAGTGCAAAGATCTTTTCCACCTGTGGATAAAAATCAATTTCCCCCAAAGGCCTAAAAGTGTGAACAGTGTTTATTTTGAGTAAATAATTAAAATACTACATATTTAACATGGAAAAATTAAAAGAATGTCAAAACTAAAATTAAGAACTAGAAGCAAAGCATGCAGTCTCTGTGTTAACAAATATTTAGTAGTGAAACTACATTTTTCATTTTATAACTGCCATTATTTCATTTCACAAAACAAAAATCCTCAGCATCATCCTTTACAGTTGATGTGGCAAACACTTCTTTCCTGTTTATTTTCCTCATACTTCCTGCAAAATAAATCTATATCTCAAGTTCCTGATAGTCCATACTTCCTTCTGAACATATTCGAGACCTTCAGAGCCAGGCCCAATTTCTCTTCCTGTTAAAATCTTACATGCACTTTGAGAACTAGCTGTGAGGAAACAGTTACTGCTCACCAAAACACAATTTAAGATTACCAATTTTGTGAGCTCTAAACAAATGATCATGTAGTGCCAAAAAAAAAAAAAAAAAAAAAAATCCCCGCCCGCCACCCGAGAAAATAAGTAGGTGCCATTTTTTTTTCTTCAAATTTTCCTCTGGCTTATTAGAGGGACATTTAGTAGTGAACCATGTGGTCATAAAAAAATGTTTTAAATCAAATTTAAAACATGTTTGCAAAGTATTTTCCAGAAAGTCTGACAAAACAAAATCCGGTTTAAAACGGTTCTCTTCCATTTCATCTTCAGAACTTGTTTTCATTTTCATCATTGAAACTGGCTATCAAGCAAGCAAAAAATAATAGAAAATGAGGGTATTCCAGAGTGTTAATACTTCATATTTAGAGATACTGCTCAAAGCTGAAGTTCAAGAAAATTATTTTTCAAAAGGATGCTCACCATGTCAGTAAATGAGTCCTTTTTAAAATGTGGAAATAGCCAGATCTCATTATTTTGTAATTTATGTACAGTAAGTCATCTTATTAATCTACCATGCAAAATGAGTTTACTAAAAGCTATTTACAAATTACTGTGACAAAACTGCAGAAGCCTAGACTCTGCTTTAGTCTGGAGTGTCAGTGATATTTCATGCTACAGAGTATTGCTCTCTAAAGCTCCTTAGTGGCCTTATGCAATTTAGAACTTAGTGCAGCAATCTTCCCGACTCTTAAACTTCAAAACCGCATAGTTATATGTGGTAGCCATCATGTAGATCAGCTGGTGGAAGAGAACAAAACAGGACAGTAAGATACAGGCAGTGAGGGCCAACACTTCTACACTTGGGTGGGGACGGTGCCGGCTCATAGTCTAAGGGGTTTCTTCTTTCCCCCGCTTACTATCACGACAGACAATTCTCACATCCAGCACCCACCAACTTGTTCTCATCACACATATACCATATTCCTCCTTGGCTCTGCCCTCAGAAAGTTTATTACAAAGACTTGAATAACAAGATAGAGAGCTGGGTCAGCAGAATGAGAAAGATGAAGCTAAAATGCCTTATTTCCCCCCATCTTTCCAAAACTGCCTGCTCAGCAGCAATTAGTCCTCTTCCTGGCCTGTTGCTCAGCCAAGAGAACAGGTCACCACCATGATTTCACAGGTTGTTTTTTTCATGGACTGTAATGGGAAGGAATGACTTGGTGGTTAGAAAAACAGAATGACTTATTTCTGAGCAGCTGAGATTTCCCCTTGCTTTACCATTCTTAGTTGGTTTTATTCAAATCACAAACCAAGCGCCCCCAAATTATTTTTACACACACACACACACACACACACACACACACACACACACACACACACGTTTCTACAGTTGATCCTTATTTGCAGATTCCATATGTGCAAATTTGCCTACTTGCTAAAACTTATTTGTAACCCCCAAATCAGTACTTGAGGCACTTTTGCAGTCATTAGCACACGTGCATAGTGGTGACAGATTTTAGTTGCCTGATACACACATTCCCAGCTGAGCTGGAACAAGGGGACGCTCCGTCTTCTTGTTTCAGCTCTTAGACTGTAAACAAGTGTCCTCGACATATATTTAATACCATGTTTTTTTGCGTTTTTATGATTTTTGTTGGTGATCTCACTGTTTAAAATGTCCCCCAAGCATAGTGCTGCAGGGCTGTCTAGTGTCCCTATGCACAAGAAGGGTGTGATGTGCCTTATGGAGAAAACATATGTTAGATAAATTTTGTTCAGGCGTTAAGTGATAGTGCTGTTGGCTATGTATTCAATATTAATGAACCAACAATATATATCAAATAAGATGTCTTTAACACAGAAGCACAGTTAAAACAAGGTTATGTGTTGATAGGTTAATGAAAATGTGAGCAGAGGCTCGCAGGAACCCTACTCCATATTTCCCCTAGGAGCAATGGTTCAGTATTCGCTAATTCTGTGTCGGTGGTGACTTTACAGAACATAACTACCACATATAATGAGATCAACTCTATATATACATGTACGTATGTATGCTTAATTCCACTTGGAAGTTAAGATGTCTTGGCAAAGAAGCGGGGAATGCCTTCCGTGAGCATGTGTCCATGACTGAAGTCAGGAAACTAGGCACTAAGCACAGGAAGGCAGTAAGCTTGGGCCTGGACAACAGGTGTTGGTACCCTCTCCTCTTTCCAGACTCCAAGTTACACCTCCTACAAACAGTGCCAAGGCAGCCAGCTAGGACTTCCTGCAGACTAGATAGGTGCTAGGTTTACACAGATGACAGTTCACCAAGGTTGAGTGCCAGGATCATTTGCTTCCGTAGGAAAGCTGGAAGGGAAATCTGTCATTTAGATGCTGGGGGGGCGGGGGGAGGCAGCCTAAGGTGGTCCTGAGGCTGTTACTTACCAGGGCAATGACGGTGGCACCAGCTCCTGCACAGGCCACAATGAACAGGTGATAGGACATGTAGAACTAGGAAAGAACAGGGTACTGACATAAGCATTGCATGTGGAACGAAATGGCCTGTCCCCTTCTGGGGTGCCGCTTCATCTCTCTCCTTTGCAGCTGTTCTCTGCAAGGCTGGGCACAGGCTTGTGTTGCCTTCAAGCTCTGGCCACAATTTGGAATCACTTGGGAAGCTTTAAAATCTTTCTGATGCCCAGGCTGCATCCCAGACCAATTAACTCTAAACACCTGGAAATTGGGTCTCAGCCATCCGTATATAGTAATGCTCCCTAGTAACTGCAACATGCAGCCAAGATCAGGAGCCCCTGCTTTGAGCCAATCCATGCACAAACTGGCAAGCCAGGTAGGGTAGGGGCTGATGATTTCTGTAACTCATTGCCTTCCAAAAGCATGTAAGGATTTCTTAAATATGCAGGCTCTCACCAATACTTTTAAGAATTGTGCTTTATAAACACTTACAAGGGCCGGCCCGTGGCTCACTCGGTAGAGTGCGGTGCTGATAACACCAAGGCCCCGGGTTCGGATCCCATATACGGATGGCCGGTTCGCTCACTGGCTGAGCGTGGTGCTGACAACACCAAGTCAAGGGTTAAGATCCCCTTACCGGTCATCTTTTAAAAAAAAAAAAAAAAAAAAAAAAAAAAACACTTACAAGCCAATGACTGAAGGATATTCTACACCCAAAACAGTTTAAACCAAAGTGTTAGGATATACTGCCAATTAAGGATGAATGAGAAATAGAGAAATAACAGCAAATCATTCAGGAAATATAAATGATTAGGTGTGGCCTCATTAAAAATTTGGTATATACACAAATTCAGGGGTATCTTTTCTATGAAGATTAACTTACATTTGTTCTGTGTCAAGTGTTTTACTTTGAAAAACTTTTGAAGGGAAAGGAGAAGAACCTAGATATATTCTCAGATTTGTAGGTTTGGGATCACTCCTAAATTACTGCCCAAAGGAAAAGCTCCCCAATTCTTAAGGATCCTTGCTGAATGGGCTGGACCATATGAAATGGCTATTTTTGTAACTCAAAAGTAGCTGAACAGTGATGGTTACAAACAGTTCAATCTTAAAATGTCTACAGAAAAGAGCTTTGTCTAAGAGCCTTTTAGCTATCCCTCTTGCTCTTTCTAGCTAGGAAAATCCATTTTCCCAGTCTAATTTTCTAAGCAGTCGGTCGTATATGAGCCCGCCAAATTATGTCACGGGCTTACCTCATTTGTGTTGCAGATGTTCTCTAGGGTGGAGCCACATATTTTTCCTGGGAAAGCATTCCAAGGAATGATACCTGCAAAGTGCATCCCAATAGAATGTTAGTGCAAACTATGCGCCTCATGTTAAGAGACCTCACCACTTTGGATTCCAATTACAATGTAATTGTAGGCTATGTTCTTCATCAACAATTGATATATCCGCTATCTGCAAAACAGACGTTTCATAATTAACAGTGAGCCCCATTTGGACAGTAGGGCAAGAGCAAAGTCAACTAGTCCATAAGAGATTTAAACAGTCTGATGTTTTTTCCCCTGCAAATTGTACTTTGGTGGAGTTGTTTGTAAAAATTAATTTTCAAAACTAAGTTTTCCCTACAGTGAATCTGTTATCTACAGTTAAACAACTGCAGGACAGCCCCCTCATAAAGCATTTGATCATGCTGAGCTCAAATACATTTCCTTATGAATGTCGTGCTCTGTGGCCTTGCTACTCAAACTCTGTTAGAGGTCCACCAGGAGATAAGTTTCAAAATTGAGAGTATATACTCAGAAACTTTCATGGCAATTTGACAATAATTTATTTATATTTGTTGGCATCCAATATAAAACTCTGAATTTGTATTTGTACGTCTTTGTTTTTATATTCATTTTTATTGTGTTTTACAAATGTATTGGAAATACTTTTGGATTGAAAATCAAATTGGAAATTTTTACAAAAGGAAAAAAAAAAACAACACTACTGTCCCTCACCCCGGACGGTGGGACAAGCACAGTCTGTGGTGTCTCTCTCACTGTAATCCTGAGTCCTCTCTACAGTGACGATTGTCCACTGGGATGCTGCTTTTTCCCCCTTTAATGTGCATCATTAAACACAGCTCAATTTACACATCTCCCAGGACGTAAGGAAGTATTTTTTTTTTTTTAAATCTTTATTCGCCTTCCATCCTTGACATGGGCCAAGAGGAAATCTTTATGCCTCAGGAGAATGGGAAATGAGTCCCCAAACTGTCAGTAAAATCAATGATTTCAAGAATAACTAGTTGGGCAGGTACAGAGAATTTAAAACTTTGATTACTGATTACCAAAAATTTGTGATGAAAAATATTCTAAGAAATAGGGAAATGATATACATTTAGATACTCATTTATGAATTCTTTAAAAACCAACTTCAGGCTCTGTTTTTAAATCCATCATAGAGAACAGTGTTATTGAGCCTTGGTCTTTGTGAAAAAAGTCCGACGGGTAATTTTAGGCAAGTTTTATATTATGTTGTAAGATAAGATGTGAAGAATAAGCCACATGAGAAAAACAAGAAAGAAACATGAAATAGGCATCTCTCTCCAGAAAGTTCTGGAAGGACAGTTATTTCCTCTTCAATTCTACTGAAAAGCTCCTTTTCCCCCTAGTTGTTTCTACCAAGAACAGATTTCCTACTATCCTGGCTGGAAGCAGTAATTAGACTGCTTTCTTAAGATGCAAGCTTCTCTTGCTCAGCAGGGAAGTTGAGTCCTAAATTAACTGACAGGAGGAGCCAGTGGCCCCTTCTGTGTCTTGTCACAATGAACCAATCTTAATTTCCTACTGTGAGGATCCCATTCATTAGAAAATATGTTTCAACTGGTTTCCAACAGCTGAAGACAGCATTTATACAGTATATTCTGATGACTTTAAAATAAATCTGTATTTATGTTGCACTTTTCAGTACAAATGAAGTTTAGCAATTGGTCATTTTAAAAAGACTTCATTTGAAGAGTTGGACATGCAAATTAATTAAATTACACAATGTGTGCAATATTATTTTGGATGGAAAGTTGGATGTTGTACAAAACGGAAAAGAAATTAAAAAAATATATATAATCTTTTTATAATGGATATGCAGAAGTCTTTTTTGATTGAACTGCATTATAAAGTAGTTTTGCATTATAAAAAGCTGCTTTTACTACATACTTAATATGAAAATATAACAAAATCCTGAATGACACTCTAGAAAGTAATAGCCTCAGTGGTGCTTCCATCCAGAAAACTGAGCATATTGAGAGAGAGAATATAAACTATTCCAGTAGAATGTATGAAAGAGATCATGATGATTAAAAAGACGCCCATGTAATAATTAAGGTCCAGGCCTATGCACAGAATTAATGGGGGGTGGGGACGGATTAAAAGCAAGTACCATATTGCCGGATATCCACACAGATCTGCTCCACACCCGCGGTCCCATTGGTCTGCGGCGACTTGATGACTTCACAGGTTGACCATATGTTGTAGAACATAAACACAGGCACCGCCGAGAAACCAAACACGCCCAGCCAGGCCACTCCGAGTACATAGGTGAGGAAAACAAACTAGGCCAAAAACGAGAGGAAGCAGAAAGAATCATCACTGAAACTGGCAGATTGAGAGCAAGGATGGTGCATTTCCGAGCCCAAGACAGCCTGTGCAAGGCATTCTGGGGACCCCCACCCAGGCTATGACAGCCAGAAGGAAAAGCCAGCACTGACTGCACAGGGCAGCAGGGGCAGTACAAGCTGGCCACCCTCCCCATAGCTGGAGGATCTAGAATGGTAGTGCTGACCTTGGGATTTATTTTTTCAGGTCCCTCTTTGAACCTGCAAGGACTCCAAACCCCAAGAAGTCATCTCACTCCTCCTAAGTCACAGAAGCTAATTAGTTACAGGGCCTCCCATGAGGTGCTCTTTCTAACCATCACTTAACATCACTTCCGAGAACTCAGAGCATCCTGCTTAACATGGGATAGGCTCTGGATGCTTTCACGGACCACTGAATTATAACCTTATATTGATATCTCAAAAAATTTTTTTTACATAACAGATGGCTGGTAGAACAGCAATTGCTACAGGAAGGCTTCGCTCCAAAGGAACTTCACTAGTTTCCCGTTCCTGTGAAACTACTAAAAGCATTAGATGCTTGAACCTTTATGGAAAGTTTCGAGTAGCTGTGAACAGAAGCTTAATGCACAGTGACCCTGATAAAATTCTCACTTCCCTCCAGTTTTCTTTGATCTCTAAGATTCAGAGCAGCTTTGCAAGCAAAGCAATGGCTTCGGGAAAAAGCTTCCTATCACTTGACTTTCTTCATAAGCTTCTGCCTCGACTACCAATTTTCAGAGAGCTTTGAAAGGCTGCCTCAAAGACGTGGAATTTCTATTCTCAGAACGTACACCCACCACAGAGCGTGTGGGTGAGGGTTGGGAGCTCTCCTAGTTTGGCTGTTATTTTTTAAGCTGATGGTGAAGACCAGAGGATTCCACAGAACTTTCCATACCTCAGGAGGTACTTGGATGGCATGAGGCACACCTGGAGGTCAGGCCTAAACAGGCTACCTCCCATTGGTCACCCTAAGAAACTGCAGAAACAAGGCACTTGTTCCTTTTATTTCGAGGACATTTACACTTTTGGAAGCATTTGCATTTCTAAAAATATTCAAAGCAGCAGCAGATTTTGGCAGTTTTACTTCCCCTCCTTTCTTGATGCTCATGGCTGCTCCAGACCAGGGTTTTTCTTTCCCTTCAGAAGAAAACTTTGCTCCCTTTCTAATAACACCACAGTGACTTCCGAGAGGTCTAGCGGTCCTCGGCTGTGGCAAGCCTCCCCTTCCAAGGGAGGTCAGGGCTCGGAGGTCAGGGCTCAGAGGGCGGGCAGGTGCCCGGCGGTGAGAAGCCCAGCCTCTCCCCAAGGACCAAGGGGAGCAAGGCCTGCAGTGACAGCAGGCTTCCCCACCTCACCAGCATGTGGCTTCAGCACCATCAGCCCCATCCTGTCCCTTGCATCTTCCTAGCACCCCCCAGGCAGGTCAGCATCGCGACCCCCTTGAGCTATAGACAAAACCAGAACACACGAGGCACAGGTGGCCAGGGACGCAGGGGGCGCGTGAACAATCAGTGACAGAACGGATGGAGCAAATAAAGGCAGCCCAGGTCCTCTCCATACCACAGTGGATGTCCCACTTTTTACAGTGGATTCTTTCTCAGACAAAACCTGACACACAGCAACTAAAAGCGGGCTGTGCTCTGCGGGTGGAGAGGTCTTCCAGCCATGGCCTCACACCACCCTGCCCGGAAACAGCTCGAGCCCAGGCCACTTGGTCTCCCTGGCTTGGGTGTACTGCCACTGCCAAGGGCAAGCTCTGCGTGCTCTCTGCCACAAGCCGGGTGCAAGGCCCGAAGCGCCTATCACAGACCCTACAGACCCAGGCTCAGGTTACGAAGAATCCCACTACGATCTGCACGTCCCCTTAAGAAGGACTATTATGAACAGTGGGCTCTCCTGGTGCTTTAATCCAGACCTCACGCCCTCTCCTCCCTGAGAGCAGAAAGCTCAGTTGGTGCCCAGTGCCAGGGAGCCCATGGCCCCGAGGCAAGTGGCTGTGTCCTCCTCAGGAGAGGGTCAGCAGCCTCTTCTGCAAGCCTAGGGGTTCTTCCTCAGCATGAGCACTTCTCTCAACTCCCAGACTGTTTTCCTTACACCTGACCACTCTTTCAAATGCTAGACCAACTTAGCCAGCTGCCTGTAAACCATTTCGACATGAATATACCACTATAAATTCAACATGCCAAACATCAAACTCCTTAAGTGCTTCTTCCCTCCTGGCCTTTCAACCCACCACGATGGCTTTCCTTTGTGAAGCAGCACTTTTTAACCCATTCTGTTCATTAACTACTTTTCAGATGTGTCCTCCTCTAGACCAGAGGTCAGCAAACGTTATCTTACCATAAAGGCCAGATAGGAAACGGATTAGGCTCTACAGGCCACACGCGGTCTCTGTTACAACCACTCAGCTCTGCTGCTGTCACATGTAAGCAGCCAGAGACAGTATGCGAACAAATGCATGCGGCTATGTGCCAATAAACTTTTATTTATGGTCACCAAAACTTGAATTTTGTATAATTTTCATGGGTCCTGAAATATTACTCATTTTTTTCTGACTATTTAAAGATATAAAAACCATTCTTAGCTCTTGAGCTATACAAAAACAGGTAGTAGGCCAAATTTGGCCCACAGGCTGGAGTTTGCAAGCCCCTGTCTTAGACTCCTTGAGGAAGGAGCCTGTGTTTTAATATTTGCACCTTCTGTGACTAGCGAAGTCCAGTGACGTAGGTGCCTGGTACAGTTGGTGCTGGTAAATACTTATAGAAAAGATCGTGATGACTTAACATAACATCCATGTCTTTATGGCCAAGATCCATATTCAAAGATAAACAAAAGGGAACACTGAGACAATATGAAAGTTATCTCCTTCTATAGTAGGAACTTTACATTTGAGAAATTTTTAATACTCTTATCTGTACACTGATAAGGAAAACATCCCATTTACTACTACAAACTATAGATTTTAATTTTTTATCAATAACATTGAAGGTTTTCATAATCCTAACTCTAAACTGGTAGGGCCAGTATTTGTGTCACAGATCCTCCGTCTACTCTCGAATAGCTCATGGTTTTTACCAACTATAAAAAAACACATAAAGGCACGCTTCTGACAGTACATCAGACAATCGGTTAGCAGAGGTTCATACCCACCATTCCACTGATGCACCGGCCACAGGCAGTTGTTTTAAACTCTCCGTGCAGTTCTTTCACTGCACTTGTGGTGTAAAAGCCTTCTGCCAACAGAATGATACCATACAAGAAGAAGAAGGATGCAATTCCATAGATGACATACTGCATCAGTTGTATCCTACGGAAAGAAGAAGAGATCCTGAAACATTAAATTCACTGCGTGCTACAAACTATGGTTTCCAGACGCTGGAGAGAGGACACGAGGTGATATTCCTGTGGTGTTTCCTGCCCCACTGATGGCTTCAGTGGGCTCGTGGGGCATTCTGGGCAGGCCCACCCCCCAGCAACCTGGGCCTCCCTCCCAAGGTGGGCCTAAGTTGGAGTAAACAACTTTCCTAGACAAGGGAGAAGCTCCCTTTGGTCAAGAGCAGGGCCCAGTTATCCTGTGTGGTGAGGGTTCGAATCCTCATTTTACACATAAGTAAACACAGGCATTGAGGAGTTACATTCCTCACCTAAGAATACACAGTGGCAGAGCCAGCATTTGAAGCCTGGTCTGATGGACAGCATGTTCTTTCCACCATATCACAATGCCTCCCAACCAGGCCTCGTGGTTAATGTCATTCTGACAAAACCCTTAAGCACTCAGGGCTCTTTTAAGGAATAACCTTAGCAAGATATTTTGCACGGAGATCCTCAGTACATAGTGATACAGAAAGTTAATCCCATCCCCAGAGATTATGATTTAACTGGTCTGGCTGAAGCATGGGCATGGGGACTTTTACAAGCTTCTCAGAAGTTTGAGTGGTACAGATTGAAATCACTAGCTAAATTAAATCAATATGCTTTTCCCAGATTCAGTCTTGGTAAATATTTCTTCTTTGCACATAGTTGGCACTCAACGAGTCCCTTGTCCGGCTTGATCCCTCCTTATATCCTCTCCCACCCCTGTTCATTTCTTTGGATGTCATTTGTGAACAGATAAAGAAGAATAAAATTCCCTAAGGACTCTTCTAACATAATTCCATTATTGTTCCATAAAACTCCATTCATGCCTTTTCCAGTCTGATGAAGTTTCTTACAATCTCAAGACACCTAAACACTGTGAAAACTTGGGATTCAAGGAAAGAAAAAGAAAACATCGAAGGAAATGGAGAAAGAGAAAACTATTTGAAGGAAATAAGTACGTTGCTGCTGAGCTTGCACAGTTATGAGCTGCTGCGCACGGGAGTTGCTGAGACCACTGGGAATGATTCCACAATGGGAAGAAAGAGATCTGGGGCTAAACCCCTGGAACTGTCCCTTTCCTGCACTGAAGGATGCCGTGGGGTTTGTTCTTCTGCCGGAAGAGTTAACGTTAAGATGCAGCTCCTGTAGACTTGGAGTTGGGGGGTAAGTCCTCAGCAGGGCTCCTATCGTTCCTGTGAGAAAACTGGAGGGTGTCTGCTACTTGGGAACAATGCTAACTCTCTCTGGTGAGATGACTGGCAGCATCAACCTGTCACCTTGTCACAGTCCCCCACACATCCATAGCTACTGTGTGCAGTGTCCTTTGTGTGCACCTTGCCATTCGCAGGTGAGATCCCAGCACATTCTTGGCCCTTCCTTTTCCTTCTGTAACAGAGCTGTTTCTATCTGCATATGGTGAGCTTTAGTTAAAAGCATCAGTTTTCTGCCAGGAGAACACACTATAGCCTTTTTGAAAACATCCTAAGATGGTTGCATTGTAAGTACATTTTTAAAGGGAAGCGGATACTTACACCTCACTCAGCAAGGCGTGGTCACTGGTGTTGGTGGAGAAGTGCTGCTCCAGAATGGCCACGGTGCCCGCGAGCGCCACATGCCCACAGCCACAGAACAAGGCAACTCCAGAGAAGCAGAGGATGGTGGCCACCAGGGAGGCGTAGGGGACTCCTCCCAGACACTTGATGCAGCATTCAAAGCAGCCTGGGCCCAAAGGAGAGAACATGCAGCTGTTATGAGCAGCAGTGCCTTCTGGTCCCCATGAATACCACATGTTAGCAGAGAAGGCGCTACTTTTCCATCTTCCCTCCTCATGCTCTGTGGTTCACTCAACATCCCAAGGGCCAGTGGGGGGTTACCATGGTCTGACGGTCTTCAGTTGAGGACCCTGAGGCTCCAAGAGGGAACCTCACTTAATTTGCTCAGAGTCTGGAAGGGTAGTGAGTGGCAGAGCAGTCAACTGACAAATGGATATGGCACGTCACCATTCTAGAGCTTCCTGATCGACTGGAGGGTGAGAATACCCTTGCTCAGGTGATGATGAGGAGCACGCATTCCACTAACAAAGTCAAAAGAGAGGCCAGCAGTGAAGCTGCAGCTCTGTGAAGAAAAGCAACAGTGGGTTTTCTCCAACCTCAACCTTGGGGTTTCAAGTTCATCTACTGCTGTAGCAGCCAATGGCTTTCCCCAAGCCCTTGACCTCCTGGGCAACTGGAATACTGTCGCCAGGTTCAGGAAAATAACAACATGATCATTTTGGAAAGGCCAGAGGTATTTTGGTCCCTAATTCAGGGAAGTACGAAGTCACCAAAATGCACTCAAGTGGGTCCACTCAAGTTTCATTCAAGTAAGTATCAGAAATTACCTCAACTTCTTAATAAAATCCTCCCCCAGCCCAGGCAGCACAAGCAGTTCATTCAGAGTCCTCCTCCTCCTCCGCCCACCTTCCATCTGCCCCTTCCCTGACACACGTTCAGTCAAAACCCCAAACTGGTGGATGATGTTTAAGTGCTTGGAGGAAGGAGAGGAACAGAAGGGAAAAAAAGGACAAAATGAGCATCCATGAAGTGAAATGAAGGAGAGAGAGCCCAAATTCACTCTTAATCTTAAGATGAGACTTGTATTCATTTTCAAAATAAACTTTTACTTGAGATGTCCATAAAGACCTCCCCAAGGGGCAGAGCTAGGTGACATTTTCAGTTTGGAGACATTTATGTTTCAGTAAAGCGGTGCTGGCCTCAGGATAATGTCAGTCCCTCTCTTGACCTCCCATCCCTGTTGATAGTCTCCAGACCCTTAAGTAAAGGGCTTGTCAGGAGAAATCGAATGTTAAATGCATTATGGTGTTTAATGGCAATCAAGAGCGGTGCATTACCTCAGGGCAAGCACATTAAGCCAGCTAAATTTCTTTTCCCCAAGTGGTCTTCACAGTAGTCAGGGAATGACAACCAACATAAAACACCAGAGATGAACTTTTCCATTTTGATGAGCATCCCATTCTTAACTAGCATTTGCTTAAACCTACCACGGAAAGTGACTACAAACACTCACCACCAGATTTCTCTTTAATTCATTGGAAAATTTAAAATGTCAGGGCTTTGTCAGAAAGCTGTACTTCCTTTTATTGCAAAAGATGACCAGCTGTTTTCAAGAAGACCACCCCCCCCCCCAAAATGGATTTATGAAACTACATAAGACGGGAACCAGCGCATGATATGGTTCAAGTTCACCAGCAAGTCAGTACTTTAAAGAGCTTCAGACACATGAGATTTGTGAACAGGGATTTAGAGCTTAATCTTATTTTGTCACATGACTTTCTGGGGACTGGGGTGAGAGAAATGCAACTAAAAGCCCAAATTCTCTCCAGGCTCCCAAACCAAAAGAAACCAAAATCCTTGGCCTTGGCCTTGATGTGAGTCCCATTATATAAAGAGAAAATAGACCTGGGTGTGTTGTATCATTCACAACCTCCCCCCTTCTCAGTCTCCATGATGGCATTCTAGAACAAGACCAATGCCTGCTTTCCTGGCTAATGAAGTTGTGTCTGGCCATTATTGGATAGAGATGTGTAGGCTTGGGACTGTGCTGTCCAATATGGTACCACTAGCACATGTAGCTATTTAAATTCAAATTATTTAAAATTAAATAAAACAAAAAAATTAGGTCCTCAGTTGCACTAGCCACATTTTCTGTGCTCCCTTATTGGACGATGTAGATATAGAATGTTTCATCATCACTGAATAGTGCTTTGAAATTCACATTTTGACTTACCACATATTTGATTTTCTGAAATGTGAGCTGGGTTCTAACTGGGTTTGACTTTGGATTTCATTAATTCAGTACTTTTTGAAGATATACTAAGTGTCAAGTACTATGCTTGGCATGGGAATACACATGTAAATAACATCTTCTTTGCCTTCAAGATCAATCTAATGCTGCAGGCAGACAAGTAACATAGTTATTCTAGTTCAGCATGATGAGGGCCAAGATCCAGACCACGGGAGAGTCAGTGGAGAGGAGGAGGAGAGTCAAGGACAGAGGGAATATAATTCATGCTGGAAAGGACTCAGGAAAGGCTTTCTACAGAAAGACCTAGGAAGCAGAATACTTAAACAGCTGAGATGGTCACATTGGCATATAACCTGTTAAAATGCTCATTGATTTCTGAATATTTTTGTTGTACATATGTTTTAAGAAACCCACATCCTTTTTCTCATTATGTGGAGTTAGGGTTTGGTGTTATAGTGTCGCGTACTCGCCCTTAATGATGGAACTCATCCTTCCTAATCCACAGTTGCCACTTCAAAACGATCTTTCATCCTGAGGGTTAGAGCTTCTGCTTCTTTCAAAGGATATATCACAGCCAGTCCCAGGCTCAAAAAGACAAGTAGGATTAGAAGAATGATGCTATCCAGTCCAAAATTCAGCACTAGATCAAGGCTACAGTTTCCCTCCAATCTCTCTCTCTCAAGGACTTCATATACCCCATGCTGTGGATCTAGTTTTATAACAGCAAGGAAAAGCAAGGATTCAAGAATCTGGGGGATCACTACAATGAACTGTGCTCTCGCCAGATGCCGATGCTCTTGTTTTCAGCAGATGACTTGACTTGTGGCTGTAGGAACCCTGGCTCCTGAAGAACAGAAATCACCATTATTGGTCATCTCTGTTCCCTACACACGGATAAAAACCATCTGTAAGTGGATCACTCCCCACTGTACCTTCTATGTCAGTCTAGAAGCCTCTCTATCCGTGGTGTGCAAGATATCTTTGAACATTGGGCAGTTTGGTTGCATGGCACACACTCAGCCCAGACAAATCAAAACTGCTGCAGAAAGTAAGAAAAAGCTAAATATGTTTTCTAAGAATGGATATCACTACCATTAGTGCCTTCACATAAACAGCATTTCTGTCTTGAAATCCACATAGGTGTGTATGTGGTAGAGGTAGCAGCTGAGGCCATGATGGTGACATAAGTTCAGGCCGGCCTCGTGGGCATGACACTTGTACCGTCACTCAGGGCTCTGTACTTGGTTTAATGTCCTATTGCCATTTTGAAATTCTGAATAATTTTTGAACAAGGGTGCCTGAATTTTCATTTTATACCAGGTTGCAAATGATTAAGGCGGTCCTGGGTGTATTTATGTGGGAGAGGGCAGGAGGGGTTCTTTTTCCTTGTATGTCCACAGCAGCATTCTGTTTTATTTCACAGTGTCAGACAGAAACACAGCCTAGAAAGGTGGACATCACCTCATCTACCACATCATCCTGAGTAGAGAAACCAAACTCTAGCTCAAGTGACTAGCCGTGCATGCAGTATCCCCACAGGAGAATCGAGGACTTCCCCTTCACTCTCAAAGGCAGCAGCAACCACCCACCATAGTACCCATCACAGAGTCAATGCTCAAAGGGAGAAACAGGCAAACTACAGCCGGTGCTTCTGTAAAGGAAGTTAGACTGGAAAACAGCCGCACCCATTCGCGTACAAATTGCCTGTGGCTATTTTGCCCTAAAATAGCAGAGTCAGAGTTGAGTAGCTGGGACAGACCACATGGTTTGCAAAGCCTGATATATTTACTATTTAACTCTGTACAGAAAAAGTTTGCAGACCCACATCTGGAAGCGCTGGTTGATGCTCAGAGTGTGGTCCCTGGATCAGCAGCAGCATCTAGGAACATACAAAACCTACAAATTATCAGCCGCCTCCCCCACCCTGAATAACTAAATCAGAAACTCTGAGGGTAGACCCAGCAATGTGTTTTAACAGGTCCCCTGGGTGATTCTCATGTATGCTCAAATTTGAGAACCACTGTCCTAAAGAATCACGTAAGCTATTTACTACGTCAGTTCCATCTGATTTCTTTTATCACCAGCCAAATGCACTACAATAAAAATCCAACTCCACAAAATGACTCCTGGCTTCTGCCTAAGATGGAGGAATGGGAACCGAATTTACCCTATCTGCAACATCTAAAGAACTGGACAAAGTATATGAAACCATGATCTTCAGGATATTAGACATCAGGCTAATGAGTCGATTATTAAAATAAATTCTCAGCAGAACCAAAGTTAGAAGATCTGTACCTCATTTCAAAGAAGCAGTTAGCATAGGTATATCTGAAGGCACAGCTCAGCCTCTCTCAAACAAAATAAACTCGTCCCATGACCTTGCTATTACCAGCACCTCAGGTGCTGGAGTCACTTAGAGGTCTTGTTTAATTACAGCTGTCAGGTCAGCAGAGTACCAGGTAAGGATGACAGCATGGGGAGGTGGGGAAGAGGAAGCTGTCCCTGCATTCCATTTCATTCAGCAAGTGCACAGTGTTCACGGAGTGTCTCTGATGTCCCCAGCACTAGACTGGGGACTCAGTGGTGAGCTGAGACAGGTGTGGTCTACACTCTATTTGAGTTTATAGTCCACAGGGAAAACAAACATTAACCAAGTGGTTTTAAGCTCAGATGTATAAGGAGAGCAAACAATGAAGGCTTTCTTAGGTTTCTGCGGGTGACCAGGGGAGGCTTCCAGAGCTTGAATCTAAAGGATGATTTCGAGTTAACTGGGTAAAGGGAGAGAGGGATGGGCAGGGACGGTGTTCCAGGAAGCGCCGGAATAAAAGTTCTACGGTGGAAGGGAGCAGGGTGCATTTACAGGCCACCCGCATGGTGAAAGACGCCAGAACACACAGAGTTCCCAGTAAGCGTGGGACGAGGAAGGCAGGAGGGGTCTGTAGGAGCTACACCAGCTAGGGCTTTCCAGGAGCCTTAAAGATTCTGGACTTTATCCTCAGAATCATGTGAAGCCATTGAAAAGCATAGGGAAGAGACTGGGGATGGAAAAGATCCCTCTGGCTGACATAAAGGGATACGTGGGTATGCAGCTCAAAAGAGCTGAACTTGGATGCTGGCAGCACCTACTGAATAGCAGTGAAAATTTTCAGAGGTCAAAAAAAGATGAGTGGACCATTCATCAGTTGACAGTATTTTTGCAAAGTGTGGTCCTTGGACCAACAGCATCAGCTTCAGCAGGGAGCTTTTAAAAAATGCAGAATCTTGGGCACCACCCCAGACCAGCAGAATCAGAACCTGCATTTTAACAAGCCTGCTGGGGATCTGTGTGCACATGCTTTGAAAAGCCCATTTCTAGTCACCAGTCCCATCTTCCCAGTCTCAGGTGTGGCATCCTGAGTCCGTCTGAAGTGGCCACTCTCATGTTCAATGGTGTTTGGTATTTTCTCCCTAAGAGGTGGCCCACTGGGTTTGGCCACAACACTCTAGCCACTTGCAAATCAAGTAGCAATTTCCAGTGGCCACAGTGAAGGAAAACAAAATGTTCCAAGTTGTTCAGCTTCTCAAAAAGAGTACAACTAGAGTGCTTTTTTCCGAGCCAAGCAAGTACTGTTAACCTCGGAATTTTTTAATTTCACTGTTTTTAAATTCACTGTTTTAAAATTTTTAAATTCATGGTTAAAGTCTTGGAACCAAGGCTTTAGTGCCTTGCCAGAGACAGGGTCTGAGAAGATAGGTATATAGTCACTTGCGAAAACAGACTTACACCCTCCTGCCCCGCATTGTGCTGGGAGTACCAATACAGACAAAGAAAGTGGATCTCTGATTCAAGTTGTCCCCAGTAGTAAAGTCACACACAGGCTGATGTTTTCAAAATACGGGAGTGGTGCCAATTATCAGCAGAACCATGCTATTAAAAAGTGTATGCTAGCTAAGGAAGATCAATGCTTTTCTTGGATATTCCTATAAATCCACATACTACGTTTTCCCAAGCTTCAAAGCAGCAATGACAACATCAGTTAACATAAACCAGAAAGGCAAGGAAAGCATTTTTTGGATGACTATGATCTATTCACGTAAAAAAAAATATAAAATAAAATAAAAAAACCAACA
Organism: Cynocephalus volans; assembly: GCF_027409185.1. NCBI lineage: Eukaryota > Metazoa > Chordata > Mammalia > Dermoptera > Cynocephalidae > Cynocephalus > Cynocephalus volans. The sequence continues at coordinate 17,714,091 of NC_084478.1, forward strand.
CCAGACTTTCTAACACATTTTACTAGTAATTCTCAATACCTCTCACAGTCCCCCAAAACCTCTATTGGGCTAATAATGTCTTAAGCCTTCATTTAGCTGGTCTCTGACTAAAGAGAATTTTAGGTCTTGATTCACACAAAAACTCCAGTGTACATTAGCCTAAGGCAGTTTAAATATATACCACATGGTAGAGAGAAAAAAATACACACCAAGGCCTCTAAGTCTCAGTGGCACTTTGTCTCCAGCGTCCTAGAACCTTTTGTGCGGAACCACAGAATAAAACACCTTTTGTCCTCAGGCTTGCGGATGGCCGTTGCCATGGCTGTGAGTTCATAATGGCCAAGTGATTTGCCCAAGTGGTCTGTGATCCTGGTTGCAGATTTAATGCTGGCTCAGAAGGAGGGCCAGCGGGAACAAGGGCCCAGATTCTTCCCCAGGGAATGAATGTCGTGCGCACGCGCGCGCACACAGCCCCCTCCACACAGGGCCTTCCTCGCTACTTTACTGAGTCCTAATGATCCACAGAATTAAAAGAAAAGGAGCAGGAACCAAAAGCTTTACGATGTTTAAACAACCAGCAACAAGAAAACAGCGGTGGCTGAAATCCTACTTAAGAGAAGTGAATGTCAGGGGCAGGAGATGGCTAAGGAGCAGTTCTCAACAGGGATGACTGTGGCCCTCCGGAGTCATTTGGCAATGTCTGGAGATATTTTTGGCTGTCACAGCTGGGGGAGGGGTGTTACTGGCATCTAGTGGGCACAGGCTGCTGCTAAACATCCCACAATGCATAGGACAGCTCCACAACAAGGAATTATCTGGTCCCAAATGTCAACAAAGCCAAGGTGGAGAAGCCCTAAAAGAGCATAAACAGAAAACCTATTTGTTACTGAGAGCAGTGGTTCATAACGAGGGGCAATTTTACCAGGGGGCAGGTGGCAGGGTGGGAAGGAGGATGAGGTATGTTGCCTCCCCCAGGAGACATTTGGCAATGTCTGCAGACATTTTTGGTCATCACAACTTGGAGGGTGCTTGTGGCATGTAGGAGGTAGCCAGGGATGCTGCTAAATATCCTACAAAGCACAGGACAGCCACACAAGAGAAGGGCAAGAAGCCAAGGGGGAGAAGCCCTGCTCCAAGGTTACGATGTACAATCCTGGTCTCAGACATCTGGTGACGCTGCCAAATTCTAGAAGTTTTTAAGAAATGCTTAAAACAAAATAAACTTTGTTTCTTTAAAAAAAAAAAAAAAGTCATGGAAAAGTTCTCAATTTTTTCCTGCACATTAGAGCAATCTGGAGAGCTTCTGAAAATCCCGATGCCCAGGCTTCACCCCAAACCAATCAAATCAGAATTTCCGGGGATGGGACTCGGAAATTAGAGGGTTTTTTTGTTTTGTTTTGTTTTAAAGCTGCCCAGGGGCTTTCAATGAGCACCCAAATTTGAGAAGTAGTGGTACAGAGCAGGGGTCAGCGAACTGTGGCCCATGGACCAAATGTGGCTCTCCAGGTGGCCTGCAAACCAGGAATGATTTTTACATTTCGGTGTGGTTTAAAAAAAATTCCAAAAAATATTTCGTGACACGTGAAAAGTACATGAAATTCAAATTTCTGTGTCCATAAATAAAGTGTGATTGGAACACAGCCACGCTCATTCATTTACATACCATCTAAGGCCACTGTCAAGTGACAAAGGCAGAGGTGAGTAGTTGCCAAAGGTATTCACCACCAGGCCCCTTGTCAGACAAGTGTGTAGACCCCTGTGAAAGAGCAGTGGTTCTCAAACTCTAATGTGCATATAAATCCCCATTCTCCTTAAAATGCAGACTCTGTTTAGGCAGTCTGGGGAGAGGACTGAGCTTCTGCGTTTCCCACCAGTGCCCGGGAGGTTCCACCCTGCTGGTCCACCTGCCCCACTCGGCCAGACAGGCAGAACACAGGGCTTCTCAAAGGAAGGTATGTGCAGCCCTGGGAGCCCTCGAGACCCTTTCAAGTGGTCTGCAAGGTCAAAACTTTTTTATAATAGCGCTAAGATGCAATTTACTTTTTTTGCCATATTGCCATCTGCATAGCAAACTGCTGATCCTGAGTGGCAATAAGACAGTAGCACCTAAGTGTACTCAGCAGCAGCACATTCACCACTCCGTGCACTCACAGTAAGAATAAAAATAAAAATAAAAATAAAAAGGCCCTTTCACTTAAAAGCATCCTAATAAGCCCAAGGTCCAGGGTTCGACCTTGAAATCGGTGGTGATACCAAGAAATGGGATTTTTTATACGGTTTTATGAAACATGTCAATATCTGGAAGATCTGCACAACTCAGAGAACCAATATTTTCTAAATGACCAAGGTATGATATTACAAAATTATTCTTGAATATAAGAGTCAAAGTGCAACGGATTTTAATGGAACAGATACAAAAAGTTCGCCAACGTGGTTTCAGATTCCACATTACAAGCAGTCTTTAAGAAACCACTATGTGCTGAATCTTGGTGTATTACCAAGGAAGAATTCCACAATTATCTGAAAAGGAACTTCTCGTCACCTACATCAACCAAAGTGAGATACCCCAAGGTGCCTCTAAGTGAAGGCAGAGGCAGATGTAACAATCCAGCCCTCTAATACACGGGTGCTTCAGAAAGTTCATGAACAATTTGGATTATTTTTCAATTCTATTTTTCCACAAACTTTCTGAAGTACCCTCGTATTATTCTAGATGTTAGATTTTCAGAAATGTAAAACAATACTACTCTTCTCACTAAAGCATTATTTTGTTTTGGAAAATACTTATCTTTCATAAACATTACTTATATTAACATATCATTGGGTTTACTATTATTTTAAAAGTTTATTATGAAGTAAATTTCTAATTTCTAATATACAAAATATCTACAGGTATAACCCACATGAGCAAAAGCTTTTTGGGGTTCTCAATTATTTTTAAGAATGTAAAGGGATCTCACACCCAAAAACCTATGAATCGCTAGTATAGCGCAAAGTACAGAACAGTACATTCAAAAAGCTAAGTACAAAATCACTTAAATGATAGGTTGCTTCTCATTTCTCTCGACTTCCTTACAGTCCTAGACATAAAATTCAATTACATAATGCTAAGAATGCTGAAACTATTTCTAATGGCATAAAGGGGAATCGCTTTTTGGCAGATCTTTTTAAAAGGTTGTCCTCAAATCTCTTTAATGAGGAATTTTCATTTTTGTGGCACACCGTGAAAGTCTAAAAACTGATTAGCCTCTAACATTTGCAATATGGCTGGAGCAGTAGAAGATGAGCTATTATGTAAAAATAAAGATACGCTCACATGGCTGGGAATAAAATTCAAGAAACTTCCTTTGCCTTTTGTGGGAACTGGCTTTGGTTTTCCTGAAGACCAGATGTGTGCTCTTAGCCTGGTGACGTGGAGGAGCAAGGAATCAGGGAGGCCCACGGAGAGTGGGGGAAGCTAGCTCTAAGTCCAGGTGACACAGATTTTAAGAGCACGGAGCTCTGTGGGGTGCTCCAGAAATGTGAGAGCTATCCGGAATGTTGAGCATTAGTGGCACTCTGTTGCCTTGACCATCTGGGGGACGGCACCTCTGTTCTCGTGGATTGGATTCAGTTAATCGAGTGTCTGCAGAATTGCTGCTGCGTGCAAGGCATTGTGTGGGGCTACAGGTGGCCCTCCTGGCACTGATCCTTGGGGGTAGGGTGAGGGAGCAGTAAGACAACAAACATATGTCAGTGAAGAGAGGTGACACAGGGACACAGGGTAGTGAGGTAGGGACAGATCCCCTCAGTTAGTGTGGGGAGCTAAGGAAAGTGTCTGTGGGTGGCAGGAGTGTGGACAGGCTGTGAAGGACAGCAAGATTCCCAGGAAAAGCATGAGGGAGGGAGAGCAGGGCCAAAGCTGTGTGGGGCCCATGGGGAGAGCCCAGGTGCAGCCAAGTTTATCAAGGACACAGGGCAGTGTCGGGGAGAAGCTGGAAAGGCAGATACCCCCCGCCTCACCCCCCTGCGCCCTGTGGGAGGTAACCAGGCCAGCCTGAAGCCTCTGGGCTCCACTTTGCAGGCTGTGGGCAGAAGGGGATGGTTTGTGAGTAGGCAAGTGACGTGATCCGAGATGTGCTTTTAAGAGATTAATCTGGCACTGGTGTGTAGGCTGGATTGGGGTGGTTGTGTACAAGTCTTCAGCTGTAGGTGGTGGCGGAATGGGCCTGAGTTCTGTTCAAAGGGGACAGGGCGTCTTCAGTGGAGGCGGGAAGGATAAAAATCAAAGCCGTGGAGTTATTAAGCAATCAGCGTCACACAACATTTCATAAGCATGGATAAGTGAGAAAGGGTGAGAGAATTTATGTGAACAAATCTTCATTAGGGCCTTTCAAGAAAATGCAAGCTCATCCAGACAGACAGACAGAAAGTAGATCAGTGGTTTCTTGGGGAGGGAGGCAGCAGGGAGGGTCTGAGAAACTTTGGAGTGTGACAGGCACATCACCATGCTGCTGGTGGCCTAGTTTCACGGGCACACATGTATGTCAAGACTCATCAAATAGACATTTTATATAGATGCAGTGTATGCATGTCAATTCCACCTCAAAAAATTTTTTAAAAAGACCTGTTTGTGAAGTTTGATTTTTTACAAAAGACAATAGTAGTTTAAAAGAGGTGAGGACCACTTTTCAGAGCTAAGGATTGGTGCCAAAAGGCAGTAGCCACATCAAGCCAGGTGGGGTGGGCTGGGGGGACATATCCTGTGGCTGTAGAACCTGCAGGCTCCCTACACCTGGTGACAGGAGCCCGCAGGTCAGCGAGAAGAGCAGGGGCCTCCTCTGAGCTGAGGGCTGAGGATGGCAAAGGGTCAGGGACGACTCAGGACCTTTACTAGACAAGCAGAGGACAGGAGGCCAGAGTCAGAGGAAAGAAAGGTAGCAGGAGCTAATTAAAACATACCTGTTCCTCTAGCCAGAATAATACACCCACACACCCCATGCATGTGTCTATACGTACAAGGTGTTCAAACTCATGTACACATGCATGCACGCGTGTGGCATAGATTGCATAAACATATATTTGTAGGTTTAAATGTATTGTTTTATGCACGGTGTGCCTTTTAAAAGCACGTATTTCTCTTTAGAAATCACTGACAAGCAGATTGCATATAACGTTCCACACTTACCGAGCCATCCGTGGCTGCAATAAGCTTACCATCCAGGACACAGCTACTCCATGAGCTTCCACTGCTACTTCACTTATAGCCAGTTTCCTGACTCAAAGTATAGGGTCTCGGCCAGGGTTCTCAACCATTGGCATGATTTACATCTGGGGCTGGATTGTTCGTCGTCGGACAGGGGCTGTCGTGTGCACTGTAGGAAGCTGAGCAGCACCCCAGCCTCTACCCACTTGCTGCCAGGAGCACCTCCTTGGCCGTGTGCATTCTCAGCACATCCCCTGAAAGGCAAAACCTCCTGACTAGGAAATGCTGCTCTGGCATGGTGGCTCTCACTCTCACCTACACACAGATCACCTGGGGCACTTTTGCTAAGGCTGAGGCTTGGGTACACCCCTGAGCTTTTGACCCAGTCAGTCTGAATATGGTCTCAGGATTTTAAGACTTCCCTTCCCCGCAGGGCTCTACTGTGAAACCCAGGTGGAGAACTTCCTACTAGAGAACAACCCTATTTCCATCCTTTCTCCTAGTTTAGACTCACATGCAGATGATTCTGGAGACCTCAACTAGCCAGTCAAGCCTTGATTTACTGAACAAATGCCTACTGAGCTCCTATGCAACTCAGAATGCAAGGTCTGGACCAGCCTGACCCAGACCAGCCACATACGTGATGGACACTAACACTGTATGATGTCTCATAAAGCCATGCGTGTCATTAGTGCTAAAAAGGAAGTGACCGTCATTTGACACTATGCAGAAGTGCTTTCTTGGTCCCAGGTACCGAGCCAGGCCAAAGCAGAATGCGAAGCCTGAGGACCTCTACTCTCAAAGCGTCAAGAGTCGAGTGCCTCAGGAGAGCCAGCAAGCGCCTGCCAGGTGGGTGCCCAGCACTGTAGCTCGAGGGGGTGCTCTCCCAGAGGTGCAGCTGTGAGAATGTGAGGAGGTTAGTATCATTAAACAGAGAAGACACTGCTCTCAGGAGACGGAGGATGCATTTCCACCATGAAACGTTCATCCAGCCAGTGGCAGGCAGCCTTCTAAGATGCCCCCAAGGGTCCCCACCTTTTATAGTCATGGCCTTGCATGATTGCGCTTGAGTGTGGGCTGAACCCAGTGACTTGCTTCTGAGGACTAGAATATGACAAAAGTGATAGGATGTCCCTTCCCCAAGTAGGTCTCAAAAGACTGACTTCTGTCTTGCTAGCACTGTCTCTCCTCCTGGCACACCCTCTCACTTCCTCTCTCTGATAAAGCCAGCTGCTATGTCATGAAGTAGCTCTGGAGAAGCCCCACATGGCTTAAGACCTCTCTTGGTTCCTTGCCAACAGCTTGTGAGGAGCTGAGACCTCAGTCCAGCAGGCTGTGAGGAACCAAGTCCTGCCAACAACCACGTGAGTGAGCTAGGAGGTGGATTCTTCCCCGCTCAAGCCTTCAGATGAGACTGCAGCCTCATTAGAGATGCTGGCCAGATAAGCTGAGCCCAGACTCCTGACCTACAGAAACTGAGATAATATATGCTGTTGTTTCTAGCTGCTAAGTTTTGGAGGAATTTGTTATGCAACCATGATAACACAGCCTCAGCCCTGGTGTTTGCCTGCAGCTCTACAATAGAATGTTTTTACAATATTTTTATACACAAAGATTCAATGACAATATAAAACCATTACTTCAAGAGGAGTTTGCTTCAAACTCAATAGCACTGGCAGCTAGATGTGAGAGGTTTGGCTTTGGGCATCTTGAGCATAAACATATATATAGTTTGCCTTTGAATTTCAAGTGTATTTTGTTTGGAAAGGTATTTTGAACTGAAATAATACTTTACCAAATAGATGTTATAATGAAGAGCTATTTTCTTAGCCAAGGTTATGGTTCTCTACGTATATAGCAGTGGTGATCAAATCTTAGTGTGCCTCTGAATTGCCTGGGAGCTCATTAAAATGAGCCAAATTCCTGGGACCCATCCCAGAGGTGGTGGGTGGGGCTGAGCATCTGGATTCTTAACCAGCATCTTCGGTGATTCTGATTCAAGGCACTGCAACCCCATGCTTCAAAAAGTCACTTAAAGAAATGACTCCCAGTACTATGTTTAATAAAACATAGTCTTTTATATATCACAGAAAATAAAAGTTGCTAACGTACACTGAATGGAACAATAGCCAAAAGTAGCTCGTGACAGCCACTTAGCGGGGCTTGGTTTACTATGGGAACATGAGGGACCTGGAGAGAGGAGGGTGAGGGATGTTTGGTGAAGATGATTTTAGGAAACTGAGTGTCTAGCAAAGTTTTTAGGTGTTACCTAATCCAAGCAGATAGAATTTTCAAAGTATTCTAAGAACATGATTCCTCTAAGCTGGGCTGGCCATTTTGTTTTCTGTAAAGGCCCAGATAGTAAATATTTTTGACTTTGCAGGGCATACAGTTGCAATTTCTCAACTCTGCTATTGGAGCATGAAAGCAGCCACAAAACAATACATAAGTGAAAGAGCGTGGCTGGTTCCAATAAAACTTTATATACAAAGACACAGGGGGTGGCATCACCAGCCTGGTCTGAGGCAAGTCCTCACAGGAATCTCCATTTATCACCACATTGAAACAGCACATGAATGTAAACAAGGTTGTTTTAAGACACAGAAAAGCTTGTTTCAATCTCATTCTTTCTCCTCTCAGCCTGACATGTCATCACGAGGGTTATTCCTCGGGGTGAAAGCATTGTCCATGGAAGTTTCCAGATAAAATGCAAGCATAATGATCTCTAAATGACTCTCTGACACCCAGAGCATTCCATTTAGTACAAAAGCCATTGTATATAAGCTTTTCATAGACATGGAATCACATTGGGGGTGTGTGTATGGCTTATTTGGGAGTGAAGCTGGGCATCCAAAAGGACACAGCCTGGGGAGGTGGGAAAACTCAAGTGACCAACTTCAGCTACTTCCAAGTATCTCCAGTTACCTCTAAGGGTGGCAAAAGATTTCAAAACAAAATTAATTTTAAGTAACTCTAATTGAAAACATAGTGCAAGGGGTATCACAAAGGAAGCAAAGACCAGATATCACTACTTGTAAAGGGCTGAGAATTACTCTGTCTTAAATAATCCAAGTTGTGTTCCTAAAACCAGACATTGTACCTGACAGAAGGCTCCAGATCAACACTCAATACTGATCGATTTGCTTTTCATCTCTACTTTGCCTGCCTACTCTGAGATGAGGAGCAGACACAAGACCCAAAGGCAGCAAAAGGAGCTGATATATCAGACACAGTAAGCCAGTGTTACATAACCAAGTGCTAACCATATGCTAACAATATTGCAGACCAAAAAACTGAATGTTTGTAATCAATCAAGAAATCCTTTATGTGTATGCATATATATATATATTTACGTATATACATGTATATATATCATGGCTGACATAGCAGTCTTTGGTAAATAAACTATAAGATAGTTAACTGTTTGATATGGCACAGTTTGTAATAACTGCAGGTGATTTGAAAATAAAATAATTGATACATAGCAGATAACAAAATGTGAGGAACTCTAAAAAACTCAGCAACTTTATAGCATGAACCTGAGCTACGATACACTCGCAACATGTTCACCATTTACCTCCACTGAACCAGAAGCACCTTGAGTAAATGGAAGTCACCAGACGCACTGAGAGCTTCCCCCAGATTAGGTCACAGAAGCTAAAAAACTTCTCCCACCAGATGCTGGGGAGCGGAGAGGCACCACCATCAGAACCCACACAACACGATCAGACAACATCTGTTCAATGGTGCATACAAAAAGATTAAGGGTTTTTTTTTTCCTCCTTAAGATACATTTCAGGGCCAGCTGGTTAGCTCAGTTGGTTACAGTGCAGTGTTGATAACACCAACGTCAAGGTCATGGGTTCAGATCCCCATATTGACCAGCTGCCAAAAAAAAAAAAACCCACAAAAAAACAAAAAAATACATTTCAAGTGTTTTGAGAAAAGACTTCAAACTCAGTGGCCTTACAACCTTAGGTTAGGTAAGAGTGACACTAAAAAGCAATAACAAAAATCCAATAGCATCTCCCAGGACTTTACACCCACAGATGTCACTCAGACCACCACCTCAGGCCTAGGCCCTCAAGGCAGCATCACGCAGGGTTGCCCATGGGACCACCCATCCTTTGATACCCTGTAGGCCTAGAGAAGATGTGGACACTACCTGCCTAAAGAAGCTAAAAAATTAAAAGGTAAAAACAAAGAAACAGATGGTGAAAGAGCAACTAGTAATTCTACTGGGAAGTTGAGCAAAAACAAAGAAATACATGAAAAGGTCAAGGCAAAGGACACTGGAACCACCTTTATCTTTCCAGTGGGAAACAAGGAACTTGCAGGGGGAAGGCAGTCTCTGCTAGAGTAACTGCATGGTGGGAGACGCATTTTCCTTTGACAAAGATTTCCTGGTCAACCTATATCAAAACTTCTTCTCCCCCCACCGTGGAAAGAAACTGAAAACTCTGCAGGGGAAATAAAAAAAAAAAAAAAAAAAAAAAAAAGGACACAGGAGCCATATGGAATTCTCTATTTTTTCGCCTTACACCATCTGGTTTGGGACTTAAGTACAAAACGCAACTGCATTAATTTAAGAGCCAACAAAATCTCTAAGCAACTGGGAAGGCGATAACATGGTTGTGTTAGGTCCCCTCGCTCTGTGGCCTGTGCCGTGGTCTTTATGCTATCATGCCCAGGGTCTCTGCAGGGGGCTCTGGTCCCGATCTTTTGTGCCACAGCAGCACCTCAGTCAATGCACACAAAAGGTTAAAACTACGTGTGGGTAGAGACCACCTCAGGAGGTGGAAAGATAATTCTTTAAGTTCAGTGATTTTGTTTCCCCCCCTCAGGCAAGAACCTGCTAGTTCAGGGAATTCTCGCTTGCAGTATCACCAGCAACCTAGTACTAGTAGAGTTCTACAGTCTCTCACCATACCATTCCAGAATTCCAGAAAACCTGAAAAGTAAGGATTTGGGGGCAGAGAGGGCGGAGCTAACTCATCTGGCAGCAAAACCTGTTCTGACCTGAATGGACAAGGGGCTGTTGTTCATCTTACCTGGGCTCTTCAGAAATACTAACGGATGGGATTTGCAGGAGCACCCAGACCTTGCTGGTGGCAGCACCATATTATCTTTTGAAAACTCCAACTCTTCAGGATTTTGACACAAATCTGTTTTAGAAAAGCAACTGGAGCCTTCCATTTTTCTTCTCAGCTGCCACTGCTTCTGAGAATGCCCACATACTGGTATCTGGTTGTAGGGCCAAAAGCACATGAGTCTCATTCTAACACTCTTCCAGGCACCTGCCCAGCAAGTGCAGAAAACTCTTCAAGAGCACCTGACAGAGGGTTTTGTTTCCCAAATGAAATACTCGTGTTTACTCTGCACCACATAGTTTATGAACTAAACCCCAGGAAAGACTAAAGTTTTTCTCAATTTCATTGGCCTGGTGTCACCCAATACTTATTCTTAAAATGAAGACCATTTTAAGAATGGTCTACCTCCTTCAAGCAGTAGTTTCTAATAACTTGGGGGCTTTCTTGTTATGTTAACAAACACCCCTCTATTGTCCCCTCTCTCTCTCTGCCCTTGAATTATACACATACAGCTAATGACTTTCGGAAGTGGGTGTTAAAAACCATTTTATTGAGATACAAGTTACACACCATAAAATTCCCATTTTAAGTGTAACAATCCAATGGTTTTGAGTAAATGTAAGAGGTGTTTAACCATCACCACAATCTAATTTTAGAACATTTTCATCACCCCAAAAAAGATACCTTGTGCCCATCTGGACTCACTCACCATTCCCTCCTTCCCCCCAGTCTCTGGCAGCCACTAATCTACTATTCGTCTCTATGCATTTGCTAATTCTGGAAGTTTAACATAAGCAGAATCATACAACATTGGTTTCTTGTGTCTGGCTTCTTTTACTTAGCATAACGTTCCTGAGCTTCGTCCGTGTGGTAGCACGTATCAGTACTTCATTCCTTTTCATTGCTGAATAGTATTGCACTGTATGCATTTATCATGCCCAGTGACAATTTATCAAGATTCCAGAATGCCCCCAGTCTTTGAGGGATTTATGAGAATGGATACCTGATGTCACCTCTTGCTCACCTTTTTTAACCAGCACTGCCCAGGCACGCACAGAACTGGCACCTAAGAGCCATACAGCGATGAAAAAATGCACAGACGCAGAACTAAACCCAAAGTCAGATTTCATGTTAATTAACCTGACCCCACAATTTAGGTCGTAAAGGAAAAAAGAGAAAGTTGTATGAAACTAATGATGGGGTTTATGACTTTGGAATTCAATGGGTGCCTTACATTGTGCCTCAGGATTCTCTTTCTAGAGTTGTACATGCCACACTGCCATTTCTGATTTATACCTGAAAAAGCAAGCGGCCATGTGGGAGAAATGACGTTATGGGTTGACACAAAATCACAGCAATACTTTAAGCCTGTTGTGTTTATCTGACCCACCGCTAGCCCTTATTTCCACATCTCAAGTAGCTTCAATTACAGTTCTGCCTTGCAAATCACTGGGTTTTAGCTAACCGAGCTGAGCATTAAGCCACGTGGAGACCTTGGGGATGTGGGAGGGCGGATGTTCACATTGCTCAGTGCTCTCCCCCTCCTGGGTCCCCAAATCAGCTGACACACACCCAGCCCCTCGTGGTTCTGAGACACTGGTGTCCCTCACGAGCCAGGAAAATGGAAACCGGACCCAATGGACCTACCTGATGGAAACTGAGTACACAATTATCCGATCCTAACTTCACAGACCTTAGGTTTTCTTTCTCAAAGACAATGATGTTAAGAGAGGATGGTGCAAAGCAGTGGGTCTGGGAAGACATCTGGGGTACTCGCAGAGCCAGGGCTCCTCGAGGGCCCTGGCCCAATTTTTCACCCCGTGGTGGACACGTGTGCCCCACGCCCCCATTGGTTCAGACATTGGAAATTCCATGGTTAACCCAAAGTCATATCTCACTGTACATGGCTCCCTTTGAGAAAAGAGGTGAAGGTGAGGGAAGAGGGAGAAGAAAGTGCAGAAAGATGGGTGGAATGGAGAGGGGGAGAGAAAAAGAAAGATGATTTAACAATTTTTTCAGGGCCAATTCCTCCCACGCCCATGTGTGCCAGTTAATGCATTCAGCAAAACAGAAAATATCAAACTGAAAGCACCATTGTAAATATTATTAAAGATAACAGTTGACTTGCTATTAGAATTCACCCCGAGGCTGTATTTACCTGGACTGCTCAAGCGGCCAGCCCTGTCCCCCAGGGTTGGCACAGGATGGTACTGGTGGTTCTTTGAGCCTGGGTACATCCAGTGGTACCTGCCAATTTCCATTTCAGCTCTGCTGTTCACTGCCAATTTCAGGTGGCAAAGAGTCAGTGTCTCTATCTCCAGCAAAGATTCTACATCAGCATTTTTATTTATTCTTTTTACCATATAGTTAAAGGAAATGGGGAGTTTAAAAAATAGCTATTGAAATGCAACTCTTCAGTACCAGCTTATCAACTCAGCACGATAAATCGAGAATGCTGGAGTCTTAATCAAATTTAAGATTACATAAATCACCCAGATTACCTTTTCTTTCCTCGTTTCCTCCATCTCCCCCTTCCCACCCCACCCCTTAAAATGCTCGTTTTGGAAAGATACTATTTATAGTGAAAATTTGGCTTCTCACAATAATATTTTTCTTTGTTTATTTCCTTTACAGACCAAGAGAATGCTATAATTACTGTCAGCTACACAGGCAAAGGTGAACACAGGCTCACTCTCCATAATGCTACCCAGAGTCCAGTCCTGAAAATCTGGCAAATAACCCCATGCTCTGCTGAATCATGAATGAAACACCTGTCCTCCCACTGATGTATGCGGTATTCTCTGTCACCTCATCTTAAACTCAGTATGTCAGAGTCCAGAATGTTCTGGATTAAATCCTATTCCAATTATCTCCCAGTGTGTTATAAAGGGCTTCTGGTCTTGGGCTCAAATCACTGCTTACTCACATACAGTGACAATTGGCCCCCCCCAGGAACTCACATCTCTTATCTGGTAATATGACTATGTTTCCCTTTCTTAGGGGATTGGAGAGAAAAATAACTATCAATTTGCCTGGCACAGAGTAGGCTTCCAGTAACTGTTTGTTGAATTACACTCCTGAAATCCCTGAGATACCATAAGGTCACTGTGGCCAGCTTACATTTGAGAAACCCATAAAACCCAATAAGGGGTATCACAAACCTTTAAGGATTAAAAAACTGATTCTGTCACTGAAGCAGGTGATAATGCTCCATTTGGCCTCTCCAATCACTGAGGATAAGGAACCAGTAACTAACCACATCGTGGGGCAGACAACTCCACTCTCCACAATCTCAGAAAACTCTCAAGATATTTCATACTGCGAAGTGGAGCCATATGTACTTTTCCAGGTGGTATTTGAGAGAAAACCTTTTTGGCTTCAAGGCAAGATAAAAATACCATATTTAAAAGGAAAAAAAAAAAAAGAGAGAGATGCTGGGATAAGATCAGAGCTGCACAATGAAACTTCACTGCTGCTGTTGTCCATGATGATGATAGCTAGGATTTATGGAGTGCTCACAATGTGCTGGTCATCACGCTACCTCATTTGTCACAAGCACCCTATGAAATTAATAATAAATAGTAACTATCTTTAGAAATGAACAACCTGGGGCTGGCCAGTTAACTCAGTTGGTTAGAGCGTGGTGCTGATAACACCACGGTCAAGGGTTCAATCCCTGTATCAGCCAGCCACCAAAAAATAAATAAATAAGTAAATAAAAATAAAAAAGAAATGAAGAACCTGAGGGCAATGAGAAGGTAATGATCACTTGCCCATGATCACTCAGACAGGGGGTGGAGAAGCCCAAGTGTGAACCTGGGCAATCTGATTCCAAAGGGCATACTTTTGAAACCACCTTATTACCCTACTGTGTCCTGTGCATCTACCACCATTTCCTAACCTTTTGCCAAGGCAGTGGTTAGCTCAGCTAGAGTTTTTCTGAGGTCCATTTGGAGGTGAGCTGTGCTTCTGTGTCTCCTAAAGAAATGGTCCAGGTCTTGAGCTACTGATGTTATTTTAGGGTTCTTAAAAGTGCTTCCCTTCCCTGGATTTAGTTCTCAGCCTTCCCTGGATTTAGATTTTTGCTTCCCTGCTCTAGAAAATTCTCTCAGATGGGTTCTGCTACATTCTCTGAAAGCAAAGAAACCCAGTGGGGCTGGTGGAAAGAACCAGAAGAAGGTCAGGCCACCTCATAGTCTGATACAATTTCCTCTTGGTAAAGTGGTTGTGAGCCCTCCATATCAACCCCCAAGCACGAGGATTCTAAGTAGCTCGATTGCTTTTGATCTGAAAATTTTCATCCTCCTTTAAAAAAAAAATGTATCTCTACATGCTCAGAACACAGTAAATCTTTGCTGAATAAATTCTGGTTGAAAGCAAGGGTCCACTCTGTGGACGCTAAAATGGACCTCCTGGTACCCCACCATGCTGACTTCCACCCAGGCCAGGCCAGGCCAGGCAAGTCAAGGAATCTCTGCAAAGGACTCATCCATGCTCTGTCATTATCTCCTCATGTGGATGGGGGAGTCTCCAGACATTCGGGCAATCAGGGACAGGCTGCTAGACAATGACAATGAACAACCACGGACTGCCCAACATTAACGTGTTTTCTGAGAAAAACATGGCAGCCATGCCTGAGATGCTTAATTCAGCATAAAAACATGACCACTCCAGCAGATGCAGAAATGGGATTAGCCATTGGATGGATGTTTTCCAATCCCCTGGACTAATACTTCTGAAGAGGCCTTGTAATCTTTAGATATGTACAAAAATTATTTCTATTCTATATGTTTGGGCCAAACTTAAATAAAGACATTAAAGATATTTATAAAATTTCAAAGAGCACATATACATTTTAATTCCAAGGACAGGATCCCAACACCTAGAAGGGAGTTGCATGATTCTGAGGGGAAACCTCAGCTTGAATGGTCTATTAGAACACCCTGTTGACTCTGGCTACCCGGCAAGAAATGGGAAAATGGTTTATGCCTTACAGAGGAAGACTGCAAAACGTCCCCCTTAGAGAGTAGAGGGTAGAGATGAGGTGAGCGGTGGTGGCTTATGGGGACAGACACACAACTGTGAGTGGTCATCACCCAAGGTGGGCATGAAAGAAACAATGGGAAATTGAGGAAAGGAAAGGAAAACAATGCCTTGTTCCTTTTTTTTTTTTTTTTTTTTTTTACCCCCACGTTTACTTAGATAGTATGATTCAGTGACAAGGCTGAACAACTGAACTGCAGACAGGTATGCTTTTTAGTATCTAGGAAAACTCTCACAAACACTGAGCTTCCTAGAAAGACCATATTTGCTGGGCAAGGTCTTTCAAAGATACATTTGTCATCCTTCATTCTTAGCTATTGTTTAAATTGGTAAAGGAAAGCTCTAACAATACTTTAGAATATACTAAAGACTGGCAAATGATGGCCATCTGTTTTTATAAATAAAGTTTTACTGGAACACAGTCACACCAATTAGTTTACGTACTACCTATGGCTGCTTTCATGCTACAATGGCAGATTATAGCAGTTGCTACAGAGACCATGTGGCCTAAAAAGACTAAAATATTTATTATCTGACCCTTCATGGAAAAAGTGTGTTGACCCTGATATCAAATATAGCATGGTAAAAAAAAAATTAAAAAAAAATAGCATGGTAAGGCGTGAATATATAAAGTGGTTAATGTGATTAATAAAATCATCCTACAAAATAAGGAATTATTTTATTTTCTCTTATTAAACACTCTCTGAAGAGAAATATCACTGGGCTGGCTAAGGATCACAATTCTTTGCTATGGCATTGTTGTCTACTATTTAATGTGCCACCAATCGGCAAAATTATGGTTAAAACCAAGATTCTTCTACTCCTAGTGGTCCCCTTGGACTCCTATAATGTGAGCTGAGAGGAAAGAGGAAGGATGATGTTTCAGAGGAGAACATTATTACATGATCAAATGAATGGACAAATGAATGGACAACAAAGCACACTTGTGAAGCTGGGATTGTAGCCTCTCTCTCTCAAAAGCCAGTGTGTACCATTCTTCCTCCATCTCATCGCTATCCCTACTGCTGGCCAACCATCTCGTATGTGTGTGCATTTGTCCAAAGGAGAAAAAAGCAAGAGAGTATCTTTGGAACAAGCCAATTCATTACCAGTCCCAGTGAGGGGAAGTTTACATCATTGGGACACTGGCTACTTTTCATATTCTTACATATATCAGGACTAATAAGTCATTTTATTAAGATGTAATAACTCTAAATTGACCTGTACTTCCTAATAACAGAGAAATGGAATCTTAAAAATTACAATCTTAATTCAATTCAGGGTTTATACTCAATTTCAAGGAAGGCAAATCTAAATTTCCAGAAATGGGCCAGGATTCTTTTCCTAATGAAATGGCAAGGCCAAGTCCTGAAAAGTATCCTAATGGAATCAATAAAGTAGGAGATGCACCAAATGGCTCCCTCAAATCTTCTCCACATTTACATTTTCTAAAGAAAAAAAAAAAAAAAGAAGAAGCCATATCATACCTACCACATATGGCCTGACCATCTGGCTAGCCACTTTTCTCTACAGCCTATTCCCAAGACACAATCTCTTCAGATGGCCACCTTGGCGAATTCTTACAGAAAATAACTGCCTCTAGAACTTTCTCTGTACTATATTCTTGTAATCAAGTTAGAAAATGTCAAAAAAATCTCAAAATCTAATAATTCATAGAGCATCAGGAAGAGTGTAACATGTAAAATGTGTTCCTTTGGGTTTTTAGCATGTAAGTCATACACTCAAGAGGAGAGATCTTTACCTACACAAAAAAGAGCCAAAAGTACATATATTTTGTTAAATTAAAAAAATAAACACATAAACTATTTAATCAAAAGATTAAAATAGATATGTTAATTTTTTAAACAAGTCAATAATTTGAACTCTGCTTACTTTGACTATATCCTGTAATTTATTTTAAATTACACATTGCTTTCAATTTACTATATTTTTTTCCTATGTGGTTAAAAACTTAATTTGAGACCTGTAATTCTGGAATTTATTTCAGCAATGATTCATAGGAATTTAACTAGCCTGCCTATAATTGTTTCAGTAGATTCCAGTTTTCTACATATAATAAAAATAATTTTTTTATCACAGATACTTAGACTTTTTCTCACATAATAGAGCATACAGAGTTATGATTCAACTGTTTTCCTACCCAGTGATTATGCAGTCCAATTCCAGACACACTTGTTTTCACAAATGAATTCACATCCAGTCATACTCCACTGAAATCAATAAAAACCGGCTCTCCATCTTTTTATTATTGGGTCCCATGATCTATTTCCTTTGATAGTCTTATTCATTTCCTCCACTTATTCTATTTCAGTTAATCTGTTTACCCAGTCCTTACACTTTGATTTAATTTAACGCTTTCAATTCAAAAACTGTCATTTGTAATAATTTGGCATTTCTTACATCCGCCTGAGAAAACCTGCTTGCTTTCCATAAAAATCCCTGAATATCTGCTAAATACTTCTTGTGAATACTGGCCATCCAGTAGTCTTCTGTGATAAAAACTAACAGTCTGTTTCAAAAACACAAATGCTTTCCTTTTGTAAGGACTTGGATTATTTTTGTCTAAAACAGAAACAAAATCACTCTGATTTAGTTTAAGGGAACAGCTCTCTTTGGAGTTAGTGAATCACAGTAGCTGGGATACACTGTCCTGCCGAAACTCCTGGGAAAGAACCCCAACTAGAAAAGCTGAGCTCAATTTATAAAGCTAAGTTTAATTCACATTCTTAACAGACACTGTAATAATTATCCAAAACTATTAATTCCCAAGTTATTGGGTCCTAGCCACTGGGCAATCATACCCCAAATTAAGAGATAGGCATCGCCCCTATCACCAACAACTGAAAACAGATGAGAGAGGAGGAACAGAGGGGGAAATAATACATGTGCATAAAAAACTGTGAAGTGACAGAATGTATAAGTTAAATTTAGTAAATAAAATCCCTTGCTAAAAGGCTTAAAAGGAAGAAGAAAAAAAATCCAAATCTACTAGCTCAAGAATTATAACAGGTTCTATAAGTAACTATGTCAAATTTTAAAATATTAATTTCAATGAAATAAGCATTTATTTTATAAACTTAAATCAGAAGGACTACTGGAGTACCAAGCAAGCACAACCATTTATGGCTATTGTTTTATGCCTATGTGTGCCTTAATGACAATGCCCATGCAACTGGGAAACTACAAAAATACTTGTGAGTTTTGACTCTGTGAGGCTGGCATGTCAACCCGCTCATCTAATGAAGATGAGTAGATAGGCCACCCTCCAGATCTGCATTTATGGTGGGTCACATAATGTTCACGTAAGCTGCGTATCAGGAAAAAGACATGCCTTGGCCCATATTCTTAATCAAGCATGTGCTATCATGTGACACTAGCTTTTGGCAGCCTGGTATTTTTAAGTTATTTAACAAGCTAGCATGTTTACATTTGGGTAATTTTAAAAGTTCTTCCAAGAATGATCTTTTGTCTCTAAAACCACAGCTAATGAGTTTTCATAGACAGGTTGTCAGGGATGTAGTGACAACTTGGAGATCTATTAAATAATATTTCATTGACATATTAGCAGTCCATAAGACTAAACGATGATGAGACACACAATTGTGCAGTAAACATTTTACAGCAGTTCTAAGCCCCTTGCTTGTTTCTGGAGAAAAAAACAAAACGTATGTTTTTGCAGAGACCAAAATGTCTTATGTCTTGCAAAGATCAAAATGGTTTTATCTGCCATGGGCAAACACCATATTAATTTAAAAGCATGGACTAAACAAAATCATCTGTTTTATTAAAAAATTGCTATAAACTGTGATAGGATCTCTCAGGACAATGCTATCATATTATAATACACCCCCCTCCAACATGCAATCAACTTAGTCTCTAATCATCATGGAAATGAATCTTTCAACTTTTGTCTCACTTTTCCTAAGAGCTCCTCTTATTGCTATTTGGTCATTCATGTAGATTTTTTTAAAGGCACATACAAGAAAAGACAGGGTAGTTTTTTGGTGGGGGAAGATAAGTGTGATACAAGGGTTGAACTAAACTACCAATTTTAAAATTAAATTGCTATGTACTTAATGCCACTAAACTGTATATTTAAAAATGGTTAAAATGGCAAATTTTATGTTGTGTCTATTTCATAGTTTTAAAAAATTTTATAAATAAAATTGCGCTGTTGGGGATAAAATGTTATGTGTACAGAAGAAATTCTATATAAAAACAAGCAGCCTGTACCCCAATGTGCTAAGTCGAGTTACACATAATTGCTGTTTTTGTGGGTTTAAGATGGTTGACAATCAGCACTTTTCATATGGTTCAGCCTAAATATTCATAAGTAAAATGAAGTTGTGCCTCCATCCTGGAGAATTCATATCGTTTAGTGACTCAGTGGACTCAAGGGTTGTGAGAAATAACCTTAGCATGCTGGCTTTTGATGTTAGAGCCACTGAGGTTCCAAAATACGTTTTTGTGCATTTATGACAGTCTACGACTTTCAGCCAGGGAGATGGATTACATCGCAGTGCGATGCCATTAACCTAAGGGGGCTGAGCTGACTCTTAGGGGCATCAACATTGATGTCAGTCGTTATTTAGGCAAAGGGAGAATAATTTTAGCTTCTATTTTCTGTCACTTTCTTACCGCAAAAAGACATATTTCTCCATATATCAAAACTGGGGTATGTTCCAAGACTCCCTTTAAGGAATAGGACCTTGACCAGTTTTCCTCCCCCAAATCTCCAAGGCATAATTAGCAGAAGACCACCCCGGCCCCGCCCTTTTCTCAGTACCAGGCGACAAAGCTCATGTCCCCTCTCCCAAGCTCTAGCTGTAATCAATGATTATTACATGTCATAGCCAGGGCCTGATACACAGAAAGAGCCATCACATTGGAATAAGAAAACTGGACAATACCCAAATCACGACTGGACTAGCGGAACCAAAGCAAAATTCGCGTGCATGCTTCTCCAGTTCCTCCTCGGCATTAGCAGAAAACAGCACATTCCTCGTCCCCGGCATATAACATGCAAAACATAGGACCTAAATTATGATTAAGTCTATTCATACAAGACAGTTTCCCCAATCCCTCTGCCCAAGGTGACAAACTACAGTCACCCTTCTCTGAAACAGCACGTTCGGTAGAAAGATTTGGAACGGGGATGGATCGAAGAGAGGCTGCTCTAGTCATTTCACATCAGCCCACAGGACCAAACAACCCTGAGAGCAAGATCCTGCCATAGGGATTGTTTCAAAGTCATCTGAAAAGAGAAACAAAACCGGGCTAGCCCTTTTTCAGCACCCCCGGGAAAAGCTTGAAACAGGCTATTAGAGCGCCGGGTACCTTTTCTCTCTTGGCTTTGTTCAGTATTTTCCTCAGCTGCAGTTTCCATGGCTGGCTTCATACCATCCACCAAAAATGCTCTGCCCCGCTCCCCCCAGCACACACTTTGCTCCCTCCCCTTCCTTTCCTTTCGGACTCCCCTCCGTCTCTTATTTCCACCCGCCTGATTGAGAGGCTCTGTTCTTCGCTACAGTGGATGACAGTCCCTTCCAAGATGCGAAAGTCTTGTCAGCGTCAATTTCGCTCTGCCTGCTGGTCCATAAAAACAGCTGCCAAGGAGCGGGCAGCCATACGTCACCGAGGATCCCGGCTATAAAACAGCCACTCTGTGCCCAATCGTGCCTCCGGCCTCAGTGCGGGTCCCCCCTGCTCCCCACGGGCTCCTCCCCTTTGCTGTCTTAAGAGCTCGCTCTCCCCCCCCTCCCGCCTTCTCTGCGCCCTTCTGTCTTCTCACCAACTGCACCCAATGAATGCTAATTAATTCTCCCAGGGAAGAATAGATGGGTGACATCAGAGGAGGGGATGTGGAAGAGAAAGAAAAGAGCCCCCTCCCACCATGTGACTCAGTTGGTTGGCCGCAATCGACAGTCTCCCAGGAGAATGTGTGACTTCGTGCAAGCACAACACTGTCATTCCCATGCCGTGTGACCCTTTCCTAGCACATCCCAGTTTGATTTCGTTTACTTCTGACCCTGGCAAAATATATTCGAAGGATGTGCTTTCTTTCATATTTGTCTTTCATACAATTTCTACATAGGTAAGTTGATTTTTGAAAATATATGGTAAAGAAACACCAAGGTCACAGCTGCTGATCCCTATAGTGGCCAGCTACCAAAAAAACAAAAACAAAAAAGAAATAAAATATATATTAAAGAAGGGAGGAAAAAATACGTAAGAGGGAAGAAAACCCAAATACGGATTTAACAACAGCAATGTAGCACTTGGGTATTAGAATCCACTCCCTTGTCTACAGTTAATATATGTGACAGAGAAACTTTAGCTCAAGACCAATTTTTTAAAAAGGCATCCTTACTTATTTCAAAATAAGCATAATGTGTTACAAATATATCTAGCTGACATTTTGGTGATTTCTTGGGATGAAAATCAAAATAGAGTGGTTTTTTATTGGATGTGATTATTTCTATATGAAGATTCATTCATTAGAGACCCTCGTTCAAAATCAAAAGGATGTTTTCAAGAGCATTCTAAATATTCAACATGAATAATGATTTTGACTGCTGGTTTCACAGGCTGCCTTCTATCTCCAGATACCACTGGACCAATGTTCTCAACCCATCCCAACATATAAGCATTTATCACGGTTATGAGCCATATGTTACCAAGCATCACTAATTTCTTTCTTTCCTTCTTATGAGATGGTGACTACTTTTTAAAAAATCATTTAAAACAAATTTTTTTAATAGACTGAGCAGCACTAATTTCTGCACCATTTTTTATGCATTTGGCTGACCCACTTACCTTCAATGGCCCTATAAAAAAATTATAGAAACTCACATCAAATAGAGGGATGATCATTGATAGCCACAGGGTGAAAGATTCCCTGATCAAGAATAGTCTGCTAGTTGGTTGGGGTTAAATACCCCCAATCTTGGAAGCAAACATAAAGACAAGTTACAGGCCACCTTCTTCTAAAAACACTCTCCCCAAGTTTTGACTGTTTTTCAACACCTTGAACAAATTTTGTAAGATCCTGAATCTAAATCCTCCAACAACTTGATCTTTTAATGCATTCGTTTAAGATAATCCCCCAAACCTTTTTACATTCAATACCTCTCTGATTGTGTTAGACTAGAAAAGATTTTGAAAACCAGTTTAGCCTGTTTCAATATTTTCTTTTAATTTTACATCTCAATTTTTGCTTTCACCATTGTCCTAGAAGACCAACGCCCACAACCAACTATTGTCTTTAAAAAAAAAAAAATTACCTGGGACCATGATTAAATCTCCCAGTGAGGGAACTGAGAAGCATGACAGTCTAAAACTATAGACTTCAGAAAAATGATTCGTTTGTGATATAGCCAGGATCCATGGAAAATCCCAATGACGCATCTTAATAGGACAGTCTTCAACATTTTCTTGCAAAGACTGCTTAGATCCATTCAGGAAGGTGGCAAGTGCTGGTGTCACAGGCTTGTTCCCCTCAGTAGTTCAAATGAGAATTAAAACCAAACAAAATTCAATTCAGTCCAAAAGAAGACAATTGTGATTAGCTATGTTACTGGCTTTCAAAAAGTGTCTAGCAAAGTCATTCAGTTATAGAACTGGCACGGTAGAATAATTTTTTTGGCTATTGCTTAAGATTATTATTTTAATATTGATACAAGTAGGAAGGCAGAATATGGAAGACATTCTTAATTTAAGGACAACTCTACTTCTATATCATAGTGACAGAAATCAAAACCAGTGGGCAAAATATTCACAACATCTACTTTTACCTTGAAAAGCTACATGTAAATGAACAATTCATCATTTGTGCCTTATTCATAACCTTATCATTTCTTTCCATTAGGATAATAATGGACAGACAACTCTAGAAATTACCATTGTACCATGTTATAAAAATTTCACTCAAAATCTCACATTTATTATAAACCATTTGAATCAGAAAAAAATGGGAAAATTGTCAACAGCAAGAAAGAAAACAGTGTATGTTATAACATTTCTATGCCTCCATTTTTAGCCAGAAGCATCACTAAGGAGAACAGCGGTTTCACATGGTTTGACTTATATAATATTTGCAAGTCTTCGGTAGAATTCCAGCCAGCTCAGTAAACATGCATGAAATAGCCTTCCAGGTGCTAACATCTACCAGCAGCACAGACATGCACGAGCAACAGTGCCGGTTTCCAGACAACCCACAGGCTGATGGGACACAGAGAACTCTCCTAAACCAGGGTGCTTCTACCTGCTACAGGCACTATGGTATCACAACAAAGAAAATGAGGGGACAAGGAGAATTTGAGAAAAGCTTTGCAGGGTTGAGTTGGCTACTGCAGTATGGTTAGAAACCTGCCAGGTAGGGTAGGGAAGGGGTGGGAAGGGAAAGAGTGTTCCAGGAACACACTTCCACATGAAGAGCATATGGAAGGGGGAAAAGAGTATCGTCAAAGGGTTGGGGAGATGATTTTTCTGCCATAAGGTCCAGAGCACGGGGGGGTGGGGGGTGGGGTGGGAGGGCACTGAAGGAAGATGGCTGAGCCAGTAGGTTGGGAGCCAGTAAGCTGAACACCTTGCTACCGCTTGAGGCAATGCATGAAGAGCACAGGCTTCAAAGAAGATCTAACCTGTGCTGTGCAAAGGTCATTCTGTTGGTAACAAGGAAGACAGGGTGGAGCAGGATGAGACTAGAAGCTGGCAAACCAGTCAGGAGTCTCCTGAAATAGTACAAGCAAGAGACAGGCAGGGCCTGAGCTACAGCATGTGGAGAGTAAGGACCAGGCTGACATCTGATTGGATACCTATGCGTGAAGTGGGAAAGGGGAAGGGTTCAAAGGGCAGTTTGGCGTTTGGAGCTTGGCTGAGTGTGGAGGTCATGCTGTGAACCAAAATGGGGAACCAGAGGGGAGGAAGGAGTTTGGTAGGAAAGAAGCACGTATAGTTTAAGGTGCTCTTAGGACATCCTGCGGGAGCCATCCACGAGGCATTCAGGAATATGGCTCCAAAGGAGACGGGCTTGCCAGAGACGAGGATCTGGACATCTCCAGTACAGAGGTAGCCTTGGAAGCACGAGAAGTCCAGCTCTGCTCAAATGCCACCTTCTTAGGAGACCCTTCCTGACCCTGTCTAAAACAGCAGCCCTGACATTCCTGGTCCCTTGACCTGGGTTTGATAGTCATCATAACCTTAACCATGACCCAGCCCTGATCTATCTATTCACTTGTTTATTTATTGTCTCTCATCCTCTTAGAATAGCAGCTCCTAGAACAGTTCTGGGCATAGTAAGTCTTTGACAAATGTATTTTAAATGAATGGTAAATTAGCAGGGAGAGATGCAGATTCCAAGCACACTAAGATTACAATTTAGGGAGCATTGACTTTTAAATATAAAGTTAAAGGAAAACCTTTAAAAGGAGGGTAAAAGAGACTAAAAAGAGAAAATTAGAAAAGCAGACAAATAAGAACAAAGTGAGATTACAGAATTAGAGAAAGGTTCCATGAAGGACATAAAGTTAAGAGGGTCAAACAGTGTCAAATGCTGTAAAACGAACAGAAAGGATGAGGAGTGACAAGGACTAAGTAGCTTTTACCACCAAATAGCCATTGGAACTTCCGTGAGAAGAGTTTTAGTTGAATGAGGGGGACAGAAGCAAGACTCCCAAGTCTCTTTCACGACTGTTACTCTCAAAATAGGAGGTTCCCACGGTCCAACTGGAATTTTAAACTCGTACGTAAGGCTTCATGCCTATGCCTGTACATCTTGGCCCAGTTTCCAACCTAGCAAGATAATCCTGAATTTCTCTTCTGTGATCGATTATCTTCCCAGTTTGTACTGTCTTCAAGTACAGTAAATATGGTTTATGTATCTTATACATCTGGGATCCAAATCATTCCTAGAAATGTCAAACACAACAACACCAAGGTGACAGAATACTGTGTAGGCCACAATGGACATCATCATGCTCAGCTGACTGGTTCATTCATTTGTTCATTCATTCATTCAGCCAAGATTCATTAAGCACCTACTGTAATGCCAGAAATCAAGTCACTATTCTATATGACTGTGATTATTTAGCCAACTGAGAATTCGTCAAGTTGCACAACAACCTACCTACACGTCCTCATCCGAGTCACATAGCTGTCAAAGATTTTGTCAAATGCCTACTTCATCTAACTTTCTGCAATTATATTTTAGGTTTCTTCTGGTCTCAGAATGACTTCCTAGTGGGGAGTTATTAATCACCAAGAAGGGAAGTTCCAAATTCCTTCCAACTACTAATTCATCTGCATTTTTCATGTTTCATGGAACATTTATGGAACATGAAACACGCCCTGGCATAATCCCTCCTTACTGCCCTTCACAGGAAGTCTACCCAGAGCAATAATCCCAAAACCCAAAAACCTCACTTCACACTCTAATACAAGAATCCCTCACAGCTGGATGAATTTTAAATAAATCATGTCTTAAAAGAAGTTTTAAGTGACTTTTATTTTTACATCACTCTCCATGATAAAATCAAAGAGGTGTTCTAGTAGCAAACATCTGGGCCTTCTCTCTACTTGAAGAGAATTACAAACACAGCAAGAATTCTTAAATAGTACATTTAAGGCAGTAAAGATTTCTTTATATAAAGTAGCAATAATATTCAAAATATTAATAGTTCTGTGCTGTGTTTAGAGTGCTATATAAATTTTTAGAGCACAGAAACCAGAAATAAAACATAGAGCTGGAAATTTAGAATATGATTGTCTACAAGTGGGTTCTTTCCATAATCAGACTTTCCCAAAGCATTATTATTTGGCAGAGCCTTTGTGCTCCATTACCAGAATTAAGTTTCTAATTTTTCATCCAATGTGGGTTTTGTAAAAATGCCTTTTCCTGATATATTTCCTCAGGACCTCCTGTGCATTTGCTATACCTTTCTTTATAGGAAATGACACTGAAATGACAAGTCAAACTGGATGATGTACATGAGCACTTATAAACTGTAAAACTCCATAAGTATAAGCCATCATCGTTTGTGTTTTTCTTTAATGGTAGGCCGCCGTCACAAAACTGGTTAATGTCCGTAATGATGAGCACTTGAGGAACCCCAGTTAGCCAATCCCTTCCCAACCTAATCAGCTGCTTATTTAATGACAGGCAGTGTCCTCATTAGGAGCTTAGGAATCATCAAAACAGCGACTGTTGAGTTTGGCAAAGGCCAACCTGAGGTGCGATGAGCCTCTCTCTTGACAAAGAAATTCCACTGAAGCTCATTTTCAAAAGGACAGCAAGAGAGTAAGTCTGACAGGAGCAGGCTGAGGCTTCACATGATGGAAACAGGTGTGGTCTGAAAAGTCTCAACACACAGGGCTGACGAATAGGCACAGCACAGGCAGTACTGCAGCGCAGGCAGGGTGTGCTGCATCTACCTGTGTCAAGGTCAAGAAGCACTGCTGCTTCACTCCTGTCTCTTAAGTCAGGGCTGCTGTACCTCAGCACTAGTGACATTTGGGGCCAGACATTCCTTGTTGTGAGAGCTGCCCTGAGCATTGTGGATGTTTACCAGCATCCTTGGCCTCTGCTCATTAGATGCCAGTAGCACCACCCAACTTTTGACAACCAAAAATGTTTTCAAGGGCCAGCCCATGGCTCACTCGGGAGAGTGTGGTACTGATAACACCAAGGCCACGGGTTCGTGTCCCATATAGGGATGGCCGGTTTGCTCACTGGCTAAGCGTGGTGCTGACAACACCAAGTCAAGAGTTAAGATCCCCTTACCGGTCATCTTTAAAAACAAAAACAAAAACAAAAACAAAAATGTTTTCAAACATTGCTAAATGTCTCCTAAGGGTAAAATTCCCTCCAGTTAAGAACCACTTCCTTGAATCTATCTTGCCCAAGTTGCCCCCAGCTATTATGACATGCTGTCAGCCCATGGTTCTCAAGCCCAGCTGCATGCTGGAATCATCCGGGAAGTTCAGAAAATACTGGTGCCGGTTCCCCCCACCCCACCCCTGAGATTCTGATTTGGTAATCAGGGGTGCGTGGTGGGCATGAGAGCTTTAAAATCTCCCCAGGTAATTCCAATATGTAGCCAACTGCTGTGGGCAGTGGGGACACCCAAAATGTGTGCTACAATGACAGTGACACCATTGGTGCTGCTTCAGGAAAATGATAGAGGGCAGTTTGTTGGACAGGAGACCAGAGAGGCCACAGGCAGGGTGACAACACTCAGCTGGGGAGGAGGTGGAGACCACACTCAGCTGAGGCAAAAATGAAAAACTGGGTATCAAGGCAAAGAGGGAGATTCAGGGTTAACCCTGAGCCTTTTGGCTTGGACCCCTAAAAGGATAGTGAGTGCCACAGGGAACATGGAAGACCAGGCGACATACTGGTTTCCTAGGGCTGGCATAAAGCACCACAGACTAGGTGGCTTTAAACAACAGAAATTATTCTCTCACAGCTCTGGAGGCTGGAAGTCCAGAGGCTCTTGGAGAGGATCCTTCCCGACCACTTCTAGCTTCTGGTGGTAGCAGCAATCCCTGACGTTCCTTGGCTTGCAGGGGCATTACTCCAACCTCTGCTTCTGTCATCATGTGGTGCTCTCCCTGTGTGCCTATGTCTGTGTCTCTTCTTCTAAGGCCAGTCATACTGGACTAGGACCCCCCAATTGAGTATGGCCTCATCTTAACTTGATTATGTCTACAAAGACTATTTCCAAACAAGGTCATATTTGCAGGTAAGGGGGGGCGGGGGGACAATTCAACCCACACCAGGTGAGGGGAGTGAGAAAGACTGTCAAGTCTGGAAGCCACATGGGCCACATCTGTGCAGCCACTCAGTCTGGGCAGTCTGGAAATGAAGACTTGGGCGTTAGCAGCAGAGAGGAACCAATGATCATCTGGGGGCTGGGTGACATGCCAAGGGAGAAGGTACAGAGGAGAAAGCTTTGGGGAAGAACCACACTTGAAGGATGCAGAGGACATCAGAGAAGATCCAGGACAGGGCCCTTTCACAGGGGAGGAGAGAAAGCTGAGAAGGAGGGGCTGCTCCACAGCCAAGGCAGCCAGAAGGCGAGGCTTAGCAAAGACCACTGAAATGGAAAAATCCCAGTTTCCTTGCCAGTGTCAGCACAAAGACTGGAATGGGAACCAGTTTATAGGGGGGCGACAGAAGGACTGAGACATGAAAAAGAGGAAGTAGAGGCAGCCTGCTTTCTAAAGAAATTTGGTAGTGAGGGGAAGGCGACAAAGATGCAGGCAGATTAAGGAGAAAAACAGGAAGAGTCCCCAAAATGTTTTATGCTGAAAAGAAGGAAGCAATTAAAAGAGATTTAAGAAGATCTGAGTGAAGGTGGGTGATAACAAACGGAGATCACAGGACAGGCAGAGGGCCAGCTGTGGGTGGCAGGATGGGACACTTCTCCCTCTGAAATGGGAGTAAGGAAAGAGGAAATAGAGGGAAAAGGAAAAGTCTATCCAACTCCAAGATTTAAGAACTTTCATCTTACAAGAGATGGTGGTGACGGGGAGGTTAAAAGAGCAACCTGTCCAGCACTTAGAAGAGTATATTCGTTACCTGATTTAGTTCCACGTCCCAGCTCTAAGAGGGAGGGATTATCAGCCCCATGTCACGGGTGACATCTTGGTCTTAGTAAGGCAGGCAGCCTGCTGAGGCTGGATTGCTTGGGGAACTGAGTGCGGCTGAATTTTCAGGGGATCAGAGATCCCAGGGAGGTAGCGTGCAGGAGACACAATATCCTCACTGTATGTCTCATCACATGGCAGGGGGTATCCCAACGTGATGTAACCACATTTAATAAACAAAGCCAAAAAAAGAAACGAGGACCACATGATGGATATTTAAAGTGGTTTGGATTAAGAAAGGAAAGATCCCACTTCTTCCTGTGCAGACAAGGCACACATCAGGAGACAGACAGCTGAGCTGACAACGTGCTTCCGGATTAATGACCACATCCCATGGGGAGCTCAGATTCTCTCATTACGAACAGTACACCATCGATGAGTCTCCCTGAGAGGGCTCATCAATTAACTCATCTACCCAGCATGTACCAGGCCCACGTGAACAAGGGCAGGCCTGCCAAAGCCCTTTTTGTTAGCTGTCGAACCACGGCTATTGGGATCCCAAGTCATGTCTCCAGAGAGGTTCTTTCTCGGTTGGCCAGAAACCATGGGGGCTGGAGTATTCTCATCCAGAGAGAATTGGTAGCTCAGCTACAAAGCTGGGAGAACCTGAGGTGCTCTGCTGGCGATTTTCCTTACATCATCTGCCAAAACCCCAATCGTGATGCCTCCCCAGCTCCAAATCCCCTCCAGAAAGGCATAGCCCAAAGCCCTGCTCTTTAGGAAGCCTGGCTGGTGAGCTCCACCCACTTTCCCCTCAGCATTCACTCTCTCTAACCCAGCCTCGCCTCTCAAGGCCAGCAGCCCTCTGCCCTGGAAGGACACTTGCCTGCCTGGCCCTGCCTCCCACCCTGGCTGGGGACAAAGGCTGGTGCCAACCTGGACCAACGCTAGCCATCAACAGTGTGCCCAAGGTAGGTGGGTCTCTGTATCTTCAACCTGCTTTGCTGAAGGAAGACAGATGTGTTCACATTCAAAGTTAAACCACAAGACATCCGGGCTGTAAAAATTCTCACAACAGAAGTTGAAAAATTGAGCGATGAGCCCAGCAGGGAAGGGATAAAGATGATGTCCCTCTTTAAGAACCCTTCTGAGACCTCGGGGTGCATCAAGGAAGCCTTATTCTTGCCTAGATGCTATTTCAGCTGCCTCCCTGCCCTCAACATGCTCTCATCTTTCCCTGAAACAGAATCAATGTGCAGATGAAGGAGTTGCTATCTGTTGGGTTGCCACGGAAAGGTGCTTTCTGAGGCAGGCACATGACCCCCACGTGCCTCTTGGGGAACTGGACCCCTCCAGACCCACCCCCTACAGTGCTCACTTCACATTGATCTGAGCAACAAAAAGCATCAAACAGCCCCAGGGGCCGCTTATATTTACCCAGTCTTTGTACCTGCTCCTCTGCAACTATCACCAAGTCATCACAAGACAGCATAAGTACCAGCTACCAGGGACACGTGGCCAGTTCCCATCAAGTGCTCTGTTTCCATTTGCTACAGGCGAAGGTACTAGCTGTATGTGGAACCCAGGGACTGGGCTCAACGCTGTGTCCAGAGGACCCACTGCACATACAATGTGGCATGAGATGTGACAGCAGTTCAGGAGGTGTAGACAGAGGCCAACAGACGATGAAGCTCAAGCTCAGGAAGGTCACACAGCTGGTCAGAGGCCAAGCTAAGCCTGGACTCCTGAGCCTCGGCCATTGGATGCCAAAGCTGGGAACTCAAAAGTTGGGTAGCCATGACAGTAAGAACCAAAGCTAAACAAGCGCCCTGGTAAGTAGGTGACCACAGTGTCAACTATAACTCAGCGAGTCCAGGTCACCACCAAAGACTGGCTCCGAATGGCTTTCACCTCTTGCTATTTTCTCCCCCAAACATGGTAATCTGGAGCTCCCCCACCCCACACCCCTGGTAAACCCGGGGCTGCACACCTCCCCAGCTCATAAGTTCTCACGTGTGCATCCCTGCCAACCATCCACTCCAGTCCAGCTCCACCCCTTACCAGCCTTACGTTGTTACTTGACCTTCCTGAGCTTCAGCTTTGTCATGTGTTGAAAGGACTCATGAGAGAACTTCCCTCCCCAGGCTATCAGGATAGTGAGATGCAGCATGCAGAGCACAAAGCCTCCCATGCAGCACTCACAAAATGCTGTTTCTATTCTGTCAGGTCTTCATGTTCCCACCACCATCGTACAGGTCCAAGGGGGAGAGAGAGAGGAAGGAGTAGCCATTGATTTCATGTCCTTCCAGAACTTTCCTGTCCCTGAGGGGTTCGCTTCTATACCCTGGCCTGGATTTCTGGATTTCTCAGGGCACTCGCCACCCCCATGCCGACCCCACCCCAGAACTCCCTGTGTTGTCCTCTAAACGTCCCAGAGCCCTCCCCGAGGAGGTCCAGCTTGGAAGTGATGCCTGAGATGAACCAAGCTGCAAGTTAATAAATAGAACTGAGATGAATAAGGCAAGGGGATTAAAAAAAACATGGCTTCAAGAGCACTCTTTAACAAATGGACGAAATTGGTTTCTGGAAGCTGGAGGATGTTGCCAACACCTGGGTACTCAAGACCAAATTAGATTTGCCTCTGATTTTTATTTTAAAAAAAACGACAAAAAACAAACCACACAATGGAATACCTTCGTGTCAGAGAACCAGGCACGCAGAGCCCTGCCCTCAGAAGCACCTCAGGCTTGCTTCAACACTCTCATGCCGCTGTCTTGACATCCTCAAACATTTTATCTTTGAACTTGTGTTTTGCCAGTGAAGTCCAATGGGACAGTGGAGCATGCCTGTGAGCAGAGGAGCCACACCATTTGCATGTGGCATTCACGACACCTCATGAGCCCAAAATTCTGCTGAACCTACAATGCATGGCCACTGCAGTAAGACAAAGTCAGTACCAGGTAAGCATGTTATGTCTACCACTGAGTAAGCACCGGCGGTCCTAAAAGGTCACGCTTTCATCAGAACCACAACTTGCCTTACTCATCAGAAAGGAGAGAGGGTCAGTAGAATGTGCTCATATCAAAAAGTAAAATCAAAACAGTTGAGTTCGTTTCAGGCAGCATTTCCACTGTTCTCTTTAGAAAGACCTACGCATGTACTAGCAACAAAGTACCAACTGTACAATTTACACCTGTAAAATGCTGTTATGTTTGCATCTAAAGCTTGCACTGCGCAATATAAGGATGATTGGTAAGATTCATACTAATACTTTTAAATTAATAAAATTTTTCCTTTACTTAGAACAAACAAAGCGAAAAACAAAAATACCCTGACAAGTCGAGAGAGAAACTATGGAGGAAAGGAAAAAGCTTTTAGTATTTTGAATA
This sequence comes from Cynocephalus volans, assembly GCF_027409185.1. NCBI lineage: Eukaryota > Metazoa > Chordata > Mammalia > Dermoptera > Cynocephalidae > Cynocephalus > Cynocephalus volans. The sequence continues at coordinate 17,746,406 of NC_084478.1, forward strand.
CTTTTTTTTTTCCCCTGCCTTTTGAACAAGCGGCCCACGTTTTCATATGTAGCTGGCCCTGCCTGCAAGGCCTGACCCAGTAAGTTGTCCCCGCAGAGGGAAGGGGCAGGGGCTGCTGTGGCATGGTAATGCAACTTCAGGGGGGCCGGAGGGGCGTTTGATTCTACAGGCTTCTGCTCTTTGTGCAGCTGGAGTTGTTGACAGGTGCCCTCCTCTCACTGGCTTGACTCCGTTTCATAAGTAGACTTATGGGTGCAGAAGAGCAATGCAGGCAAATGCCTACTGTCCAGTATACGGCAAGCAAAGGGAACGCAGAAGAGCTCAATACCAACAGCACGGAGAGAGAAATGGTTCAGGGAAACTGCGTGGAAACTAATTTAAGATCAGGTCCTGCAAAAACATTTAAGGCCCCCCAAAATTGTTCAGACCGTTGGCTCCGATGGTCGAAACCGGAATTGGGAGGTCTAGGTCCTCGTCTTGCCTGTTTGCCTGTGTCCCTTGCCAGTCACGAGGCTTTGAGTAACTTGCGTCTGAGGCCTCCATTTTCTCATCTGCAAGAAGACTGGGCAAGACACTGTGTGAAGCCTGCCCTGGCTCTAAGTTCCTCTGGGCCTTGTGACCAGTTCAGCAGGATGGTTACAAGGAAGAAAGGAACATCAGGCAAGGAGCCCTACAACCCAGCAGGTACAGCCCCAGCTCCATCGCCGTTCCCACTGACCTCAGTCATCCTCTAACTGTGCAAGAAAAGTGACTTTTCACCTGCCCTGACATCGGAATGCCCTGGGACAGACGTGCCAGAACCTCTTTCTTTGGAACTATGTGGTGCCATCAAGTTTTTCTCAGCTTTGATCTCAGTAAACTGTGCCCTTTAACCTCTCAAAGCAGTTACAATGAAGTTATTATCTTCAGATTGCTGAGAGCAAAAAGAGAAAATGGAAACCAGTAAAACCATTACAAAGATATTTGATAATAAAATTTAGGCTCTGCTGCCTGCTTGAAAATATATAACAAAATGGATAAATTTTAGTGCTATCCAACAGAATATATAAAAATTTTTGAATTTCATATTCTAATGTGTTCCTCCCAGCCCCCAACAGAAATCTGGTAGAAAGAGTTTTAGGCCTGGCCGGTTAGCTCAGTTGGTTAGAACACAGTGCTGACAACATAAGGTCAAGGGTTCGGATCCCCATAACAGCCAGCTGCCCCCCCCCCCCACAAAAAAGAGTTTTAATTTAAAATCAGTTAAGATCTGTTCATGAACTGGGAATTATTTTTAATCCCATTGGAACAATATTTACGTACTTTTTACAATTAAAAAAAGCTATTGAAAGGCTAGGACAGGGGAACTATGATATTTGTCAGCCCTCTAACCGCCAGGGTGGATTCAGGTAATGTAGGTGAGCACACGGCTGTTACCTCCTGTCTTTATTACAAGTGTGACCTTCCGGAAGCTGCCTACTCAGATGAACATCCCAGAACAAGCAGTCTCACATCAGGTGATTGTGATATACACCAAAAGTCTGAAAACCATCAATTTACAGAACATGACTATCCAATATGTAGCTTGATGGAGTACTTGAAATTTACTCTCTGACATTAGCATGCCGGCTCTTGATAGTTCAGGAAAGAGCCCAGGACTTGTAGATATATAATTCAACAGCCCTCAGACAAAAGTCTACAGAAAACCAGTGCCTTGAGTCACAGGCTGGGTGGTCCAGGGTGGGTACAAAATAGAAATTGCACAAACATGTGAGCTGTTTCATCTGGTCTATTGCTGATGAGAAGCCACACTAAAAAAAGACAAAACCACACATTTTAAAATATTTATTCAAATACAATCTTTATTAAGTGCACATTCATTCAAATGCAATCTTTTATTAAATTGCCTCATCTGTTTATATTCTGGGATGGAAATTAGGAGAAGTAAGATGAAGTTGTTTAGGTCCTTAGCTCCACTAAAATAGTCAGTGGGCTTTGAAAATTGGAAACCACTGGGAAAACTTGTAATAATCCCTGCCCAGACAGACATAAGATATTCTATTGGGTAGAAAGGGCAACCAGTGAAGAGTAAATCTTAGTGATCTCACTGGAATCTACCAATAACATTTTAAGTCATTAAATCTCACACGATGTCTTCATATCAGAGAATCTGCAGATTCAAAGCATCTCGGAGGAAAGGTCAAAATGTGAGGACTGATCTCTGTCTAGTCTGCAACCTCAGGAATGGATGTGGGAAATGAGGCCAGCACCCTGCTGGGTGTGCACAGCCAAATGTGACTGTAGTTATGTTAGTCATGGCAAAAAGTGAAAGTTTGTGATTTTGCTGAAACTTTTTATAAAAGTTGTCTCCAGGCCCAAATAATGTATAGCAGGATCCTCAAAGAACCTTTAGGTGTGACTGCACAACTGCTGTAGATAATCACTGTGAAGCCAGAGAGATGCTGGGAGCTGAGACAAAAAAATGCCCTAAATTTCTAACACAGAAAAGAATTGCGTGATCACTGGAAAAACTCTAGAAGAGATTTTTCAACAGACGACTCCTGAACACTTCTAACAGGAAACTGTGATATGTGGAAGCCAGCATAGGTTCTTCAGGAGCAAGTGATATCAAACTAGCCTTTCTTTTTCTATATATTTAATTTGTAAACTTAACATATTTAAATAACAGTAAATTAGAAAAATTGCTTTCTTCCTATAAAAATTTCATGGACCAATTTTATTCAAATTCTTCTCCTGCATCTTCACAATTATTCCTTCAACCCATCAGAATCTTTGTCATCTCCAGAGCACCTTGGAGTCACCTAACAGTTTCCCAGAGCCTGTTCCCTTTCCTTCTTTCTGAGACGATATCCACAAGTCCTTAAAAATCTGTTGATGCTGAGATTTGCACAGCACATGACAAGTGCCCATTCACATAACGCGTAATAACTTAAGGTAGGTTGGGTAGTTTTAGTTTCTCCTGCAGTTTTACATTCATACATCGACGACATACTGTATTGCTAAAATGAATCTATTTTTTAAAAAAAGAATTAGTAAATCAGGTGAATGCTATTGTCTATGCTGACCTCACAAGCCATTTGATAAAATGCCTTTCCATGTTTTGTGAAATAGGATAGTACGATGTTGGCAACATACCAGGACACTTTAAACAATTGTGTTCATTCTGTGCTTTCAATCAACAAACAACTTGAGGTTACTTAGTCATCCACTCAAGTGGAATCAGAATGGGGTAATGTGCTCTCAAGATGGTTATTAAATGATGGCCGTCAATTCAGAGAGGAAGGTTTCTGGTGCTCCGCCATCGGACTTTGTCCTTAATGGCATCCAGGGTCCTGAAAAAGCAGGTGCACACCTTCATTTTACCACCTAGGCATTGAAAATGAAAGCACTGGAGTCAAACAACCTAGAACTACTTCACAGAAACGGTAAGAATGTTGTTCACTTCTGATTTTCTAGTCTTTTTAAAAATAAACGTTATGTGCATGGAAATCTAAAGCAGCAGGAAAATTTTAAAACCATTTAGCTCTTCTCTCCTTTTCCTGTCTGTAATCTGAAAAGACAGGACTAAACAATTCAAGGCTCTTGATTCACCACACGTGCTCTTGTCTTCACCTGATCCATAGTTAGCAAAGCAAATATTCTGTTAGGATAAGACCCAAATGCCAGATCTCCAACGTACACGCTAGACATAGATAATTCTTCCTTTAAAAATGTGTTTTGTCTTTGCAAAAACGCCTTCATGTATTTTTACAAAATACCTTTTAAAAGTAAAATCTTATTGGGCCAGGACAGAGCATAATAGAGAAGACAACATAAATCGATGCTTGTTAACATCAATTTGTCTTCTTAATGAAAAGCCACTGATATACCACACCACAGGATTGAGTGAGCTAATGCACGCCATGGGCTTTGCACAAGACCTAGAACACTCAATAAAAGGTAGTTGTTATGATTAACAGGCGGCCAGAGTGGGCTTTGAAATGCTTTTTCACAAAGGCAATAAAGCTCTAGGATGGAGCTTGTCAACCTGCCTCCACCAGAGCATAATGGATGGATAATGGTCACCTGCTCCACCCACTCTCAGGGGACAACCCTGGATTACGGGCAATTCCCAGCTCCCAAGCTGAGATCCCGCTCCTTCTTGCCCACTCAGGAAAGCCTATCAAAGCCCAAGGCAGTGACAGTGGTGTATGACAAGAATAAATGTAAATACTGATAAAAACAAACAAAATCAGTGAACACCTCCATGCTCTATGATGAGTGACAAATTCTTGTTACCCATGACCATTAATTGTAGCATACAAGTGTAACAAGTTCCACAGCTGAGAATGGCTACTTTGGGGGGGAATATAAAAATGATAAAGCATTAAAAGAATCTAAGCTGTTGTTATTATATTGCCCAAGAAGAAATGCACACTAATGTTTTGGATAACATAACAATAAGCAAATTAATGATTTGGGCTAATTCTTCAGATTCCTAAAGCCAAATATGAGTTTGTAGCTTTTTTTCTTTTTTTATTAAGAACCTATTCCTAGGCATATAAAGGATAAACTGAACACAATACTGTACTATAAAATGAAACTCAAATATATTTTTAAATTTTTTAATATTTTATTTCTAATTGGCCATCCTGACAATTAGCTTGTTTAAAGTATCAAATATCTTACTTGAAGGATTTGCTGTATATAACCTTTACTGCTTCTTTATCAGTTTCACAGATGAAACTGACAGAGGTAATTTATGTTCACACCAAATAGTTGATCAGTCAATATGTTAATTATCCGATATTTATTCCTTTTTAAAAAGCAATTTATTTTCCACTAATTACTGCTAACCCTAGTGAAAGTATTCAAAAGAAATGAGATATGAATTTTAAACCTGTTAACCTTAGACTTGTTTTAATACGTTTGGTAGAGGGAAAAGACAAATTATTTCACAAAAATAACTACCCATGATTATTTTTATCATTGTGAATAAAAAGCAATTAGTATATTTGCCTTAATACATCTCAACTAGGCTGCCCTAACCGTTCTCAATCTAAAACCCCTGCTTAAAATTATCCCTTCTGAACTCTTCAGCCAGAACATTTCCATTCGCTTCTCTTTGCCCTCCCTCCTCCTCACTCATCAAAAATATGGATATCTCTTGGTTTCTTGATTAAAAACATATTAAGATTCGCAGTCAGAAATACACAGAAGGTGATGAAAGCCAATTCTTTTTTTAAATACCTGTAATCTACTACTAGGAACACCTAGAACCAGTTCTAAACATTTTAACTATTAGTTAATGACTCATCTGCTTACTTAATGCGTACTTTATCAAGCACCGGCCATTTGCCAGGGATTGTGCCAGGTACTATAGATATAAAGAGAGAGTAGAGATTATTTCTCATCGGTGGAGCTATGAGGCTCAGAGGAGAACAGGACACAAACAATGACTTCCTACTCAGCAAATATTTACCTATTTACTTGTGGGGGGTTGGGGGGTACTGTCACGGTAGCTAGAATCACAGAGTGTCTCAGCAGATTGGACAGTCCATGAGTGCTGGGTCCATGACTCATTCATTCAGGCCCAGCATCTAGCACGGGACAATTGTTACCAGAGCTGCTGAATGGCCAACATGAGGGAGCTGGTCCTCAGCCTCCCTGAACTCACACAACTCATGAAAGGATGGGTAGAACCAGGGGGGCAAGCACATAGCAAAGCTGAACTCTGCCTGTAAGAGTGGCAAGGATGTCCTCATAGAAGAGATCCTATTTGAATGGGTACCTGAAGGATGAGGGGCTCTCTCACTCTCTCTCTCTCTGATACTTTTAGAAATTCCAGTTTCTTCAGGAGTCCCATCCCAGGGGAAAAGCTAGTAGTTGAAGATTTTCCCCAACTCCACCATGGAAATAAGTTACTTAACTCCTCCGTGTCTCAGATCCTCACCTGAAGAGTGGATATTCAGTTGGACTCACCTTAAAGTGATTGGGAAGATTAGATTGGAATGTGGTAAAGTGGTGACGCAGTTCTGGGCTATATGAAACATTAAATACATGTTAGTGTAGATAAAAGCTAGTCATTTACCTGGCTTTCTAAAAGCTGTCATCATATAAGACCTTTTCCAGTTGTAGCACCATCATCAGTGGCCTGCTGGAAACATCAAAAACTCTACGAGGGTCTTTGTGTCACTGAGTTTCAAAGCATCGTGAGAAGTCTCCCTTTCAGGGTTTGCTTAACTCCCAACTTCATTCCACTTTAACATTTTTTATAGTGAATTGTGGAAGTGCGCAATCACTGCTAGATGTGAAAAATGTTCGACAAGACTATGTATTAGCTTCTAGCTTCTGGAGATATGAACAGAGCAGCAGCTCAGCAGCGTGCCAAAGCTCGCTCAAACAAATGCAAGATGTTACTCAGAACAACGTGGCTCTTACTCTGATCGTATACCACCTGTTGAGGTTAAACGAACAAGCACACGTGTTAAATCATTGCTTGGTGATCTGTATGAATTTGAACGAGACAAGTCTCAGGTTTGCAACCAGTAGCAGTAGGAACTATAAATTACTAACACGGGTGGTTGATCTGCTTCTTCACTGTACTCTTGACCTGCTATGATCTCAATCAGAAAAATAATCTATGGTAGCTGTTGCCAGGCTGTGATTCTAATGCTAGAGTGTGCTTACCATACCAGTGAACAGACCCACCAAATAGAAGACTCCAGAACTTAATTTAAGGAAGAAACAAAGCTACTTTGTCTCAATTGTTTAATACCCAGGTGCATATGGACACCTGAGCTACTTCTCTGTAGAGGTAAATGAACAAGCTAGCTTCTATCCAATGAAGTTCTGCGGGTATAAATAACTTCCCATTTTTACACTGCAAAGATTTATCATACTTTAGCTTTTCAGAATTTAAAATCGAGGGTAGCAAAAAGGCAACATGTCATTTTTTTAAAGTATCACATTAGAGACTATTGCAATAAAGACATCCTATATTTGTTTCACACTGAAAGCATACCACCATCAGTACCTTAAGTACTCAAGACAAACCTAGAATTCAATCAACATTCCTTTTCTAGCTTCAAACGGTTCATTTTCGTGAACACAGAATACTCTGTGTATCCACGACAAATATACAAGTTGCCTTCAATGAGTCATGTGAAATTTTAACTTGGAAGCCCTTCTGCAGGTCTTAATGGCTGTTTGATAATACATGCATAATTCTTCAGTTATAAAATTCACACATTTAAAAGGCTGAGCGAAAATGTGCCCACAAGGAATTAAATCAATGCACTTTCCTGTGTAAAAATCAGCCACTCAAAGCAGGAAGAAAAACGTTTTTCTTCCTATTGTTGAACATAGGAGTCCACATCCAATACTGTCGTCTCATCGTATAGAAATCCTGGTTAAATTTGCCCCCATAAGAATCCAAGTTTAACGCATACAAATTTAGCTATATACTTAATTATCCAGTGAGAGCGCCAACGGAATGAGCTGAAATAAACACAACCCACATGGTATTAAACCGTGACCAGACATGGCTTTGAAGGCACACGTATCTAGATACCCCTTTGATCATGGCCTTAGCATCATAAAGCTGTTACTGCCATTTCACAACACTGATTTCTGTTTTTCTTGGCTGTGGTTTGTCTAGAAGGTGGAAGCGCCCCCTCCCCAGTTCCCTTGCAGAATTTCACCACCCTGGTGCATTTATGAATTTTAAGCACACAGCCTTCCTTCGAGGGGGCTGGCTGAGTCCTCTGCAGAATGGGGCTATCTAGCAAAGATGACAAGAGGCAGAGCCTGGGGGGAGGGCAGAGCATACCCATGAGAACCCACTCAGCTCCAGGCAGCCCGCGGACCCGAGGGGCGTCATGGGTGACAGGAACGGCCGCCCTATTCATCTCCTTTCTCCCTGCACAATAACAAACGGCGGAACCCTCATAAAGCCACCCTCTCCTCTCTTTATCATCATTCATATCTCGGCTATGACAGCCCTAAAAAAGACTCTGATGGGAAATGTGCCTCAAATTAGCATATTTCCCCCTCCACACAATAGAGGCTTTTAAGCTTCTGCTTTTTAAAAGCAAAGGGTGGGGGGAGGGGGAAGCAAGGCTGCTCTTAGCAACAGTGTCTGAAATCCAAGCATTTGCCTCCCTCGAAGCGGCTTGCGTGTTTTTCAGTTTCCTTAAAGCAAGCCGCCTCTCAAATGGCTTAACTTATTAGAAAGTATTTATTGGACCACTGTGTAATAAACATCCGCCCTCTTGTCATTAAATTGCAATTAAATTCTTTGACTAAAGAAATAATTACAAACTGTAAACCGTTCCTCCAGTCCTGCTATGGAATGACATTGTCCTCCTGGAGAAATTGACAAAATGGAGAAAGCCAGTTATTGTAAATTCTTATTAAAGGGGAATCCTCAGGGGGACACGACACTGCCCTGCTTATTTATGTTTTCTACCTCCACTAATAAAGAGGAAAAAACAAAGTGAAAGGCAACGTGGATGCTTTGATTATCCTGAGACTTGACTATGGGATGCGACAATCACTTCGTGTTCACCTTTCTCGAAGGCTGTCCCCGGCACCCTTGTCTGCTAAAGGAGAGTCATAAAAGTGCAACAGGCTCGGGCTAGCAAACCAACTGGGGACATGTGAAAGGTGATAAAAGCAACATCATTCTAGGAAATCTCGAAGAGGCCAAGAAAAGAAATGATTTGTGTTCTACGCCACTAAATATTAATTCTCCAAAGGATTGAGTCTTAATTGAGGAGGAGAAATTCAGATTTATCTGGCTCAGGATGAATTCTTTGAAAGGGCTTTGAAAGTTCCCTTTATCAGCAATTCAGAACCATCAGGGATACTTAAAATGGCACCTTCTTCATACAAGAGCTAATGTCTTATTAGGTACCGCCCAGGCTCACTGGTTTCCAAGTCCCCTACGACAAGGCAAGGGAGATTCAGTGTTGGAGCTCTCTTAAGGGCAAGATGGAGCCAGGCGCCAGCTGGGGCTGCTTGGCATTGGAAGGCCTGTGTCTTCCTACCTTCCCCTCCCCAAAGGGAGGAGGGGGACGAGGCTGAAAGTGATGGCGAGGGGCTATGTGCTTTGCATCTTCTGTACCTTTACTACATGCTCAGATGCTGTTCCCCCTCCCGCAGGCCTTACTGCTCATCTCTGCCCCTGTCCCCCACATTGGCACCAATGTCCCTCTCTGTGTGATCGAGTCTCCGCTGGCTGATCCTGGCTCAGCTTCTATCTTTGTTTTCTCTAATTCACCCCCAACCCTAGTGTATTAGTTCGTTTTTGTTGCTATAACAGAATACCTGGAACTGGGTGATTTATGAAGAACATTTATTGCTGACAGTTTCTGAGGCTGCGAAGTCCAAAGTCCATCTGGTGGTGGTGACAGTGACCCAGAGGTTTCATGTTGCAAGATGACAAACCCAGCCCCTCTTTCCCTGGTAACTGATGTTTCATGGGCCTGGATCATCTCTCAGTTTGGGCCTCACCTAATTTCAAGTCTTCTAGGAATTAAAGCCCAACTTAAACTCGCGACGAGGTGGCCGAGTGGTTAAGGCGATGGACTGCTAAAGCCCAACTTAAAAACTGATGTTCAAACAATAGTTTTGTTCTCCCCAATTTCACCTATAGATTCAATGCAATCAAGTCAAAATCCTGGCAAGCCTTTTGTAGATACTGACAAGCCGATTTTAAAGTTCTTATAGAAAGGCAAAGGAACTAGAATAGCCAAAATCACTCTGAAAAAGAACAAAGCTGGAAGACTTCCACTACCCGATTTTGAGACTTACCATAAAACTATGCTGATCGAGGCAGTGTAGTATTGAGGAGAGGACACTCTCATAGATCAGTAGAACAAAACAGAGAGCCCAGAAATAGACCCACACAAATACCGTCCCCTGACTTTTGACAAAGGTAATTTGACAGAGAAGGAGTAGACCTTTCGACAAATGGTACTGGAACAACTGCATGTCTATATGTAAAACATGAACTTACACACATACCTCCTACAAAAAAATAACTCAAAATAAGTCAGACAAAAACATGAAACACAAAACTATGAAACTCCTAGAGGAAAGTGTAGGCTCAAATCTGCGTGACCTTGGGTTTGGCAATGAGTGTTTAGGTACAACACCAAAAGCACAGTACGTGAACAAAAAAGTTGCCAAGGTGGACCTTATCAAAATGATAGCTAAGAAGGCATGTGATATTTGGCTTAAAAGTGTTAAAAGACATCTGCTTCCTTAAGCTAATGAATTTATGTGAAATACCTTATTCTGGACGAGGCCACAGAAGGGTTGGGGTGCTGTCCTCAAGGAGGAATTCCTGGCTGAACATCACGCCACCCAACCCTCCAAGCTCAGCACTGATGGTTCCTCTTCCGAGGCCCCTGCAGCCAGCCGGTCACCACAGCACCCTGAGCTGCCTCACTGTTATGCTAGGAGTTTCTACCCGATCTCCCTGCCTGCCTGAGGGCTCCAGGAGGGCTGGCACCACATCTGAGATTGCCTGGTGTATAGCCGAGGCACAATCAATATCCCGAAAACACTGACAAACGTTCAGATGACATGTGTTGGGCTCCTACTTTCAAGCACTGCCTACAGCAGGTGCCCAAGTAAGAAGAAATTCCTCCTCCCCCCAGCGCTGCCCTCAGTTGTTCTGGCTACACCTCCTCCTAGTCTCCCTACCCAGGAATGTTTAAAAGGCTTCTCTCTCACAAAAGTTAGCCTTCCTAATAGATTCAAACAATCCCTTCACATCAAAAACCCTCAATTCTAAATCTCAGACCATGATTTCTAAGCCCCAGTGGCTCATTTACAACACATATGTGAGTCTCTGTGCATACATAGATACATATGTATGTGCATATACACATTAACACATATGTATATGTGTATATATGTGTATGTACATACATATGTATGTATATGAAGGGAAGGACAAAGGAGTTGTCCGATGGGGACAGGGAAGATGAATTCAGCTAATAATATTTTGAATTTAGAAGGACGTAAGATATTTAAGTCAAAGTATGTGGATATATATGTGTGTGTGTATATATGCATATATACATGACAGATGCACATACCCATGCATGCATATATATCCACACACATGCATAATATATACATCCATACATGCCTATACAGATAGAAATATATACACATGCATAAATGCACACACTACCCAAACACATATATGTCCGTGCATACAGAAATACGTGCACACATGACGCATGCATGTCCATTCATACACATATACATACACACGTGTGTAAACATACATATATGCATACTTCTCCATGCATATACTTTCACTTGAATATCTCACATCCTTCTAAACTCAAACATGCCAAGGTGAATTCATCCTCTCCATCCCCATCAGATACCTCCCTCATCCTTCCTGATGCTCTGCTTTCTGTTTTGTCAAAGGCATGACTACACTCCCACCGTCTTCACTTCAGGACCCCAGAATGCCAGCTCTGCCACTTATCAGCTAAGTCACCTTGGGAAGTTACCTAACTTCTACTTCTCTGGACATCCATTTCTACAACTGTATAATGGTCTTAGTAACATATTCTCACATCACCATACTATTTGGAACAGTCATGCAAAGTCAACGAAATCCCTCTATATACCACGCACTCATTCTATATAAAACACATATTACAAATTTGATGAGTTACCAAATATGTGTGTATGTTGTGTTGGGGAAGGGGTTTCAGTAGTTCAAATCCATCCTTGCCCCTTTCTTCAACCTGTCCTAGCCTCAGGCTTGGGTGGCTGTAATGGCCATCTACCTGGTTCTCTCTTCTCCATTCTTCCATCTCAAATCCCAGACCAAAACTAACACTTGCCCTGAGCTGTTCCCCCCATCTACAGTAGAACCCCTTCCTACTAGATCGAGCTGGCTCTCACCAACCCACGTGGACCACCCTCCTCTCTGCCCACCCAAGCGCCCATGCTCGCCCGCCATGTTCTTCTCCATTACCTGCGTGTACCTTCTTACCTCTGCTTCTTGGGCCAGTTTCCCTCTCACTCTTCCTCCCTTTCCACTTGTTCTAATTCTAATCTATTCGTTTTCAAGGCACAACCCAAGGGCTACAGGTGGTTTGAAACCCTCCCAATGATTCAGTTCTCCCCACATCTCAGGTCTATGTCCCCCCAGTTTCCCACATTATGACATTCTATCTTCTTCTCCAAAGCATCCATGTGTTTAAGTCTTACATTCTAAAATGACTTCAATCTCTGGTGGGACAGGGACCCCATGTGTTAATTCTCTGGTGCCATGCCATAACAACTAACCTGGGTTTAGAAAAATATGGTCACGTTCAATGAGAACTCACTGGTTTTTCAAACTGTAATTCCTAGAATATCTGCAATGTTTATACCCTTTGGCTTTTAAAATAAGGGTATAATTTTTCTATCTTAAATAAAAATGGACCATCTTTTAAGAAAGTTAAGTAAGCAGCACTTCATTACCAGGGAGGGAAAATATGGCAACAAATACTATAAAGTGCAAATTTACACATCTAATATACTACACTGGCAGGGCTCAAAACAGCGAAACACTAAGTAGTTTTAATTCTCCACCTATGCTTTGTGAAGCCCAGGGGCCCAAAATGACCTTGATGTTGAACAGGAGGCATATCCATCTGTCAGCAGTAATTGTTTTACTGACCTGAATAAAGAGCAACTATTTCTGTGGTCAAAAAAATCTATCCAAAAACATCAGCCGTAGGCACACAATGACAGTAATTAGAGATGCATTATTTCCTGAATTAAAATAAAAGTCAATGGGCACAGCATAACATAATGTATTAACATTTACTCAGCATATTTCTTTCACTGGTTATGATGTATGATTAAACCAAAACCCATTTTTTAAAAAACAGTTTTGAGATATCATTGACATATATAATTCACTCTTTTTAAAGCATATTCCCCCCCCTTCCACTTGTTCCAATTATATTGTTGCGACCATCGCCACAATCTAATTTTGAACATTTCAGTCCCCTCTAAAAGAAAGCCCGATTGTAACAGCATTCAAATGTAATCCCCCATTCCTCCCCACCCTACCTCACCCCCAAAAATCTACTTTCTCTATAAATTTGCCTCTTCTGGACATACAATATGTAGCCCTTCGTGACTGGCTTCTTTCACTTAGCATAATGTTTTCAAGGGTCATCTGTGTTGCAGCATTGCATATTTCTTTTTATTGCTGAATCATATTCCATTGGAGGATATATTACATTTTGTTTATCCATCAGTTGACTGACATTTAGGTTGCTTCCAGGTTGGAGCTATTATCAATAACACTACTATAAATATTTGTGTATAAGTTTCTGGGTGGGTATAAGTTTTCATTTCTCTTGGGTATATAACTAAGAATGGAATTGCTGGGTCACAGGGTAAATGCTATGTTTGACCATTTGAGGAACTGCCATACCGTTTTCCAGAGCAGCTACGCTCCTACCAGTAGAATGTGAGGGTTTCATTTCTCCACATCGTCACCAACGCTTTTGTCTTTTTGATTCTAGACTCCTGATGTGTTTGAAGTGGTATCTCACTGCAGTTTTGATTTGCATTTCTCTGATGACCAATGATGTGGAACATCTTTTCATGTGCCTATTAGACATTTGTATCTTTTTTGGAGAAACGCCTATTAAATCCTTTGTCTATTTTTATTTTGGGTTGTCTTACTGAATTTTAAGAGCTTTAAAAATATATTCTAGATGCAAGTCCCTTAGATATATGATTTTAAAATATTTTCCTTCCGTGTTATGGGTTGTCTTTTTACTTTCTTGATGGTATCCTTTGCAGCACAAAAGTTTAATTTTGATAAAGTCCAATTTATCTCTTTTTCCATTGTTGCTTGTACTTTTGCTGTTACATTTAAGAAACCACTGTCAAACCCAAGGTCATGAAGATTTATTCATGTTTTCTCTAACAGTTTTCCAGCTTTAGCTTTTACATTTAGGTCTGTAATCCATTTTGTGTGAATTTTTGCTTATGGTGTGAGGTAGGGGATCCAACTTCATTCTTTTGCTTGTGGATATCCAGTTGTCCTCACACCATTTGTTGAAAGGAGTATTCATTCCCCAATTAGTTGTCTTAGTACCCTTGCTGAAAATCAATTGACCATAAATGTAGGGGTTATTTTTGACCTCTCAATGCTATCCTATTGATCTATATGTCTACTCTTGTACCAATACCACACTGTAGAGCTTTGTAGTTTTGGCTATTTGGGGGTCCCCAAATTCCATTTTGCTAAAACTATTTTTAACACAAATGTTGGTAAAATTGAAAGTGACTGGA